>NC_060139.1:800955513-801559484 GCF_021461385.2 Schistocerca piceifrons
CATCCAGCCTGCTTCACGGAAATGTGGTCTTTTGCGCCTGATATGGACTTGCAACGTTTTCAGGACATCCCTGTTGTATTGTTCAGTAACTCATGCGTGTGCAGGTACAACATGCTGATAAACCATTCAATGAATATCAAAGAATGAGATGACTGTAACTTTCCCAGCAGAAGCAACCACTTTTGCATTTTTGGGGGTTGATGGTGAAGGAATTCCCTCACTGAGCTTTGCTGCTTGCTCTCAGGATCAAAATGATGTAGCCAAGTTTCATCAGCAGTGATCAAATTTCAAAGAAACTCGGCGTCTTCCTCTAACATCAGCTTTAACTGCATGCAGACCTGCGCGCGAATGTCCTTTTGTTCGGGAATCAGCAGTCTTGGAATCTATCGCGCACAAACACGTATGACCATGGGCGTACCCAGCGAGGGGCAGGGGGGGGGGGGGCAGCTGCCCCCACCCCCAGAAGATATTCGCAGTTTTTTACTACTTTACTGTTTTATTTAATAAGAAATGCTGTATGTTTTCTCGGATTGTACACGTGCATTCTTGTATTTAAAATGTTTATTAAAAGCAGTTTTCCACTGGTTTACTGTTTTATGTAATAAGAAGTGTTGTGTGTTGTCTCGAGTCCTTGTTTCCTGAGACTAGCATGACCTGCCCCCCCCCCCCCCCCCCCCTTCAGTTCAGATCCTGGTACGCCCTTGCGTACGATGTGTAATTTTGCTGTCACCAACGTGTGGGTGGCACCCAATGAAATATTCAGTATATCAGAAAGAGATCTTAAGGTAATTTTCGATCCTCTCTCACAATAACGTCAGCAGTCTTAATGTTTTCTTCCGTAAGAGCAGTAACTGGAGCATCGGGTCAACCTTCCTTTGAAATTGATTGTCTGCCCTCTTTAAACATTTTAAACCACCTTCTAACTCTCCTGTAGGGAAGAACAGACTCTCAATAGGCCTCCTGTAACAATATATAAGCCTCAACTGAAGAGCCGTCCGAAGTGGCCGTGCGGTTAAAGGCGCTGCAGTCTGGAACCGCAAGACCGCTACGGTCGCAGGTTCGAATCCTGCCCCGGGCATGGATGTTTGTGATGTCCTTAGGTTAGTTAGGTTTAACTAGTTCTAAGTTCTAGGGGACTAATGACCTCAGCAGTTGAGTCCCATAGTGCTCAGAGCCATTTGAACCATTTGAACTCAACTGAAGATTTGTTGAGACGAAAGCAGAATTTCAAAGCCGCATTTTGTTCCTCGCGTGTTACCTCCATTGCAGCGGTAGCCGATACTGAGCGTGTCTGACCTTGCCTGCCTCTCACAGGCAGGAACCAGGAGTCCCAACAATGAAACTACTCCGGCATGTTTGTTGCACATTAAGCGAACAGAATGCCATAAGCTTAAATTTTAGCGCGAGACCTTATAACCACAAAAAACTATGATCATTCTTTATTGAACAGCCCTCGTAGTTTTGAAAATGAGTATGTATTTCTTACGTGCTTATGGGGTCATATTGACCCAAGTGGTAGAGGGAGGGATAATAAGATGTATACGTAGTGCTAGACCACAAGGCATACTGCGAGCCACTAAAACTGCTGTATCATGAAGTAGGCATCTAAGAAGCGTCTAACTGGCTTCGTGTGTGTCAAACAAGACTGCAGCTTCTCGTTCCCTGTGTTACTGATCACATTGTTCGGTTCCCCAAACCACATAGTTCTTATCATATAAAACTAATGAATACATTTTTATCGTATAGGTAATGTGTGTTGTTCCCAACGATCTCGAACACAATGAAGATCATTGTGAACGTACGTGGAAACATGAAGAATTACATTAATGTTTCTCTTTGACGAAAGGCAGTGAAGTCAAATGTTCCAAGCGGATATTTCACGGCAGCTCATCTAAACAAACATACCACGTGGTTTGATAAAAGAATGAAGTTGCCTGACGATGAATGTAACAAATCAAAACTGGTAAAGATGTTTTTTCAATAAAGTAAACAAAAAAACGAACAATGGCTGCATGCCACAAGTATTCCATTTTCGTGTATTGCTTCTTCTATTGGGTGCATTTGTAATCCTTCCATTAGTAAGTACCACCAGTCCTGGTTTATCTGTGGAAGAGTGAAGGTGGACATCTGCGCTGCTGAGATAACAACGATCATATTATTTGATGGTATTTTCTAACTGGTTTATATGGCTATTGAAGAAAATGGTCATTGTTTTTGTGTTCCTAAAATATTTTACAGGCAACTCAGCTTTTGATTTTTGAGTTAAAGATATGCGAACGATCAAATGTTCCCTCTTTACAGATTTTCGGTTAGTTGTCGAAGCAATAACTACAACTGATCGGAGCGTGAGTTGATGTGTGAATACGATGCACGATTGAAATCCATTAATTCAGATAATATGTAATATACTCGCAAAAAAGATCACACTCGGCGCGGTGGCTGATGGGAGTGACTGTAAACGGGAAATGCCTATACAGTTTGCCCCCATTAGCCACCGCACCGAGTGTCATTTTTGTTTGCGCGTATAGTAGATCATTGTTTTTGCCAAAAAGCAGATCTGCATTCATGCCTGCTTTGGGACACACGAGATTGCTGGACAGCCAGAGATACAGTCTACTCTCAGTGTGGGAGTCATATCGAAAAAAAAAAGCAGTGAACGGGCCTTCCCCCTCACTGGCGGGAAGTCCCTGGGTCTGACGGGACTAACCCGACTGCGGGTCGGCAAGAATAGCGAGTTCCCGGCCCGGCCCGGCTCGGCGATAGCCAATAAGCTTAGGACGGGCGCGCCAGATGAATTCCGCTCCCCCCGGACCAGCCGGCAGCAGGCACTGCTGTGTGTTGTTCTGCGGCCCCGTGTCCCGTGCTGCGATCTCAGCAACTCGTTCACTACCGTCTCGGCAGAAATCAATCATAAGACGGGCTAATTCAGGACATAGCGAAAATGAGCTAGTGAACAACGTATTTATTAAATTACCAAATTTTTTATCTGGAATCGATAATTTTTTATTTTAACCTCCGGCCTTTGTGGCCGAGCGGTTCTAGGTGCTTCAGTCTGTAACCGCGCGTCCGCTACGGTCGCAGGTTCGAATCCTGCCTCGGGCATGGATGTGTGACGTCCGTAGGTTAGTTAGGTTTAAGTAGTTCTAAGTTCTAGGGGACTGATGACCACAGTGCTCAGAGCCATTTGAACCATTTGATTTTAACCCTTATCTCACGAGGTGCAGTCTGTTAGACAGGGGGACAGTTATAGAAATCGCTCTCCATTCGGGCAGAATACTTCTATATCCCTTCTACCTCCGAAAATCGCCTAACTGTCGGTTGTATTACCACCCTCATTCTTTGCTGTTGATGCGTGTTGCGGTACACTAGATAACACCTCGCAAACTACGTTCACGTTTTCTTAAAAACAGTACAAAATGTGTTCGCAAGATGTGTCAGTCTTAACGATCCAAGTGTGATAAAGCTGTTAGTCGGTGGATGGAAGAAGATGCCGGTGAGATGCATCAAGAAATAAACATAAAATATGAGGATTTTGCAGTGTTTAGTTATCGTTATTCTGTTAGCGGCGGAGAGGATCATTCAGAGCAAAAACTTCAAGACAGTGGCGATCGGGACTTCCCCGTTGCTCCAATAAAATACTTAAAGTGTTAGTTAAAATCAAACGTGTTATTAGTGATAGTAAAGAAAAATATAGAGCCCAGCACGTATTGTCAATTATGCGGACTTTTTTGTATATATCGAATGAAATTTTGTGTGCAAGTCTAAACTCAGGAATTCAGTATTATGTAAATATGTACTTGCTATAGCAATATTACAGTTTTCAGAATGTGATATTCAGTTCTCTAGCAGTTCGTTTATTTGTGCTATTAAAAAGACGACGACAAAAGTAAAACACTGCAGGTAATATTTAGTGCAATAAGGTCAACAAGGGATATTTAAAAATACTTAAGTAATTGTAAATGTAAGATTAATATAATTTAAATTAAAAGTTTTCAAATTACTTACCAGTGAATCTCGGCTTAAACATAGAGGTAGTATACGTTGCGGAAAAGTCACCTCGTCAGTTAAGGGTTCAAAACTATTATTTTTGAATACATTACGGGAAAGGCAGTGATCAATGTCTTCCAAATATTTACTATTAAAAACTGTCTTGATCATGATTTATTTATCAAGGTGACCGGTTTCGACCACTACTGTGGTCATCTTCAGACCATTGAGTAGGAACCTCTTTCTGTTGGAGAATCACTACTGTGATTCTCCTTTTTCTGTTGGAGAATCACTACTGTGATTCTCCAACAGAAAGAGGTTCCTGCTCAATGGTCTGAAGATGACCACAGTAATGGTCGAAACCGGTCACCTTGATAAATAAATCGTGATCAAGACTGTTTTTAATAGTAAATATTTGGTTCAAAACCAGTTTTCAACAGGCTACATTTGTATACTTATTTTGAGATTCTTTAACGACCATAAGTATTTCTAAATAAATTGTTTACATCAATCAGTGAGGGGATTACTTAGATCTTCCCCTAGGTTCTGACAGTATTACCCACACAAATAGTTAGTTCCGTGTTACGTAGGTCCGTTCACAACAGACATTATGATCTAAAAAGTCTCGCAGGGCATAAACTAGCATGACTGCCTTTCCACTACGAAGATGTTATGCACAGCAGTAAATATTTTTTAAACGTAACCCTATTGTTAGGTTAGCCACTGCCTATCCTCCTGACCTGTTCAAAAGTGCACCACTCAATTAAACATAATGTTATTAAAAACGTAACATAAAAGTGACTCAGTGTCCTGTGCACCGGTAAAAATTACAGGCAACAAGGTTAACGTAATACGTTCACTTGTTGGAGTTGAGAATGATCAAATGGACGCACAAGGAAAATGGACGCCGGTCTTTCGTTCAACAGCCATTTACCAAGAATTCCCTCCCATTCGTTGGTGTACGTTGCACTCACACAAACGTCGGACCGAAGATGTACTGAAGACGTACTGATGTTGCTATGTAAAGTTACAAGAAAGGGAGCCATTCTGGTAAGTATGCTCTTGCTAGCTAAACGTTTCCTTGATAAATTTAATTGAATTTAATTGTTGGTAAGGTGGGTACCAGGTTGAGATTCATTGGGATAGTCCTTAGAAAATGTAGTCCATCAACAAAGGAGGTGGCTTACAAAACACTCGTTCGACCTATACTTGAGTATTGCTCATCAGAGTGGGATCTGTACCAGATCGGGTTGACGGAGGAAATAGAGAAGATCCAATGAAGAGCGGCGCGTTTCGTCACAGGGTTATTAGGTAACCGTGATAGCGTTACGGAGATGTTTAGCAAACTCAGACTCTGCAAGAGAGGCGCTCTGCATCGCGGTGTAGCCTGCTCGCCAGGTTTCGAGAGGGTGCGTTTCTGGATGAGGTATCGAATATATTGCTTCCCCCTACTTATACCTCCCGAGGAGATCACGAATGTAAAATTAGAGAGATTCGAGCGCGCACGGAGGCTTTCAGACAGTCGTTCTTCCCGCGAACCAGACGCGACTGGAACAGAAAAGGGAGGTAATGACAGTGGCACGTAAAGTGCCCTCCGCCACACACCGTTGGGTGGCTTGCGGAGTATAAATGTAGATGTAGATGTAAATTTTTTATTCTGCATCTGGACAAAAATTATTTATGATGGGCAAGATTTGTGTGAAATGGTGTATGTTCACTGGATATACAAGAGCGTACTGGTCGCAATCGAGCAGTGAAGTAGTTGTAGCACTGTTACCAGGCGGTCGTGTGATCTTGCATAAGTCATTGCGAGTTTGTTCTATGGAATCAGGTGGGTAGACGTGGGCACGTGACACAACGTTTGAAACCAACAGTCGTATTTCCACGTGCCCATGACTATTTCCTGAATGAAACTGTCACGTTCCTGGGCGTATCGACGCGGACTTTCCAATATATCTACAAGGAATGGCATACTATTCGCAGCCATTTACTAGGCGAAGGGACAGCCGTCGTCAAACGAGCCTGGTTTACGGGGAATGGACATGATTGTCATATCTTGTCACTGACAGAAGCTCCATTGTCAGTGAATGCAGATCTAATTCGACCACTTCCCGACAGAATACTGAGAAGGGAACTAATTACAGTGGAGAATTTTATTCGGGTACTTCGGAAAAAGCGTTGCTCATAGTGTCGTGAAAATCTGGACGTGCACAGTGGTTCGAAGAACAGAGAATCTGGACGGTTGTTGACTGGTGGCATGTATCGTCATCCGATGACTAGTTTGATCCAACGAGTAGCTACTTTCCCCCATTTCAAATGATGTAAGACGTCGGGTACATCGAAGGCGCAATGAGATATTAAGGCATGCTATGTGGAGGACTTCGCTCAGGTCTAGGATGGTGCTGTGATGCTTTTTTTTATCAACTCATGGGCCCACTGTTTCAGGTTCAAATGGTTCAAATGGCTCTGAGCACTATGGGACTTAACATCTATGGTCATCAGTCCCCTAGAACTTAGAACTACTTAAACCTAATTAACCTAAGGACAGCACACAACACCCAGCCATCACGAGGCAGAGAAAATCCCTGACCCCGCCGGGAATCGAACCCGGGAACCCGGGCGTGGGAAGCGAGAACGCTACCGCACGACCACGAGATGCGGGCACTGTTTCAGGAAATGGTGGAAATTATTTACACATATCGACGTGAATGTGTTTCCCTTTCTTCCACATCATCATAATGAATATGCTACACCAGTCTTCTAAGATAACAGTGATGTTCGCGGGGCTCTATCCACTCTTTATTCGTTAGAAGAAGCACTAGAGTGCTCTTTCGCACCTCGACTGATCTGCTAAATCATGGGACTTTAACCACGTAGAACAGCCGTTGACATGTAGCAGGTAACATCCTTGCAATTTTGTTGCTGATCAAGAACGAGTGGCATTTCTCGATATTACATATCTGGAGAAACTTGTGGACTCACTTCCTCGCCAAATTGAAGGTATATTCAAGGCTAGCAGTAGCAGCTGAGTAATAACGTATTAGCATGATGTCTGATGAGCTATGCGTACTGGGCAATTAGACTTACGCAATTTTCTACCATGTAACACCTATGGTATATGCCAGACATTTTAGTTCAACAGACAGACTGTCAGAGAGTTTTACAGTAGTATATTTTGTTCCTGTGTATGCCAAAATCAGGTACACTTAAAGTGCAGTGCAGGTATCTATCTACGTGATTAATCTGCTATTTACAGTAAAGTGCCTGGCAGAGGGTTCAATGAACCAGATTCAAGTTGTCTCTCTACCGTTCCACTATCGAAAGGCACGCGGGAAAAACTAATACTTAAATTTTTCTGTGCGAGCCCTGATTTTTCTTAATTTATCTTGATGATCATTTCTTCCTAAGTAGGTGGATGCCAACAGAATGTTTTCGCAATCTGAGGAGAAAACTGGTAATTGAAATTTCATGAGAAGATCCCGTCGCAACGACAAAAGCCTTTGTTTCAATGATTGTCACTGCAATTCACGTATCATGTCTGTGACACTATCTCCCCTATTTCGCGATAATACAAAACTAGCTGCGCTTCTTTGTACTCTTTCGATGTCATCCGTCAGTCCCACCTGATGCGGATCCCACACCGCACAGTATTACTCCAGAATAGGGCGGACAAGCGTGGTGTAAGCAGTCTCTTTAGTAGAACTGTTGCACCTTCTAAGTTTTCTGCCAATGAATCGCAGTCTTTGGTTTGCTCTACCCACAATATTATCTATGTGATAGTTTGAATTTAGGTTATTTGTAATTGTAATCCATAGGTATTTAGTTGAATTTACAACCTTCAGATTTGTGTGACTTATCGCGTAATCGAAATTTGGCTGATTTCTTGTAGTACTCACGTGAATAACTTCACACTTTTCTTTAGTCAGGGTCAATTGCCACTTTTTGCACCATACATATATCTTATCTAAATCATTTTGCAAGTCGTTTTGATCATCTGATGTTTTTACAAGACGGTAAATGGCAGCAGGATCTGCAAACAATGTAAGACGGTTACTCATATTGTCTCCCATGTCGTTAATATAGAGCAGGAACAATAGATGGCCTATAACAATTTCTTGGGGAACGCCGGATATTACTTCTGTATTTCTCGATGACTTTCCGTCTATTACTACAAACTGTGACCTTTCTGACAGGAAATCACGAATCCAGTCACACAACTGAGGCGATACTCCATAGGCACGCAGTTTGGTTAGAAGAAGCTTGCGAGAAATGGTGTCGAAAGCCTACCGCAAATCTAAAAACATGAAATCAGTGTAACATCATCTGTCGGTAGCACTTATTACTTCATGAGTATAAAGAGCTAGTTGTGTTTCACAAGAAACAGTGCTGACTATGTGTCAATAAAACGTTTTCTTCGAGATACTTCATAACGTTCGAATACAGTACATGTTCCAAAACTCTTCTGCAAATCGACGTTAGTGATATAGGCCTGTAATTCAGCGGATTACTCCTACTTCCCTTTTTGGGTATTGGTGTGACTTGAGCAATTTTCCAGTCTTTAGGTACGGATCTTTCTGTGAGCGAGTGGTTGCACATAATTGCTAAATATGGAGCTATTTTATCGGCATACCCTGAGACGAACCTGACTGGTATACAATCTGGACCGGAGGCCTTGCCTTTATTAAGTGATTTAAGCTGCTTTGTTACACAGAGGATATCTACTTCTACGTTTCTCATCTTGGCAGTTGTTCTTGATTGGAATTCAGAAATATTTACTTCGTCTTCTTTGGTGAACGAGTTTCGGGAAACCGTGCTTAATAACTCTGCCTTAGTGTTACTGTCATTAGTAACTTCACCGTTGATATCGCGCAGTGAAGGTATTGATTGTGTCTTGCCACTGGTGTGCTTTATGTATCACCAGTATCTCTTTGGGTTTTCTGCCAGATTTCGGGACAGAATTTCGTTGTGAAAATTATTAAAAGCATCTCACATTGAAGTACGCCCCATATTTAGACCTTCTGTAAAACTTTGTGAATCTTGGGAATTTTGCGTAAATCTACTTTCTAGTACTGCTTTTCTGAATACCTGAATCACTCTCACTTTGCAACCGAATGTTGACAACAAGTTTCGACCAAAATAAACCTACTGTCGGGCTGCGGTTTATATGCGAAATACCTTAAATAAATTATATGGGGTTATTGTTAATATTGTCAGTTCCGTAAACAGGTTTCTGCAAGACGAGCTCGTAGTGCGCCCCCCACAAGTAATTATTATCACATTTTATGTGTGATGAATACTTTCCCCGCAAGTGATGAATTACACAGGAACATTATCCCATAAGACATCAGTGAATGAAAATATACAAAATATGTTAGTTTGCTTTTATTCCTCAAAGTTTGCAATTGGTCTTATAACAAAAATTAGTGATGCTAAATGTATTAGGTCCCCTATACGGTGTTTCCAATTTAAGCTTTCATTAACGTGTACATCCTTGAACCAAGAACGCAGAGGATCATATTAGGCGACATTTCAAAATTTCATTTTGTCCTCAGTCAAGTTATATACGCCTCGATATCTTAGCCTACGGAAATCGTGCTATTTACTAAGTAGCCCATCATTACACAAGTGAATGACGATCGTCACGTACATTCCTTTCTCAATATGTTTAGAAAATCACGCAATAAAACCAGAACTGTTGTAGTCTCGCACCAACATTACTTAAAGGATATGCAAATGAATATTTTTCAAGTGCTTTGTGATAGGAAATAAGAATCAGAATTGAACAAAAACGATTTCTTAAAAGTTCAAAATAACTGTTGTGCTGTGTAACTCTGCAATGTTCAAGAAATTGAGCATGCGACCGAACCGCCGAATCTTTCCATCAGTAAATGGGGTATGTTCTCAAGTGACTCCGTTGTTTTAACCCCCTCCACTGACAGAATGACCCGCTTCCTACTTCCGTATGTATAAAGCCAATACGGACTTGTAGCTGTCACGCCTTTGCGCTTACTGCTACGTATTTTAACCGTAAATAGCTCAGCCCTAATGGTAAGAGTTAGTAGTGAATTCTGGCGTTATTAATCTTTGAAGACAGCACAGCTGCCACAAGCTCAGCTCACTTTTACTCCACTCCTACCCTCGCCATTACACCACATTAACTAGGTGCTACATGGACCTTGCTAAATTCACTTGCGTATACATTTTTGACCGTTACTCGCCAGTATTTACCTATTGGATTAGTACACTCCTAACCGGACTATTTCTCAAAGAGCTGTGATGATTGAACGGGTTCGATCCACGGCCTACAGTGCCCTACAGTTCACACGGTAACACTGCCTACCTGACCCACTTAACTTGGTAGTGAGCTTATGTATCCAATCACCACTGCTAGCAGCAGTGGGTAATCCTATCAGCATGACGAGAGCAGCAGACTTACCGTCGAATCCTCCTGAAAATACTTATAACTACGGTCGCCAGCTCTGAAGGAGCAAAAGAATAAATCAGTTTTTTGGCTCGTTTCAAAGTGAAACGGTTTGTGTTGACTTTAAACTTAATTCTGAATATTACTATTTCTGATCATTCTAGGTGATTCTACAAAGCAAATACTCTCTCAATTTCTGTGAGTTGGCTTGGTAATTACTACCAAGACAATTTATGCAACTTAGGTTAACAAAATTCTATCCTTCAAGTTATTTAATGATTTTGGGATATTACTCTTTGGACAATTGCTATAGAATTAGTTAAGTGACTTTACTTGAAAGGTTACTCAGAAAAATTTAAGTAACTATAAATAGGCGACTCATTCTGGTGTGACCATTGCTCTTTTCTGGTTCTTATACGCTAAAGTATTCTACACCCAAAAGAATTGTTAATGAAAGAGGCGATGGTGGCCTCAGTCTGATTTCATTATACTATGTTTCAGGTTACTACACTTTACAATGAACAACATCCGTCGTAATTTTACTCATTACTATATTCAGTCTTCTGCACTTGCACAAAAGAAAACTGGTATTCTCCTTTTACATGTATACAAAGTTCGACTTAACAATTTCAAGCAGTCTTGCCTTGGGTAGACGTGTCGGTGCTGGTGGTGGGATGCATGTGGCTAACGCAGCTCTTCACGCCTCACGCCCTTAATGGCGGCTGGAACTACGAGCTGTAGCACTCGTATAAGCTACTGCACGTCCGCCATAAAATCTGGGCGCAGGAACTCTTACAATCAGCCCCAGTGGCACAGAGACGGCTTCGACAACCATTCGTCGCGTTCTACCCCACAAACGGCGACGATATTCGCCTCTTCGCTGTTGCACAACCACTTTTGCGTGAGCACAGTTACGCACGTCCGGTCACGTCAACACTCCCCAGGCCAATCCCTTGTTCAGTCCCTGTGTCTCCAGCTACCTCTAGCTATGCTTGTATCACCAAGAGTGGGGGCGTTCCCCTACCATCTTTTCACCGAAATCATTCAGTATTTAAGAATATTTATATTTATTACCCTGGATTTCATACCAGTCATAATAATTTACTACTAGCGCCTTATAACATTAAATCATACACTAATAACTTATAATTACCAAGAAAAAGAATACATTTGACTCCGAGAGCTTAGCGCATTGTCCGAGACAGCGCTAATTCCCAGTTTCGCCAATAGATGGCATCAGGGTGCACTCCCTGGCACACCAGCGCGCCCGTCTCCGACGCGCGGGCTCGAAATTACTGTCAGCCCACCTTCATTTCAGTTCCGTTACACATGCCCCACTTCTTATTGAAGTATCTAACAGTGATAATTCAATAAGAAGTCTCTCCTATAATGAATCTGAAATTTTCGTTAAGCTTTTTACCAACACCAATTCTTTCTATCTTTCCTGCTAAACATTACAAAAATGATTTACATATATTCTTTACAATTTTCTTACATCTAAACACAGTACACTTTAAACATCTTTTTTTTTTTTTACAAAAATTTTAAATACACTTCTTTTATCTCAGGCAAGTAAAACACACGTTATGCGCCTATTACTTTATAGCCCGTCCTTTTCACTTTACCTCCTCACTTTTCTACCTCTTCCACAACACTTATTTACACATCTATTAAGGCCGTCTTAGAAGCTCAGTCTTTCCCAGTCTGTTTAGTCTCTACTTAAACTAGAAGATTCATTAGAATACTGCAACATATTTTAGTGAACATTTACCTTTCACATAGAACAAAAGAAACAAAACTATTTACATATTGGTTTACTTTAACATTTATTTATATATTTAATTTCAATCTGGTAGAATTCGTGGTTCATACCTTTTGAGATCATCTATGTTTCTTACTCCCAGGCGTTTGCCTGTTAATGGGTACTCTAAATAATAAGCGTTCACATTGGGTATGGACACTATTTTAAATGGTCCATTATATATATATTTAAATTTGCTGATCTTGTTATTAATTTCACTTGACTTTTCATGTGTTTTTACAAGAACGAGATCACCTATTTTGAATTTAGGATTCCTTACTTTTTCGTCATGACGACGAATTCTCGCATCTGCTTGTTTTCTCATCTTGTCTTTTACTAAGTTCTTTTTACTATCATAATCTAATTCAACTCTATCTGGAAATTCTAGTAGGTCTTCTACTAGACTTTTACTTCTCGTCTTTTTCAGGATTTCTTCTGGAGTAAATCCAGTGCTCTCGTTTGTTAATGAATTCATGATTTCTTCGAATTCACTCACATACATGCCCCACTTCTTGTGGTTACTATGGCAGTACGTCCTAAATAACCGACCAATTTCACGCATATATCTTTCTGCTGGATTGCTTGATGGGTGATAAGCTGAGATATGTACCACTTCTACCTGTTTCTCAGTTATCCCATCCTTCCACATTTTTGAGCAAAACTGAACACCATTATCTGATAGTATTCTCTTTGGCTTCCCTACTTTCACAAAATAATCACACACCATTTTATCATACACAGCTCTGGCAGTAGCTTTTCTCAAGGGATATAGCTTTATATACCTTGAGAAAAGTTCAACTGCTACAAATATGTACACAAAACCCCCCATGGTTTTCGGTAATGGTCCAAAGATATCTACTGCTACTATTGCTAATACTTCATCAGGTTTTATTGATTGCATGGGCCCTTGATTAGTTGCATTTGTTACTTTCGCCTTTTGGCATAGATCACAAGATCTTATCCTCTGTGCTACCCTTCGTGCCATGTTATTAAAGGTAATGCATTCATCTAACTTATCGGTACACTTCTGTGCACCACAATGGCCATGTGCCAAGTGAACATAATCTATCAGCACTTCAGCGTGTTGTTCCGGCCAACATACTCTCCACTTCCCTGGATTATTTAATCTTTGAAGATACAGTACACCTTTATGTATTTTATATGAAGCCCTTATGTTAGTTGCGTCCAGATTGTCAAACTTGACCTTTACTGACTTGAGTGCATCATCATCACTTTGATATCTTCGCATATTCCGACGTATTTCCCTAATTTTTTCTCTTCCTTCCGCTTTTCTTGAAGTAATTCACCTCAAAAACATCTTCCCTATTCTTTACACTTTCTAGTGTCTCACATCCTTCCGGTAATCTCGACAAAGCATCTGGTACTGCATGTTCTTTCCCTTTAACATACTTGATCTCTATATCAAATTGTTGTAAAAACAGCGCCCATCTGGTCAACCTGTTAAGTAACAATCTGCAGTCCTTCAAAAATATTAAAGCTTTGTGGTCTGTATGGACCACAGTCTTATGCCCCCATAAGAAAAGTTGAAATTTCCTAAAACCCCATACTATAGCTAAAGCCTCCTTCTCTGAAACCGTATAGTTTCTTTCGTACTTAGACATGGTTCTACTCGCAAATGCTATTTGTCTATGAGTTTTTTCCCCATCTATCATTACCTCCTGAAATATGGATACTCCCAATCCATCATCTGAACTATCTGTTGCCATGTGGAATGGTTCACACAGGTCAGGATGCCATAACTTTATGTTTTTAGCCAAATTGTCTTTTAGCCGGTTGAATGCTGCTTCACATTCCTCAGTCCACATATACACACTGTTCTTCTTAAGTAGGTTGTTCAGATGTGGGCTATTGAACACCTGATCATCCACATACTTACGATAAAAGGAACAAAGTCCTATAAACGACTTTAGTTGTTTTTTATTCTTGGGACCGGACAATTTCTTATTGCTTTGACTTTATCGGGATCCTTTCCAATTCCCTCTGGTGTTACTATGTGACCGAAAAACTTTATTTCTTTCTTCACAAACTCGCATTTTTTCAGGTTCAGGGTCATTCCTCCTTTAATTAAAGCTTTGAACACCCTGTCGCATAACTCCATGTGCTCTTCCCATGTCCTTGTAGCAATTAACAGATCATCGACATAAACCGTGATTAGCGAACTAAGTTCACTCCCTAAAATTTTGTCTAAAGCCCGAATGAACACTGAAACGGAAGTATTTAGGCCAAATGGTACCACTGTGAAATGGTAGCATTTGCCATTGAATAAAAATGCCGTGTACTTCCTAGACTCCTCACTTAATGGGATTTGCCAGTATCCTGCAGTTAGGTCTAAACTAGTCATGTACTTTACACCATTAAACTTCTGCAATAAATTATCTATGTTCTCTGGACGATTCAACTCCCTCTTCACTACTTTATTCAGAGTACGTGCATCTATCACTATTCGTACACTTCCATCCTTCTTACCTACTATCACAAGTGGGTTATTATATGGGCTAGAACTGCGTTCAGTGACCCCACATGAAACCATTTTATCTATTTCTTTTTGAACTGCTTCTTTCTTAGACACGGGTACATTATATGGTGGTTTAAAGAAAGGTTCATGCTCCTCTACCTCCATGCAGTACTCATAATTTATCACTCGTCCCGGTTTGTCCGAAAATACTTCCTGATTTTCTTTCAGAATTTGCCATAGCTCCTCCCTTTGGGCATCAGATAGTCCTTCCGTTTTATCCACTACATTTCGAAGGAGTGTCTCCTTATTTCCATCTTCAACTATCTGCCTCACCAGACACCAATCGAATTTTTGACCTATTCCTGAATCATGATCATCTCTAAATTCTACCCATCTCAGCTGGTTCTCTTCCATTACTCTAGATGATTCAAATGGTATTTCTAATACCGCACTATCAACTTTACAAACAATTATCCCTTTGTCACAATCTATAATTACTTTCTGTTTTATTAACCAGTCAATGCCTAAAATGATCTCGGCACTGAGCTCTCGAACTACTAAAAATGCATTCGAAAATTGCTTGTTTTTTATCTTAAATTCCATCATCACTTGATGTTTAACAGGTTTACTCCATTTCCCTGTCGCCCCTATCACTTTAACACCTGTTACTGGCATCATGACTACTCCTTGTTGCTCTTTGATCATCTCAAAAAATGCGTGCGAAATAGCACTTATTTGAGCACCCGTATCCAACAATACATATAAATCGTACCCACATACATTAATGGGCAGGATTGTTTGCATCCTATTGTCCTCTTTCATACTTTCTTTATCTTCCCATAATAAATCCTTTTCCACCGCCAAGTCTTGCCATATTATTTTTCCGGTTTTTATACTGACCATTCCATCTGGAGGTTTCTTTCTCCTTTTCATCCTAAATTCTTTCACCACTTTTTCCAGTAGTCCTTCGTCTAGGCTCTTTAATCCCATCTCGTTCTCATTCGAATCTGTCATGCCTGAACTCTCGGTTGCGGGATCGGAAACTTCCTCTACTTCTTTTCCTCCCTGGATGCTTTCTGATGATTCTGACGATACTTCCTCATCCTTAGAAATATGACCTTCTTCGGATTCAAATAATTCTCGCAAATTATAATCCATTTCTCTACTTTCCCTTTGTTGGATAGTGCATTCGCCACTCTTACTTTCATTGTTTTCCCCTACTAATGGAATTCCAGTCTCACTCAACTCATTTGCTTCAGTACTACAGGGATCACAACACTCTTTCTCTTGGTTAGATACACTTTCTCTAATTTCTTTAAAAGAATCTTCATCACAGTCATGTACTCTTGCTGTCACTAGGTACACATCATAATCGGTATGGCTCTCTAACACTGTCATATTCGGGTCCAAATTAATCACTTGAGTGGAAGATCTTTCTAATTGTGCTGGCTGGCTTTTGAGCTGATGTACATATTCTGCATACGAGGTAATTTCTGAATCGGCATGCGTCTCTGCACTATGCCCCTTTTTCTTATTCACCCTTTCCTCTTTAATTACTTCTCGATGCGATTCGTCGACTATTCGTACGAACCTTTCACCATAAGTCACATCACTCCTACCTTGCCCCTGCCTCTCTGCACAGTTGCCATCGCTACCGACAAACAACGCCTCCTCTGACTCTTCCTTCATCAATTCGTCACTCTGACCTCGAATTGTACTTATTTCATTCACGTGAGCCTTCACATCCGACCGATATTCTTTTCCTACTTCATTTCCCTTAATAATTCCTCCCTGCTCTCTCTCCTCTGTTTGTATCCCTGCATTATACTTCGCAAAGTTTCGTTTATGTAACTGCTCTTCAGGCGAACGACGCACTATCCTACTATAGTACTGACTACTCCGATCTTCCCTATATTTGGGCCATTTCTTTCTTTCCGCGCGCGTTAGGCCCTTGACCTGCGCGGTATTTAGTTTTCCTGATTTTGATAATGCATCCCGTTTCCCTGATAGTGTCCTCTCCCTCGCTGAGAGTTACCTCCTCGACCTCTTCCTCTCATCATGTTAATTTGCGGTTCATTCCTACCGCCTTTTACTATTCCATTCTGATTTCTGAAACCTCGAAACTCTCTAGTTTCACGCCACCTATCTTCATTCTCGATTTTTTCTAAAAATTCATCGAATGTTCGATGAGTGCCTCCTACATACCGCTTTGAATCGTCAGGTAGCTTTTTCCACAACTCCCACACTATCTCCGATTCTGATCTACGATCTTTAAGATACTCCAAACGCTTGAACCATCCTTCACAGTATTCTTTCATGAGCCCACGCCCATGTTCTGGCATTCTGGCGACAACGAATTCTCTCCACAACCTATCCCTCTGTTGTGTGCCCCAGAATTCCTCAAGGAACTTTTCTTTGAAGTCTGTAAACTTCAAATTGTCGATATCCAAATTCAATCCCCAACGTTTAGCATGACCTGCTAAAGCGTCTATTACTAAATTAATTTTTTCTTTATCCGACTGTCTGTTGGTAAGACACGTTCACAATTTTTTATAAAATCCATTGGATGCCATCCACCTTGTTTCTTTTGAGGATCGTATTTTTCCTCCCTACTCAGTATTTCCGATTTTTGCATTACCAATGGGATACCACTACAGTTAAGAAACGTCTGATTCTGAACTTGCTGACTTAACAATTTTATCTCATTACGCAGTGTATTTTCTTGCTCCTGCACACATGCATCAAAACTCAACATGGTATTGCGCAGTGTTTCAATATCAGCTGCCGTTTCTTTAACAATCTCTTTCTTTACAACTGGTACTATCACCTGTAATTTACTTTCAATTATCGGTTCTAATTTTTTACTAACCAAAGGTTCCACTGATTTCTCTATTTTCTGAATTTCGGTATCAAATCTTTTCTCTATTTCTGTGACTTTTCTCTGAACATTTGTTATTTCAGCCCTAATGCTATTTACTGATTTGTTTACCTCTGTGATACGTTGGCTTTGCGTATTCAAAATATCTAAATTGGCTTTTATTTTACCAGATAGGTTTTCATCCAGTTGGGATATATGACTAGCCATTTCTGCTTTCAAACTAGCATTCCCTTCTCGAATTTGCGCCATCATACTATTTAACAAACTTGTTAATTCCATATCCTCTCCCTTGTGACTTGCATCCACAGATACATTGGGTTCACTTTTCACTACCTTTGGTTTCACTTCCCGTTCCTCCTGTTTTGTGGGTGTGGATTCATCTATAGGATTTTCCAACCCTACAACAGTATCTATGGTCCCTAATTCTGGGTCTGACCTTGTAATGTTTTCGTCTTGCTTGTTACTATTCGACTCCATCTTATGCTGCTGTATTTCGTGCCTAATAGAAATGTTTATTAAACCAAGTATTACTTGTTTAACTCCTACTACTGGACTTTCTGTTGCTGCTTTGCAGGTTGTCGTCTTGAACTTACCAATTGTGGTATATTTGTCTACAACAGAATTTTAAATTTAAAATTTTCTTGAAACTACAAGTTTTTATATAAAACACTTTTATTGCAGCCATTATTCTACAAACTTGGTAAGTCCTGTCACGGTCGCCAAATGCGACCGAACCGCCGAATCTTTCCATCAGTAAATGGGGTATGTTCTCAAGTGACTCCGTTGTTTTAACCCCCTCCACTGACAGAATGACCCGCTTCCTACTTCCGTATGTATAAAGCCAATACGGACTTGTAGCTGTCACGCCTTTGCGCTTACTGCTACGTATTTTAACCGTAAATAGCTCAGCCCTAATGGTAAGAGTTAGTAGTGAATTCTGGCGTTATTAATCTTTGAAGACAGCACAGCTGCCACAAGCTCAGCTCACTTTTACTCCACTCCTACCCTCGCCATTACACCACATTAACTAGGTGCTACATGGACCTTGCTAAATTCACTTGCGTATACATTTTTGACCGTTACTCGCCAGTATTTACCTATTGGATTAGTACACTCCTAACCGGACTATTTCTCAAAGAGCTGTGATGATTGAACGGGTTCGATCCACGGCCTACAGTGCCCTACAGTTCACACGGTAACACTGCCTACCTGACCCACTTAACTTGGTAGTGAGCTTATGTATCCAATCACCACTGCTAGCAGCAGTGGGTAATCCTATCAGCATGACGAGAGCAGCAGACTTACCGTCGAATCCTCCTGAAAATACTTATAACTACGGTCGCCAGCTCTGAAGGAGCAAAAGAATAAATCAGTTTTTTGGCTCGTTTCAAAGTGAAACGGTTTGTGTTGACTTTAAACTTAATTCTGAATATTACTATTTCTGATCATTCTAGGTGATTCTACAAAGCAAATACTCTCTCAATTTCTGTGAGTTGGCTTGGTAATTACTACCAAGACAATTTATGCAACTTAGGTTAACAAAATTCTATCCTTCAAGTTATTTAATGATTTTGGGATATTACTCTTTGGACAATTGCTATAGAATTAGTTAAGTGACTTTACTTGAAAGGTTACTCAGAAAAATTTAAGTAACTATAAATAGGCGACTCATTCTGGTGTGACCATTGCTCTTTTCTGGTTCTTACACGCTAAAGTATTCTACACCCAAAAGAATTGTAAATGAAAGAGGCGATGGTGGCCTCAGTCTGATTTCACTACACTATGTTTCAGGTTACTACACTTTACAATGAACAACATGCGTCGTAATTTTACTCATTACTATATTCAGTCTTCTGCACTTGCACAAAAGAAAACTGGTATTCTCCTTTTACATGTATACAAAGTTCGACTTAACAATTTCAAGCAGTCTTGCCTTGGGTAGACGTGTCGGTGCTGGTGGTGGGATGCATGTGGCTAACGCAGCTCTTCACGCCTCATGCCCTTAATGGCGGCTGGAACTACGAGCTGTAGCACTCGTATAAGCTACTGCACGTCCGCCATAAAATCTGGGCGCAGGAACTCTTACAATCAGCCCCAGTGGCACAGAGACGGCTTCGACAACCATTCGTCGCGTTCTACCCCACAAATGGCGACGATATTCGCCTCTTCGCTGTTGCACAACCACTTTTGCGTGAGCACAGTTACGCACGTCCGGTCACGTCAACACTCCCCAGGCCAATCCCTTGTTCAGTCCCTGTGTCTCCAGCTACCTCTAGCTATGCTTGTATCACCAAGAGTGGGGGCGTTCCCCTACCATCTTTTCACCGAAATCATTTAGTATTTAAGAATATTTATATTTAGTACCCTGGAGTTCATACCAGTCATAATAATTTACTACTAGCGCCTTATAACATTAAATCATACACTAATAACTTACAATTACCAAGAAAAAGAATACATTTGACTCCGAGAGCTTAGCGCATTGTCTGAGACAGCACTAATTCCCAGTTTCGCCAATAGATGGCATCAGGGTGCACTCCCTGGCAGTCTCACACCAGCGCGCCCGTCTCCGACGCGCGGGCTCCAAATTACTGTCAGCCCACCTTCATTTCAGTTCCGTTACAAGCAGCTGGGATAAAGCACATAGTAGGTAGAAGCCTTTGATGTTCAACTATGCTCGACGCTACTTGGTCCTCATCCGATATAATTTTTTGAAAAAATCGTTGTTCAGTACTGTCTGTTCTAAAATTATTTATTTATTCTTACCCGTGACTGATTTTATAGCTGGCCTGTGATGAGATATCGCTTTCTGATATTTGCCTAAGGATGAGAAAACGGAATGAAGTATAGGGATGAGATGGTTATACATTCCAGAAATATGGATGACAGGAACAGTAGTTTCAAGAAAACGGAGGTGGTTGCTTGTACCGAAAATGTATTCTAGGGGCTAATCTATTGCCACATACTATCCAGTAAAGATACAAGGAGATGTACATTAATAACTGTGCATAGCTGAAGTACATGATCTTCTACATTTATCAAAAACAACCTTTATTCTCAGTGGCAAAAAATTATTAAAATTTTGTTCAAATACGTTTTGAATAGCTAACATTTTGTTTAAAATGTTCTTTAGTATAGATGAATGTCTCCGTTTATTTACATGTGTAAGTCTTGTAGCGCTATGGGTTAATCCTGTACACTTTTTCGTTCATTACTACTTAGTTTGCTCTTCGGACGTCACAGGAAAACCTTCCCTTCAGCAAACACATATTTCCTGTCATTCACTGACTCGTGATTGGTGACGCCATTCCAGTACAATACTGCAACCTGGCTGCGATACATCGTGTTAGCTGTAGTGCTGGTACAACGTGTGATGGTATCACTGGTCCTATATGAGGCTTCATTTGTATGGCCCAGGAGAATGAGGTTTCAATGGTTTCAATTAGCAGCCCAGCAAAGTGATGTAGTATGTCGCTGGGGCGCTTCTGCATGATGCATAATTCGAGCAGCGGAAACTAATGGGGAATATGAGCGATAACAAATCACAGTTAGTTCACAAAACAATCTGTAGAGCGCGGCCGCATTGCTGCAGCGTATTTGCTAACGAGAAGCGACAGGTGAACCACGCAGCAACGTTTCTGTATAGACACTACAGCGTAATAATGTGGTGCGTGACGAATTGGATTGTTGATGGTGGCACTCTGCAAACTCGGACCACGTCACGTTCTGTCTTCCTGCAAGAACAAGGGTAAATTATCTACACTTAGCTGAGATAGAATGAAGGACAGTATTACTTGTGTATCAGTTGTGTTACTCTGTTCCATTTAATTACGCTATCATTCGTTCGCAAGTGTGCCTCCTTTCCCTAAGCTATGTCTCCAATCACGTCCAGTTGTTTTCACACTAATTTATCGTACGTTAATTTGTCGAGTTAACACTAATGTACGATGTCACGTGAATACAACGAGTAAACGACGAGTACGCAACTCATCTTTAGGATCTATTAGCCGAAGGATGTATTAGATGTAGAGAAAACTAACGTTTTTGAAACTATGGGCCAGAGGGATAGTTTTGGAGCGGATGTGCTGAGCTCATATTTCTTAATTTGGCAGTGAAATTGTGACATAATTGTCACATATCGCTATTCGATATTATTTCAGTTTTCTTCCATTATTTTGTGGCTATTCTGATAGTGCTGCGCATGTTTCTTTTGGAAGGAATCTGTCCACATTAGACAACTCTAATATTTGTCCTATGTGGAGTATTTACTGCGCTCGCATCGGCCATAGTTCCGCTTTGATCATCACTGCCGAGGCAGTTTTTGTATATGGGCTGTCGCCTGTATTTATCACACGATATGGATGGTTTGAAGATGGACACAGGTGTCTGAAACTAGGCACCATTAAGAATTAAAAAAGGATACTTCTCATGCAATTTACGATGGGATACAACCTTTTATTTCAAATAACTGTTAGTGCTATGTGGTGCCTACTTCCATGTATAATATGGTGGCTTGTAGAATACATGTATGTAGAATATAGAACTGCTGTTTCAAGCTGAAAGTGAGACCCCCCAACGAATCTCAAAATAAGACTTGTTAGAAACACAAAAAACATTACTACAAGGCCTCGCTGACCACATACGTTGACGACATTGGAAATATTCATTTTCCAATTTTCTTAGGCAATATTTCTATGTCTACGAGACCATGCCTTCCATAAGCGTGGGCGTAATACGGTCTACAGGTATTGCTACACCACAGTTTCAGCCCATAGCCAGATGACACGACCACAGTCTAACTATTGGAGCTAGTATAAGTTGCACTATCACTTGAACTGTAAGGAGTTCGGATGAAGACATATATATGTATATAAATATGTATCTGGCATAGAGCCAGGAATCTCCATCCACAGCTTCTCTTGCTACAGCGTATTGTTTCATTGTCACGTGCATCAAGCTACCTCCTCCTGTGGTCATGGTGACCACCTCCTTATGCTCTGAAGACAGAACCCTCGGAATTAACGGAATTAACCTTTGGCAGATCTCCGTGACCATCTCAACTCCAAAAATAATTTTGAACATGGTTTAGTGTAGTTAGCTTTCTATGGATAAGTAACTGCGCCCAAAAGAACCTTTCTTTGGCTTTTTTTTTTCCAAAGTACAAAAGAGGCATATCCGTCGGTGTGATTTTACAGATGCACGATCTCGGTCCTCGCCTTTTTATTATTGCATCAACCACCTACTACCGGCCACTCTACTGGATGCTGACAAACACCTGTTTTTCAGTTCAGCCATGAAATGGCCACCTCTTTAGGAGACTGCGGTAGTAACATTCTAAGAGGAAGTTGGGATGTAAATGAGTCTTTAAAGAGATTAAAGTGTTCAGGGCCAGCTGGAATCAGTCCGGCAGTGCTGCAAGAAGTGCAGACTTGGCTAGCACCATACATAACAACACCACCTTCAAACTGTTTATTCCTGTAGTCCTCAGTTACGTGCAACATTACACTATGTTCGTTATTATTACCTCAGAACCGTCTAATCACAACTGAATGAAACAATTTTTTTGCCTTTACCGTTTGCAAGCCATCATCAGTGACAAGGATATCCATATAGTTCTGTTTACACTGTTTAGTCTGCATTTAAGACGTTTTCTATTGAGGTTATAAACTGCCCGACACTGTGATGTAGTGACAGTTTCAATTGCTAATTACAGTTTTCGTGGATGCTAGTCTACATGTGTTCTTGGTTCATTGCCAGATCTGTTCTTCGCTTGTTTAGTGTCATATATTAGTTTTTACAGCACTAGGAAATAAACATTTGGTGTGTTATTATGTGTTGAATGATATTACCAACTCCCGAATTTTATTACCAACTTCAATTTTGTAAATGTGGTTTAGTTTAATCAGTGTTGTGGTGTTTAATATAAACAGTCACAACAAATCTTGTACACAAATGTAGGAAAACTATCACATCCAGAAAGCTATTGCTGAGAATAAACAAGTGATAAACGGCCAGACACACATCAATATGAATGACATACTAAATTTAATAAATGACATAATAAGATAAAGGTAATCCATTTAAATATGCAACCATATTAAAACCAATATATATTCACCCTCTCTCTCATACCCAGAGGCACATACACCGACAGAGACAGAGACAGAGCCTACTGAATGTGTTTTAGTGATATCAGTGATTTGTTTCTCTCTCTCTCTCTCTCTCTCTCTCTCTCTCTCTCTCTCTCTCTCTGTGTGTGTGTGTG
Source organism: Schistocerca piceifrons (assembly GCF_021461385.2). Taxonomy (NCBI): domain Eukaryota; kingdom Metazoa; phylum Arthropoda; class Insecta; order Orthoptera; family Acrididae; genus Schistocerca; species Schistocerca piceifrons. Next base: position 800,979,342 of record NC_060139.1, read on the forward strand.
TGTATGTTTGTGTGTGTAGAGAGAAAGAGAAAGATATGCATGTGTTTCAATACGGCTGCATATATAAAAGATAAATGCATTATTTTTATCTTAGTACATAGTACATATTGTTGTGTGTCTGGTTGTTTATCACACATTTGTTCTCAGCAACAGCTTTCTGTATATGGTAGATTTCCCGCATTTGCATATTGCATTTGTTGTCATTGTTTATTATGGTTATTTTCATATCTCATTCTACGTTTGCAGAATGTTAGTTATGGTATTTTAAGTGCTCTGCAGGTGCAGGCTGATTTGTTTCATACTTCCAAGCCTTATGGTGTTATTGGTACATTCCTGATCCTTAGAATTTTTTCGTCTGTATATAACAATAATAAAAGGATATGGCGAACATTCCTTTAAAATTTTCAGAAAAGAAATTGCCTCAGATACAGTGATACATTTCACAACTAATCATATCCACAACCAGCAGCTTTCAGCGTTATTACACATATTATGTAGAGTAAACTGTTTTCTACTGTACAAGAGAAGCTATGAAAAAAATGACTGCAATCATACAAACAGCTACGAAATACAGGTGTGACACATAATTGGGGCATAGGCTAGAAATCTAAATACAAGTAACATAACACATCCAACATATCTGGTAAGCCATCACTTAACAGCTGTTTTGTTTAACCTTTAAATTTAAAGGGGGTGGAAAGGCTGACCCAATAAAGTGAACATTTCAATTCCAATGGTTTTATTAATTACCCAAAACAATCTTAGATACAGTTTGACAGGCGCCACTCGGGCAAGATTTTTTAAGAGACATTCGTTACATAAATCATAAGCAAGTTAATACAGAACTTTAACAAACAGCTCTAGTTAAGACACATTATTTAAGACCCTTTCAATTTCAAACTTTACACGTAGCCCACGATTTCCCACCAAAATTGACAGAAGGCACTAAGGCTGAATTTAATCACAACGTTAACACACAACTCCAGTTAGACATATTATGTAAGACCCTTTCCATTTAAAACATTAACATCACATGTAGCATAACAGTAGACACACACAGTCTCAACTTTAATACGAAAGCTTAAAACGTATTTATTAAACTTAACTTGGGCAATATTGCAGAGCGGATCAGGAAATTATTCAAATGCCCATTGATGATAAATGTGTCATAACAGAAGCAAGATCCAAGCTGGTAAGGCCGAAGTTTAACCACGAATGGTGGAACCGACTGCGATAAGTAATACTTAACTTCGAACCAAGACGTGGCTCCGCTTGCAACCCCACGTCTAGTAGACCACCAAAATGTGAACCAAGCAAACGTCACCGAAGAGGAATACCCGAGCTCAGGCGAAGTCCACTTCCCGTAAACCAAACTTGTTATCTAAGGGAAACCACTGCGCTTCGGTTGCCCACTGCTTCAGCTCACTGAACACAGACCACACCCGACAACAGAAGGCAGAATAACCTTTCTTAACCTTAACATTTAAGATTGATCAGTAAATTAGCTCAATAAAATCAAGGCTAAACTACAACTAATTTCATTAGGAAATGCTTCCTTTAAGTGAAAAAGTTCTTGATAAACAAAGACTAAGAGTGGGAAATGATCTGGCTCACGAGAACCGGCACTCACTAGAACTTAATGACCCCCTCTGCAAATACACTCCTGGAAATGGAAAAAGAACACATTGACACCGGTGTGTCAGACCCACCATACTTGCTCCGGACACTGCGAGAGGGCTGTACAAGCAATGATCACACGCACGGCACAGCGGACACACCAGGAACCGCGGTGTTGGCCGTCGAATGGCGCTAGCTGCGCAGCATTTGTGCACCGCCGCCGTCAGTGTCAGCCAGTTTGCCGTGGCATACGGAGCTCCATCGCAGTCTTTAACACTGGTAGCATGCCGCGACAGCGTGGACGTGAACCGTATGAGCAGTTGACGGACTTTGAGCGAGGGCGTATAGTGGGCATGCGGGAGGCCGGGTGGACGTACCGCCGAATTGCTCAACACGTGGGGCGTGAGGTCTCCACAGTACATCGATGTTGTCGATAGTGGTCGGCGGAAGGTGCACGTGCCCGTCGACCTGGGACCGGACCGCAGCGACGCACGGATGCACGCCAAGACCGTAGGATCCTACGCAGTGTCGTAGGGGACCGCACCGCCACTTCCCAGCAAATTAGAGACACTGTTGCTCCTGGGGTATCGGAGAGGACCATTCGCAACCGTCTCCATGAAGCTGGGCTACGGTCCCGCACTCCGTTAGGCCGTCTTCCGCTCACGCCCCAACATCGTGCAGCCCGCCTCCAGTGGTGTCGCGACAGGCGTGAATGGAGGGACGAATGGAGACGTGTCGTCTTCAGCGATGAGAGTCGCGTCTGCCTTGGTGCCAATGATGGTCGTATGCGTGTTTGGCGCCGTGCAGGTGAGAGCCACAATCAGGACTCCATACGACCGAGGCACACAGGGCCAACACCCGGCATCATGGTGTGGGGAGCGGTCTCCTACACTGGCCGTACACCACTGGTGATCGTCGAGGGGACACTGAATAGTGCACGGTACATCCAAACCGTCATCGAACCCATCGTTCTACCATTCATAGACCGGCAAGGGAACGTGCTGATCCAACAGGACAATGCACGTCCGCATGTATCCCGTGCCACCCAACGTGCTCTAGAAGGTGTAAGTCAACTACCCTGGCCAGCAAGATCTCCGGATCTGTCCCCCATTGAGCATGTTTGGGACTGGATGAAGCGTCGTCTCACGCGGTCTGCACGTCCAGCACGAACGCTGGTCCAACTGAGGCGCCAGGTGGAAATGGCATGGCAAGCCGTTCCACAGGACTACCTGCAGCATCTCTATGATCGTCTCCATGGGAGAATAGCAGCCTGCATTGCTGCGAAAGGTGGATATACACTGTACTAGTACCGACATTGTGCATGCTCTGTTGCCTGTGTCTATGTGCCTGTGGTTCTGTCAGTGTGATCATGTGATGTATCTGACCCCAGGAATGTGTCAATAAAGTTTCCCCTTCCTGGGACAATGAATTCACGGTGTTCTTATTTCAATTTCCAGGAGTGTACATGAATATTATGCGGAAGCAGAGCACACGCTTAGTAGGAGGCCTCAAACGAAATCGTACAAGCATCAAATCACACGTCTTGGAACGTCTTAATGTACCAAGAGCGATCACAATCACGGTTAACTAAGCGCTCTTAATAATTAGCGTACTTAACTGGGTATCTTGATGCTGGGGCGATATTGCGATGATGCCAGACCATCACTTCGCAAGACCATAACAGCGTGTCCCCCCAAGGAAGCGGGCACATCCACAGCTCACGAGGTTGCCGGAGAACGCACAGCGCCGGCCAACTCCCGCCGTCTCCAGTACAACCACGTGACAACGGCTGCCCGGCCCCAGGCATGCCGTTTTTGCTTCTCTCCGCTAACCAATCGCCGACTCGCGCACCGCTGCGTTCCGTTCTCAAGCGTTGTGTCCTCTCCCCTACACGCAGTCGGCGCTCCCTTATATCTCGAGCCGGCCGTAGGCCAAAGACAAACCTCTGCACTAGGAAATCGATCGAACTCATATCAGAGATACTACTGGCAACAGTCCCGCTACGGCTCAATATCCAAAATGCAAGGGAACACACAAGCCCTGAGCCGACAAATACACACAACACACATACACAATAAGACGAAGTAGAGGACAAGTGCATAGTACACCATGCTATAGACAAAACCAACGGAACATAAGTGTAAATAATACACAAGAACGGAAATCAGATCCAACCATACGATAGCAGACAGTTCTGAAAAGGTCACATAAAAGTCGTTAAACAAGCTCTCATTCGTAAATAGAAATATTAGGTAACGCAGACAAACCCACGAGCACTACCACACCACATCAAATCAAAAGTTCACAAACACATTAAGCTACTGTAAACATCAGGAATGCCCCAACGTTCCACATGGCCAAACACCCGCAAAAATGATTATAAAAGACTACAAAATAGTAAAAAGCAGAACAGTGTTAAACATGGGAGACCTGATTTGAACACATACAGAGTATAGAAGTACCACACATAGCATCACTGATTTCATTCAACGTAGAAAACATGTAAACTTCCGTCTCTATAAGTGAAATGATAGAAATCACACCCCATAGCACTCTCACTATAGAAGCAATAACAGGGATAATAAGTGTCATCGTGTTGATTACTGAACAAAACTATTTCCACTTTGAGGATGAATGTTGTCTGCAAAGTGACTGACTACCCAGTGTTAGAAACTTAATTCATTTCTGTCAGTTATTTAGGAAACTAGATATATGAAAGACATGCACTGATGAAATATGTAAAATCATATTTTGGTACATATATGTCTGTAACATTATTTGTGTAGCAGATGAGAAAAATGAAATAAACAGATGAACTCCAAAATCAACAAAGCACACCAGAGGTTCACACTTGTGAAAGGAAAAGTCGATGAAATAAATTTTGTTTACATAACAATAATAAAAGGAATTGGCTAATATTTAACTGACATTTCGAAAAACGAATTAATACATTCCAAATTTAATCATCCCCATAAGTTGAAAAAATGTTCAAATGTGTGTGCAATCTTATGGGACTTAACTGCTAAGGTCATCAGTCCCTAAGCTTACACACTACTTAACCTAGATTATCCTAAGGACAAACACACACACCCATGCCCGAGGGAGGACTCGAACCTCCGCCGGGACCAGCCCCCATAAGTTGAAGCTCGTGATTTTAAGACAAATATTATATGCAATAAATAGGATTTCACTCAAAAAGAGAAACTATGAAGGTAAAATTAGTACAATTATACAAATTGCTAGGTAGAGTGGGCATGACACATGTAGTATACGGACTCAATTCGGAAATCAAAACACAAATTTCAAACAAACACTACCCATCAAATAAACCCAGAATGCAGGAAAACTCACAATGCCTGAACTACAGAACACATGTACACGAACACAACAGCTCACAGAAAAGAAGCGTGTAAGTTAATACAGAGGGTGACAAAAATACTAAAGAAACGGCGCCTCCAAGTAGCACATAAGACTGTGTACACTCTCCAAATGCACTTAGGCGAAACAAAAATCAAGATGGACAAATTCCAGGGATCAGGAATACAGAAACCTCATTGTCGAGGTTGTAAGGTGGTATACATAGCCATCACATGCAGGAATTTAAAAACACAGTAGAGAGAACACATTGTGAGTTGGGTGTATGAAACAGATTAGTCCACATTTGCACAGCACATAGAGCACGACAAGCACCATCTTTCAAACATGGAACAAGATACGAAAATAATAATAAAAAAAATAACTACAGCAAAAACGTTACAGCAATGCATCAAACTACTGTATCCAGAAAGCCATTGTGAGAGCAGGCATGTCATAAACGACCACACACTCTCTCCTAAACTTAATAAAATAAATGATAAGCTTAAAAAGATCCAGCCATAATAAAATAAATACACACACACACACACACACACACACACACACACACACACACACACACAGAGAGAGAGAGAGAGAGAGAGAGAGAGAGAGAGAGAGAGAGATACCTCTTTCCCTCTATATATTCATATGTAGGGAATAACATATCACAAATGTAATAAATAACAGCTGCTAATAACAAGAGCAGATCAGTTATAAGCAACAGAACCCTGAATCACAATAATAAACGAAGCCGAGTGATTCCCATCAAGAGCAGTAATTACAATGGTAACTGCTTTTATTACACGTACATAAAAGTAAGAGTTTGAAGTAAAGATAATCTGATGCTAATAACAGTATTTATACATTCTCTGTTCTGTCAGTGTCCACTAGCATGAAAATCCCCACGATATCCACTCAGCAGGGCAAGAGATCCACCGCTGTATACACTTAAGACCTGGAGGACCCTCTTTATGTCCTTCCTTCAGACGCCGTAAGAGAGAAGCGCTCCTCAATTTCTCCACGCTGTCCTCGGTTACCAATCTCTCCACCTGCCCTCTTCCAGGTAGCGCTGCGTGACCCGCGAAATCACTCGCTGCAGCGTCCTCATAGGACACTCGATAACCGAGACGTTGCGATATCAAAGGCTCATACAAAAGAAGCCAGAAACCTATACATCGCAAAGGAAAAAAGAAACCTGTAACAACGTGATTATGTTAAATTGGCGAATCCTCCTCAACATCTGCACTTTGGGTGGTATTTGGAGGAGTCTCAATTCATTCCCTGGCGGTGCGTAATACGATATTTGCCAATACGTTTTAACGTAAATCTGGATGGTTACGTAATGTTTATATGCGAGTAACTCATATTACACTTGACTCGGTATGAAATATTTACTGCAAACGATCATGTGGCATACAATTTTCCCTATTTTTCACACTGAAGATAGTTGAGCGTATCAGTAATCCTCTCGATGCAATCTTGACAGAATTTTCTTTCTTCCTTTAATGTAGCTTGTTAAGGACATCCACCTCAAATTTGGATTCGAAGAGACTTTTCTAAACCATTTTGTACGTGGACGAATTACACTGAAGGGCCAAAGAAACTGGTACATATGCCTAATATCGTGTAGGGCCCCTCGAGCACGCAGAAGTGCCGCAACACAACGTGGCATGGCCTCGACTAATGTCTAAAATAGTACTGGAGGGAACGGACACCATGAATCCTGCAGGGCTGTCCATAAATCCGCAAGAATACGAAAAGGCAGAGAACTCTTCTGAACAGCACCTTGCGAGGCATGCCAAATATGCTCAGTAATGCTCATGTCTGGAGTGTCTGGCGGCCAGTGGAAGTGTTTAAACTCAGAAGAGTGTTCCTGCTGACACTCTGTATCAATTCATGGCGTGTGGGTTGTCGCATTGCCCTGCTGGAACTTCCCAAGTCCATCGGAATGTACAATGCACATGAATGGGGGCAGATGATCCGCAGGATGCTCACCTACGTTGACATCTGTCAGAGTCGTATCTAGAGGTATCAGGGGTCCCATATCACTGCAACTGCACACGACACAGACCATACAGAGCCTCCACCACTTTAAACGGTCCCCTGCTGACATGCAGGGTCCGTGGATTCATGAGGTTGTCTCCATACCGTACATGTCTATCCGCCTGATGCAATTTGAACCGAGACTCGTCCGACCAGGCAACTTGTTTCCAGTGATCAATAGTCCATCGTCGGTGTTGACGGGCCAACACGAGGCTTAAGCTTTTCGTCGTGCAGTCATCAAGGGTACACGCGTGGGCCTTCGGCTCCGAAACTCCATATCGATGATGTATCGTTGAATGGCTCGCACGCGGACACTTGTGAATGGCCCAGCATAGAAATCTGCAGCACTTTGCGGAAGGGTTGCAATTCTGCCACGTTGAACGATTCTCTTCAGTCGTCGTAGGTCCCTTTCTTGCAGGATCTTTTTCCGGCCACAGCCAAGTCAGAGATTTGATGTTTTACCGGATTCTTGGTTTTCACGGTACACGCGTGAAATCGTCGTACGGAAAATTCCCACTCCATCGCTACCTCGGAGATGCTGTGTTCCACCGCTAGTGCGCCGACTATAATACCACGTTCAAACTCGCTGAAATCCTAATAACTCGCCATTGCGTCAGACACTTGTTGTCTTATATAGGCTTTGCCGACCGCAGCGCCATATTCTGCCTGTTTACCCGGCGGGGTCGGGGATTTTCTCTGCCTCGTGATGACTGGGTGTTGTGTGATGTCCTTAGGTTAGTTAGGTTTAAGTAGTTCTAAGTTCTAGGGGACTGATGACCATAGATGTTAAGTCCCATAGTGCTCAGAGCCATTTGAATCATTTTGAATCTGCCTGTTTGCATATCTCTGTATTTGGATACACATGCCTATACCAGTTTCTTTGGCGCTTCACTCTATATTCCTGAAGAGCCATTCAATGAATTTCACTCTGCCGTGGCACTGCTTTCACAACTATGTTTATATGATCGTTTAACCTTAAATGGTTTGCTAGTTAAGCTTGTGAGCTGGTCCAGTCATTGCTCCTTAATCTTTTTGTAGGCCTTTCAGATCTATACGTGTGTTAAATTACAAATGAGGTACAGGTGATCAGTTGCACTAAAATCATCCTCACACGACATGTGAACGGTAATGCAGAGTTGTTTCCAACGAGCTTGGTTAGCTCTAAGAGACAATCAAACGCCATGTGCTCGCCAACCCGATCAACGAAGACAGCTATCTACAGTCGAAGTTTTGTAAGTGGGCTGCTGCTGTGTTGGCAGCGCTGTGTTCCTCTTTGCATTGGATCTCTGACTGCGCTTTCTTTGTAAGAGACTCTGTGGCTGGTTGGACTCATTGTTGGAAGTTAATCGCCAGTAGTGTTGGGAAGTTGGAAGTTAGTCGCCAGCAGTGATGGAAGTACTGTTGGGGGGTTATAGGTGAACAGCCAGCAGTGATGGATGTTAGATGTGAGAAGTTGGCATTGATGGAGGATAGAGGTCTGAAGTGTTAGCGTAGGCTAACGATCTGTACATGTTCGACTTGGAGATTGTGTATTATTCATGATTATACTCCTTTGTACTAGATGCCAATGACGATTTGTATTCGTGTTTCAACTGGATGTGACATAATTAAGGTAAAAAATACGTTATTTGGTTTGCAACAAAATCTTTCCTTTGCTAACCACATGGCTTTAGTAGCTAGTAGCTTTAGTAGTTAGAATCTTTTATTTATCTGCCAGTAATGATGCTAGCTGTATTGCAGTAGTTTGCGAAATGAAGATTTTTGTGAGGTAAGTGCTTAATGAAATGTATAGGTTATTGTCAGGATTGCTTCTTATTCAGGGCCATTCTTTTATATTAATTATTTGAAGCAAGGTTGAATTTTTTTTTTTTGAGCAGTCAGATTGCGTTGCGCTAAAATATTGTGGGTTAGCGTTGACATGATAAGAAAAAGTATAGAGAAAGTAGGCTCAGTACGTTCAGTTTTACTTAGCTGTTTCAGAATCAAATAACGTAGAAGTTTCATTCAGCAATTTAAGTACATATTCACACATTTCAATAAAGAAGTTTCAGTTTTTACTTGTAAGCTTGTTTGCTACATGCATTTCAGGTTTAAGTGAAAGTATTTATTTCAACAAAATTAATATAGATGCGCACAAGTATTAAATGTGTAAAAGGTATGGAGAGGTTGTATTGCAGCAGTAATGCGTGTCTTTTTAAGTAATAGTATTCTTTCAAGCTGCTATAGCCAACAGTTACTACACCTGTCTTGAATATTAAGAAATATTGGAAACAATTTCTGCTTAGCAAGGCGATTGGCTGTGCACTCAATGTAAGATATTAGTCGCTGCTGGTAAAAATCTGGAATAACAAATGTGATATTTCGAAGTGTTTTAGAAAATTCTTTAGACGAAGATGTGTCGAGGAAGTTGTGGAAGGTGAGGCATATGCGTCGTGCCTCGAAAACCACTTTGCAAACTTGCTACAAAGTCAAAACATCGTTCGTTGCAGACTGAAGTAAAAGCACAGCCTTGTACAAACTCCAAACGAATCCAAAATGAGCGTTTTGAAAGTAAATAAAGAAGCTTCCAATGAAACACACAGTACGCCTTTGTCTAATAAAACTGCTTAAGATGTTCTATTCTACGTAATGTCAGTAAACCGGTCAACGTCTTTAACGCTGTCACTCAGTCAACCATGGTTGTTCCGAACTGCATGTAACACAGATGGCGATCACATATGGAACTTGGTTTTTAGGAAGTAATTCACTGGGCAACTGCGTACTATCATTGATCTCTTAAATCGTCATTGAAACGAAGAAACAACAACATTTAAGAAGATGTGGTAAAGAATATTTACTGGAATAGCGCAACAAGGGAAGCCCTTGGAAGCAGATGGGATATCTATACAGCACGCTACAGTTAACTGCTAAAGGGCTTGATCCCGGTTGCTTGCAGCTCTTCCTAGATCGCGAGAATTAGTATTCCAAACCTTCGCAAACAGACGTAGATCCTCCATGTTCTCAATTAATTATCACTAGAAAAAAGAAATTTGGAATTCAAACTACGTTGTAATGAGATTAGAATTCTCGAAATTAAATTCTTAAGGCTTTAAAAGGGGTATTCAAAAACGTGCGTGCCTTGAGCGGCCGAATCGGCTGAGGAAGAAAAACACTTATGCTCTCATGATAGCCACAGCTGTACCGAGGCCAAATCGCAGATGCCGAATGGGACACACTGTGGTGGAATATCCTTCGATTCTTTGTACCTATTCGTTTAGTATCTCTCTGGTATCTTCTCGCCCGTGACAAGATTTCGACGAATGACAAATTAGATACGGGAACAAATTCTTCCAAGACGGCTCTGTAGCACAAAACATTCTCGGATTTCCTGCCACGTCAGTTCAGGGTAAATCCTCAAGCTTTCGCCTATTATCTCCCTCGTCTTTATCAGGAGCAACAGACTGTCAAAACTGCTTATGTGTGGCTTTATATAGCCCACAGACGACTTGTGACTGCGGTAAATATGTAACGCTGAATGGTATCAACGTAAACTCTGGTGGCGCCACTCCAGCCCTAGTAGCATAGACAGTGTGACGAATATCCCAGCCTCTTCTCTGCATCGAGAGTCCGTCCGTGCATCGCAAAAATTAATCCGCTGTCATGGTCGAAATTCTTCACGAAATTCATATTTCTAGAGCCTCTTTAGTTACACAAGCGCAGTATTTAGTAACCTGAGATAGAGCTGTTGTTTCGTCATACAGTATTTTGCTTCTGTTTGTTAGACTGTGCTCAGCAACTGCGTATATCTCCAGTTAATCGATTTTGCCGTTGATGTTGCGCAAGGCGTTCGGGAACCTTGCGGATGATTGCTTCCACACTACAAGGGATGTTATACATCTCAGGGATCCTGAGGCCGAGACTGTCCTTAATAAGGCATGGCATCTCTTTTATCGTCTTAGGAGGTCGAAAATAGAGGTGGGAAAACGAGGTATCAGATCCATTTCGACGTTATGCCTTTTTCTGAAGACATACAATAAAATGGCTACACATGAGAAACATGTATGCCAATAAATAACAGTAAATTCACGGTGACAAGTGATTGAAAAGTAACACGAAATATATGATAGACAATGTCCTATGGACCAACAAATAGCAAAAATGAAAAAAAACACAAAGAATGGCAAAGTTAATTGTTGCGATCTACTAAAAGCAAAACATAATGAGTAAAAATAAAATTCCCGAATGAGCATGCAACTTTCAAAACCAACAGCCTTTTATTTAGTCACAGTCGAACTTTTCATGCTAATAAGAAGTGCAATACATTTGTATTTCCGTCATACATAGGATCCGGTCGTTATGAGATGACTTTTTAGACAAAGCTTTTATAACAGTTGCTCAAAAAGTTTTCTTCTAGCCTAACACGTAAGAATTCATCAAGTTCCAAATATAATGAGAGGCGGTTACAACATCTATTGCTACTGCATAACTTATCACAAGTATTCGAAAGCTCTAGAATGATATTTTCACTCTGCAGCGGAGTGTGCGCTGATATGAAACTTCCTGGCAGATTAAAACTATGAACCGGACCGAGACTCGAACTCGGGACCTTTGCCTTTCGCGGGCGAGTGCTCTGACTACAATCCCATGTATGTTCCACCTCGACTCTAATTTCTTCTTCTTCCCCTTCTTATCTTTTTTCTTCTTCTTCTTCTTCTTCTTCTTCTTCTTCTTCCAGTAGGACATCAGACAGGTCCTTCCTCTCTTATATGTCTTGTATGTACTTACTCTGCCTTTAACAACTGCTTTTCTTTAGCCCTATCAACGGCGACGCTTCTGCTTTTAATTTCACCGAGGTTGTTATTACTTTCGTGAATGCTTAATCAGTCTTTCCAACGACTATTTAATTTTTTGTTTTCTTCGCATTTTTCCAGCGAACCATTTGGGCTTGGCTTCCTCGCACATCCTATTTACTTCACTGTATTGTTGTATTCCTGCCTTTACATGAAAAGTGTTGTACTTCGTTCTTTCATAGACCAATTGGAGAATTTCTTCTGTTAGCCAAGGGGTCATCGCAGTTATCTTCCTTGTATCTATAGCGTCTACCCAAATTCTGTGATTCCCATGTTAGAGACGTCCGTTCCTCTTCCATCGAACTTCTTACTGTGGTCATCAGTTGAAACTTCCAGGCTGAGAGGCCGTGGTTGATGTATAAAATTTCCACCTAACGTTTCGTCTCCATCTGCGGGAGGCATCTTCTGAGGTTGTCCGGCTACTACTCGAAACGAAACTTTAGGTGGAAATTTTATACATCGACCACGGCCTCTCAGCCTGGAAGTTTCAACTGATGACAACAGCGGCCGTGAAAGCCTACATTGTATGATTATTTTTACTGTGGTATTCATCAGAGCAGTACCTGCAATCTTACGCAACTTCAAGTGCACCACGTCGGTTCTCTGTATTGTAATATCTCACATCTTTCCAACTTCATTCTTCCTGGAGATTCTCTAAGAAGTCTACTCTTCGTTATTAAATTGTCGTCTAACTCCACGTCTTCCGCTGGCTACAGCTTGAAATCCAATACTGGATTCGGTGCTGCTGTCACACCGTTATAGGGCACAGCTTGAATCTTCCCGTGTCTACGAGCATTTTTCCGTGTATACTCTTTCCTTCATTGATTTCTGAACAGTGTTTGCTACGACTAGCTAAAAATTACTGGTTAGCCTTCCTCCTACCAAACCCATATTCTCCCATAACTGTTCCTTCTATTCTTTCTCCTATTACTCTGTTCCAATCCCCATGACTGTTACATTTTTATCGTTGTTTACGTAGTAAATTACCGTTTAAAAATCCCTCATCTCTCTCTTCGTCATCTGCCTGTTACGTCAGCGTGTTATCTGAAATATTGTTTTTGACGCTGATTTGCTGATCATTCTCGTGCGAATAGTCTAACCACTTAAGTGTTTACAGTAATTCACTTTCTGCTCTACCTTCCTGTGCACGATGAAATGTAATCCCATCACCTTCTGATGCATTGCTATATTGAACTTATTTCCTTTCCACTTCGCTTCACTGACCCTAGGTAGCTGCATATTTCTTTTTGGGTTTTCTAGCTTTCGTACTCCATTCAAACTTCTAACATTCCACGCTCCGACTCCTAGAATGGTACCCTTCCGTCGATTATTGAATCTTTTCACCATGGTCACCACCCCCTTGGCAGTCCCCTAAATCCGAATGGGAAACTAATTGAAAATCTTTCGCCAACAATAACGATGTTCTTTCTGTTACGGGCCACATAGGCTATGGATACACGTTATTTGTCTTTAATGCAGTGGTTTCCATTGCCTTCTCCACCTTCATTTCATCAATCTGATTCCCTCGGCATTTAGGGCAGTTTCCCACAGCAAGACCATGAGGCTGCTCTGATATTCTGTCAGCTCCTCTGCTCTCTTTGATTAGGCTGTGGGCAGAACGAGTGTAACTACAGACGGCAAAACAAAGATAAATACATAAAATCAGCCTGGTTAATCGTGAGCATGCGTACTGTGCCTACAACGTACTGTAGCATCACAGACAACGATACGTAAGCGTACAGGAAGTTAGGATGTAGAATACCACCTTCCGTTCTTAATTCCACTAATAACGTTAAGTCTGTGAAGCTTTAGAAGATATTGGCAGCTAGATATTATTTAGATCAAAGTTTATTCACCATCTGATGTATTTTCTTTTATGACACCTCACGAACCGTTGACATCGGACTTAAATTTATTCCAAATGCATAACACTGGTCGCTCGGGCTATAGCTGAGACTATTGATTCGGTACAGGGTAGCTCGCAACTTGCATAGCGTATCCATCGAGCACGAACACCAAATTGTGTTCCCGAACAGGCCATGCAGACCCAACGGTAGCGACCGGACGCCGTGTCATCCTCAGCCCACAGTCATCACTGGATGCGGAGACAGAGTGGCAGGTGGCCAGCACATCGAACGTTTGTGCAAAACACTACCAAAAAAATGCTTTATCCCTTTCTACTCCGTGGGTGCGGCAGGACTGGAAATTTGCAAGCATTTCTTTGAAAAATGTAGAAACTACGTAACATACAGTGTGAAGTGATTTTCAAGTAAGATACATTATGTTATACCGCAAGCAGTGGCCAGTGTTGGGTAAGAGCACAAAAGCACGTGAATACCTAACTTTTGACACCTTGCGGATTTCTTGGTTATTTCTCTCTGAATGCTATTAAACGTGACATAGATGCGGTAATCTTAAACAAACGGCACCTAAATCTACCACGGTATGCTACATCGCTACTCCTCTAGACTCTGTGAAACATGGCATCAGGGTCACGAGCACATCTTCAGTTGTGCCCGTTTTAAGGAGCTTTTGCGCGTATTCAACTGGCGTGACGTAATAGCCTTATGGGGCAAATACATACAGATTTCGAATGGTTCAAATGGCTCTGAGCACTACGGGACTTAACATCTGAGGTCATCAGTCCCCTAGAACTTAGAAGTACTTAAACCTAACTAACCTAAGGACATCACACACATCCATGCCCGAGGCAGAATTCGAACCTGCGACCGTAACGGTCGCGCGGTTCCAGACTGAAGCGCTTAGATCCGCTCGGCCACAACGGCCAGCCATACAAATTTGATAAACAACGTGCACGGTTCTCGGCCTGCCCACCTAGCCCTTACCGCCTGGCTACAAGTTACGTGAATGCCACCAGGTGGTGGTCCACTGCGGCAGACTTTTATTTATGAAAAGTCAGTATATGTTATAGTCATACTGACGGAGTAACCAAAACCTATTTCGTGTCTTTCTTTATGTGTTACACTATATTAAGTTTTGAATTTTATCATGTAGTAATCCTGTTGTTTCTCAGCAATGAAAAGGATAAATTACTTTCTCCGAAACACTGTGACAGACAATTGGCTTTCGAAATTGACAATGCCTACAATTGAGAATAAGGTTTTGAACGATACTGAAGACTGAATCATAGCGTGATCGAGACATTAGCTCAATTTAAAAACAAACGCATGGCTTTTCTTTACAAATAGGCAGTTTAGTCCTTTCTATTTAACGTGTACCTGCAGTGGAGTGCTACGTGTATCAACATGAAGTCTTGTGTGGACTACATGGAAGGGCAGGACATCTCATAAGAGGAAATTATGCTGTTTTCTGCTTCTGAAAATTAAACTTGGTGAGTGATAATACTTTAGTAATAGAGTATTAATATTTAGCTGACGAAACAGAGATTAGCGAAAGCTTACCCTTTATGTCGCTCTTGCCCTAAATTGTACTTAACTATGTACAAAACAACGAAATTCCACAAAAAGCCTTCCTTTTGTCAGACAGATTTGTAGTGGCAGCCAGTCCACAGTGACGGGTAGCCGAAAGAAAGGCACGCGTACACACACGCCGACTGGCGTGAATTCTGGAACAGGATAAGTAGTGAATGGTAGCAAGAAAAGTACGTAGCTGCTTTATACTTAACTTTTATATAGTTCATGTGAATACAGCATTCTTGATGAGACATTTCATACGATAACTATCAAACTATGTAAGGCTAATGGCGCCTTGCTAGGTCGTAGCCATGGACTTAGCTGGAGGCTATTCTAACTGTCTGTCGGCAAATGAGAGAAAGGCTTCGTCAGTGTAGTCGCTAGCAAAGTCGTCGTACAACTGGGGCGAGTGCTATCCCGTATCTCGAGACCTGCCTTGTGGTGGCGCTCGGTCTGCGATCACACAGTGGCGACACGCGGGTCCGACATGTACTAAATGGACCGCGGCCGATTTAAGCTACCACCTAGCAAGTGTGGTGTCTGGCGGTGACACCACAAGATTACTGGTATACATGTTACTATTATTGTTATTATTATTATTATCATTATTATTTATTACTATTATCAGAGCTAGATTTGTAAAAAAAAGAGAGTCAGTACTGTGACTTTCCTGCATATTCTTTTTTTAATTTAGACGTCTCAAAATGTTATTTTAATGCTTTTATTGTCAGAGGTTCTGTTACACCATACCAGCACGTACCATCATAAATCAAGCACTGATTATTACTGTTACTGTTATTGTTACGGCGTAAAGTCAAGCGCCGGCACACCAGTCGGGAACAATAGAGCAGAGAGGGCTGTGAGAGGACGTCAGCCAATTGGATAATGACCGACCACTCTCCAGGAGAACAACGCTACAACAGCAGCCCCTATGCGAAGAGTACATAAGAGCCGCGCCCGATTCTACAGCAGCTTCAAAATTAACACCTGGGATAGAAGCGTCGACTCTAATCACTTCCTTGTACTGTTTATGTAGCACAGATTTGGGAATTGTTATACTGAAGGAAATTGCCTATTTTGTCTGTCACCCTTTTCTTACGACACATCTGTGTAACACAAAAGTTAAATACTGTATTTCTTCATTTTATGATACGATTTGTTTGAATGTTATCTAACGATTAGAGAAAGCAGGTTTCCTAGACACCCCATATTTGATGACTAGGCTGGATTTAACATTATTATTATCGCAGTGACTGCAGTTGTATACATTGTTCAAATCATAAATGTTATACAGCAGATGCTATTTCGCACTTCCAAGTTAATTTGAATGTAAAAATTTGTGAACACTCAAAATGTATACTCATGAGCCGCCACTGACTACTTGATTATTCCTTTAAGAAGTGTTCTCTTGCGTTCTTTTATTTTAAGAAATAAGTACCCTGTTCCAAACTCCAGTTTCCGTCTAAATGAATTTTTTGGCCCTGTTTGCAAGAATGGCTTTTAATTTGTTTATTACGTAGATAAATTGAACTACAAGGTTTAGAGAAATGATCCAAGACTGGAAAAAAGAATAACACTAAGGCAGCAAGTGTCCAGTAAGTCATCTGTGGTTTCGCATCTCACGAAATTCCACTCAAAAGGTCTCTAGGTGCGTGGTATCTTCAGATTCACAATTAACCACAGGCGTTTTCTCCACATTGGCGCAGGCTAACCGTAGGGGGAATAGGAAGGAGCAGCCTTATTTTTTTTGGTGTCCCCAACGAAATAAAATTACAAACTTTTTCATCTCAGCATCCGTTTCCTAAAAGTAGAATGGTTATTTTAGTATGCACGATAACAGAACCTAGGGCATATTCTTCAGGTATGCTCTTGACACCAGCAAAACCCAGTATAGTTCAGCCAACGTAACAGTATTAATCTGAATGAAATGTTTATTTTGGAAACGAAGTTTCCAGTTGGTGTCGGAAAATGCTTAATAGACTGTTCGAAGATGTAATAATGTGCTATGTATTTAGCTGATGTACAGATAGTTGTACACACACGACTTTATGTGTGTATGTTGCGAAGATGGCGGTGCAATGCATTGCGAGTGATCAGCAGCTTATTGTTTTATGTAGTGGGTGTCAAACAGAACGTACAATAACGACTCTGAACGAAAGAGTATTTATATCTCTTATCACAATTATATTTTGATACAGTGTCTAACATGTAGTCGATAGCATTAATATGAAGCAATAACAAGGAAAAAAGCAGATTATTCTGATTGTTTGTAAGCAAAGATAAGATTTACAAAAGCCACGGACAGCTGTATCGAAGTCACACTCCTACTGGATCAGGGACAAAGGGGGCGGGGGGGGGGGGGGGGGGGAGAGGGTAGAGAGAGAGAGAGAAAGAAGAAAGAGAAAGAGGGATATGAGGTGGGTAGGGTAGATAAATAGGAGGGGGAGTGAAAGAAGGGGGACGTTGACTCAGAGTTTTCGAAGCACGAGGGATGTGAATGACAGAACTGGGGGAAACAGAATGCTTCATCCTTTTTATACAATATAGAAGGACAGGAAGGTCCCGGTCTTTTAACTCGGCAAATATTGCTGTTATCCATTCTCATGAGTGTGTAGTATAGCAAGAATAAAAACCGAACGACAGGCTATGGATAAATGTAGCCCGAGTATTTGTGCAGAGGTCTGATGATTTCAGTATAACAGATTTGTCACTTTCGACGTCTCAGTAATAGGAAACTCCTTCGTTTCTCTTAAAGATACCTTGAAAGGTATGTGCCCCTAAGGTCTGATGAGGGTAGATTCAGAAAATAAAGTCCGTACTTGCCAGCTGCAAGGTGGAATAAGTATAATATCTTTGAGTAGCAGGCTCTTTGATAGTTAAGAGAGCGGAGCGCGCGCAGTAAAGAAATCGGGAGTCGCAGCTAGGTGCCCGGAGGAAGCAGACGTGTGCGGACAGCTTTAAGGTAGGAGTCGCGCTCGCTGCGCAGTTACCCTAAGCAAACTTTAGCACGTAAATGAGAGAAGATATATAATGATTTCAAAATGGTTTTTGTTAGACAATGTTCAGAGTTAGAATCTGTACGTCCAAGGTTTGCCACAGTAAGCGTTTTGTAAATTATTTTGTAAGAGTGTTTCGTGCTACAAAGATGTTGGAAATGGTAGGTTTTGTGTATGACTTACAATTTTAACAATATATATCAACATTGTGTTTAAATCTAACAGCCTGAATCATAATCCACGTTCTTTGCTTGTATTGAATATGAAAATGAGTAGTAAAGTAAAGCTACCCATCAATGAAAGAACGTAAAAAATGAGGCCTCTATGCAATATATATGTACAGTTCACGGTTTGAAATCGATTTTGGTATAACTAAAGTTATCAGAGCAAATTTATTTCAAATAACAAATTTTATGCCATTGAACAACTGGCATTATTCAAGTCAAGAAATAATTTCATTAAGTAAAAATCAGGGCCAAGAGTTAATTTTTCAGTACCATCTTAATGCCATAGCACAAACGGCATCATTCTCTTAAATCTGACTGCTGAGTCAAATACATGTTTCATTACTGAAAAAATGGAGGAATGCAAGAAACAAGTCCGCAGACGCAGTCAGATGTAGGTTTGCTGAATAATTAATTTGAAACACTTTTAAAACTGATACTTTCACAAATAAAAAAGGATACAATTTTGGTTAGATACTTTCAACCTCTAAACGTTTATATTCTTGTATCAATCGTCCACTCTTCATTCGAATGTACGCTCTCTTGAAACAGTGTGCATGATGAAAATTACTAGCCTGGCCATGACTAGAAAAGAGTCATAATCGTCACCACTAACGATGTCAAGTGAATGAGTCAGTCATGAGAAGATAAAAAAGGATGTCAGAAAAAGAAGAAGAGATACTGGACTAACGTAAAGTAACAATGGCCATGAACTACAGACTTAAAGGGTGATCTTATGAAAGGTTGATAGATGAGACTATAACAGTACATACACTCCTGGAAATGGAAAAAAGAACACATTGACACCGGTGTGTCAGACCCACCATACTTGCTCCGGACACTGCGAGAGGGCTGTACAAGCAATGATCACACGCACGGCACAGCGGACACACCAGGAACCGCGCTGTTGGCCGTCGAATGGCGCTAGCTGCGCAGCATTTGTGCACCGCCGCCGTCAGTGTCAGCCAGTTTGCCGTGGCATACGGAGCTCCATCGCAGTCTTTAACACTGGTAGCATGCCGCGACAGCGTGGACGTGAACCGTATGTGCAGTTGACGGACTTTGAGCGAGGGCG
This sequence comes from Schistocerca piceifrons, assembly GCF_021461385.2. Lineage (NCBI taxonomy): Eukaryota > Metazoa > Arthropoda > Insecta > Orthoptera > Acrididae > Schistocerca > Schistocerca piceifrons. The sequence continues at coordinate 800,998,917 of NC_060139.1, forward strand.
TATAGTGGGCATGCGGGAGGCCGGGTGGACGTACCGCCGATTTGTTCAACACGTGGGGCGTGAGGTCTCCACAGTACATCGATGTTGTCGCCAGTGGTCGGCGGAAGGTGCACGTGCCCGTCGACCTGGGACCGGACCGCAGCGACGCACGGATGCACGCCAAGACCGTAGGATCCTACGCAGTGCCGTAGGGGACCGCACCGCCACTTCCCAGCAAATTAGGGACACTGTTGCTCCTGGGGTATCGGCGAGGACCATTCGCAACCGTCTCCATGAAGCTGGGCTACGGTCCCGTACACCGTTAGGCCGTCTTCCGCTCACGCCCCAACATCGTGCAGCCCGCCTCCAGTGGTGTCGCGACAGGCGTGAATGGAGGGACGATTAGAGACGTGTCGTCTTCAGCGATGAGAGTCGCTTCTGCCTTGGTGCCAATGATGGTCGTATGCGTGTTTGGCGCCGTGCAGGTGAGAGCCACAATCAGGACTGCATACGACCGAGGCACACAGGGCTAACACCCGGCATCATGGTGTGGGGAGCGATCTCCTACACTGGCCGTACACCACTGGTGATCGTCGAGGGGACACTGAATAGTGCACGGTACATCCAAACCGTTATCGAACCCATCGTTCTACCATTCCTAGACCGGCAAGGGAACTTGCTGTTCCAACAGGACAATGCACGGCCGCATGTATCCCGTGCCACCCAACGTGCTCTAGAAGGTGTAAGTCAACTACCCTGGCCAGCAAGATCTCCGGATCTGTCCCCCATTGAGCATGTTTGGGACTGGATGAAGCGTCGTCTCACGCGGTCTGCTCGTCCAGCACGAACCCTGGTCCAACTGAGGCGCCAGGTGGAAATGGCATGGCAAGCCGTTCCACAGGACTACATCCAGCATCTCTACGATCGTCTCCATGGGAGAATAGCAGCCTGGATTGCTGCGAAAGGTGGATATACACTGTACTAGTGCCGACATTGTGCATGCTCTGTTGCCTGTGTCTATGTGCCTGTGGTTCTGTCAGTGTGATCATGTGATGTATCTGACCCCAGGAATGTGTCAATAAAGTTTCCCCTTCCTGGGACAATGAATTCACGGTGTTCTTATTTCAATTTCCAGGAGTGTATTAAACATAAATATGTAAGAAGACTGTGATATACGAAAGTAAAAGTATCCAAAAGGCTCTTACGCAAAAAATGACTCTCAGGTGGATGTTGATGATTATGTCAATGATGGTGACACTCACAGAATATGTTCTCTACTAATCAGAGTCATTGTATTACACTCTGTAGACAGTCACCCCATTTATGTCAGTGCACTGAACTATTTATACGTGATACAATGTTCGAGTCTTATCATAAGCAAAAATTACACATTGACAGTGGACGGATAAGACAAAATTTCAACCGCGAGGAGTGGCCGCGTGGTTTGAGGCTCCATATCACGGATTGCGCGGCCCCTCCCGCCGGAGGTTCGAGTTCTCCCTCGCGCATGGATGAGTGTGTTGTTCTTACAAGGGAACCTCCCCATCGCACCCCCCTCAAATTTAGTTATAATTTGGCACAGTGGCTAGGCCTTGAAAAACTGAACACAGATCAATTGAGAAAACTGGAAGGAGTTGTGTGGAACTGAGAAAAAATAAGCAAAATATGCAAACTGAGTAGTTCATGGGAAGATAGGTAACATCAAGGACGCAAGGACCGCAGGAGCTCCGTGGTCTCGTGGTAACGTGAGCAGCTGCGGAACGAAAGGTCCTTGGTTCAAAATCTCCAAACGAGTGAAATTTTAACTTTTTATTTTCAGTTTATGTGACAAACTCTTATGTTTTCATCACTTTTTTGGGAGTCATTATCACATGAACAAGAAAACCTAAATCGGGCAAGGTAGAAGAGTCTTTTTACCCATTCGCCAAGTGTACAAGTTAGGTGAGTCGGCATCATATTCCTGTCATGTGACGCACATGCCGTCACCAGTGTCGTATAGAATGTATCAGACTTGTTTTCCCGTGGAGGAATCGGTTGACCTATGACCTTGCGATCAAATGTTTTCGGTTCCCATTGTTAGGCACGGCGGCGCTACTAATCGCACGGTTTTGCAGTGCGGTCGCAAAACACAGACACTGAACTTATTGCAGTGAACAGAGACGTCAATGAACGAACGGACAGATAATAACTATGCAAAAATAAAGAAAGTAAAATTTTCACTTGTGGGAAGACTTGAACCTGACCTCTTCAACTGCAGCTGCTCACGCCACCACGAGACCACGGCGCTCCTGGACTCACGTACTCCTTGATGTTGCATATGTGACCCATGGACTACTCAGTTTGTATATTTTGCTTATTTTTTCACAGTTCCACACAACTTCTTCCTGTTTTCTCAATTGATCTGTGTTCGGTTTATCAAGGCCTATCCACTGTGCCAAGTTATAACTAAATCTGAGGGGGGTGCGATGGGGAGGTTCCCTTGTTAGCATAAGTTAGTTTAAGTGGTGTGTAACGCAAGGGACCGATGACCTCAGTAGTTTGATCCCTTAGGAATTCACACACATTTGAACATTAGACAATAGTTCAAAACGACTTGCTATAGACCAGATCTGGAGAAACACCATTTCGAGAACGCAGGTGCTCGCAGATGCCGGCAAGGCCTGCCGGCGGCTCTCTCCTCCTCTACCAGCCAGCAGTCGCCCTACCATCTACTTGCCTAGCCTCACATGTCACTGATCGTGCGCGGAGTCACTCGGTCCGTTTACTTCCAGTCATTTCTATTGTTTGTGTAGACATCACGTTTGGTGTTAGTGATAAAACAGAACTAGTTGGTGGAAAATGGCTGAGGGGGAGTTAAAACTATTGAAACCTTTGAATCCTTACAGTGGGAAGAAGACACTTTTTTTGTTGGAACGCAAAGTGGACCTCAGTGTTTGATTTGCAATGCAACATTGTCTTCACGCAGGAAGTACAATATGAAGTGACATTATCAACTGCTTCACGAGAAGGATATAGTCGGTCTGAATAATGAGGAAAGAAAAGCCAAACTTATCGAACTGAAGCAGAAAAAGGAGAAAGACGTACTTATACATGTAGATAATTATAACAATGATTCACATTATTACTGTTATTAATAATATGTTATGTGCATTTTCCGTCACTTTCACCTTCTCCTGCACATATTTACAGGACGAAAACCCCATCATCGATGCAGCGATGACAGTAAGCTATCATGTAGCTCTTAAAATAGCTAAAGCAGCACGGCCCTTCGGCGATGGAGAATTTATAAAAGATTGTTTTTGTTGCTGCCGCAACAATTTTGTGCCCAGCAAGTCTTCCTATTTTTGAAACCATTCCTCTTTTACGGAGAACGGTCTGCAGGTGCTGTGAGGAAATAGCTCACGATGTAGAAGCTGAATTGAGGGAATCAAAGATTTGGTTTACTTTTCGTTAGCATTGGACGAAAGCACTGATTTATGTGATGTTGCTCAACTTGCGCTCTTTTTGCGAGGAGCTGATGCTCAGTTTAATGTAATTGAGGAACTCCTCAATTTAGTGCCAATGCCTTACAGAACAACGGCCGACGATATACTTTCGTGTGTAGAACAAATAATAGAGAATTACGAGCTATGTTGAGAAAAACTTTCATCGATTGCAACAGATTCGTCATAAGTCTGGTGTCATTGCTTTGATACGAAAGAAGTTGATACTCGTCAACGTCCGGCAGGAGCTACCATCAATACATTGCATTCTTCACCTTGTTAATAAGCTAGCAAAATGTGCCAAACTAGTTGGCGTTATGGACGTGGTTTTAACAACAGTTAACATTCTTAGATCGCACAGTTTAGGACATAGACAATTCAAATCGTTGCTGGCAGATCTCGAGTGAAAATACAGCGATGTTCCATATTTTTGTGAAGTATGCTGGTTGGGTCGAGTTGATGTTTTAGAACTATTTTTTAATTTACGTAAAGATACCGCGTTGTTCATGGATGCGAAAGGAAGACCGGTGAAATAATTGGATGACCCATAGTGGATTTTAGACCTTGCGTTTTTAACTGACGTAACCAAGCATCTAAATAGCTTGAGTGTAACTTTGCAAGGTAGAACTAAGGTAATTAGTGAAGTGTTTGACACTGCTTTGGCATTCAAGAGAAAACTGCTTTTGTGGGCAAAGCAAATGTCAGAAATGTCGGCTCGCGTTGATGCTGTTTGTAGGTTTCCGCCCGCTGTTGGAGGCCGGATGGTATCGTTTAGTTGGCTTGGTTGCGGTTGTTTGTCTTCTTCTAGTGTTTACTGGCGCCACTCGGTTTCTCAAGCGTTTCCTGTCCGCTAGTGGCAGCAGCGGCAGTTAACGATATGTAGTAACTGTTGCCCTACCTTTGGGGCGACGTCTTTGTTTTTCCGGTCGTGTGAGTGGCCAGTTCGGTTGGGGACTCAGGAGGAGCCAGGTCCGCGCAGTGCCAGAACACGCCGGGACAGCTGCCGGCATGCATAGACTGCCGGATGGAGCGGCTGTGGTCACGACGGTGCACGACCTCGTCGTAAACCGGATCCGGCAAGCTTTAAGATGAGTGCATTTCAATCCAAGTAGAGAAATCTCCGCCATTGTGATATCTCGTGATTCTCCAGTGACTTGGGTTCGTGTTGCTGCTTGTAGTGTCGCCGAGGTGAAGAGCAGCGAGTGGAGTGTTTTCTGTTCTGGTGGTAGTGGTTCCTTTCTCTTTCCGGGCGCTCTTAGCACAGTATTCTGGGGAAACAGTGCAGACCGCCGGTTCCAGCTTTGGCGTATTGTTCCATCATTGCATTTGGTTTATCGGAAGTCAGGTAGCTTCAGCAAGATTATCATTAGTCATTCGTAAGACTGCCACTAGTCTGAGTTGCCGTCTTGTGAAGTGAATGCCACTCTTGGCTGCCTACATCATCGCTCACGAAAGTGTTTGTTGCCGGTCCTTCTCAGAGGTCGATTCCTTGAGCACCGTCTGTGGCCCCTTGTGTTACAAAGTCTACCATCATCTTATTTCACCAGTTTGGTGATCATTTGCTTGTTTTTTAATTTACCTTTGCTATTTTATTTGCTGTTTTATAGCAGGTTTCTAAATTTTTTATATTATTGCCGTTCCTGGCGTGTAAGGCCTCCAGGCGTGATTGTGGTCATTTGCCTTAAAATTCTAATTTGATATTTGTATTTTAGCAGTAAGCCTTGAAACCTTATTTACTGCCATTCCTGGCGTCTGATGCCTTCTGCTGTGTTTGTGGCGACTTGCCTTTAATATTTCAATACCTGTAATTTCTAAGTTACTGCCAGTTTTAAACAGTTCTTAATTTATTACCATTCCTGGCGTGTAAGGCCTTCGGCCCAGATCACAGTGGCTTGTTTTTAAAGCAGTATCTGTTGTATCTGTATTTAATGGCGATTTGCTAAATTGTAGCTCAATGAAAACACTATTATTTACGCAGTTGTTTATTCCTTCATTAATAAAGTGTGGTATTTTATTTATTGTTGAGTCTGGAATTACTAGTTTAAAATAAATTGTGTGTAACTGTAAAAGGCAACCAATAGTAACTGATTACGGCCCCGTCCACAATCGTAACTTAATCCTGCCTTCCCTTCACTATCAGGTCTCACTTGCACTAGTTATTAGTGAAAGCAATTTGGAACAGGAGAGGCTCAAAGTACATTTGATGGGTTAGCAACGGCTCTACAGTCTCTCGAAGGCATTTTTGATAGTAGATTTGAGGACTTAAATCGACTGGAATACGATGTCATCCTTTCTGTGACTCCTTTTGTAGTTAAAATTGAAAATGTGCCGTCTGAAATTCAGTTGGAACTCAGTGACTTTCAATGCAACCGTGTGCCAACCGTGTGCTGAAGGAGAAGTTTCACACTGCAGAAACTTTGGAAAATTTCTACAAATATTTCCCACGAACAGTTTCCATTGTTATTTAAAATAGCTGCTCGTGTGTGTAGTTTATTTGAAACAACATACTTGTTGGAAAGTGTTTTCTCCATAACGGAACTGTCAAAATCGAAGCTTAGTAGTAGTCATCTGACTGCTGCAGTGCGCCTTATGACCAGTAATTTCACATCAAAGATTGGGATGCTAGTTCATAATCACTGTAAAATCATCCAGGATGATAAAAAGTAATGCCTATGTCATATTCGTACGTAGTACCCCTCCTCTGAATTACACGCTTCTGTGTAAATATAACGTAACATTTACAATACAAATGTGTTCGTTTCTTAATCCTTTACGTCTGTATCCTATTTGTGGCCATGAAAGTAGAACTTATTACAATGATTCGAAACTGTGTTTCATCCGTACATGGCCAACCGTTGCATGGCACAGGATATACAAACGTCGGGTAAGCACGTTTTGCACTTACGTCCAACATACGCATGTTGTGCCACATATGATTGGCCTCCCGATAACCACCGGTACCGTGTTCATGGACGCTGCATACGAGTGAAACGACCTCTGACGTATGGCTGTTCCACGTGCACTATGTACGTTAGCTTGTCCATAGCTTTGTGCTCGAAGACTCTCACAGCGGCACGGCAAGAGTGCATACCCAAGCGGGCAGCCACACCGCACAGGTCTGCCTGCTACCCGCACTACGTACCCTCACAGCTGCTCAGCGTTGCCCTCGTGGCTCATGGTGCCCGCGGGCAATCATGTGGGCAGCTTTCGTGCCAACGCCTGCTGTAGACGCACTGAGAAATGGGGAGCCCATTGCAACTGTCGCTATTTCGTAAATGAAAATCCCACAGCTATACGCATCGTAACGAGTTACTAAACATTGCAGATGTCCCACGATGACATCGATGAGTGCTATTAGAGAGGTCGTGATGTGAGCCTAAGGACTTCGGTTGATCAGTCTCGAAAGTTTCAGCTAAAGAATGGGAAACTAATATGATCCTGCAGACGTAGTCTTTATGGCTAGAAAAGAAAGAATTCCAAAACAGTGGATTGATTGCTTAGAACTGCATTTAGGTTAACGATAGGAAGAACAGTGACTAAAATGATTCGGTGTAGTATGAAGAAAAGCACTAATTTTTGACAAATTAACTCGGCAAGAGAAGAAAGGTTTAAGAGTGGGATTAAAATTCAAGCTGAACGGATACCTACGATAAGATTCGCCGATGACACTGTTATCCTCAGTGAAAATGAAGAACACTTACAGGATCTGTCGAATTGAATGAACAGTCTAATTAGTGCAAAATACGGATTTAGAGTGAATCGAAGAAAAATGAAAGTATTAAGAACTAGCGAGAAACTTAATGTCATAATTGGTGACCACTAAACAGATGGAGTTAAGGAATTCTGCTACCTAGGCACCTAAATAGCCCACGACGGATGGAACAAGGAGGACGTAAAAAGCAGACTTTCACTGGCAGAAACAGCATTCCTGACCAAGAGACATCTACTAATATCAAACATAGGTCTTCATTTGAGGAAGATATTTCTGAGAATGTACGTTTGGAGCACAGACTTGTATGGCAATGAAAAATGGACTATGGGAAAACCGGAACAAGAGAGAAGCATTTAAGATTTGGTGCTACAGAAGAATGTTGAAAATTAAGTGACAGATAAGATAAGGAATGATGAGGTTCTCCGCAGAATCGGTGGGGAAAAGAATGTATGGGAAACACTGACAAGAAGAAGGAACAGGAAGATAGGACACAGGTTAACACATCAGGGAATAGCTTCGACGGTTCTAGACAGAGCTCTAGAGAGGAAAAACAGCTCTAGAGGGTACAAACTGTAGAGGGAGACAGGAACTCGACTATATCCGGCAAATAACTGAGGACGTAGGTTGCAACTCTGAAAATGTTCAAATGTGTGTAAATTCTTAAGGGACCAAACTGCTGACGTCATCGGTCCCTAGACTTACAAACTACTTAAACTAACTTATGCTAAGAACAACACACACACCCAAGCCTGAGGGAGGACTCGAACCTCCAGCGGGAGGGGTGCGACTCTGAGGTGATAAGGTTGGCACAGTAGCGGAGGTCGTGGCAGACCGCATGAAACCAATCAGAAGACTGAGGCCTAAAGAAACAAAAGGAAAGATGAGTCATTAAATTATTAAATGAAAACAAACGTCTTGTGATCTGAACTATGCAAGAACGACGATACATGAAAAGCTTTCGTAGTGTACTGCAGCAGGTAAAGAAAGTTCTTATATTTTACTTATATCAAATAACGACAAAGAAAGAATATAAATTTTGCACTGAAGCAGAGCAAGCATGGAAGTCCTTTACTAGAGGAGAGAACAGGTTAGAGTCACAGGTGTTGGTAGTTTGACTGAAGAGAGGTAAACTTCCTAGGCGCAGAGAGACGAAGTGAAATCTGTTGTCAAAGACTTTGAGTGACTTTAGACATGCATAAAAGAAAAGCTTATCATTGTGCCGGTTGCCACGATTCTGCGAATCGACTGGAATTTTGCTATCCATTAATGGCTAGCGTCTATTTTCCTCAGGGGAGGAGCCGCTAGGCGGCTGGGCGTTTGGGAGAGGAGCCTCCGAGTCTCAATAGCAGAAATCGTGTCTGCCGCGCTATGGATTCTGCGAAAGTGCTAAGTTCACTAAGTGAAATCGTAATGTTCTGCTGCCGTAAGCCATTGAGCGTTACCGCATGTTCTGATATTACAGATCCGAAATTGATATGCTATCTCATTATACGTGTCTTTTATAAAAGTAATGCGAAGGCGAATTGGCACAAGCTTGGATATTTTTGTTAGTGGCTGGCGTGTGATATGAAATATGTAGATGGTCATTCTGTTGTCACTTGATTTTTAGGACACTGTCCGATGGGGTGGTGCCGGGCAGCTTTTTTCCCCTCAATTTCTGTTTACGACACTGAACTTAATCTTTTTCCGGGGAACATAACATCGTACAGAGGTTTATACATGGTTCCGGAATATTCTACAGGCAAAAAGTACTCAAACAAATTCAGTAACTAATGGACAATACTGATTTTACGGAGTAAATGATGAATATGCTTCTGAGCACTACGGGACTTAACATCTATGGTCATCAGTCCCCTAGAACTCAGAACTACTTAAACCTAACTAACTTAAGGACAGCACACAACACCCAGCCATCACGAGGCAGAGAAAATCCCTGATCCCGCCGGGAATCGAACCCGGGAACCCGGGCGTGGGAAGCGAGAACGCTACCGCACGACCACGAGATGCGGGCTGATGAATATTGAATACAAGTCTGGGCATATATTCTGCCTTGAGACAAGTCGCTCTCATTAACTAGGAACGGCTTTAAAAGTTTATTCGACTCAAATAATGACCTATCTTCTGCCATAAATGACAGTGTCGTGAAACTGGATGTCAACGTAGATATTTTACTATATGTGATGGGTACATCTGATAATTATGTCGCCACTGACGAAGCTCTCTGCACAGAAATTTGTCGGTAGATATCAGTGAATTTGATATTCTTCTGAAAGATAAAGATCACTGCAGTCAGCATTATGGTGTCGTTATTGCTTCTTGTTGGTGATGATGATGTAAATGAGGATGACGATATCACTGAACAGGACTATCCTGCAGTTGCAGATATGAATGTTGAAGTAGTGAGGAAATAAAGAAATAACTTCTTAAGGTAGTCAAATGAAGAGGAAAAGTTTAGCTTCTGAAGTAGAATCTCATACTGAAAGACAAAAAAATGGTTGTAATGCCTCTGAGCACTATGGGACTTAACTGCTGGGGTCATCAGTCCCCTAGAACTTAGAACTACTTAAACCTAAGGACATCACACACATCCATGCCAGAGGCACGATTCGATCCTGCGACCGTAGCGGTCGCGCGGTTCCAGACTGTAGCGCTTAGAACTGCTCGGCCACTCCGGCAGGTACTGAAAGACAATCATAAATAAAAACATCGATTGTGACTTTGGACAATTTGCGTCGGCCTACAGATCTTTAGACTTACTGAGAATGATGAGTTTTGAATTAGCTAAATTAATATTTCGCGACTACATGGACCAAGTGTTATTTTTCAAATTATATGTAAGAATGTTTTCCTACGTTTGAATTCACCAGGTTTCTTTTTATCCGAAGATGTCAAAAAGGAAAGTGAACGAAATAAAATATTATCTTCGTAAAATACTCTTCTCTGGTGATCCTACTGTATAACGTCCTGCACTTTTTCCTTAATAACTCATATTTATTTTTCACTCGGTGACGTCTCTTACTCAGAGGATACTCCGTAGGCATATTCTGCAGCTAGCAATCTCGCCTTTCTCACGTCGTCCACTTGCACGCCACATAACTGATTGTGAATGAATCATTTACATGTAGTCATAGCCTCAGGTTTTGTGTCCGTGCAGCAGACCCTCCTCACGTGAACCCAAAACGCTGTTAACGAATGCACGGCATCGTTGAACTGCTGGACAACGAAACGAATAACACTACGCCAGTGGTACTCAACCATTTTGAGCGCACACTGATACCACAACCAAAAATCACGAAAGTAAGAAACGCTGTGATCTACAAAGCTGAGTAATCCTGGAAAGGCGTTGATTATGCGTATTTTCATGTATTCGTTTTTCTTCTGGCACAATGTGCGTAAATAAACCTACAGGAGACTTCTGGAGTGGTAATATGAGTGTATGCGTTGTCATCCCTAGGAACTGCAAAATTGAATTAAGCGTCCGATTTCCTCCACTCACCGGGTGCTTCTTTTGTTACATAAAAGATAAATGGCATTAAAATACCGAAGTCGGGGCATTACACGGGCCAGTGTTCAGACACGTAGGTATAAAGCTTCGACTAAATTTTCTCCTAACGCACAGGAGAGAGCGCTAGCAGCGGCCTCGCATTAATCACTGCGACAGTTTAATTAAGTTAGAAACACAATCAACATTTGTCTGTTGTGTCTTCCTAAGACTGCGGGAAGAATGTATGCTGTAATGTAACAGTTTCACTTTGCATTTCCAAGCGTTCCAAACACGCTTCTGTAAATAATTATACAACGCCAAACTGGACCTCTACATTATTCACTTTCCACTTTAATATGAAATGTTCCAAGAATTGGATATATAAATTTTTCATTTTCCAATTTAATATTAAGCTTCCAAGAATCGAGTCTCAAATCATTGCAGCCACTAACTACTAGGTGGAAACAGAACTCATAGTTTTAGTCTTATGAAAGTCCATCCAGGGATAGATGGATGAGGTAAATATTTAATTGGGTACCTATCCGGCAGAAAAAGAGCTAGTGTCATTAGGGCTTGGAGATATGGGGGGAAACAATTACTATCGGTTACTGCTCTGATTTAAATTACAACGTCGCCACAGTAACTGATGATGAAGATTCATGCGTATCTCTTCGTGCCTGATACCACTATTATATCTGATTGTTTGCATCACCTTTTTCATTTTTTCATGACAACTGAGACACGGCGTCGAACGAAACATACGTGGTCATAGCCCCATAGCCGACGTACAAAGGCAACATTGCCACCTTAAATAGGGTGCCCAGTAGCAAAACTAGATTGTTAGCTTCAGAAACAGGCAGCAGAAGTTTCTACGTCGAATAAGTTTCGGAAAAGTAGCCAAATGTTACCTCCTGCTGCCTTTGTAAGATAGACAATAACAGGCAAACAGGCGTTGTCCTGACGAACTACAAGACAATTTCGAATCCGATGAGTCGCCTTCTGAGAGACATCGCTTTTAAATAAGAAAATTTGAAGTTGAATGTTAACTTCTTATAGAACGAAGCGATATCGCCACCTTGAGAGATACACTTTTGCAGACAATACATTTATTGCTCAACGAGGACAAAACGGTCGTAGGTTATCTGGAAGAAACTTCGGCTTCGCTATATCTTACAAGCAAATTGTATTTGTGCTACTCCAAGAGAAATGGGGGACGGAAAGAATCTACGGACACTTTTCTATTTTGGGTGTCGGTGCTTCGGGTAATGGCTGTAGTGATGAATCTATAGTCTCTGTCTGTATAATATACACATCAAGGAAGTTTTGTATCACTTCGGTTTGGAGATTTCCGGAACCTGTACAGAAAACTGAAAAAAAAAATCAACATAAACATCATTTCCGACCTTTTTATTGCTCATGTAAACCACAAATTGCATGTTGTACCACCATATAGCGAAACCTTCAGAGGTTGTGGTCCAGATTGCTGTACACACCGGTACCTCTAATACCCAATAGCACATCCTCTTGCATTGATGTATGCCTGTATTCGTCATAGCATACTATCCACAAGTTCACCAAAGCACTGTTGGTCCAGATTGTACACAATATGGCGATCCGATGGCAAGGTGTGGTACGGTGATTGCCCGGTCAACGTCATCTGCCAACGTGTGTAGTGCCGACAGCAAAATTCGGAGGTTGTAGTGTTGTGGTGCGGTCGTGTTTTCCATGGAGGAACCTTGCACACGTTGTTGATTTGCGTGACAGTATCATAGCACAGGCCTACATTGATGTTTTAAGCACCTTCTTGCTTCCCACTGTTGAAGCGCATTGGGGGGGGGGGGCTATTGCACCTTTCAATACAATCCGGCACCTGTTCATAACGCACGGCCTGTGGTGGAGTGGTTACACGGCAGTAACATGCCTGCAATGGAGTGGCCTGCACAGTAGGACACCTTAGGGATGTTTTGGAACGCTGACTTCATGTCAGACCTCACCGACCGACATCGATACCTCTCCTCAGCGCAACCCTCCGTGAACAATGGGCTGCCATTCCCTGATTGAACGTATGCCTGCTTGAGTGGAAGCTGTCATCAAGGCTAAGGGTGGGCCAACACCATATTGAATTCCAGCATTACCGACGGAAGGCGCGACGAACTTGAGTCATTTTCAGCCAGGTGTCCGGATACTTTTGATCACATAGTATATCATTAACCTCACTGTAATTGCGCAATAGACGCCATTACTAGCAATCTGAGATGTTGATAAACGGAGAAATATTGTCCGGAATTCTGTTTATTTTTTTAACTATTATCGTTTTCTATCGGATATGCAGGTCACTTCAGTTCTTTCACTAAGGTGTAGTGTGTTAGCAATTGACCACTGGTGACCAACTGCACCTTCTGGTTCAAATGGCTCTAAGCACTATGCGACTTAACATCTGAGGTCATCAATCCCAAAGACTTAGAACTACTTAAACCTAACTAACCCGAGGACATCACATACATCCATGTCCGAGGCAGGATTCGAACCTGCCACCGTAGCAGAAGCGCGGACTGAAGCACCTAGAACCATTCGGTCACAGCGGCCGACCACCCTCTGGTTCCAGACCTGAAGATGATGTGCAGGAAAAATCGAAATCGATAGTCGTTAATAAAAGATATGATTATCCAGATGGTGTTTCCGCATTTAACTGTAATTAGTTACTGTAATGGATGAAAATGTGTAAAAGTCAAAAAGCTATAATTACTGTTGCAGGTGCGACGTGGCTCAGTACTGGTTTGCCTTTCGCTCAGTAGCTGCAGACATTGTAACACAGTAAAGCAGTGTGTCACTTAAAATACTTTGGATTATTTTGTAATTTGGATATTTTTCGACTGGTGTAATAAACATAAAATTGTAACCAGTGTCATTTTGAGTCATTCTAACAGACTTAAACTGCGTGCCAGTCCGCGATTCGAACGTGGTTCCTTTTGCCTTTCGCGGACAAGTGCTCTACCGATTGAACTACATAAGCACGACTCATGTCCCGTCCTCACAGCTTCACTTCCACGACTACCTCATATCCTACCTTCCAAAGCTCATGGACGTCCTTCTGCATGCCTTGGGAACTAACACTCCTGGAAAATAGGATCCTGCAGAGACATGGCTTGCGCACAGCCGGGGAGTGGAGGGGGGAAGAGGCTATTTCCACAATAAATTCTAGAGCGTAATTTTGTTTCGGAGACATACTGCTCTTTGACAGTAACTAGGTATCTGCTTGAGTCAGCGCAATTCTAACAGCAGTTCTTGCAGCGATTGTGGTTGACATAATTTATTTACTAAGGTAATTAATTTTCTGTATTGTGTAGGGGAAAAGTTACATATGGGTTATTGAGAAAGTATATTGCGTTATCGCCTGCAGGAATAATGGGCTGGGTTAGCGAGGCCTCATTGTTGTCTGGGCGTTTTTCCGTTGAGTCGGCATCCAATTTTTTACAATAAAAGTCCTAAATAAGTGTGCAATTTAAGTGGGGTCAGTAATAAGGCCTTTGTTGGCAATAAACGATAAACAGTTCGAAATTTATATGCAGTTGTGTGAAATGTAAGGAGAAAATGTTACCACTGGACGCGGTGTGTGTGCTAATGGTGCATTAGGCTAAAAGTGGCCGAACTACTGTTTACGATGAAGAGCGAGTTGGACGACCAAAAATTATTACTGATGAACTGCTTGCAACAATTGATGAGAACATTCAAGAAAACTGTCGAACTTCTCATTTTGTTTTGCAACAATTCTGAAATTTGTTGCAAGAAATCGTTGCACAGAAGCTACGCTATCTGAAGTTTTTTGTAGTTTGGGTACCAAAAATCTTGACAGAAAAACCTAACGACTAGCGAATACCTTCTTCATAGACATTTATGGACTCTCACGAAAAAGATTGTGTCTCATTACTTTATCAGATCGTAACTACAGATGGTCCTTGTGACAAACATGCGAACTGCGAGACCTAACTACAGTCCGTGGAGTGAGAGCACACAGATTCCCCCCCCCCCCCCCCCCCTTAAAAAAATCAAGAAAATGTTTGCAAACGCCCTTTGCAACAGAGATTACGGGGACTACTTCCTGGGACGAAAAATGTGTTCACCAAGTCGATTTTCTTGGGTGTTGTCTAGAGGTAGCGTTTTTGATTCGTAATCAAATCGTCCTCAGTCCTAGGTTCGGACCGCGCCAACTCTTAAATTGTCAGTAAAAGCAATGGCAGCCGAAGACTTCCGACATGAAAAGTTTCCTTCATACAACCAAGGGTCTTCTCAAAAAGGGCGGAGGAACGGGCAGAAGTTCACGACACTCTCTTATCCTTGGGGTGGAAAACTGCTCCCAAAAACGGAAGAATGAGCAGTGATCAACGGCATGAGGATGCAGAAGGCAATAGAAACCACTGCATTAAAGGCACATAGCTTGTACCCACAGGACATGTGTTCTGTGATCGAAAAAAGTGTCAGGATGATATCTCCTTTGGAAAAGATTCCAGAATAGTCTCTCGTTCAGATCTTTGGGAGGGGATTGCCGAGAGGGAGATGACCATCTTATACAGACTGAATAGCCAACGAAAAGGATGACGTTCCAAAAACTGGGTGTGGAATTCAGAAGTGTGAACGTGGTAGGAAAGCTATAAAATCTGAAGAGGGAAATGCTAAGATTCAGCCTAGATATAGAGGGGGTCAGCGAACAGAAGACAAGGATTTTGGTCGGACGACTGTAGTGTAAAATTAAAAGGAGCAGAATATGGCATAACGGGAGTCTGATTCGTTACGATTAGGAAGGTAGCGTAGGGATAGAATTACTGTGAACAGTTCAGTGATAGGTTTGTTCTCATCAAAATCAACGGGAAACCGATACCTGCAACGATAGCTCAGATATTCACGCCGACTTCGCAAGCTTAATATGAAGAGATAGAGGAAGCATATGAGGATATTGAAGGGGTAATAAAGTACGTAAAGTGAAAATGTAGTAGAAATGGGAACCTGTCTGCGGTTGTAGGGGATGGAGTAGAAAAAATGGTTACAGGAGAAGATGGGCTTGGTACTAGGAATGAGCGAGGAGCGAGGAAAAAGACTAATTCAGTCCTCCAACTATATTTCAATTGGTAACACTGCATACGTTGTTGAAGAATCGCAAGGAAGAAAGGTGTACTTGGAGAAGGCAAGGAGATACGTGAAGATTCCGGGTAGATTACATCATGATTAGGCAGAGATTCTGAAATCAGATACTGGATTATAAGGCACTCTCATGTAAGTGTATGGCCGAAAGAGTCAGCCTTCAGAAATTGTGAAATGAATCTTGTCGTCGATGACCGTGTGTCACAAAGGGCGCAGATTCACCACAAGATGGGGAAAATCACAGGCGTATATTGTCTACTGAGGCCTAAGTGGTGCAGTGTGCGAGTGACACAGACGAGAACCTACGTCATAGGGAAACACAGTAGAAGGCGTATGTGGCCAGGGAGACGTAGCAGTGTTAAATATGGCGGACCTAAGATTGGCCATAAAGGGAAACATTTATGGAAACTATTTAATTCTGTAGTGATTGAGGGATTTAAGCCACAGTTATTTTTTATCTACCACCCTTCATAAATTTTCATGGTGAAACCAATAAAACTTGAATATTGATCATATCTATAACAGTTTAGGGTTTACTGTTAAAGTTAAACTAACAAGTTTCGTAAAGAAGAACTGAATGCTAAAATCATAACAATTTGGTCGGTCTTAACGATCGACATTTCATATAGAAGCGCATCATTAAAATGGCAAACATTGTACCTTTTTGTAACACCCTGTATAAGCACGAACATGTAGGAAGAGTTTGGTACCGCATTCGTATCTTCACGACGTGAGTACTGTAATTGTTATAGTAAACTTAAATTATCAGTATTTTCAGTTAAGCATCATTTCCTACACACAAAACACATTGAGCGATGAGAGCACCTTATTGATTCATTAGGTAATAGAATGAAGTTGTATTGCTTTTATGTAAGAGAATTTAACGTTTATTAGGTAATAGATATTATTGTTACTTTATTTAGAACGTGAAAGTGGTAAAGCTTTGAGTATTTAAATACGTTAAAATGTAAAATAATGTAGAATAAGCTGTAGCCAATCAGATGGACGTCCTCAGGAAAGGGAACTGCCCTAGTCAGTTGAGCAACGATGTTCGGTGCGCTGGAAAACGCGGCCGGGGACGGACTGAAGAACTGTGCTGGTGCAGACGCGAAATCGGGCAGTTCAGTGCTGGTCTGGACACCAAAATGAACAGTTTGGATTGAGACAGGAAAGCGGACAGTCGGTCTTTAGGCAGCTAGGAAGTGAAGCGACTTAGAAAATTTCGCGTTGTGTAGTATCGCGGGACTTCATCTCTGAACGGTGAACAGCAGCGCGCCTGGTGTGAACTCTTAACTTTTCGCGTAGATAACTTGTATTTCGCGATGGGATTGTGAATGATCGAACTGTGTCAAATGGATATGCGCTCGAGTGTAACAGTAACTATAAATACGACCACTTTCGTTATTAGTTTGCTTTCTGAACAAACATTATTCTAAACAAATGGCAACTGTGTAGCCTACATCATTTAGGATCGTTAATTTAGTTCCCGATATTATTATTATTGTTATTAAATGTTATGTTAACTTTGTATTTCGCAAACTTGCCATCAGACAGACAATCTAACCAAAGGGTCACAACTGTCTAATTTAGGGCGTGTAATGCAATACGTGCGGTTTAACTCCTAGACGAGTTTGAGCCAAGACATTTCGAGACGAGGAACCGCATGTGAGCCCGAACATCTTTGGGATGTTAGCTCCCAACAAGCATGCCAATATTGTTCAATCTATAGTATATCGAAGAAGCAACGACGGAAATAAATGAAGGGTTAAAGAGTGGGATTAAAATTCCAGGTGAAAGGATGTCAGTGATAACATTCGCTGATATCATTGCTACCCTCACTGTATGTGAAGAAGTAGTACCGGAACTCCTGAATGGAATGAACATTCTGACGAGTACAGAATATCGAATAGAGTAAATCTGAACAGCGAGAAACTTAACATTAGGATTGGTGATCATGAAGTAGATGAAGTTAAGGAACTTTGATACCTTGGCGGCAAAATAACCCATGGTGGACAGAGCAATGAGAACAGCAGAAGCAAGCTGACTAGTACTGACAAAAACAGAATTTCTGGCCAAGAAAAGTCTACTTGTGTCAAACACAGGCCGTAATGTGAAGAAGAAATTTGTGAGAATGTATGTTTGGAGCACAGCATTGTATGGTAATGAAACATGAACTGTGGGAAAACCGAAAGAGAAAAGAATCGATGCATTTGAGATGTGATGCTACAGAAGAATGTTGAAAATTAGGGGGACTGATAAGGTGTACAATGAGGAGATTCTTCGCAAAGTCGGCGAGGAGACGAATATATGGGAAACGCTGACAAGAGGAAGGGACAGGGTGATAAAACATCATGGAATAACATCCGTGGTACTAGAGGGACTGTAGAGGATAAAACCTGTACAGGAAGACTGGTACTGCAATACAAGCAGTAATTAATTCAGGACTTAGGTTACAAGTGCTACTCTGAGATGAAGAGGTTGGAACACATAAGTAATTCATGGAGGGCCGCATCAGACCAGTCAGAAGACTGATGACTCAAAAAAAAAGAAAAAAAATTCCATAAAAATGAATATTGTGATTTTTTGTCAGTCTCTGTACAACTTACGAAGACCAATTCAGAGTATTAGAAGAGGAAAGTTGAGCTCAGGAACTGTTGTCTTGCACGACAACGCTCGACCCCACAAGGCGAATCGCACTCGAGTTCTGGATGCTTTCAGTTGGGAGGTGTTCCTTCAGTCGCCTAACAGTCCGGATCTTGCATGCAGTGACTACCATCTGTCCCCAATATTAATATCTGGCTCGCAACATAGCGCTTTGACGTCGGAGCGATCTTCAGAAGGATGTGACTAACCGGATGAAATTTCAGGCGACAAAATTTTATATCAATGCAGTTTCAAAGCTTGTTCACCCCTGTGATAAGAGCCTACATTTGTGTTGAGAGTCTGTGGCAAAGCATCATTTAATTGCAGCTTTAAAAAAGACTACAACATATTTTTTAACACCTAAACGTAATCTACTTTTCCTCACAACGCTGTGGAAACTTGTAGGCTATAGTCTGCGCACAGAGTTGAACTAGCTCATCCCATAACTTTGTTTGGTTCCACTTCGATATCACAAGAATCATGGGACACCTTGTAACACCGTAGCGGACATCAAATTGCCCGGCATAGGGCAGCAATTCGACGTTGCATTGACTTAACACGTAGCTGGAAGTCCCCTGAAGAAATATTGAGCCACACATAATTTCGCAAGTGTTGCTGGTGCAGGATTTTATGCATGAACTGACCCATAAATGTTCTATGGGTGGCCATAGGATTAGCTCCAACTGTCCATAATGTTCTTCAAACTACTCGAGAACAACCGTTGCTCGGTGACATTCTGCATTGCGAGCCGCAAAAATTCCATTGCTGTTTTGGAAGTGTACGAAAGGCTGCACATGGTCCCCAAGTAGCCCAACATAACCACTTCCAGTCAATCATCGGTTCAGTTGCACCAGAGGACTCGGTCCCTTCCACGTGAACACAGCGGAAACCATTACGAGGCCACCACCAGCTTGCGCAGCGTCTTGTTTACGACCTTGGCCCATGGCTTCAAGGAGTTTGCGTCACACTCTTACCAACGGAAATCGGGACTCACCTGACCAGGCAACGGTGTTCCAGGCGTCTAGCAACCAATATGATAACGAGCCCAGTAGAGGCACTGCGGGCGACGTCGTGCTGTTAGCAAAAGCTACTGCATTAGCATATTAACGCCAAATTTCACGGCACTGTCATAGCCGATACGTTCGTCGTACGTCCCACATTGATCTCTGCGGTTATTTTACACAATATTGCTTGTCTGTTAGAAATGACAACTATACGCAAATGTCGCTTCTCTCGGTGGTTAAATGAAGGCCGTCGGCTACTGTGATGTCTGTGGTGAAAGATAATTCCTGATATTTGGTGTTCTCGGCACACTCTTCATACTGTGAATCTCATAATACTGAATTCCCTAACGATTTCCGAAATGGAAGTTTTCCAAGCGTGTAACTGTCATTTTATCCCTAGTATACGCGATGGTACCGCCATCTGTGTATGTGCATATTTCTATCGCATGACTTTTGCCAACTCCACGCAAATCTGTTGGGTGAATGTCACTAAGAATATCAGGAATAAAATCAAACTTTCAGCTTCCCTTTATCTGAGGACATCCTTCTGTACTGCCATTACGGGATGGAAACAAAAGTCATTCGCATTGTACAAGTAGACAGTCCAAAGCACAGTGAAAATATGATCAACTTTTCCCATCGCTCCTGAATTAATGCATGAAGACGAAATTAGCTCAACGTGTCACAGCCTTGTGTACACAGTACAAGGGCGCCACCATTTTCCGTCATAATTACGTAGTTGCCCTTCTTCAAGACGGGTCGCGAGCGGCCGACAAGTGTTAAGGCGGCTATGCAGGAGCTTCGCCTTACAGCACGCGCGAGAAATTGTGCAGCTCCACTGACATTACACTCTTGGTGGCCCATTCAGAAAGTGGCATCGTCCCGTCCTGAAAAAGGAATGCCGAATGCAAGGGGTGAGGGGGTGAGGTGGTGGTGGTGGGGGTGGGGAGTAGACAAAGCGTCGCCCAGAGGAGCCGGCAGCGGCGGTTTTCTCTTTCTATACATTTAAATGAGGCCGCCAGCATCTTAAAGAGGCCGCACACCGCCTCCGGGGAATTAAAGCGGAGGGAACACCGCCACCCTCCCAGCGTGACGCCACAAAGCCGCGCCCCACTCCGCCGGCTTTGAGCTGTGAGGCATCCCATTAAATCTCTTGTTTAACTCGACGACGCTTTGGCGAGAGCAGCCGATACGTCGAGCTCATAAAACTGTCGATCCCGTCACCTGCTCCCGCGGAACGATCCACTGCGGAGCCGCATAAGGCAACGCTCCTGCTCATAAATATTCACACTGCATCTCCCTTCTGAAGTCTGTCACAGTACCTATCGCTAATTAAGGATGTCTTTGCCTGTCCAAACCATCTTCCTGTCCAGACAATCTGAACAAGTGCAAGAGGCGAACAAAATGTTTACGTTCGAAGGCCGTACAGTCGAGTACCGGTGCACCAGTCACGCAAACTCTCCATGATCATTGAGGCAATCATGTCACAAAGCATCAGGCTGAAAATACCCATGTGGTAAAAACACCGTGTCCTGCGAGTGCAGAATTTTGCTACAGTAAGCTGCACATCCTCGTCCGACACCAATCGTCGACGCTTCAAGACATTTTTCAAGGGTCCGAGGGCGTGATAATTGCATGGGGAGAGATCAAGAACGTAGGGCAGGTGCTCGGGTGTCTTCCACTGGAGCGTGACTTCTCCGTTACGTCATTTCCGATATCGGAGCATCGTTACCACGAAATAACAGCATCCCTTATGACACCATTTCACAACTGTGGTTTTTGAGAGACATGCTGTCTCATACGCATTCTTCATTCTCCGATCTATTTCTAACTATGTTTGTCTTTCTGAAGCCAGAAAAGAATAACAGCACGTTGATCCTGTTTGGAAGCACTGGGTAATAAAGTCGCCATAGTTCAAGTTTATACATTTACAGTACGCACGTCGTGAAGATACGAATGCGGTACCAAACTCTTCCTACATGTTCGTGCTTATACAGGGTGTTACAAAAAGGTACGGCCAAACTTTCAGGAAACATTCCTCACACACAAAGAAAGAAAATATGTTATGTGGACATGTGTCCGGAAACGCTTACTTTCCATGTTAGAGCTCATTTTATTACTTCTCTCCAAATCACATTAATCATGGAATGGAAACACACAGCAACAGAACGTACCAGCGTGACTTCAAACACTTTGTTACAGGAAATGTTCAAAATGTCCTCCGTTAGCGAGGATACATGCATCCACTCTCCGTCGCATGGAATCCCTGGTGCGCTGATACAGCCCTGGAGAATGGCGTATTGTATCACAGCCGTCCACAATACGAGCACGAAGAGTCTCTACATTTGGTACCGGGGTTGCGTAGACAAGAGCTTTCAAATGCCCCCGTAAATGAAAGTCAAGAGGGCTGAGGTCAGGAGAGCGTGGAGGCCATGGAATTGGTCCGCCTCTACCAATCCATAGGTCACCGAATCTGTTGTTGAGAAGCGTACGAACACTTCGACTGAAATGTGCAGGAGCTCCATCGTGCATGAACCATATGTTGTGTCGTACTTGTAAAGGCACATGTTCTAGCAGCACAGGTAGAGTATCCCGTATGAAATCGTGATAACGTGCTCCATTGAGCGTAGGTGGAAGAACATGGGGCCCAATCAAGACATCACCAACAATGCCTGCCCAAACGTTCACAGAAAACCTGTGTTGATGACGTCATTGCACAATTGCGTGCGGATTCTCGTCAGCCCACGCATGTTGATTATGAAAATTTACAATTTGATCACGAAACTAAAGTGAGCTCTAACATGGAAAGTAAGCGTTTCCGGACACATGTCCACATAACATCTTTTCTTTATTTGTGTGTGAGGAATGTTTCCTGAAAGTTTGGCCGTACCTTTTTGTAACACCCTGTATACGAGCGTTTGCGTCACGCTACGTTGCGTATACACTGAAGTAACGACCACGAACTTGAGCTTCTTTATCGTCCCTTCTAAGTTCCTTAAAACGAGTTCCATTTCCCACCTTATCGGTAGTCCGTTGAAATTGAATTGATGAAATTAAATGTAAGAGATAAATGCCTAGGTGTCGTGCAGTTACGTCTGTGTTATATTTACAGCTTCGAAAAACTAGCCTCAGCAGAGAATAAAACGTCTTTATGACACCCTTTCCAATCGAGTCAGTGTCTGCATCCAGGCCAGAGGATGTGCAGCTTCATGCTGACTAGTAAGCTCAGGGTTCTCGGGTTCGATTCCCGGCGGGGTCAGGGATTTTCTCTGCCTCGTGATGACTGGGTGTTGTGTGAAGTCCTTAAGTTAGTTAGGTTTAAGTAGTTCTGAGTTCTAGGGGACTGATGACCGTAGATGTTAAGTCCCACAGTGCTCAGAGCCATTTGAACCATTTTTAGTAAGCTCATACGGTCAAGGTCTTTATAAATTTGACTCGATTTTAAACTCACTGAAATGATGTCACATATGTGAAGTTTGATTTCATTTCCTCTTCCTCCGGGCGCTTCACTTTTTTGTCAGTCTGTGTATGATAATTTACTACATGAAGCGATGTAAATGTGAAAATATTTGTACGTAGACAGAATGAAAGATATACTACAATAATCTTAAACTCTCCGCAAAAGATATTTTATATTAAGTATCATGTTCCCGGTATACCCAACCCTATTTTTGTAATTAAATGACTGTGATCGTGATCCAAGTATTTCTGCTACGATTGTATTTTTACTGATTTTATTCATATTTGACGGCCATTGGCTATCACTGACGTAATGCTGGAGACGGTTGGCGAAACTCGCGCTATTTATGCGTCGGCAAGTGCCGTGTCACATAGCAGTTGCTCTTGACACCAGCATACAGCAGTTAGTGCTCCATGAAACCAGCTCCTTCAGTCAGCAAGGATATCTCTTCTATTATTTGTAGTTACATAATTTTTACTGTAGTGTTTATCTTTAAGCGCCCTCTCATAGCATCCATGTTACTCCATATACAGAGTATGTAACGGTCTGAGGATGGCCTAAAATAAAATATTTTACGCGGTCTAGAATGTTTTTATTATATTTTTAATATATAGATCAGTTATACCTGCTGGGCTGTGGTGATCATTGTCGATACTTCTTCTAAATGCTGTTTATCGTAAACAGGAGAGTATCAAATCAACCTGTGGAGAACAGTGTTCTACCCTATTTATCAAGACGTTTTATGTTTACGTACATACACCACAGAGAAAGCAGTGATCTTTTAACCTCTGATGAATGTGGGACGTTGTTCGCGTTCGGCTCTACTACGACAGTAGTTATACACTGAAGAGCCAAAGAAACTGGTACACCTGCCTAATGTCGTGCAGGGCCCCTGCGATCACGCAGAAGAGCCGCAACTCGACGCGACATGGATTTGACTTAAGTCTGAAGCAATGCTGGAGGGAACTGACACCATGAATCCTGCAGGGCTCTCCATAAATCGGTAACTGTACGAGGGGGCTGGAGATTCCTGCTGAACAGCACGTTGCAACACATCCAAGATATGCTCAATAACGTTCATGTCTGGCGAATCTGGTGGTCAGCGGAAGTGTTTAAGGTGAGAAGAGTGTTCCTAGAGTCACTTTGTAGCAATCCTGAACGTGTGGGGTGTCGCATTGCCCTCTGAAATTACCCAAGTCGGTCGGAATGCACAATGGACATGAATGGATGAAGGTGATCGGACACGATGCTTGCGTACGTGTCACCTGTCAGAGTGATATCTAGACGTATCACGGGTCCCATATAACTCCAACCGCACACGTCCCACACCGTTACAGAGCCTCCACCCGCTTGAACAGTCCCCTGATGACATGCAGGGTCCATGGATTTATGAGGTTGTCTCCATTCCCGTACATGTCCATCCGCTCGATACAATTTGAAACGGGACTCGTTCGATTAGGCAACATGTTTCCAGTTATCAACAGTCCAATTTTGGTGTCGACGGGCCCAGAAGAGGCGTAAGTGGTACACGAGTGGTCCTTCGGCTCTGAGAGCTAATATCGATGACGTTTCGTTGAATGGTTCGCACGCTGATACTTGTTAATGGCCCGGCGTTGAAATCTGCAGCATTTTGCGGAAGGATTTCACGATTCTCCTCATTCGTCTTTGGTCCCGTTCTTGCAGGAACTTTTTCCAGCCCCTGCGATGTCAGAGATTTGGTGTTTCACCGGATTCCTGATATTCACAATACACTCGTGAAGTGCTTGTAGGAGAAAATCTCCACTTCATTGCTACTTCGGAGATGCTGTCTCCCAGCGCTTGTGCGTCGACTACAACACCACGTTCAAACCCACTTAAATCTTGATAAACTGCCATTGTAGCAGCAGTAACCGATTTAATAACTGCGCCAGACAATTGTTGTCTTATATAGGCGTATTCTGCTTATTTACACATCTCTGCATTTCAATATGCATACCTGAACCAGTTTCTTTAGCGCTTCTGCGTATACTTGAAAAACAGACGTACATGTAACAAGTAAGAACATGAATATGGTACATCATCGAAATTAGTTGGTCGTGTGAAATAAACGAGTGTGATCGTAATGCAGCGAAGGTGGAAAATGGAACTGTCTCTTACGAGGGGGGCTTCAAACGCAATTTAAACTTTTTTGGTAGGCCAAATATTAAAGTTTTACAGTGACACAGATCCGAACAGCGTTTTTCAACATCACCTACGCTTTTTCAGCCTGGGTCAGATCGTTAACACCATTTCACTATGCCTGGATGAGGCACTGCATTTGATTCATACATCTTCTGAATTTCACGTGGAATGTCTGTGAGACTTATACGGCTGCTTCGCAAGAACCACACAGTGCCGCCTACTTTGGAGTACGTTACCAAGTGTCGCACCATTTCAGCCCCACACGCATGTGTTATCCGTACCTCAGCAGAACTGTGTTTGCAGGAAATGCGGAACATGTTCTCTCCTGACAATGTGCCATTCCTGGTGCGCAATGGTTTGCTAACCGTGGGAGGACATGCGTAACTTAATTTCTGAGGGGATGAAGGATGGAAGATTAGTGTTTAACATCCTTTCAATATCGAGGTCATCTGAGACGGAGCACAAGCTCGGATTCCTTGTGAAGGAAACATCCCGACAGATATCTTTTGCGATTTGGGGAAATCACGGAATACCTAAGCCTGGATGCCCGGACGAGGATTTGAATCATCGTCCTCCAGAATTTCAACCCAATGTGTTAAGCACTACGCCTCCTCGATCATGTTACTTTCTGAAGCTCGTACGTAAAAATTTGTATCTGTGGTAATAAGTAACAACTTATTGAAAAGCTTTTCTGTTATCTCCTTTCTTCCACAAAGCTCTTTTCACTGAATTCATTTATTTGAAATGTATCTCGAAGGATTTGCTATTTCATCTTTATGCACTTAAACATCCTAATTAATGTGATACACCACTTCGAGTATATTTATCCCAATATGAGAGACTCTGTCCTCTTCCTAATCTACAGATATGCTTTAGGAGATAGTCTGAGTAGTGGTCTTAGATTGTTCGTAGATGATGCTGTCGTTTACCTTTTAGTAAACTCAACATAAAACCAAAACGAATAGCTAAACTATTTAGACGAAATATCTGAAACGTGCGAAAAGCGGAAATTGATTCTGAACAACGGACAGCGTGAGGTCCACCACATGGATACGGCAACTAAATAAATTCCGTGAAATTTCCGAAATATTATAAGGCAGAAGACGTATTTCAAGATAATACATTGACATAAATATCCACTGATTACAATTACGAGCAACTTAAACTGGAATCGTCACTCAGAAAATGTTCTCTGAAAACAGAGCCATTAATTGTATTTTATTGGCAGAACAGTTAGAAAATACCAGCAATCTACGAAACAAATTGCTTGAACTACGCTTGTCCGTCATCTGGGGTGTTATTGCGTGATATGTGATCCTTAATAGACAGCATTGACGTAGGATGTCGAAAGGCACTTTTTGTGTATCGTGCATATGATAAGCGAGTTGGGCTGGCAATCATTAAAACACTTGAAGAAAATAACTACCCACAACAGTAAATTTGTGAGTTATTTTATTTGACTACCACTTTTACTGTCTCATTGGCACCATCTCCAGGCAACATTTCTCGAAGCTAGATATGGCATCTAAACGTCTGTATGATTATAGGAATCACTAATTTCAACAGGCTACTGCAGTCTCTGAAATTTACGGTAGCCAATTGAAATTAGTTATCCTTGTAATAGTACAGACGTTTAGGTGCCTGCAGATGGTGCCAATGAGGCACCGAAACTCCTAGTCAAATAAAATAACTCACAAATATATGGCTGTCGGTATTTGTTTTCTTCAAGACTTTGAAGAGCTGCAGTCCCTTTTCATCTAGATAAAGTGGAACTACAGAAAATTAAAACAAAAAGTTTTTCATTGCGGCGAAATCTTCAAAATCACCAAATATTTCCTCCAAATCCGAAAATATCTTGTGACTCTTGCTTGCTTGGACAGAAATAACCAGTCTGATACAGCAAGAAAAATCAGAGCTCACACGGAAAGATTTCATTACTACAGGCGCTAAAAGTAACGCCTTGTTGATGCAGACATACTTTTCTGTGCCTTCGCATCATTTTGGTGGTTGTTGCTGCAGTTTATTCCATAGACAATACGTGAGTTTCATTCTAAGTTGTTTTATTATGATGCTGTTATGTTGAGCTAGGTGTCAATTTAGTTTTTCTTCTCTGTATCATATTAATCACTGTGAATGCTTGTTTAATTTATTTTACTTTTTGTGTGTTATATTTGCTTTCTTTTCAATATCGTTTTCGTAGTTCGTCTCCAAATGGACGTCTCTGTTGCTTCTGTTTGCCTACGTTGCTTCCCATAGCCAGTCTGTCAAAACCGTATCTCCAAACGCTCTGAATAAATGTTTTCGTGAATTTCTTTCTGTTTTCGAAATTAATGTCGTTGTTTGTTAATAGCTGACTCTCATTAGTGAATGCTTGTGTAGTCATTCCGATCTTCTTTTAATATCCAGTACATTTCTGATGTAGTCTGTTATTGTACTTCCGAAGTACCAAAATTCATTTATTTACATTAACATTTTACCTCCTAGCTTATTGCTTGCGGAATAGTTTCGGTGTCCGTTTTTCCCACACGCCTTTTGATGTAGAATGGCAGAGAAATTTTCTGAAAGTTGTTCTATTAACTCTCTGCGAAGCACTTAAGTGCAAATTGCAAGATAGATATAGATACAGGCGCCGTTACAGGTACACGTAGAATACACTACACTTGCTGGAGCACATTACTTGTGGTAGCGTATCAAACCGATAAGAGCGTGCATGTGCCTGAAAATGATGCTGTGTTTGCGTCCAAATCGTTTCTGAATCAGTTAAAAATGAAGACGGCTGACTGTGAGAAAAGTAGTGAGAGAGAAGCTTTTGTTCTCCGTAACAAAATACCACACAATTTAAGTCACTAACTTCCAGTGGTATGAAACCAACGAGAACGTAACGTTTAGTTTATTTTGTATGCTCCCCTAAAGGATGCCTAAATATACCCCAAATGACGAGACACATCTACACAATGACATCGCATATTATGTAAACTGCTCTTGTGTTCCTTTATTAAGAGTAGTAACCAGAAGTTTCAGCCACTAAACCTGGAGGTTTTCCTTATTTCGCGCACTTTCACCTTTCCTAGATTTTGTGTAAGAGACTGTGATGATTGCACATGGAATCCATTACAATGCTGCTGTTCATACATAGACATCGACTCTACCAGGCTGCTTGGTTAAAGTAAATAGTTTCTTCTGTACTACCGATCACTTTCAATCTTTAGCTCATTTTCAAGTGCACAATTAGATGTGGACATAGCTTCTAGGTTAGTAATTTTTGAGAACGTTGCTCGTGGAGAATATCTGTGGTCTCGATAAAATACGAGGCTGATTCCGAAAGTAAGGTCTAATCGGTCGCGAAATGGAAACCCCAGTGAAAAGCCGATAAAGCTTTCCATATCTCTATTGGACAGTGACTCTAGTATGCCCGTTGATCGCGTCACTTCTGTCTTTTCAGATCTGAGCGCACAGTGAGCCCGTAAATATGTCTAGAAAACAGTGTCTCCCACCAAGTATGACTGCCGTCGGAGATTTCGCCTGAGTTGATGCAGCCCACACAACATAACTGTCATGCATTTCCTTCTTCATGGCAGCTCTCGGCCGCACTCTGCGGGAGCAATGAGGACCCACCTGCAGTGTATGGCATAAGAAGTGTTTGATCGCCCTCCATACAGCAAGGACTTCATTCAGTCCCTCTGATTTTCATCTCTGCTGACAAGAATCGCTGGCTATGTAGTCAACGTTTTTGCACAGATCAGCGTAGAGATCGGCGAAACGTGCAGGCTGCTACCTTCTATGACGAGGGTAATGGAAAGTTGGTACAACGCAACGACAGATGTCTCAGTGTCTCAGATGCAGCGGCGACTATGTAGAGACGTAGCTGGAAGGTGTGGCTAACTATTGCAAATAAAATACTATTGATTTTCACTGTGGCTTCCATTTCCCGACTGATCGGACATTACTTTCGGAATACGCCTGGTATTTTTAAATTGGATTAAAAGCAGCATTTACCACAACAGAATATTTTTTTGGTAGTGGTGATTGGTTTTGGTCAAATTGTGATCATCTTCAGACCATTCCAGACCATATTACGCCGTGATGGCAAGCGGTGATTGTGAACGCAGCTTGTCTCCTAGATCCACGATCGTCAACCTCTCCTCAATAGTATATCACGAGTCCACATCTTTACACGAGCGGTTGACGTTCTTGGATCTACGATACGTGATGCATTCACTGACACCGCCTGCCATCATGGTGTAATATGGTCTGGAGATGATAACATTTTGACCGAAATCGGTTACCGCTGATAATAAATACTTATTGCGGCGATGACTGTTTTTAATTCCATTTTAAAATATTCCTAATAACAGTCCGTAAACATAATCTACGTAAATATTATATACTACATACATAATCGACTAAACGATATGCTGTCTGAGGTCTACCTGGCGTACTTCTAATTTGTAGATTTCTCGAGCGTCCACCCGACTCCTATCGAAGTTCGTCATGATATTTCAGCAAACAGACTCACTGCAATCTTCGAAGTTCTCCACGATATGTCGATAAGAAGACGCGTTGTCATCTTCAGGTGGTTCCTGATGACTGCTGCTCTTCTCAGATAGGCGTTGTAGGTACTGTGGCCCTTTCCCCTTCCACAATTTCAGTCCTGTACATATCCGTACTGCAGCCGCGGTGGATGGTTGGCATTGGTGCACGTGGCAACGCCAGGTTGCCAACCATGGCCCTCAGTCGCTCCCCTATCGTTGCCAGAGGCTGACGTCACTGTACGGAAAAGCTTTGTCCTATCTCGGTTATGTGCAAGGTTTCACAACTGACTTAGTTGTAGGCCGCTATCTTAGCCTATTAGGCTATTCTGGACCCTGATGATGCAATCCCGAAGAATGAAAGTTGCCGAAGTGTGTTGGTTTTGTGGTAATCTACAGTATGGTCAGTTTTGACACTATGGACGGCCACTGCTGATTTGGTGCTCCGCCGAAGGTGTCCACAATTAATGTCAAACTGTGTTCTACATTTATGTGTGTTCCCACACGAAATACCTTGCCAAAGAAAGCGAATCATATGATGGCTGGGGCTCTGACTGTTCCCGCAAAAATTGTCTCGTGCTCACAAGGCGCTTGCGAGAGACATAGTATTATTGGTACTGTCACACTATAATAATTATATTCCTGACTTGGCTCCTGGTGGTTATTATTCGTTTATCTCCTAGAAGAACGCCAGGATGAAGCAGACATTTGAGGTGTGTGAAACAAGATATTTTAGAACGAAAGACATCTTCGGACTCTTTTAATGAAATATTTGCGCACACAACAAATTATGTCACGTTCTTCACTCCCTTGCCACCGCCCAGCAAATTTTTCAGTTGGCGTTAACCTTGATTAGCAACATGAGCCGGACCTATTCCACCAGCCTTTTTTTCTGGAGAATGTTTCGTGGTTTAAGTATTATTCGAATGGAGGAATATTTTGTCTGAAAACTGGTGGAAATCAAAGGAGACTAAGAAAACTTCAAAATTTCAAATGAAATGATAAAAATTACTCCAATGGAGGATTTCAATGAACTGTGGGAAAAATTTTGAAAATATTGTGCTGAGAATCGCTATTACAATATTCCTTGCCTCGTGCTAGCGAGTAAAAGTTATCAGCTCAACGACCTGCCTATTGTTATTGGTGTAAAGTTAATATATATCGCGAGGTGGTGCGTGTCGCCTGCACCAGCGAAATATTTATTACTTGATTTCACGTTTCTCCATGCTGAGCGAAGAAAAGTAAGAAAATGGGAATGTGACTGGACTTTGTTACGAGACAGGATAACAAGAGGACGTGTAAGAAGTGGGTGTAATGAAATAGTCATTGTTAGTCGTCATATTGTATGATTTGTGCTGTTTGAGATTCACAAGCGATATGTAATGTTAATGTGGAGTTTACTAACGGCCATAATACAAAATGGTTGAAATGGCTCTGAGCACTACGCGACTTAACTTCTGAGGTCATCAGTCGCCTAGAACTTAGAACTAATTAAACCTAACTAACTTAAGGACATCACACACATCCATGCCCGAGGCAGGATTCGAATCTGCGACCGTAGCGGTCGCTCGGTTCCAGACTGTAGCGCCTAGAACCGCACGGCCCATAATACAGTCTGTTGCCTTTGTCCAAATGTGCGTGTCAGTGTTCCATTTCGAGAAGATCCTATGGTAGTTTTCTTTCTGTTGTATTTCGGAGTCGGCAGCTGCGTCTATACCACGAGAGTAACTTGTCTACGTCTACGAAACTACGTATACTGTGGGAGCAGCCGACGCCAATACAGACAGTGTCCTTCACAGACTTACAGAGACTCTACACACACTAATTCAATAACAACGAGTTTAATATTATCAGCTTGAAAAACATTAATTCTTCTTTTGAGCAGTAAACTACACTATAAAATCGTATTTTGCCGGCTACAGGTCTTTCTTAGAAACACTTTAATATTCGCTTTATGTTTAATTTGATTCTAACGTAAGTGATTCTTGTACTGTATTCATGGGTGTCAATGAGTTTCAAAGTTTCTAAAAACACAGTAGTATTCCGCGAAACCACAATTTCCTATGTTATTCACTTAACGTGGATGACTTCTTAATCTCATAATTATTTCCTTGGACTAGGTGGAGCGATATTTCAACATTGAATTGTGTAGTCGAAAATAAAATTTGTCTGGCATTGGTGAAACAGACGGAAATTTAATATCAGAATACTGGATCTTAAGTAAAAATGAGTGATTCAGATAATTTCATGTCATATTTATTTCGTCGGATAGACATACAGTGGGCCACCTATAAAAAGGAATTATGTTGAGAATGTCCGTCTTCTCATATAACTGCAGTATATATATTAAAATAGTCAATAGGTTTCGGAGTATACATTTCCAGTCATACGAAATTTATATTTATATGTAACGCACAACTTAAATAATGATAGTGCAGAACGAATCACATCCTGTATAAATGTGTAACTGCACAGAGATCCGTCGTCATTAAAACCAATGCTACGTACTCAGTTCGACTTCCAGTTCAGAAATAAGTGGAGAAAGTGAGAAAGCCTTCAGCATCCTGTGTTCTGTCATTAATTTTAGGTCACTACTTTTTAGGCTTTTCTACTTTTACGAATAGTTTTCACACTGAATCTAAATCACAGCTCGCTCTGTTCTATGGTTGATTATTGTAGTGCTATCCGTAAGCAAACAAACCAGCCTTCAGATGTTATAATCAAAATGTCAGATTTCTATATGGAGAAAAAACGCGACGTACTTACCACCGCATTCTAC
This sequence comes from Schistocerca piceifrons, assembly GCF_021461385.2. Lineage (NCBI taxonomy): Eukaryota > Metazoa > Arthropoda > Insecta > Orthoptera > Acrididae > Schistocerca > Schistocerca piceifrons. The sequence continues at coordinate 801,031,285 of NC_060139.1, forward strand.
TGCACTGGTGAATTCATGTATTCGCACCTGAAAAACAAAAGAAAAGTATACACCAAAGAGTTGTACATGATGCAACGTATAATTAAATATGGAGATACAAGTGGACCAAAGACAAAAATGCACACAAGTGCATGGTAACTATCGGAAGGCGGGGTCAGAGATTTTCTCTGCCTCGTGATGACTGGGTGTTGTGTGATGTCCTTAGGTTAGTTGGGTTTAAGTAGTTCTAAGTTCTAGGGGACTGATGACCATCGATGTTAAGTCCCATAGTGCTCAGAGCCATTTGAACCATTTAACTACCGGAAGTGGTTAGAAAATGTGAGAGTGGAACGCGGATTGAATGTTTTCAGTCTCTGACTATAGAAATCGTTCTGACAGCTGTAAAGGTTGAGATCAATTTTGATATGATTGCAGTGATACACTGCAGTCTCAGAGACATTGGATGAACCTAACCGTACAAAGTGTCCTGTGGAATTCATTACAGTGACGAACAGTCATCACGGCATCCATAAAGACAATATTCCTTGGACATAATTCATATTAAATATTGTTTCAAGTGTCCAGTTAAATGTATCATGTGGATATAGAAGGAAAAACATTGGTAAGGAATTATATCACATCCAGCAACAATAAACTACATGTAACAATGTATAATGAGATTGGTGGTATCAGCGAGGTCGTTACCAAGTAAATGTTTTTCTGAAAAGCTGATCCTAGTAACGGTCTGCATAGGAGGACACATCTCTCATGTTGCCCAAACATACTGTACAAGAATGCATGTCCAGAGGTCCAGTCGCTCACGTCATGGAATCAACTGTTTCACGTACTCTTTAAGCTTCCACAGTATCTTTTCCAGAAGAAGACATATGGAAGTCTGTATAAATTTAATCGCTGAAGTGTTTTATTTATGTAGATAATCGTCTCCCGTGCTGTCACACTGAGGACTTAGTAAGGCATGAGCCAATATGTTGATTAACTGGAGAAAAATTGGGCACAAGTGTTATATTACTAGAGTACTAGAGTTGCAAATGACTTCGCTCTAAAAGATTATGCGAACTTCAGATAAATTTTGAAGTGTTTATCTCATGCATCTGCCACATCTTTTGAAAGTCCAACGAACGTTAATCAAATTCGTGTGGGGTGTCAGCCACCCAGTCCAAAGACTGCCAAACAATCACAGATGAAAGATTCGAAGACCTTTTGAGTTGTTTTGCACGCTATTTTATGCTTTTTGTGTCATCACAGCTATTGAGAGCTCTTTAGTTTTCTTCAGTCAACACCTGCATTTCATTTTAAAGGTAATTAACTTCATGTGCAATTGCGAGAACACTGAGAAGATTATTATCATCATTTGTGCCATCTCTTTAATATATCGACAGAGTGCGTTTAATAAAATTTATGAACGCACATCTACGAGGGCGTGCTGAAAAGTAATGTGTTCGCATGTTTTATTTGAAAACTATTAAAGGTTTTTAAATAAAGCAAACGTTATTAACAATCTACATCTACACTTCCCAGACTCCTGAAGATAAACGTTAACTGTGGATATTGTATCAAAAAAACAGTCCCTTTGACTGTTCAGAGATGTCACTGAACCCACCCAAAGATATGAAAAACCGTGCATGAGCAGCGCCTATTTTATACTTTTTGTGTCATCACGTCGTTTGGAGGCAACTCGGTCAGGTCGTACGCCTTAGACAGCCCATCAGTTCCAGTCATTCCAACAGGAAGGAGGTACACGGCTCGTGTTGTCGGTAGTTGAACCATGCCTAGACGGTGAATACCGCGGTTCGATCGCGTCCGCATTGTTACTTTGTCCCAGGAAGGGCTCTCAACAAGTGACGTGTCCAGGCGTCTAGAAGTGATCCAAAGCGAAGTTGTTCGGGCATGGAGGAGATACACAGAGACAGGAACTGTCGATGACAAGCCTCGCTCAGGCCGTCCAAGCACTGCAGTGCAGGACCGCTACCTACGGATTATGGCTCGGAGGAACCCTGACAGCAACGACACCGTGTTGAATAATGCTTTTCGTGCAGCCACAGGACGTCGTCTTACGACTCAAACTGTATGCAATAGGCTGCATGATGCGCAACTTCACTCCCGACGTCCATGGCGAGGTCCATATTTGCAACCACGACACCATGCAGCCAGGTACAGATGGGCCCAACAACATGCTGAATGGACCGCTCAGGATTGGCATTACGTTCTCTTCACCGATGAGTGTCGTATACGTCTTCAGCTAGACAATCGTCGTTTGGAGGCAACTCGGTCAGGCCGTACGCCTTAGACACACCGTCCAGCGTATGCAGCAAGGTGGAGATTCCCTGCTGTTTTGGGGTGGCATTATGTGGGGCCGACGGATGCCGCTGGTAGTCATGGAAGGCACCGTAACGGTTGTACGATACGTAAATGCCATCCTCCGACCGATAGTGCAACCATACTGGAAGCGTATTTGCGAGACATTCGTCTTCATGGACGACAGTTCGCGTCCCCATCGTGCACATCTTGTGAATGACTTCCTTCAGGATTACGACATCGCTAGGATAGAGTGGCCAGTATGTTTTCGAGACATGAACCCTGTCGAACATGCCTGAGATAGATTCGGACGACATGACCCACCAACCATTCTGACGGAACTACACCAAATCTCTGTTGAGGAGTGAGGCAATCTGGTCCAACAGTGCCTTGATGAACTTGTGGATAGTATGCCACGACGAATACAGGCATACATCAATGCAGGAGGACGTGCTACTGGGTATTATAGGTACCGGTGTGTGCGGAAATATGGACCACAACCTCTGAAGATCTCGCTGTATGGTGGTACAACATGCAATGTGTGGTTTATATAAAAAGGGTGGAAATGGTGTTTGTGTTGATACCTATTCCTATTTTTCGTACAGATTCCGGAACTCTCGGAACCGAGGTGATGCAAAACTTTTTTATGTGTGTATATTCTCCTTGCATGCTCATTTATTTCTCAACATTGTCACCCAGGCGACGAACACAGTTCTCCCAATGAGAGATCAGTTTGATGAAGCCATCACTGTTTGACTTTGTTGATGGAGCCCCGAACTCATCTCCAGCTGCAACACTTCATCATCATCCAAGTGAAGTCCTCGAATGTATTCTTTAAGTTTTGGAATCAGATGAAATTCGGATAATACGAAGTCGAGACTGTCTAGAGGATGATCGATGGCAGTTAAACCAAGGCGTCGGATGATTGCAGATGTCGCAGTGGTCAAGTTTGGTGTGACATCTTCATGATGTAGGAGAGGATGCTCCATGTGATGCTCGATGTGTTGGACGACCTCTTAGAATTCGAAAGTCGATTACAGCATGCTATTTCTCACGCACCGACACAGTTACGTTACACACCGTCATGTTACACGGTACAATTCGGGGCCTTCTAGCGGCAGAGGATTGCTAATGTGTAGACAAGAAGAATAAAAATCTGGAACGTTAATAACGTTCGTTTTATTTACAAAGCTTCCATAGTTTTCACATAAAAAATTCGGAAGAATTACTTTTAAGTACGTCCTCGTACATGTGACCTTGCAACAAGTTCAAACTCATGAAACATTAAAAATACTTACGAAATAACAAATTACTATTGCTTATACACTAGAATATTAGGTAACAGATATGGGATACTCATGCTCACTTCATGTTACGTGTATCCTTGGAGAAATTGTAGTAGTGATCCAATCTGCACATGGAGCAAATTTTTCTATAAATGTTTGTACACACACTTTATGTACAAGCTGCTTATTTTGGTGCTTGCTGACATCATCAGCCTTCATATGACGCCTCATATGAACATAATTTTTCATTGGTTCATTGGTTATTAATTTTATAAACTATTCTGATTAAAACAATTATAACTTACAAAAAATGTGTCTAAAATTATTCTTAAAGTTGCAGTGAGCTCGTTTCACGGCCATGTTTTCTCTGGTGTATTTGGGTTACCTGCAGCATGTTTGTATGTTATGTAAACAATTTTTTTTAGGAAATTAATATTTATTTTCTGATTTCAGCCGTATGCTCCTCCATCAACGCACAAGACAGCGAGCTTGCTTTTGACCTACTAGGAAAACTCATATCTTGTCACTCGCTTATTACTGCTACCATAATGATTACGCCTGCCTCTTGTGCCGTCTCTTGGAATATAATAAACAAAATAACTCCATAAATGTATTGCATGTACGGTGCTGTGAGGTCAAAGGCCTATCAATTAGCAGCGGACGAACGGTCTCAAATGGCTCTGAGCACTATGCGACTTAACTTCTGAGGTCATCAGTCGCTAGAACTTAGAAATAATTAAACCTAACTAAGGACATCACACACATCCATGCCCGAGGCAGGATTCGAACCTGCGACCGTAGCGGTCGCTCGGTTCTAGACTGTAGCGCCCAGAACCGCACGGCCACTCCGGCCGGCACGAACGGTCTCTCAAAGGTCATAAAGACGTTATCGGAAATTTAATGTCATCTTTTGCTATACGTGAACATTATGACTTTCTTTGTTGGCCTGAATACACGCAATATCTGATTGCTTTCAACTGCCTTTTAAGCTCTGTACTGTATTACAGTGACAAGTGAACATGAAAATACATTTAATCTGGTTAATTACAAAAGCCTTTCATTATATAGAAATAGTACCCTAAACACAATATCAGCCTAATAAGTGTAATTAAATGGATTTCATTGATGTCCGCCATTACGCAGCATAATAATATTTTTGTTAAATACGGCCAAGTGAGCCGAGATCTTCCAAAGATTAATAGTAGATTTTATAAATACGGTCAACCTCTGAATACAGATTGAAAAGTATTTGGTAATTTTCATTCAGTGTGTCCGTACCGGAGTACATAATCAACATGATCACTAATCACATCTAATTTGTTATTTCAGAAAGATGTGCTACATTTCTCATGCCACTAGCCAATTATCGTATTTGTGTGTACTAGTAAGACCTAGGGGTAGTGTCTCTGATTGGTAATCAAAACATCATCGGTCACGGGTTCGAAACACGCCACCGCTTACACTATGATTAATAATCAGCATTGGCGGCTGGAGACTTCCGGCGCAAAAAGCCAACTTCATTCTGCCAACGGCCTTGTCTAAGAGGGCGGAGGAGCGGACAGAGGTTCAAGACACTCTCTTGTCCTTGGTGGCCGGGAAACTGCCCCTAAAGACGCAGAAATCAACTGTGATCAAAGGCATGAGGATGCAGAAGGCAATGGAATCCACTACTTTAAAGACACGTAACGCGTATCCGCAGGGCATGTCGCCTTTAATTGAAAAAGTGTTATGATGATCTCTCCATTGGCAAAAGATTTCGGAATAGTTCCCCGTTTATATCTCCGGGAGGGGACTTGCCAAGGGGAGGTAACCAAAAGAAAAAGAATCAAAAGCCAACGAAAGGAAAACATTCAACAGGTCTAGGCGTGGAATGTCAGAAGTTTGAACGTGATAGTGGAACTAGAGAATCTGAGAATGGCAATGCAAAGGCTCAAACTAGATATAAAAAGGGACAGTGAAGTGAAATCGAAAGAAGACAAGGATTTCTGGTCAGATGAGTGCAGGGTAATATCAACATCAGCAGAAAATCGTATAACAGGACTAGGATTTGCTCTTAATAGGAAGATTGGGCAGAAGTGTGTTGCTGTGGACAAGTCAATGATAGTGTTCTTCCGATCAGAATCGACAGCAAACCAACACCGACAACAGGTATACGTGCCGACATCGCAAGATGAAGATGAAAAGATAGAAAAAGCATATTAGGATATTGGAAAGGTAATACAGAACGTAAAAGTAGATGAAAATCAGTAGGAGAAAAGGTTTCAGGAGGTTATAGGCTTGGGACAAGGAGTGAGAAAGGAGAAAGATTAATGGAATACTGTAATAAATTTCAGCTAGTATTAACGAATATTCTGTTCAATAATCAAAAGAGAGGAGGAATACTTCAAAAAGTGAGGGTAATACGGGAAGATTTCAGTTAGATCACATCATGATCAGTCAGAGATTCAGAAATCAGATACTTGATTGTGCGGCTGAAGGCAGTTTTAAGAATTCAAGATAATTAAAGAGAAACATTACAGACAGGAATTTAAACATTACGGCTGAAAAAATGGTTCAAATGGCTCTGAGCACTATGGGACTTAACTTCTGAGGTCATTAGTCCCCTAGAACTTAGAACTACTTAAACCTAACTAACCTAAGGACATCACACACGTCCATGCCCGAGGCAGGATTCGAACCTGCGACCGTAGCGATCGCGCGGTGCCAGACTGTAGCGCCCAGAACCGCTCGGACACCACGGTTACGGCAGAAAGCCACAGATTTTAAAACAAACGCGGCTGAAGGCCTAAATACAGAGCAAACAAGATTTTTAGATATAACATGGCTGAAGGCCTAATCTTAAAATACTTCACATAAGATTCGGCTGAAGGCCATACACTGAACATAGAACAGACAAAATTAATACACGGTTGAAGGCCTGGCACAGTACTTGCGACAAAAGAAAATCACAATCACAAACAGTAGAACAGTGGTGCTCAGAAGTGTTCCAAGGGTCGGCTTGGGGAGGTAACTCTAACGTAAGTTTAGGTGAGACAGGCAGCCAAAAGTAAGATTAAATAATCGGACGGCAATCCAACCCAGGGACAGCTGAAGGACCGACCAACAACTTAGTCAAACTCTTCTGCCCGACCAACGGTAAGACAAAAAAATGGTTCAAATGGCTCTGAGCACTATGGGACTTAACATCTATGGTCATCAGTCCCCTAGAACTTAGAACTACTTAAACCTAACTAACCGAAGGACATCACACAACACCCAGTCATCACGAGGCAGAGAAAATCCTTGACCCCGCCGGAACGGTACGACAACGGAAAATATCAGCGAGGACGAAGATACCAGCAGTACTACGTCTGCAAAATTGGCGTTTAAATACAGCCAAGGCACAATAACGACTCACAAATATAAACAAACACCAAAGGCTCTCGAACTACACTCACTGCCGGACAGCATCAACACGCCGAGGAAACAGAGACTCGGTGCTCTGTCCCAACCGACCGACTGCCTACTCCAGTTCGCTGACAGCATTCATAGCTGCTCAGAGCAAATCATAGAAGTTACACACAGTTCCATGGAAACCCTTACACCAAGAACTCCGACAATCCTAAAACCAATCACTGTGGAACAACAAGGACAAATCACAAGTCGACACACACTGAATTTCCATAAGCGGTTGGCGACCAAGTACACGTCGTCCGATGAGACGACAGACCGAACGACCAACCAAGATGGTCGCCACTCAAGTTATGTGTGTTGCCAAAGGTCGGGCGAGGCATGGCTCTCCGGAGCTCACTGCACCTCCAACCCGACTCCCTTGATGTCCGTTCGGAACTCGGAGACACGCCGACCCGGGCACACTGGCTCGTACCCAACCATCCAGAGGGAACACTTACCCATTGGCCATCCGACATCTCTGCACAAGGAAGGGACCGACCACAGACCCGCAACATGATCAATTGAAGGGGCCCAGCAGCGGTCGGAAGAACCAATACACGTCGCCGGATGAGAGGAGTAACCGAACGACCAACCAGCAGTGGTTGCCGCTCCAGTCTCTTTCCGTCGGACAGTGCATGTGTGTCTCCAGCTGTCGGGCAAGTACTGGCTGTGCAGATCCTACTGGAGCTCCATCATCGACTCCACTGCTGTTGCGTCCGTGCTGAGTAGACATAGACTCGGATCACGAGTTTCGTAGTGATGAATAGAAGGTGAAGTTTAAGAGATTATTCAGGAAGAATCAATACGCAAAGAAGTAGGATACGGAAGTACGAACGAATGACGAGACACGCTTGAAGTTGTAAAAGGCTGTACATGCAGCAATGAGGAATAGCTCAGTAGGCAGTACATTTGAAGAGGAATGGACATCTCAAGAAACGGCAATCACAGACGTTGAAAAGGAAAACATAAGTACAAACAAGTAACAGCGAAAAAACCATGGATAACAACAGATCGATCAAACATGGAAGCACAAAAATTTTCAGGGAAATTCAGGGACACATACATACAAATCGCCGAAGAATGAAATAAATAGGAAGTACAGGGAAGCTAACACAAAATGGCTGCATGAATAATGTGCGGAAATCGAAAAAGAAATGATTGTCGAAAGAACTGCGTCAGCATATAGGAAACTCAAAACATCTTCAATGAAACTAAAAGCAAGGCTGATAACATTGAGGGTACAACGTGAATACCACTGTTAAATGCAGGGGAGAGAGCGGATTGGTGGAAACAGTACATTAAAGGCCTCTATGAGGGGGGAAATTTTGTCTGCTTTGATAAAAGAAACAGGAGTCTATTTAGAAGACATAGGGGATCGAACATTAAAATCGGAATTTAAGAGAGCTTCTGGGCTCTTAAGATCAAATAAGGTAGAAGGAAAAGATAACATTCCATCAGAATTTCTAAAATCATTCGGGTGAGAAGCAACAAAACGAATATCGACGACGTTGGTGTTTAGAATGTATGAGTCTGGCGACTTACCATCAAACTTGCGGATAAATATCATCCATCATCACGAAGACTGCAAGAAATGACAAGCGCGAGAATTATCACACAATCAGCTTAACAGCTCATGCATCCAAGTTGCTGACAAGATAGTATACAGAAGAAGAGAAAAGAAAACTGAGGATCTGTTAGATGATGATCAGTTTGTCTTTAAAAATTTAAAGGCACCAGACAGGCAATTCTGACGTAGCGGTTGTTAATGGAATCAAGACTAAAGAAAAATCAAGACACGTTCATACGATTTGTCGACCTGGAAAGAGCGTTCGACAATGTAAAATGGTGCCAGATAATCGAAATTCTGAGAAAAAGAAGGGTGAGCTATAGGCAGAGATGGGTAATATACAACATGTACAAGAGGGAATAATAAGAGTGGACGACCAAGAACGAAGCGCTCGGATTAAAAAGGGTGTAAGACAGGAATGTAGTCTTTCACCCATACTGTTCAATCTGTACGTCGAAGAAGCAATGACGGAAATAAAAGAAAGTTTCAGGAGTGGAATTAAAATTAGTTAAAGGATATGAACGATACAATTCTTTGACGACATTGGTATGCTGAGTGCAAGTGAAGAAGAATTACATGATCTGCTGAATGGAAGGGACAATCAAATGAATAAAGAATATGGGTGGAGAGAAAATCGAAGAAAGACGAAAGTAATGAGAAGTAGCATACATGAAAACAGTCAGAAACTTAATATTGGTGGTTACGAAGTAGATGAAGTTAAGGAATTCTACTACCTAGGCAGCAAAATAATCAATGACGGGCGGAGCACTGGCAAAAAGGGCATTCCTGGCCAAGAGATGTCTACAAGTATCAAACATAGGCCTTAATTTGAGGAGTAAATCTCTGAGAATGTACATTTGGAGCACAGTACTGTATGGCAATGAAACATGGACTGTGGGGAAACCGGAACAGCAGAGAATGGAAGAATTTGATACGTGGTGCTGCGGATGAGTGTTGAAAATTACGTCGATTGATAAAGTAAGGAATGATGAGTTTCTGTGCATAATCGGAGACGAATGGAATATGTGGGAAACACGGAGAAGGACAAGGGACAGGACGATAGTACATCTGTTAAGGCATCAGGAAATGACTTTCGTGGTACCAGAGGGAGTTGTAAATGGCGAAAGCTGTAGAGAAAGACAGTGATTGGAATACATCCAGCAAATAATTGAGGACATTAGTTGGAAGTGCTACTCTGAGGTGCAGAGGTTGGCACAGGAGAGGAATTCATGGCGGCTGGCATCAAACTAGTCAGAAGACTGATGACTGACAGGAAAAAAATCTTTGCGTGTATATTGTCATTCGAGTCTTCGCGTGTTAATTATCATTATAGCGGAGAAAAATGGTTGGACCAGCTGTAGGGGCAAGCCTGCCACCCATATGTCTCTTGTGTCGGCGTAAACTGAGAAGTATATGCAGGGGTCATGGCCTGTGTTTACCTGCAGTGCTGAGGAGCCCCAGGAGTGGATTATTAAAAACGACCGAGCTGTCAGGAATTTCTGGATGCTCCAGTTTTATTTATTGGTACTTTAGTCCCCGCCTCCATGCAACTTGCAGGCTGAATTGGATGATCAAGAATTTGTGTTTAAAAGGTTTCTTAAATTTTTAATTACATCTTTGTATATTGCATCTTATTGGAAGTTTCATCTGTGAATTTTAGGTGTCCGTGCGACCATTTCACACAATGTTGCTTTTCTGTCAGCACTGACGACTCTTACGTAACCGCCCTTGATCTCGTTCGTTAAGTGGAGGTTGTCGGCTACTGCCTTGTGCTTGGTAAGAGGTAATGCCTGAACTTTCGTATGCTCGACACATTCTTGACACTGCGGATCTTGGAATATTGAATTCCCTAATGAGTTCCGAAATGGAACGTCCCATGTGTCTAGCTCCAACTGCCATTCCGCGTTCAAAATATGTTGATTCCCATCGTGCGGCCATTATCACGTTAGAAACTGCTTCACGTGAGTTACCTGAGTAAAAATAACAGCTCCGCCAATCCACTGCCCTGTTATACGTTGTGTACTCGATATTACTGCCATATGTATTTGTGCTTATCGCTATCCGCCGAATTTCGCCATTTCACAGGTGTGCGAACACCTGTATTTGATACATAGATTTAAACGAATAACCATCTGCAAGTAAACGAATATGGCAAACTAATAATAATAAACTAAATAGCAGAAATCAAGTAAAATTTATAAATTCTCTGAAGATGATCATCTTGATAATGATGCTCTTTTGTGTGTGTTTGCTTTAACAGTAACATATGTTTTTGACTGGGGCCCGTCTTTAGCAAAATACAATTTTGTTTTTGTCCCAGACATGTTTCGCTGCAGTTGCAGCATCATCAGTGTTTTTTTTATTGTTATGGCTGTTAAACATAAGGAATTTTCTTTATGCTTTAAATACATAGACATATTAGTTTCTAAGCTCCTCAAAAGCCTGTAATTACGATTCAGAAAATAATATTTGTATGTATTTAAACAATAAAGAACATTCCTTATGTTTAACAGCCATAACAATAAAGAATCACTGATGATGCTGCAACTGCAGCGAAACATGTCTGGGACAGAAAACAAAATTGTATTTTGCTAAAGGCGGATCACACTCAGACACATATGTTATCTATGAAGATGGTAATGTCAGGACGTGTGACAATTCCGTTCCCGCCAAACTGACAAGACAGAGTGCTAAAGCATACATAAGTAGTTTTGTTGGCCCAATCGAACACAATACCTTCTCTTACTCACAGAGCACTACATCGGGTAACTCTATGATCGCTGAAGCTGATACGTCACAACTGGTCACTGTTTCTGGTCTTGGAATAAACTTTGACGATCAGCGTACACAACTGCTACGAAGCTAGACGTGTGTGCGGCGATCTTTTCTTTAGAAAACAGCAGAACCCTACGTCATATTCGACTCTGGCAGTTACTCAAGACGCTGCCTCTGTACCAGATATTGTTGCCGTTTTACGGTTATACGCTTATGCTCAGCATGTTAGCGACTTTGGCAAGCGTTGGTGAGACCCATTAGGAGATGAGACGTGACTTGGAAACTTAAGCTATTACAATTCAATAACTATGACGATTTTGGGATACAAAAACTTTAAACACTCTTTTCGCGATTAACTTTGATATCATGACAATTTTACTTTAAATAGCAGGTAACCGCAGCCTAATTTCTACTTGATCTACACTGATTGTAGAATACTATTTATTATAAGTCGCGACCGGTTTCACGTCAACTGAAGACGCATCCTCAGGTAATAAAGACTTGCTGAAAAGAATCTTCATCGCCTGACGATGCATCCTCAACCGAAGCGAAACCGATCGTCACTTTTATTAAAAACTATTCTACAGCCTGTGGGGATCATTTCATTCCAAATGTAACTATGATGCATTTTATTCTGCAAATAAAAATTTCAGCTGAAAAAATCTCACGTGAAACATGTGAGACTCCTTTTAGTCGCCTCTTACGACAGACAGGAATACCTCGGGCCTATTGTAACCACCGGACCCGCAGCGGGGCCAGCGTCCTGAACTGCTGTCTCTGTTTATGGAATCTGCCCTATTTCCCCATTATGGATTGTTACTTTATGGCAGTCGAATGAGAAACGACGTGTAGAAAAAAGAAATATTCGAAGATTGTGTTATCCTCATTCTTGGGTTCCATCTGAGAAGAATACGTCCTTATGTGATAGTGGGTGAACTCGCTGAGTGAAATGGACCTTAAAAAAACTTCCATGTTATATGGTTTCTTGGAAAATGTGGGTTCACGTACATCCTTATATTGAAACTTAGCTGCCACCAGTCCATTCTGTCAGAGAGAAAGTGGAGAAAGAGACTAATTACAGTTTCTCCTGAGAGTTTTCGTCCCTTTGAGGCTTTCAAACAGCTACCACCTGAACAAAGCCAAGAAAGCGGAGTGCCTTGTTTCATCTTGTTGTTAGTTTGAGCTACCTCCGGCGTTGCCCACGTTGACTTTCTACCTTCTTTATGTCGGGTCTTCGTTACTTCTGCCAAGACGTTAAAGGAAAGAGGAAGATTTTTCTCAGTGCTCTAAAGTGGTAAAAAAACTAGTTACGCACAGCTGTTTACGCTAATTCGTTCTAGTCGAAAGAGTGAATGAAGACTCAAGGGAGACAAGGAAGGAAAACTCCCAGGCACAACAAAATCAGAGAAGCTTTGTTCACAGATTTAACAAGAAACATCCCTACTAACGATGTAATTATGTAGTGTAAGCACCGGAGCTAAAAGTGTAAAAAATAGTGTTGCCACATTTTCTCACTTACAAATTTCGTCGAAAGAAAGCTGCGAGAATTTTTTATGTAACACTGTAGATGAAGTGTTTACAGATATTCGATTCCGTAGTTTACTTCCATGTAGTAATCGCTTATCATTTAAAGATAACGAAAATATCTTACTGACTATGACTATACAAATGCAACACGAATGGAGGTAGCTGAATTAATACGTTGTTTACAAAACTTTCAAAAGGTAAAATCGATATGTCACATGGGTAAAAGTAATGAACATATAGCTGAATGATAGCTCGTTAATCCACTACAGCTGTATTTATTGAAGTCCTTGTGCACTCTCACTACCGTTTTCGGAACATTTTTAGTTACATCTTCTGGTGCACCTATTGCTGTTACGTGTAGCTATTGTAGTTTACTGTCGACCGTGTGTAATGGTCGACGCCGACCTGCAATATCCTTAGCAACTGTGAAAATTAGAACTTTGGTGTGTGCGGTACCGGCAGAAATCCCTTAATTCCAATACCTTTCAATATCAAAATGGTTTTAAGGGATTCCTGTCGGTAAGAAACCAACAAATGTAGTCAAACAAGTAAACCTCGTATAAACATTTAGGTGTGGTTGTCCTTGGTTCTAAATTATCTGCAGAATGAATTCAAAAAATGAGTCAAATGGCTCTGATCACTATGGGACTTGGCATCTCAGGTCATCAGTCCACTTGAACTTAGAACTACTTAAGGGGCTCCGGAACGCCCTATACTTGCAATGTTAAAATAACGCTTATAAATTACATCTTTCCTCACAAAGTATTTGAGGTAGGAAGTTGAACTTTTTACAGATTATTTATTGGAATATGGGCTACAACTTAACACAGGGATTTTACAAAATTTTAGTTCAGTTATTAAAGATGATTTTTTTTCAATTGTAATGAAAATTCACAACATTTTTTTGCAATTTTTTATTTATATATTCAAAATATACAGTTTTTTGGAAAAAAGCTGTGTTAAATTATGCAGAAGGTACTGTGTAACATTTACTGAAAGTTTGAAACAAATATGTTTGGAAGATCCTTAGAAAACATGTAATTAGTATGAGAAAATAAAAGTTTTGGGAATCGAGCGACAAAGATTGGATTAACTTTTTAGTGCATTCCAGGTCCATAGGATGGATTATCTTCATCCTCTGCAAACTCCTCCTCCAGCTTCCTCTTGTTCCTCCTCCTGTTTACTCTTGCTTGTATTTCTAGGCTCTTTACAGCCCTGTCTGCTGCCCGAAGGCGTTCCTTGTCTAAAGCAAGCATCGCTCGTTGTTGTGTTCGTAGATTTTGCTACCATTTTCTTCAGTTGCAGTTACTGCAACACTGTTCCAAAAGGTGGTCATGTATGAACACTTATCACATTTCAGTTGTATTTCACTAGCAAGTCCTACGTGCTTTATTATGGAGAGTTCCAGACCAACTTCACCACAATGAATACATCTTACACAGTTTGAAAAAATTCCTTTGAGAACCGACATATCAAATATTTCATTCACATCAGATTCGCCCATAAAACATTCATAGTTTTCACTCATTGAACCAAGCTTCTTCTGTGAAGTATTTTCTTTCCCACTTTGACTGCTATGGGCAGGTGTACTTGAGAGGTTAGGTTCACTCACTTGGTTATCGTCTTTATTGTTTACAGTAATAACACATACCTTTGGCTTTCCAACATTTCTCCTTTTCTTAAAAGCCTTCAGAGCATTTCTAATAACTTTAATTTTACTCATTATTATACTTCAACAAAACAGAGACTCAAGAAACAGAATTAATTACGAATATTTTCGAGATAACGACAGAGTAAATAAACATGAAACAATCGACAATCACACCAGCGATATATATTGAACCATCACAGGTTAGCCACAACGCATACTTTATCTCACATCACTAAAATGTACCTGATGAACACGGACGTTAATAATAACACCATTTGACAGCAGTTTAACAGCGCCACAGTGGGTCACGCCCATGTAGAACACATTTCAAAAAAAAATTAAAAATAGCTGTAGCCTTCGAAATTGAATAAATTATATATCTATTAAAAGGTAATAGTCTGCAGATTCAGAAAACGCAAAAAAGTAAAAATTGAACTTTTCATGATTTTGAGCCTTTCCGGAGCCCCTTAAATCTAACTAACCTAAGGTCATCACACACATCCATGCCCGAGGCAGGATTCGAACCTGCGACCGTAGCGGTCGCGCGGTTCCAGACTGTAGCCCCTACAACCGCTCGGCCACCCCGGCCGGCTGCAGAAGGAATTAAAACACTCGCAAGCTACAATAACCATCCATGGTAATTCACGAAATCTGTCGAATAGGAAATACAGTGCCTTACAAAAAACAGTCACAAGGCGTGATCTGATACAAATCTAACTCTTTGTACATGTTCACACTATCGGTGACTATGAGAATGATCACAATTACGAGTGTTCAAACTTAAACAGTGGCAACAATTTATTCACAGACGATACAAGAGAGTTACATGTTTGCACCTGTTACTGTCCTTCAAAGTAGCCACCAGCGTTGTGCAGAACCCGTTTCCAGTTATGTGGAAGGCGTATTATACCGTTAGCAGAGCCTGTTCTGTTGATGGTGCGAATGGAGCGGTCTACTGCCCTCCGAATCTCTGGAACAGTTCTGAAGCGAATGCCACGAAGCGAAAACCGAAACACCAATCCAACGATTGGCGTCATTATGGGTCGCCGCGAAAGTCGAAAGTGCGTTAGAGCCCCAGTATGGTGAATGTTATGGTGATTCCCGTGTACGACTGTGATGGTGTTATCCTAACGCATTACGTTCCTCCACGGCAGACCGCCAATGCACAGTACTACTGTTAGTTTTTGGAACATCACCTGCGACCAGCTTTACGAAAGAAAGAGCGACACTTTCTGCTCAACCCACCCATCATTTTGCGCGACAATGCGCTGGCGCATGCAGCGCAAGCTGTGGCTTCTCTGTTCGGTCGATGGGTCTGGGACGTACTGTACCATCCACCATACTCCCCGGACTTTAGTCCTTGTGGAGATGAAGGAACCACTTCGTGGCATTCGCTTCAGAACTGTTCCAGAGATTCGACAGGCAGTAGACAGCTCCATTCGCACCATCAACAGAACAGGCTCTGCTAACGGTATACTACGCGTTCCACATCGGTGACAACGGGTTCTGCACAACGCTGACTACTACACTGAAGGACAGTAACCGGTGCTAACATGTAAGTCTTTTGTATCGGTTGTGAATAAATAGTTGCCGCTATTTAATTTCCAACCCTCGCATAATAATTTTCATCATCAGGTAGAACGATGATGGAGTGCATTCGTGTTGATCGTGTTTAGTGCTGTTACCAGATCTGGTTGGATATAAGAGGAGCGTGAACAGAGCAAGATGTTGAGGCACCACTGTGAAGGACACGGATATGCTGCATACTCGTGTGAGACAGTTGTATCAGCAGCTGACAGTTTTTAAAACTGGGTTTCATTTCGCTGACTGCTCGAATCTTGCAGTATCCGGATTTGTTGCTTATTTGAGTGTAACACTGGCCTGTTGTTGGGTGCAAGGGAACATGACGTCGGGCACACCTGTCGTCAAGATTCTGGCCAATCACGTCTGATCCCCATAAGGGAGGATCGCTCCTGTGTGTACCAAGCACAGTACCCGATCATATCTCGCCTGTCACCTGACAACAAATAATAGACTCGCTACAACATTCTGTGTCATCCTGCAAAATTGATCCGAGAGCAGCTGCCGGACTGGGGAATTACCGTTCCAGAACGCCACAATACGTTTGTTACTGTGAACAGGAAGCATGGACTGCTGATGAATGGCGTTGCATTATATTCGGCGGATGTATCGCCGTCAGCGGCGAGTAAAGAAGTTATCTGGGAAGGAGTTTTACTCTTCCATTGTTTTGGAGAGGCGCAGTGGTGCTACTCCATTCTCACAGTACGGAGAGCCGTTGGGTAGGAGCCCGGGGTGATGGCTGGTACTGATTTAGGGAACTTCGACGGTACAAGAGTACGTACAGACATCCTGCGTCCTCATTTGTTACCTCTCGCGGAACATCTCTATCAATGTTACGGTACTCGCTTGGTCAGCAAGTTCCACACAGATCTGTGACCGATGGAACATGTGTGGAACCAACTCGGGCATCATCTTCGTCTCAAGGGAATATCCAAGGTATCAAGGACCGACGAATTCTTCTCCTGCTTACTTTTTCATTTCAGAGTAGCAGTTGCAGCCTACATTCTCAAATATTTGCTGGATCTATTCCAGTCTCTGCCTTCTCTCTGCCTTCCTCTACAGTTTTTGCCCTCTGCCGCTCTCTTAACACCTTGGAATTTATTTGCTGATGTCTCAACATATGTCCTATCATTCTGTCTCTTCCTCTTGTCAGTGAGTTCAACATGTTCCCTTCCACAGCCATTCTGTGGAGAACCTCCTCATTCCTATCCATCCTAATTTTCAACATTCGCCTCCAAACGTATATATTTTCAGAAATATCTTCCTCAAATTAAGACCTATCATTGGGTGTAGCAGACATCACTTGGAGAGGAATGCTTTTTCGTCAGTGCTAGTCTGCTTTTTATGTACTCCTTACTCTGTCCGTCGTGGGTTATTTTGCTATTTATGTAGCAGAATTCCTTAACATCGGCTACTTCGTCATCCCGAATTCTAAGTTTCTCACTTTTCTCATTTGCTACTTCTCATTTACTTTCGTCTTTCTTCAATTGATACTCAATCCATAATCTGTACTCATCAGAGTGTTCATTCCTCTCAGGTCCTGCAATTCTTCTTCACTTTCACTAAATATACCAATATCATGAGCGAATCTTATCATTGGTATCCTTTCATCCCAAATGTTAATTCCACTTTTCAACCTTTCTTTTATTTCCCTCATTGCTTCCTCGATGTTTACATTGAACAGTAAGGGCGAAAGAAGACACCGCGGCCTCACACTCTTTTTAATAAAGCACTTCGTTGTTGGTCGTCCAGTCTTACTGCTCCCTCTTGGTTCTTGTACATGTTCTTGTAGCATACCCCTATTTTTCGTTAATTTGGAACATCATACCCCTTGCTACATTGTCATGCCACTTCCCCCAACGATTTTAGAAATTTTGACGGAATGTTATCTATTCCTTCTGCCTTATCTGCTCTCAAATCGTCCACAGCTCTTTTAAATTCTAATACTGGATCCCCAATCTCTTCCCTGTCGACCACTGTTTCTTCTTCTATCGCTTAGTCAAACCAATCTTCCCTCTCGTAGAGGACTTCATTGTATTCTTCACAGCTATACGCTCTCTCCCTTGCATTTAACACTAGACATACCATTGATATCTTAATTCCACCACCCTTGCTTATAATTTCACTGAGGGCTGTTTTTAATTTTCTATATGCAGAGTCAGGCCTTCCAACAATCATTCTCTTTTGGATTTCTTCACATTTTTCATGCAGCCTTAGCTTCCCAGCATTTTCTATTTATTTCATTCCAAAATGACTGCTGTTTCTGTATTCCCGAATTTCCCTGAACATTTTTTTACTTCCTTATTCCGTGTATCAACTGAAGTATTTTTTCTGCTCCTCATGGTCGATCACATTTTACCTGTGGTTTCTCCATATTACTTTCCTTACACCTATGTTCTACTTTTCAGCTTCTGTGATTGCCCTCTTGAGAAATGTCTATTGCTCTTGAAGCGAACTGCCTACTGAGCTATTCATTATGGCAGTATCTTCTTCCTCAGAGAATTCAAGCGAATCTCTTCATACATATATATATATATATATATATATATATATATATATATATATATATATATATATATATATATTAATCCTTGTTCCATTGATCGTGAATACGACTTTTAGTAATGATGTGGAACATGTCACTTTAATGTAAGTTTTCTTTACATATAGTAATTAATTTTTTATAGTTACTACTTCAGATCTAAGAATTCATCTATTGAGAAGAAGGAGTTGTCATTCAGAAATTCTTTTAATTTGCTTTTGAACGTTGATTGGCTATCTGTCAGAGTTTTAATATTGTTTGGTAAACGACCAAAGATTTTTGTGGCAGCATGATTCACCACTTTCTGTGCCAAAGTGAGATTTAATCCAGAATAGTGAAGATCATCCTTTCTTCTAGTGTTGTAGCTATGCACTTCGATGTTATTTTTGAACTGGGATGGGTTATTAATGACAAATTTCATAAATAAATATATGTATTGCGAAGATACTGTGAATATCCCAAGTTCCTTAAATAAATGTCTGCAATGTGATCTTCGGTGGGCTCCAGCTATGATTATTATTACACACTTTTGTGCAATGAATACTTTCTCTCTTAATAACGAATTGCCCCAAAATATGATGCCATATGACAGCAGTGAATGAAAATAGGCATTGTAGGTTAATTTACTGGAATCACCAAAATTTTCAATATCCCTAACAGCACAAATAGCTGGAACTAACTGTTTCAGCAGATGATCAATGTGTTCCTTCCAGTTCAATTTCTCATCAGTGCACACACAAATAAATTTTGAGTATTCTGCCTTAAAAGCAGACTTCTGTTCATAGCCTATATTTACCGATGGTGTTATGCCATTTACTGTACAGAATTGTATAAACTGTGTTTTCTCAAAATTTAGTGAGAGTCCATTTGCAGAGACCCACATAATAATTTTTGAAAGACATTATTTGCAATTTCCTCAGTTGATTCTTGCATGTTGGGTGTGATTACTATACTTGTATCATCAGCAAAAATAACTAAATTTGATCTTCATGAATATAGAGTGGCAAGTCGTTAATATATATTAAGAACAATAAGGGACCCAAGATTGAACGCTGTGGGACACCATTCTTGATACCTCCCCAGTTGATGACTCTGTTGGTTTTTGTAGACAATCTGTACTGCTAATTTCAACCTTCTGCATTCTTTCAGTTAAGTATGAATTAAACCATTTGAGCACTGTCCCACTCATACCACAATACTTAAGGTTATCTAGAAAAAATCCATGATTCACACAATCAAAAGACTTTGAGAGATCACAAAATATCGCTATAGGTGATGTTCGGTTATTCAGAGCATTGAATATTTGATCACTGAAAGTATATATAGCATTTTCTGTTGAAAAGCTTTGTGGAAACCAAATTGACATTTTGTTTGTTCTTCATTCTTACAAATATGTCATGCTACTCTTGAATACATTTACTTTATCAAGAATTTTGGATAAAGCTGTCGGAAGTGAGACTGGTAGGTAGTTGTTAGCATCACCCCTATCCTCTTTTTTATGCAACAGTTTCACAATAGCGTATTTCAATCTATCTGGAAAAATTCCCTGTTTCAGTGAGCTACTACATAAGTGGCTGAGAATGCTTCTTATATGATGGGAACATGCTTTTAGTGCTCTGTTGGAAATGTCATAGATTCCATGTGAGCTTTTACTTTAGAGTGAATTCATTACTTTCCTAATTTCAGTAGAAGAGGTGGGTTGAATTTTAATTTTACCAAACTGCATAGGTGCTGGCTCATCCATATACTGCCTAGCATTTTCTGATGAACAGCTGGATTCTGTTTTCTCTACAACACTTCAATAATGATTATGAAAAATGTTTTCTACTTCTGACTCCTTGTTGACAAACTGTTCATTGAGGGATAGAAATGCAGTCTGCCTGTGCTCTAAGTTGCCCTGTTTCCCTTTTAACAGTATTCCAACTTGTTTTAATTTTATTATCAGATGTGCTAATATCAGACATAATGCACATACTTCTGAACTTTTTAATAACTTTTCTTAACACAGTGCGGTAGTTTTTATAATGTTTGACTGTTTCAGGATCATTACTCCTCCTAGCTATAAGATACATTTCCCTTTTCTGTGTACAAGATATTTTTATCCCTTTAGTAAGCCATGGCTTTTTACATGGTTTCTTACAATTATATTTCACTGTTTTCTTAGGGAAAATGTATTCAAATATACTCATAAAGGCACCATGAAATAGGTTAAATTTTAAATTAGCGTCACTGTTTTGCATTACTGTATGGAACTATATCATATGCTGTAACTAGCTGTGCATCATGATCAGACATACTATTCTTAACAGATAAAGTTTTTATTTGATTAAATTTATCTTGCTCTATTAAAACATTATCTATCAGTATGCTGCTTTCCTGTACCACCCAAGTAGGAAAATCAATAACTGATGTCAATCTGAAAGAACCAAATAATACTTCAGTGTCAAGCTTTCTATCGGACTCAAGCAGAAAATCTACATTGAAATCCCCACAAACAATAATTTTCTTTCCTCCGTCTGACAGATAGCACAACAAAGAATCCATGTTTGTCAAAAATAGTTGAAAATTTCCCAATGGGGACCTACACACAGCTACAATTATAAACGTGTCATTATTTAGTTTAAGCTCACATGCACATGCTTCTGTATGTTACTCTACACAAAAATTTTAGTTTCCAAATTTTTCACACTGTGACTAGTTTTTACATATATGGCAATTCCTCCTCTCTCCATAATTTCTCTACTTATATGTGCTGAAAGCTTATATCCACCTACATTTACCATTTCCATACCTGTGACTATCCTCTTCAGACAGGCATAGTACATCTATTACACCCTCAGTTTCTAAATCTCCTAAACAAACAAGAAGATCATCTACTTTGTTCTTTAATCCCCTGATATTCTAATGCAATGTATTAACATTATTTTTCACTGAGCTTTTATGTGAATCTTGTGACATACTAACATTACTTTTCAGTGTACTGTTATGAGAATGCCGTCCACTGTGTTCAAGCGGTTCTAGGCGCTTCAGTCCGGAGCCACGCGGCTGCTACGGTCGCAGGTTCAAATCCTGCCTCAGGCATGGATGTGTGTGATGTCCTTAGGTTGGTTAGGTTTAAGTAGTTCTAAGTCTAGGGGACTGATGATCTCAGATGTTAAGTCCCATAGTGCTTAGCGTCATTTTAACCATTTGTTATGAGAATCTTGTGATATTTTCACATCTATAATACCTGCCTGAACTTCTCATTAAGCTTAATTTCAATCAATTTAGGACGATTGCACACTGATCTTAGCCCAAAAAATTGCTCCCATGAGTTTCAGTGCCGCCCCCCCCCCCTAAAGATTATCATCCCAACCAGTTGGGACAAAACCGAACTCAGAAGCACTTCGGCTTTGTATATCTAATGGAATAGTATGACCATGAGAGCAGTTGCTGCTTTTTAATTTTTATTTCTTTGACAATGATTTTATATCAGCTGGTCTGCCTGATGTATCGTTATATCCTAATGATTTATACATGTTAAGGGACTTTCAAATCCGATGATTGCACCTTTAGTGGTTGAAACCAGTCATCTAATAAACAATATTTAAGTGATCTTGGCTTTTGAATTCTTTCTACAACAGAGTGATAGCCCCACAACACACTATGTGTTCACTGCAAAAGACTTACAGCATCTTCTGAAAGGAATGAACAGTCCAAGAAATACAGATTGAGAGTAAATCGAAAAAAGACGAAAGTAATGGGAAGTAGCAGACATGAGAACAGCGAGAAACTTAACATCAGGAGTGACGGTCACGATTTACAAAAGCTAAGGAATTTTACTGCCTAGGGAACAAAATAACCGATGACGGGCGGAGCAAGGACGACATCAAAAGCAGACTAGCACTGGCAAAAAGGACAATCCTGATCAAGAGAACGGTACTAGCATGTGACATAGGCCTTAATTTGGGCAAGAAATTTCTGCGAATGTGCGTTTGGAGCACTGAATTGTGCGGTAGTGAAACGTGGACTTTGAGAAATTCGGAACAGAAGAGAATCGAAACATTTGAGGTGTGGTGCTACAGACGAATGTTGAAAATTAGATGGGCCGATAAGGTAAAAAATACGGAGGTTCTACGCAGAATCGGAGAGGAAATGAATATGTGGAATACACTGCCAAGAAGAAGGGACAGGATGGTATGATATCCGTTAAGGCATCAGAATGACTTCCATAATAGCAGACGGAGCTGTAGAAGGCAAAAAGTGTTGAGGAAGAAAGATTTCAATACATCCAGCAAATAATTGAGGACGTTGGTTGCAAGTTCTACTCTGGGATGAATAGGTTGGCACAGGAGAGTAATTCGTGGTGGGCCGCATGAAACAAGTCAGAAGACTGATGGATCAAAAAAAAATCATGCTGAGTAGATTAACTACTGTTGTATATCGAGTTCAATAGTGGCCAATACCTATGAACTGGCTATCGCAGACTAACTATATAAACGATGTTTTGTCTCCAACTACCAACTTGAGTTGGTCGGAGGCAGTCTGTGAAAACCAGTTCATAGATATTGGCCGCTAGTCTGTGACAACCAGTTTATAGATGTTGGCCACTAATGAATCGTGTATACGACTGGAGTTAACCCCCTCAGCGTCAGTTAAGGCCTGAAGATAGTGTACTGAAGCACCGATACTGGTAGCCATACAGGGTGATTCAAAAAGAATACCACAACTTTAGGTATTTAAAACACTGCAACGACAAAAGGCAGAGCTAAGCACTATCTGTTGGCGAATTAAGGGAGCTATAAAGTTTCATTTAGTTGTACATTTGTTCGCTTGAGGCACTGTTGACTAGGCGTCAGCGTCAGTTGATGCTAAGATGGCGACCGCTCAACAGAAAGCTTTTTGTGTTATTGAGTACGGCAGAAGTGAATCGACGACAGTTGTTCAGCGTGCATTTCGAACGAAGTATGGTGTTAAACCTCCTGATAGGTGGTGTATTAAACGTTGATATAAACAGTTTACAGAGAATGGGTGTTTCTGCAAAGGGAAAAGTTCTGGACGGCCGAGAACGAGTGATGAAAATGTAGCACGCATCCAGCAAGCATTTGTTCGCAGCCCAGGAAAATCGACTCGCAGAGCTAGCAGAGAGCTGCAAATTCCACAACCAACTGTATGGAGAGTCCTACGAAAAAGGTTAGTTATGAAACCTTATCGTCTGAAATTGGTTCAAGCACTGTCTGCAGCTGATAAGATTAAAAGAATCGATTTTTGTGATTTTATCCTTGCTCAAATGGAAACAGATGAATCTTTCGTTTCAAAGATTGTGTTTAGTGATGAAGCAACTTTCCACACTAACGGGAAAGTCAACCGTCACAAAGTCTGTATATGGGGAACTGAGAATCCGCGGGAAACAACTCAGTATGAACGTGACTCGCCTAAGGTGAACGTTTTCTGTGCCATTTCAGCCAATAAAGTTTTTGGTCCCTTTTTCTTCGAAGGTGCTACTGTAACTGGATTACAGTATCTGGAGATGTTAGAGAATTGGCTGTTCCCTCAGCTCGAACAAGAAGCACAACAATTCATATTTCAGCAGGATGGAGCGCCACCACATTGGCACTTATCTGTCCGTAACGACCTGAACGTCAACTACCTGAGGTGATGGATCGGCCGCCAGGCAGCCCGTGACAGAGCACTTCATCACTGGCCTCCAAGAAGCCTTGATCTTACCCCCTGCGATTTTTTCTTATGGGGGTATGTTAAGGATATGGTGTTTCGGCCACCTCTCCCAGCCACCATTGATGATTTGAAACGAGAAATAACAGCAGCTATCCAAACTGTTACGCCTGATATCTACATCTACATCTACGTCCATACTCCGCAAGCCACCTGACGGTGTGTGGCGGAGGGTACCTTCAGTACCTCTATCGGTTCTCCCTTCTATTCCAGTCTCGTATTGTTCGAGGAAAGAAGGACTGTCGGTATGCCTCTCTGGTTTTATCCTCATGGTCTCTTCGCGAGATATACGTAGGAGGGAGCAATATACTGCTTGACTCTTCGGTGAAGGTATGTTCTCGAAACTTCAATAAAAGCCCGTACCGAGCTACTGAGCGTCTCACCTGCAGAGTCTGCCACTGGAGTTTATCTATCATCTCCGTAACGCTTTCGCGATTATTAAATGATCCTGTAACGAAGCGCGCTGCTCTCCGTTGGATCTTCTCTATCTCTTCTATCAACCCTATCTGGTACGGATCCCACACTGCTGAGCAGTATTCAAGCAGTGGGCGAACAAGCGTACTGTAACCTACTTCCTTTGTTTTCTGATTGCATTTCCTTAGGATTCTTCCAATGAATCTCAGTCTGGCATCTGCTTTACCGACGATCAACATTATATGATCATTCCATTTTAAATCACTCCTAATGCGTACTCCCAGATAATTTATGGTATTAACTGCTTCCAGTTGCTGACCTGCTATTTTGTAGCTAAATGATAAAGGATCTATCTTTCTGTATATTCGCAGCACATTACACTTGTCTACATTGAGATTCAATTGCCATTCCCTGCACCATGCGTCAATTCGCTGCAGATCATCCTGCATTTCAATACAATTTTCCATTGTTACAACCTCTCGGTACACCACAGCATCATCTGCAAAAAGCCTCAGTGAACTTCCGATGTCATCCACCAGGTCATTTATGTATATTGTGAATAGCAACGGTCCTATGACACTCCCCTGCGGCACACCTGAAATCACTCTTACTTCGGAAGACTTCTCTCCATTGAGAATAACATGCTGCGTCCTGTTATCTAGGAACTCCTCAATCCAATCACACAATTGGTCTGATAGTCCATATGCTCTTACTTTGTTCATTAAACGACTGTGGGGAACTGTATCGAACGCCTTGCGGAAGTCAAGAAACACGGCATCTACCTGTGAACCCGTGTCTATGACCCTCTGAGTCTCGTGGACGAATAGCGCGAGCTGGGTTTCACATGACCGTCTTTTTCGAAACCCATGCTGATTCCTACAGAGTAGATTTCTAGTCTCCAGAAAAGTCATTATACTCGAACACAATACGTGTTCCAAAATTCTGCAACTGATCGACGTTAGAGATATAGGTCTATAGTTCTGCACATCTGTTCGACGTCCCTTCTTGAAAACGGGGATGACCTGTGCCCTTTTCCAATCCTTTGGAACGCTACGCTCTTCTAGAGACCTACGGTACACCGCTGCAAGAAGGGGGGCAAGTTCCTTCGCGTACTCTGTGTAAAATTGAACTGGTATCCCATCAGGTCCAGAGGCCTTTCCTCTTTTGAGCGATTTTAATTGTTTCTCTATCCCTCTGTCGTCTATTTCGATATCTACCATTTTGTCATCTGTGCGACAATCTAGAGAAGGAACTACAGTGCAATCTTCCTCTGTGAAACAACTTTGGAAAAAGACATTTAGTATGCTACAGAGAGTGTGAAACGAGTTGGAGTATCGGGTTGATATTGCTCGAGTGTCTGGAGGGGGCCATATTGAACATCTCTGAACTTGTTTTTGAGTGAAAAAAAACTTTTTCAAATACTCTTTGTAATGATGTATAACAGAAGGTTATATTATGATTCTTTCATTAAATACACATTTTTAAAGTTGTAGTATTCTTTTTGAATCACCCTGTATAATAAATACCATCGTAAGGACGGCTGTAGGTGGCCCATTTTATTACATATAGAGGCATACTTTCCAGCAGAAGAACATTCCAATGATCAGAAAGTAATAGGTGCTAAGCGTTGAAAACGCGTGGTTTATCTTCTCATTTCAGTAGAATCCCAACTCCAGTGTGGGTTAAGAGCAACACTAGAAAGGAAATTGGAGAAAAATTGTCTATATTTGACGTTGCGGACAACAATACAATGTCGTTCATTAAGGAAATGCCAAAAACAAAAGACATTTTTCTCGCTGTCACCAAACAAGCAGTGAACAGTGTGTCCACAAATCCACTATACGGAGAATTTGTCTTCTTTAGTGGTAAATATTCAGAATCTGGAAAGTGGAATAGGTGAGGTGGTACCTGTTGTGGAGTGGTACAGGTAATAAATTCCAGCATCTCTAGCACCAAGAACCGGACACCCATCGCCAATCTACACTCCAGGCGATGTTCGTCCATGTCCAGAACATCACAGGTGGCACACAATGGGGTGAATGCAAGGTGAATCCTATTAATGTGTGACCGGCATATTTGCTTCCGACTGCCCATAAGGTTCCTTGCAGACTGAACGCTAGTGGCAAGAGGGCACACCGATCGCTCTCCGATCGCCATACGTCACGTCAGTCTACATGGGGATGTTTTTCCTCAACAACATTTGGTATGCTGTTGGAGAAAACCGTAGATGGCCTTTGTGGATGTCAAGTGCGTTGGCATCAGCGCAGTATGGATATATCTCGGTTCGAGGAAGAACTAGCCGTGGGTCATCCGAAAGCGGGATAGGGACTGATAGAGAGCGTTGGGAAAGTGTCTCCAGCAACAGGCTGGTGAGGCACCTTGGAGAACCGCGCCACAGCAAGAGCTATTGCTCAGTCAGGGGAAAGACAGAGAGCTAAACCACCCTACACCGCAGGAGGATGCCGGTTTCCGACAGTATCTTGAACATCAAAAGTACGGACTCAGTACCGCAAGCCTTGGGGAACATGTGACGCCAAATATAAGTCGACTTATTGTATCCGTTACAGAAGGTCGAGGCTCGCAAACTGTAATCTAGGAGCCCATCACATAATGGGGACAGTACATGCTGACAGCTGAGGGCAATCGTGCGCCGCAGATCACCCGAAAAATCGAGTCCTCAGCATCGGACAGTAGCAGCCATGCGTAATGGCGCTGCCATACGCAATGGAGCAGCGCTGTCCTTAGGAAGCCCCGTAGCTATAGCCATCGCGCTCGATGTGCGGACGTTAAGGCAGCTACCAGAAGCTTCTGTGAAGTTGGTGACACATGCCAAGGACAGCCCGGCCTGAACACCACCACAAAGAACTAGAATGAGATCTTCCGGATAAGCAGTGTAGCAAAAGACATGGCCACCGGGAGACATCATAGACAGGCGTCGATGGACGCCGCGGAACAACGGTTCCATGGCGAAAGCATACGACTGTTCAGAGAGTGGACAGCCCTTACGCAATGAACGATGGATACAGATGGGAGGAGTGAGACGGCGACTGTAGAGTACACGGAACGTCGCTCCTCGACGGAGACGCATGACGACTTCGACGGTCATAACGGGGTATCCCAAACTGCATAGTATCCCGTCCAGGTAGTTGTGATGGGCCCGATTGAATGTCTGACTGAAATCAAGAGCGGCGGCTAAAAGTTCAGCCACACGATGAGCGTGAGCAAGAGCTGTTACGTCTAGATAGCGAGAGAGTACAGTGCTGATGTTAATGTCACCACCGAGAGAATTTTGATCGGGGTAAACCACGTACCGGGCCAAAAGCTGAGTAAAGATCTTCGTTTCGCTGTTGAGCAATGTCAGGTGGCAATAATCGATTATCCGCGAAGCACACAAAGGTTTCTTAATTGGAATCAGCAAACCACCTGGGCACGATAGACGACGTAAGGTCACGGCAAATTTCCGTCCACGCCTGTGCCATTACATGCTGACGTGTCCGATAAATTCTAGTGGGAAGCCATCAACATCAGCCGACTTGTTCATAGAACCCGCCTTCACTGCATTATGGACTTCGTCCCCCATGACGTCAGCAACAACAAACGTCGTTTCAGTCCCAGGAACTAAGCCAAAGGAGAATCGGGAGACCGCCCCATTATTGGCAGGGTGCAGAGAATAGCGCAAAATAATGCGCATTGAGGGCATTTGGTTTATGTTCGCCTGGGAGGCTTTGAAGTCACCCCCATGATTCAGCCAACCCAGGAGAAGATGCGTGACTGCCTCAGAGAAGAAAGTGAAATGTTCACGGCGGCGGCCCGAACTGATGGCGCATAGAAAGAGCCATAACTCTGGCATCGGGGAGATAGGCAACTGCCTTATCGGGGATACTGCCGTGTAAGAGGATCGCCGCCGCACTACCAGTAGAGGGAGCATGGTAGACGTGTGCCGTAAGTCAAGACGAGTACAAAAAGCTGCAACATGTACCTTCTGAAAGAGGGCGACGTCAACGTCCGTAGCATGCAGCATTTCACGGAGTAACGCCAGTTTACAGCGCGCAAAAACGTTGTTGACACTGTCTGTAGCTGTGCAAGAAGTCTGAAAAGCGGCCATGGTCAGGAAGATGGCCGATGCAATCACGGAGGAAGCAGTAGGAGCTCCCTACTAGGCTCCTGTGGAAAGGCGCATCACCATGACAGGGAGGCACTCCACCCCGACAAGGGGATTCCATAGGCATCTGTACATCCAGAACGACATCCTCAACACACATCAACGTCGCCCCCCGCCCAGGAGACAGATATCTCTCCAAGCTGGTTCGGTGGAAGTCACAGACGTGCGCCCAGAGGTAGCGTCAGACACATATAGGGCGGCAATAGTAGGTGGATGCTGATCAGAGACGGTGGCGGTGGGAGACGTCCCATCATCCGTTACCGGGGCGTCAGAGGACAGCTCATCATGAATGGAAGGGTCATCATCCTATACAGACATCCAGTGGGGGTAGTATCAGAAAGGGTATGGCGCTGTCTCCTCCATTTCCTCGGCGACCGTCGCTTGCAAGCATGCTGTTCTATGTCGGATAGCGGACTGGTGTCGGCCGACATGTGGCCAGACAGCAGAAAAGCTCAGGTCGGTATAGCTACATGTTCAACAAACACGGAGCCGGGACAGACGTCTTGCGGGTGATGACGGCCATCGTCCGTTGGTATTGCCACCGGCGGCAGTGTGACACAGACAGGCAAAGCGTCCTTTGCGTCGTCGAGAGAAGTCGACGTCGGTGCCAACTGATTCACCGTAGGGGCTGCTGGCAGTCCCGCCGAACACGCGTAAGACAGATTAACACAGCGGGCGCCGCAGGCAGAGCCACGTCTCCAATTGGCGTAAGAACTGGTCTACGTCGGAGCCATTCCGAACGTACATGGCCTTTTCCTGGCCCAACATGAACAGTGCGCGGCTGGCCATCGTACATGACAATAGTCCTGCAGCCGGCAATAACCAAGTAAGAACGCATGTGTTCTCTCAGTTCAGTTTTGAACTGACGGACACCATGGAGAACATGGCCTGTTTCGAGCTACTTCCACGTTTCAGGAATGTGAGTGATTACGTGGCCATAAGTTTTAAAGCCGACCATCACAAAGTCCGACTGCAACTGAAACAGGAGCTCGAAGCCCTCGACGTTCGAAGACCAAAATCAGAATTGTCAACGTATACAGTACCTCATGACCGTCAAAGTACCGGAACTTGAGATCGTTAGCATGGCACTGCACAAAGTCGGCGAACTTTCCTTCATTCGCCATCTTGATGTACGTAGTGGTACTAATAATCGAAAAGTAAATCCCGAGAACATCTTCGATGGGAGACGCATTTCGTCCCGTATAAACCTTTCTAATTCGTACACTTTTGGTAGTTCGTGACCCAAAGGAAAAGTTAACTTAATCGTAGCTTGGGATAAGAAAACGCCATGGTGGTTGGTAAACGGGGACACAAACGCTTGCTCGCTTGCAAGCAGCGAGATGCAAACAAGGCGAAGTCGCCTCACCACGGCAGAAGTCAGAATACATGTTTTCCACGGTGGCCAAATTTACAAAACAAAAAGATCGTTAAGTTTTGGGTGCTTACAATGCACTGTCTCGGGGAATCCATAGCAGATCCGTGACGAACACTTTTCTTATATATCCCCGTACATACAGAGTACTTGATTTTACACTTATTCACAGTGAGCAAACACTGTACGAACGTTCAAAGCATATAAATGTATTAGATACCACACTCTGCTACATCATGATCTTTGGCATGAGATATATTGTATTACAGCTTACATTTGCAATACATGTGTGATACGGATTAAAAAGTTACAAATAGGTGAACCATTTACTAAATAATTAAAAACTGAATGATTTACTGCCATATTTATCAGAGCTTTTGTTAATGTGGCCTTGATAATGACAATAAGCAAGAATAAAGAACGAAACATTTATAAGTGAACAAGCAGAATGCCGTAGTTGTTACACGAATAATTTACGCAGAATTATGAATGTATCTTATTATTGTCTTTTTGGGCATTTTGGTGACAAGATTCCTTGGAAATCCTGTGAGAAATTATTCTGTGTTGATCCGGTTTGTTCATCAAAGACCATTTCAGGTGATTTTGTGAACATAAATCTTTAATTTTTGAGGAGCTCCATATGTAACCCTTTGTTAAAATGTGTAGCACAGAAAGGTTGACTGATATCACCAACAGAGTGTTCATGAGACCAATATTTGATATGTAACTGGACTTGTTTAAGTTTCTGTGTGAGATGACCGCCATATGTTCTTTTGTAGTGGGTCCAACATATTTCCAACTAGCCTGTTTCGAGGGACCAAATACATCCACTAATAGTGACTATAGTTTTCAGTATGTTCATTTCGTTTCAAGCATCAGCTTAACTGAAGGGGATGCAGAGCGAACACTTCATAGCTGACCTAAAGCAAACAATTTTATGTTCGTTCAGGTGGCATGTGACGTTGTTAACAGTTGCATCAGAGATAATACGTTTGGCATATGCTTTCTAAATCAGTAAACTGTTACAGCATACTACAATTAAAAATAAGAAAATTGTGGGGAATAAAGCAGTTTAGCAGTACTATTTCTGTATTACAGATTTTTATGCATTGCAGAAAATAAATTACAATAGTTGAAGCACTGTCATTCTTTTCTTTCTACATTAACCTCACTGCAGTAATTCCTAAATAATTATTGTTGTCTAAATGCCTTCAATTCACGCTGCATTGCGTTCAAACATAAGAGAGTAAAAATATAGTTAGGTGTTCCATCTATATATTCTACACTCCTGGAAATGGAAAAAAGAACACATTGACACCGGTGTGTCAGACCCACCATACTTGCTCCGGACACTGCGAGAGGGCTGTACAAGCAATGATCACACGCACGGCACAGCGGACACACCAGGAACCGCGGTGTTGGCCGTCGAATGGCGCTAGCTGCGCAGTATTTGTGCACCGCCGCCGTCAGTGTCAGCCAGTTTGCCGTGGCATACGGAGCTCCATCGCAGTCTTTAACACTGGTAGCATGCCGCGACAGCGTGGACGTGAACCGTATGTGCAGTTGACGGACTTTGAGCGAGGGCGTATAGTGGGCATGCGGGAGGCCGGGTGGACGTACCGCCGAATTGCTCAACACGTGGGGCGTGAGGTCTCCACGGTACATCGATGTTGTCGCCAGTGGTCGGTGGAAGGTGCACGTGCCCGTCGACCTGGGACCGGACCGCAACAACGCACGGATGCACGCCAAGACCGTAGGATCCTACGCAGTGCCGTAGGGGACCGCACCGCCACTTCCGAGCAAATTAGGGACACTGTTGCTCCTGGGGTATCGGCGAGGACCATTCGCAACCTTCTCCATGAAGCTGGGTTACGGTCCCGCACACCGTTAGGCCGTCTTCCGCTCATGCCCCAACATCGTGCAGCCCGCCTCCAGTGGTGTCGCGACAGGCGTGAATGGAGGGACGAATGGAGACGTGTCGTCTTCAGCGATGAGAGTCGCTTCTGCCTTGGTGCCAATGATGGTCGTATGCGTGTTTGGCGCCGTGCAGGTGAGCGCCACAATCAGGACTGCATACGACCGAGGCACATAGGGCCAACACCCGGCATCATGGTGTGGGGAGCGATCTCCTACACTGGCCGTACACCACTGGTGATCGTCGAGGGGACACTGAATAGTGCACGGTACATCCAAACCGTCATCGAACCCATCGTTCTACCATTCCTACACCGGCAAGGGAACTTGCTGTTCCAACAGGACAATGCACGTCCGCATGTATCCCGTGCCACCCAACGTGCTCTAGAAGGTGTAAGTCAACTACCCTGGCCAGCAAAATCTCCGGATCTGTCCCCCATTGAGCATGTTTGGGACTGGATGAAGCGTCGTCTCACGCGGTCTGCACGTCCAGCACGAACGCTGGTCCAACTGAGGCGCCAGGTGGAAATGGCATGGCAAGCCGTTCCACAGGACTACATCCAGCATCTCTACGATCGTCTCCATCGGAGAATAGCAGCCTGCATTGCTGCGAAAGGTGGATATACACTGTACTAGTGCCGACATTGTGCATGCTCTGTTGCCTGTGTCTATGTGCCTGTGGTTCTGTCAGTGTGATCATGTGATGTATCTGACCCCAGGAATGTGTCAATAAAGTTTCCCCTTCCTGGGACAATGAATTCACGGTGTTCTTATTTCAATTTCCAGGAGTGTATTTGTATGAATTTAATATGGGAGTAATAGTAGTAGATTTCGGTAAAGCTACATCTACACCATACTCCGCAAGCCACCTAATTGTGTGTGGCGGAGGGTACCATCGGTATCACTATCTGATCCCTCCAATCCTGTTTCACTCGCGTATAGTGCGTGAGAAGAATGATTGTCGGTAAGCCTCGGCATTGGCTCCAATTTCTCGAATTTTCTCCTCGTGATCCATAAGCGAGATGTATGTGGGTGGGTGGGGGGGGGGGTTGGGGGGGGGAAGTAATATGTCGTCTGACTGCACCTGAAAAGTGCTGTCCCGAATTTTCAATAGGAAATCTCTCCGTGATGCACAACGCCTCTCTTGTAACGTCTGCCAGTGGAGTTTGTTTAGCATATCCGTAACGCTCTCTCGCCAGCTAAACGATTCCGTGACGAAACTCCGCTCTTCGTTGGAACTTCTGTATCTCCTCTATCGGTCCTACCTGAGAAGGATCCCAGATAGATGAACAATACTCAAGAATCGGGCGAACAAGCGCCTTATAAGCCACTTCTTTCGTGGATGAGTTACACTTCCTTAAGATTCTTCCGATGAATCTGAGTCTGCGGTCTGCTTTTCTCACTATCTGTTTTATATGGTCATATCACTTAACGTCGCTCTGGATAGATACGCCTAGATATTTTACACCAGACGTTGACTCCAGCTGTTTGCCACCAGTAGTGTAGCTGTATAGCAGTGGATTTCTTTTCCTATGTATGCGCAATATGTTACATTTATTTAAGTTCATGATCAACTGCCAGAGTCTGCACCATTCATCAATTCTCTGCAGGTCGGTCAAAATTCTTACTGTCTTCTCGCGTTGCTCCTTTTGTATAAACCACTGCATCATCTGCGGATAGCCTTAAAGAGCATCCGACGCTTTCTGCTAGATCATTTATTTATATGGTGAACAGCAACGGTCCTATCACACTTCTCTGTGGTACTCCGGAGATTATCTTTACATCTGTCGATTTAGGTCAGTTAAGAGCGACGTGTTAAGTTCTATGTACAAGAAAGTCTTGAATCCAATCGCAGGTTTGCTCCGGTACTCCGTAAGCTCATATTTTTTTCATTAAACGGCAATGTGGAACGGTGTCAAATGCCTTAAATCATGGAACACTACATGAACCTGAGCGCCGTTGTCCACTGCGCTGTGGATCTCATGGAGGAAAAGAGCGAGCTGAGTTTCGAAGGTTCTCTGTTTGCGGAATCCATGTTAATTTTTTTAGAGGAGATGTTCATTTTCGAAGAACTTCATGATTCTTGAGCATAAAACATGTTCCATAATTCTAATGTAGATTGACGTCAACGATGTAGGTCTATAATTGTGTGGATCTATCTTACGGTCTTTCTTAAAAACGGGAATGACCTGCCCTTTTTTCCAGTCGCTAGGTACCTTTCGTTGCTCAAGCCATATATGATAAATCACTGCTAGAAGGAGAGCAAGCTCGTTCGCAGGATCTTTATAGAATCTTATAAGTATCTCATCAGGTTCCGAAGCCTTTCCACTACTAAACGATTGTAGCTGCTTTTCAGTTCCTCCATGGTTATCTCAATATCTGACATTTTGACGTTCGCACGATGATTGAAAGGAAGGACAGTATTACGATCTTTCTCGGTGAAACAACTTCGGAAGACCGAATTCAGTATTTCGGCCTTCTCTCTGTTATCTTCCTTTTCGGTGACGATGAGGTCGCTGAGAGAATGAATGGATGATTTTGACCCACTTACTGATTTTACATACGACCAAAATCTCTTAGGGTTTTTACTCAGGTCGGTTGACAACGTCTTACTTTCACAATCATTGAACGCTTCTCTCATTGCTCTCCTTACGCTCATTTTCGTTTCGTTCGGCATTTGTTTAGCAGCTAGGATTTTACTTCTCTTGAATTTGAGATGAAGTGCTCTTTGTTTAAATAGCGCTTTTCTAACAAGGCTATTAAACCACAGTGGATCTATTCCATCCCTTAAAACCTAAACTCGGAACTTACTTGTCTAGGGCATATTGAACGATGCCTTTGAACTTTCTCCATTTGTTCTCCACATCTTCGTCCTCATCACCGACTATTTGATGATGTCTGCTGAGATATTATGAAATTTGTAGCCGCTCACTCTTGCTCAGCAAATATATCTTCCTAGCTTTCTTAACATTCCTTGTAGGACCCGTCGTCATAGATTCTGTCACAGACTTATGATCACTGATACCTTCCTCTACGTTAACTGATTCGATAAGTTCAAGTCTGTTTGTTACCAGGAGGTCTAAAACGTTACCCTCACGAGTTGGTTCTCTAACTATAGTTCAAACGGCTCTGAGCACTATGGGACTTAACATCTGAGATCATCAGTCCCCTACAAGTTAGAACTACCTACACCTAACTAACCTAAGCACATCACACGAATCCATGTCCGAGGCAGGATTCGAACCTGCGACCGTAGCGGTCACGCGAATCCAGGCTGAAGCGCCTAGAATCACTCGACCACAACGGTCGGCCTCTAACTATGTACTCAAGATAAAATTCTTCTCGGGTATGCAGCCGGATCATAACGTCTTCATGACATAATATTTCCGCGGTCCATCTGGCCGCAATCTTCAGGTGAGAGTGCTGGTGCACGAACTCGCCGGAACTGACTACCTAGCGCAAGCTGCGGCCCCTATATAGGCCAGCAGAAGACCCACAACGCGTGCGCGAGAAGGTGCCGTAACTGCCCTTTAGCGCAGTAAACATACCGCGCCGCCAGTGGTGGGAATAGGCGAAATCGAGATATCGCTGACAAAAACTAAAAAATTTTTTTATTCCGACGATCGAAACACAGACCGTTGTTTCTTGATGTCAGATAACACCGGGTCCCAAGTCTTACTTAAAAGATAGCCCTTGTCTCTATTAAGAAGATTGTCAGATAAACGAATCTCTATGGATTCTTTTAAAACACAGTTCCAATAGCGAGATGCAGGGGCAACCATTTGTGTCTTGTCATAGAGCATTCTGTGTCCCTCGGTGAGACAGTGCTCCGCCACTGCAGATTTCTCAGGTTGAAGCAGCCGTGTGTGCCGCTGATGCTCAACACATCGGTCCTGAATGGTCCGGATTGTCTGCCCAAGATAAGCCTTCCCACAGTGGCAAGGGATCTTGTACACACCGGGCTTCCTCAAACCCAAGTCATCCTTTACAGAGCAAAGGAGCGCTCTAATCTTGGAGTGCGGACGAAAAATACTTTTGATATGGTATCTTTTCAGAATTCTTCCTATCTTCGAGGAAATGCTCCCAGCAAAAGGTAGAAAGGCAACCGATTTGCAGGTATCTTCTGGTGGTTCAGGAGAAGGTCCATACTGGAAAGCACGACGGATCTGTTTATCTGTATAGCCATTCTGCTTGAACACAACCTTAAGATGGTCCAATTCTTGTGTCAAGCTTTCTCCATCTGAAATGGCATAAGCTCTTCTCGCCAACGTCCGCAGGACCCCCGTACGCTGGAACGATGGATGACAGCTAGAAGCATGCAGGTAACGGTCCGTGTGCGTAGCCTCTCGATAAACACTGTGTCCCAGTGTCCCATCATCCTTTCTGTACACCAGAACATCCAGAAACGGAAGCTTTCCATCACTTTCCACCTCCATGGTAAACTTGATGCTAGGATGCAGGGAATTAAAATGATCTAGGAGGCGATCAAGAGCTTCTCTCCCATGAGGCCACACCATAAACGTGTCGTCAACGTGCCTCCAAAAACAAGTTGGTTTTAAGGACGCCGTCTTCAGCGCCATGTCTTCAAAATCTTCCATAAAAAGATTGGCGACTATTGGGGACAGTGGGCTCCCCATAGCCACTCCGTCAGTCTGTTCAAAATATTTGTCATTAAATAAAATGTACGTCGACGTCAGCACGTGGCGACAAAGCCTGGTTGTTTCCTCATCCAGTTTCTCACCAATTAATTGCAGGGATTCTTCCAGAGGAACCCGGGTAAAAAGCGACACGACATTAAAGCTCCCAAGCAAATCCGAGGGACTAAGAGACAAGGACTTCAATCTCTGAATAAACACCATAGAATTGGAAATGTGATGTGCGCATTTACCGACGTGAGGGCCTAGAACAGATGCTAAATACTTGGCTAGATTGTAGGTAGGAGCACCCAAATTACTCACGATCGGACGAAGCGGGACCCCTTTCTTAAGAATCTTGGGTAGACCGTATAATCTCGGTGGCACGGCAGCACCAGGACGAAGTTTTTTAAGACCGTCGTCAGGTAAAGAACTCTTCTTCAGCAGTGAAAGCGTCTTCCGTTTTATCCGTTCACTTAGGTCGTCCTGCAATGTTCTGTATGCTGAGTCTTTAAGTAAGAGATCCATCTTTCCAAGATAGTCATCACGTGACAGAAGAACCGTTGCGTTGCCTTTGTCTGCTGGTAGAACTATCAGATCTTCGTCTTCTCTAATGGACCCGACGGCTGCCCTTTCGAGAGAGAGGATGTTACTTCGTGGAGGCGGCGCCCGCCGCAATGTATGTGAGACCTCTTGCCTGATCTCTTCAGCTTGGTCCTCCGAAAAGCTGGACACTGCTTGTTCGACTGCGCAGATGACTTCGGTGGTAGGCACATTCCTCGGTGTAGGGGAAAAATTCAGGCCTTTCTCCAACACTGACAGCGTGGCGTCGTCCAGTTCTTTACTCGTCAGGTTAATCACTGTCCGTCGATGGGTGTCGTCATCAGATGTCGTGGGTTGAGAAGAAAGCCGTTGAAACTTCGAAGACTGTTTCATGACGGCGCTCCTATGCGTCCAATCTGATAGTACCCAAGAAGAACTATCCACCCATTCCCAGGATGCGTCCGACAGCAGCGACGATAACTCCAAGTGCAAGAAAAGTAAATCCTTGGATATGAGATCCAGTTGTCTTCGAGTGAAGCGTATGCGCTCCTTGACTAAGGCGAAACTGGCACGCTTCTTGATGTTGCTGGCCGTTTTCGTATCAATAAAATGCACAAATCTAGCAAACTTAGGTATTACTCTTCCATCGCGGCATCTCA
Organism: Schistocerca piceifrons; assembly: GCF_021461385.2. Taxonomy (NCBI): domain Eukaryota; kingdom Metazoa; phylum Arthropoda; class Insecta; order Orthoptera; family Acrididae; genus Schistocerca; species Schistocerca piceifrons. The sequence continues at coordinate 801,069,351 of NC_060139.1, forward strand.
GCAAAAAGGCGAGGGCACTCAGCAACTTGCCTTTCTTCTTACGAAGTTTATCAAACTTCTTCACACGTTCCACAATCTCCTCCCCGTAGAGGCTTCTGATGTGGCTACGAAGGCTTTCCCGGCGTAATAATTGATACTATTCTTCTCGGGTATGCAGCCGGATCATAACGTCTTCATGACACAATATTTCCGCGGTCCATCTGGCCGCCATCTTCAGGTGAGAGTGCTGGTGCACGAACTCGCCGGGACTGACTACCTAGCGCAAGCTGCGGCCCCTATATAGGCCAGCAGAAGACCCACAACGCGTGCGCGAGAAGGTGCCGTAACTGCCCTCTAGCGCAGTAAACATACCGCGCCGCCAGTGGTGGAAATAGGCGAAATCGAGATATCGCTGTCAAAAATTTAAAAAAATTTTTATTCCGACGATCGAAACACAGACCGTTGTTTTTTGATGTCAGATAACACCGGGTCCCAAGTCTTACTTAAAAGATAGCCCTTGTCTCTATTAAGAAGATTGTCAGATAGACGAATCTCTATGGATTCTTTTAAAACACAGTCCCAATAGCGAGATGCAGGGGCAACCATTTGTGTCTTGTCATAGAGCATTCTGTGTCCCTCGGTGAGACAGTGCTCCGCCACTGCAGATTTCTCAGGTTGAAGCAGCCGTGTGTGCCGCTGATGCTCAACACATCGGTCCTGAATGGTCCGGATTGTCTGCCCAATATAAGCCTTCCCACAGTGGCAAGGGATCTTGTACACACCGGGCTTCCTCAAACCCAAGTCATCCTTTACAGAGCAAAGGAGCGCTCTAATCTTGGAGTGCGGACGAAAAATACTTTTGATATGGTATCTTTTCAGAATTCTTCCTATCTTCGAGGAAATGCTCCCAGCAAAAGGTAGAAAGGCAACCGATTTGCAGGTATCTTCTGGTGGTTCAGGCGAAGGTCCATACTGGAAAGCACGACGGATCTGTTTATCTGTATAGCCATTCTGCTTGAACACAACCTTAAGATGGTCCAATTCTTGTGTCAAGCTTTCTCCATCTGAAATGGCATAAGCTCTTCTCGCCAACGTCCGCAGGACCCCCGTACGCTGGAACGATGGATGACAGCTAGAAGCATGCAGGTAACGGTCCGTGTGCGTAGCCTCTCGATAAACACTGTGTCCCAGTGTCCCATCATCCTTTCTGTACACCAGAACATCCAGAAACGGAAGCTTTCCATCACTTTCCACCTCCATGGTAAACTTGATGCTAGGATGCAGGGAATTAAAATGATCTAGGAGGCGGTCAAGAGCTTCTCTCCCATGAGGCCACACCATAAACGTGTCGTCAACGTACCTCCAAAAACAAGTTGGTTTTAAGGACGCCGTCTTCAGCGCCATGTCCTCAAAATCTTCCATAAAAAGATTGGCGACTATTGGGGACAGTGGGCTCCCCATAGCCACTCCGTCAGTCTGTTCAAAATATTTGTCATTAAATAAAAAGTACGTCGACGTCAGCACGTGGCGACAAAGCCTGGTTGTTTCCTCATCCAGTTTCTCACCAATTAATTGCAAGGATTCTTCCAGAGGAACCCGGGTAAAAAGCGACACGACATCAAAGCTCACAAGTAAATCCGATGGACTAAGAGACAAGGACTTCAATCTCTGAATAAACACCATAGAATTGTAAATGTGATGTTCGCATTTACCGACGTGAGGCTCTAGAACAGATGCTAAATACTTGGCTAGATTGTAGGTAGGAGCACCCAAATTACTCACGATCGGACGAAGCGGGACCCCTTTCTTAAGAATCTTGGGTAGCCCGTATAATCTCGGTGGCACGGCAGCACCAGGACGAAGTTTTTTAAGAACGTCGTCAGGTAAAGAACTCTTCTTCAGCAGTGAAAGCGTCTTCCGTTTTATCCGTTCACTTGGGTCGTCCTGCAATGTTCTGTATGCTGAGTCTTTAAGTAAGAGATCCGTCTTTCCAAGATAATCATCACGTGACAGAAGAACCGTTGCGTTGCCTTTGTCTGCTGGTAGAACTATCAGATCTTCGTCTTCTCTAAGAAGAGTTCTTGTGTCATGAAGACGTTATGATCCGGCTGCATACCCGAGAAGAATATTAACAATTATTACGCCGGGAAAGCCTTCGTAGCCACATGTACTCAAGATGATTTTCGGACAAGACATCCACAGCAAAACCACACGATTCCCTGCCTCTGGCACCAGTTTTGATGACATAACATTCCCATTCTATACCCGGCAAGTTGAAATCAACCGCAACTACAACGGCAGGATCAGGAAACTTATTAATGACATTCTGCAAGTTCTGTCTGAAGCGCTCCAAAACTACAGACCATGACGCAGGTGGTCAATAAAAGCATCCGAATACCATTTTTGACCGTTTTTTGGGACTCTGTTTCACCCACGTTAATGCACATTCGGAATCCGTGATAACCTCACACGATTTTATCGAATTTTTTCCTACAACAAACACGCCACCACCATTGGCGACTAACCTATCCTTACGATAAACGCTCCAGTCTGAACTTACGATTTCGTTGTCATTGACGTCTGCCTTCAGCCAGCTTTCTGTTCCCAATACTATCGGTGCATTATAACCTTCATTAAGCGATACTAGCTCTGGGACCTTTCCTTGGATGCTCCTGCAGTTTACTAAAACCGTATTAATCCTTCTATCTCTGCTCTGTTAGGACCAAGATTCTCTGAGGTCGTTGTGGCTGATTTAACAGGTAACTCATGGTTGCTCCCAAGGGCGGGGTCCTCTAACATAAAAAGAGCCCCATATGCACACCACACGTACTCCTCTAGTAGCCGCTTCCTGCGTGTATTGCACGTCTGACCTATTAAAGGGAACCCTGCAATTCTCCAACCGATATCATATGTTGAGAAATTCGCATCCAGTACCGTCGCAGAGCCGTCTGAGCCTCTGGTTTAGACTTTCCACTCATCTCCAAACCAGAACACCGCGATCAACCCTGGGTACGGTGTTACGAATAGACAGCAGTGCTTGTACCCAGCGTTGGTTGCTAGTTGCCTTCACCAAATCAACCAGGCACCGAAAGGAGCCGAGGATGGCCTCAAAACACAAGCGGAAGGCGTCATTCGTTCCGACATGTGCCAGTACATGCAGTCGGTTGCACCCAGTGCACTCGATAGTCGTCGGCAGGGCTTCCTCTACATGAGGGATGATACCTCCCGTCAAACATACCGAATGCACACTGGAATTCTTTCCCGCCTTGCCTGCTATCTCCCTGAGGGGCTCCATCACCCGCCTAACATTGGGGCTCCCAATGACTAGCATACCCACGCTCTGTACTTGTCCGGATTGGGCAGGAAAATCGACCGCTGGCCCAACAGGGGAGGCATCCTGTGCTGGCTCAGAGTTATCATTAACACTGGGAAGCTCCTCGTACCCGTTGCTAAGACTAGGGAGCCAGCCACACGGCCTGCTCCCTCTTTCACTTTCCGCCCACCGGAAAACGAACCCACCACTGCCTGCCACCCACTCTGGAGTGAGGACGGACCGGTCAGATGTTGCGTATCGAAAGCCACAGCGACGGCCGGGTCACCTGGGGATTCCAGTGCACCAAAGGTGTCGCAGGTCTCGTCACTGGCGCCCCGACGTCACCGCAAATTCGAGCATTAACTAGAATCCTGTCTATGGTAACCAACGCACCTTCCAGCTGTTTACGGGCAGCAGCAAACACTCCCTGTGTCCGCACAGTCACTAGCCACATCGTACTGTGTATGAAATAGATATAAGGTCTCAAATGACTCTGCTGCGCTTGAAAATATACCAGAGGAGACTAAAGTAACACTTAAAGTTGGTGTGCAAATTTCCCATTGCGCTCTAGACTCGCAAGCTATCAAACAGAAGTACATTTCTCTACAAGGAAAGTTTACACTAGGAAGCCGCCCCTACACAAGGATATTCACAAGACTTTTGTAACAACAAAAACTACGATTGATTTTCTAACTACTAGTCTACGCAGTAAAATGCATACATACAGCTCATTTCTTTGCAGAACCACGTGAATAAAAAAAACAAAGACAGTTAATTTACAGTTTGTCACACAAGTGCTGGGGCTGCTGTGGTGCACGTCCTCTCTGCTCGGCGGCTGCTCTACACTGAGCGTATGTCTGTATACATGCCTTTATACATTGATCAAACTCAGTTACATATTTATTACGCTCACTTGTATACTTCACAGAATCATCGAATAGTGCCTTTACATTCAGTTGCCAGTGACACAGAATTTCTATCACAATCCATGTTGCACTGTACAGACCACTCAAGTTCACAAGACTTGAATGATATAAATAAGTGCACTACAAAGAGTCTCCACATGTTGACTTCAGTGTTAAGGCTCCAAACTTGACGATGATGGATGCCTTCTTGGTGAAGATGTTAATATCTGTCATCATTCGCCCATCTAGGACTACCATCATGTTGCGTAGATGGATCCTCTCAATATCTGTAACCCGTATTTCAGCACGGCATTGAACATTCTCCATTTCTGTTATTACCTGACAACCGCTATGATATGCTGCATGTTAGATCATCTGCCAGTCAACTGATAAACACTGGTGAACAATAGTACACTTAACTGTGGTTTGACGACAGGTGGTATAGACATTAGAGATAATCTAATCTATCAATTAGCCTTCCTGTGATTTCAGCTCCAATGCATCAACGAGCCACTGTAGTGAGGGAGAGTTAACAATAATGAATCAAAAAATATTCAAACAATGTACAATAACAGTAAACATTGAGAGAGAGAGAGAGAGAGAGAGAGAGAGAGAGAGTAGTTAGTTAGTACTTACATTCGACTAAGTGACTCACTTTTTTGTTCTGTCTGGAGACGACAGATCTCTGGTGATAATAGTTCTTTCAATGCGAATAAAATTCATACTGTGGGGCAACGAGCAGAAAATTAGGACGTATGCTGTAGAGACGTGGACTGAGACCAGTGCTCCGGCCGTCCCTCAAGATACGAGATATGCTGCGCCCTGTTAAAGACGACATTCCTCTTCATATGCGAATGCGGCTTGGCTCTGAGCACTATGCGACTTAACTGCAGAGGTCATCAGTCGCCCAGAACTTAGAACTAATTAAACCTAACTAACCTAAGGTCATCACACACATCCATGCCCGAGGCAGGATTTGAACCTGCGACCGTAGCGGTCACTCGGTTCCAGACTGTAGCGCCCAGAACCGCACGGCCACTCCGGCCGGCTATGCGACTGCGGCAACATAACTATTCGCATAGTTGCAGAGCGTTTTACCGAGCACAAACGACGCGGTAGGGAAAGAGGGTTTTGAGAAATCGACGATAGCTGAGCATTTCCTGGAAAATGAACACAACATACACTATGGAAAGACGTGAGTGGCTCATGCACCAACATATTGGGATTCCTTTACAAAGGAGGCATCTGAGGTTAGACTAAAGAATTTTAACTGCAACAGTGATTTACACTTAGTAGGGCGTAAGGGCGAGCATTGTATATCGAACGAAAGCAAAGACGGATTCTTAACTGTTCTAGGGAGGCGAGTGCGGCAGTGTGAGACGTGGCGCCGGCCGCTCGCCAACTGATTTCACTCGATCCCGCTGCAGGCCGGAGCCGCTGCGAGCTGCCCAGCTCGCCTTCCGCCCACGCGTCGTTTCGGCCCTCTCTGATTTGTGCCAGAGGCTGTAGTCGTGCCTATATAAGAGGAAAACCTTAGCAGCCCCGGCAGTCGGTGGTTTTTACTCCTGACGGCGATGACACAGATGGCCATCGAAAGCAAGAGTGTTTTATTCGAATTGGCGCAGCTTCCAAACCGAGAAGATTTTATTTATTCAGACATTCTGCCACGAAAGACCCCGACGACTTAGACCTTTCACTGTGGTATACAGAGCATGAGTACCGAGTCCAACTGACGGCTAACATGCTCTCGTTGTGAATGAGTGGTGGTGTAGGCGACTGCAGTGCTATGGAAAGTGGAATAACTGTTTTAAAACCTTAAACATGGTTGCGAAACTGCAACTGTGTAATTCTGAAGAGATTGAAATTGATGTAATAAGGCCAATACTTCTGAAGAAGATATTTTTACAAATATAGAAACCACGGGCAAGGGACAGTAAAGCTTTATTTGCATCTGGTTGGTTGACTTTTCAATCTCTTCTTAATAACTATTTTAGTGGGGAATGGTGGAAGTAAAAATTCCTTGGGAGTGGAATTAAGTGACATTTTATTTATCTGTCATCATGGTGTGTCTTCTACCTTTTGACATCCTGAATCGGCATGCTTGATTCTGATGTCATAGCTTCAGCTATATTACGTCCGCCATATTGCGTAATAAATTGTCATAACTGAATAATAAGTAACAGTAATATGGATAATATATGGGGTAGTTCTTTACAGCCATAAGGGAAAAGATATTCCTAATATGTTAATCAGTTATATCTATAAGGATAATAAATAATTGCGACATGGAAAAGGGTCAGTCGAATTAGGTACAACTTACAGCGATCAGGATAATAAATTAGATCCTAAATAAACACTAAATAACAGTCTAAATGACCTATACGGGTGGGAGGACGGGTGACCTTGAAAGCGACAGAATGGGGGACAGGGCAGGATAAGTAATTATTGTGCCAGAGCATAGTCATGTTACCAATAAGATTAAGGATTAAATTAACATCAACAGTGGAAACCACGAAATACAAAAAGTGAAGGAATACTAGTACACAGAAGCAAAAAATGCATGATATAACAGGAATAACGCCATAAGAAGCAGCCTGTCACAGGTGAAGAGGGTGTTCCTCGATAAACACACATACACAGACATAACACTGGACAACTCATCATGCCATCCCACTACACAGAAACATGCTGCATTTAGGTCCATTCTACACAGAATACACGCTCTTGATTTAGAATAAAACACCCTCAAGAATGGGATAGATACAACAAAGAGCACTGCCATAAGCAATGGCTACATATCCAAAACAATTGAAAATTTAGACAGACAACACAAAAGCAAAACAACGAATGGTCACATTATGAAAGAAGAGAAAATATTCGCGATTATCCCATACCTGGGCCCCATATCAAAAAAATTGCTTTTCAAAAAAACTAATGTATTTCATTCTCAACTAATAATAACTTAGGAAACTTACTCATCCGTAACATGAAATCAAATACGCAAACATACAAGAACAGTGGAGTGTACAAAGTATCATGACCCAGTTGTTCTGCCTATTATGTAGGGAAAACAGGCAGAAACTTCTAAAACTGTTTTCAAGAACATGTAAATGCTTTCAGCCTCAACCAATTTGAAAAAAACTGTCATTGCACAACATATGCTGGAAAAGAAAAATGTCATCAACACTCTAGAAAAAAATTTGGTGGTATTACATAATGAAGACAATGGTAAAACCTTAAATCGGTTAGAACAACTGGAAATATGCCTAAAAAAATTTAAAAAAAAATCGTTTTCAAATGCATGAAGAGATTTATTTCGCAAGCCACAGCTACATAAGTAATTTTAAAGACCTTTTCTAAAGTCATTTCCTGCGTATGTCAATTGTTTAATAATTATATCTTTAGCACTATGAAAAATTCACCTTTGGCCACACCCTGTAAAAAAAATCTGTGAAATGTTTACAAACATCTCTATGTGAAAGCGCCTCTTGATTAAAGTGATATGTACGACAACAATGGAGAAAAAGACGTATGCTGATGCTAAAACGTTAATGCCGCTTTTCTTGGATAATTTGGTAAGTTTACGCTGTTCATCTTTTCCACTATTTCGCACATATTTCCCGCGTTTGACTTACGAAATAAGTAACCTAACATCAAACCTTTTCGTGACAGGAATATGCATTTCACCTTATTCAAGAGAAAAGGTAAAGCATTTATTAAGAAGCATTACGCCTGATGATGAACCCACAGCGTTCTAAATGCATCGTGCACTGAATAAAACACGAAAACTTGTGACTGAAGGCGTTTTTTAATTCATACCTTGAGTGTATTGAATACAATCATGTTTGAAGCTGCGAAAATGTGGATAAAATTAAACTATGCTAGTTTCAAACATGGGATTTACTTTGAGGAAGAAATTACTAAAAATGTATGTCTCGAACACAGCAATGCATGGAAGTTTATCATGGGCTCAGAGAAATCCGAAAAATGAAAATAATCGAAATGCTGGAGTTGTGATATGGCAGAAACAGCCTGAAATTTAAGAAGACGTAACGTAAGAAAGGAGGAGGATCTCTACAGAATGAGCAAAAAAAGTAGTATGTGGAAAACATTGACAAGAACGGGAGAGAGGATTATGGGACGTGTTGTAAACCTTCGTGGGATAACTTCCACTCTTCCAGTGGATGCTGTGGAGGGTAAAACTGTAGATGAAGACAGATATTAGAATAAATTCAACAATAGGTGAAGACGTTGCGTGCAAGTGCTAATATGAGAGCAGAGGAATTCGAGAGGGTCACATGAAACCTGTCAGAAGACTGCTCGACCTGAAAGAAAAGCAGACCTAAACTAGTACGATTGAGATAAGCTCTAATAAAATTAATGATCCAACAAGGGAAGCAGGCTTAAAACCAGTACGAGTCACGTAAACCCTGATCATCCTTGTTCATCAGTTTTAAAATCTGATGCAGAATCTCTATAAAATCTTCCATTGTGCAGAGCTATCGTTGCAATTAAGTTATATGAAGATCTGATTCGTTAACTATGTCAAAATGTCCCGATAATTATTTTAAAACTTTTGCTACGCAACACTGCACACGGATAACCTAATGAAAAGTATTTACATGCTTAAGTGGGAAATACATTTTCACATTCGTGACCGATTTGTTAGCAGCAGTTGGCAGCAGTGTCTATATTTTGCATGCTGTTTTGCAAACTCTGTGTGCTGATGTAAATTTTTTCTTTTTGTTTTAATTTGGGGTACGTTCCTATGGGACCAAACTGCTGAGGTCATCGGTCGCTAGGCCTACACACTACTTAATCTAACTTAAACTAACTTACGCTAATAACAACATACACACCCATGCCACTGTGTGACCACTGTGCGCGGAGGAACAATTTCCGACAGCTATCTGGGGTTTCCAAGCAAGCAATGCCGTACGACATTTAAATTTTTAATGATTTCTATTTGTACATGACCATGACAACAATTTGACATAGTGTTTCTAAAAGTGTATCCATAGATATTATTATCTTCTGGAGAGTGGCGCTATGTACTATAAACCGTCCCCTATTGAAAAATTATATATGTGACTATGCTTAAACTGACACACAATGTTTTTAGCGCAACGCAATCTGACTTTCAATAATGAGCAATGTCGTTTAAAGATGTGGTGATGAAGTTTCCAAAGGTGACTTTCTGAATGTAAAGAGTACTGAAATTTTTCTCGAGGTTGCCTTCTGTGTTACTTTTCTCAAGCCCAGCCGGTGCGCGTGACAGTGCGTCCGCAACAATGTTCTCCTTGCCGGGAATGTAGACTATTGTGAAGCGGAATTCTTGCAGAAACAATGCCCAACGTTTTAATCTGTCATGATTTAATTTTGAAGACATAAGAAATTGTAATGCACGATGATCACTGTATACTTTTACGTGCTTACCAGAAGGAAAGAAACGGAATTTGTTAAATGCCCAAACGATAGCTAAAGCTTCTAATTCAGTAACGGAATAATTTTTTTCAGATTTTGTTAGCACTCGGCTAGCAAAAGCAATGGTTTTCTGAACAGTAGTGTCATTTTCTATGGCTTCTTGAAATAAATGGGCACCAAGACCGACTTTAGAAGAATCCGTGCTAAGGCAGAAATCTTGTGACAGATCTGGATGAGCTAGTATTGGCGCGTTAAGTAGCGATTCTTTCAGAGAACTGAATTCCAACTGTGCTTGTTCGTCCCAGTTCCAAATAGTATTTTTTCCAGTGAGAGAACAAAGTTTTGGTGTAACTAGAATTTGCATATTCAGAAAACGACGATAAAAATTTACAAGAGCTAGAAAACTGTGGACTTGTTTTTTTGTGGATGGAACTGGAATGGCTCTTACTGCTTCTAACTTTTCAGGATCCGGCTGAATACCTTCAGAAGAAATAATATGTCCCAAAAACTTCACCTTTGTCCTACCAAATTCAGACTTTTCCAAGTTAACTGTAATTCCAGATTCTGCAAGGTCATCACAGAGTAGACCCACTGTGGTCCTGGTAGAGAGTACGGTATTGGTGGGCCACCAGGTGCAGACCCACTGCAGTCCTTGTAGAAATAATGGTGTTGGTGGGTCATCAAAGATGCAGACCCACTGTAGTCCTTGTAGAGATGGCCAGCAGCCATCTGTTGTGACTGTGCAGGTGCACAATCACCATTGAAGAGTCTTGCGGGTAATATAGCAAGTCCATAAACCACCACTTGTGCACTCACAAAGTTTTTAGAATTATCCTTAGAACCAGCAACGCTGTTAACCAGTCCCTTGCTGAATTATCAACTCACGTGCAAACACTAACAGTCCCTACTTCACACATATTGTCCATATACTATGGCCAACAGAAATGAGTGCAGTGAAAGGTAACTCACAAGTTACTTAATTTGATGAACTGGTGTCAATTACAATTTTATTACATAAGAATACAATTACAAAGGTACAAAATACAGATAACGTTTGTAGTAATAGGGGCTTTACAAAAGAATAGAAATAAACATATACGTCAGTGTTACAGGAATAATGACATACGTAAATACTTAAAGGTCAGAATAATTATTGAAACATCAACTTCACCCATGAGCAATAAACAGAACAGAATTAACAATGTCTAACATCTTTACAAAGTAAATAACATATTATTAATGCAAATTATATTTGAGGATAACAGTATTCCTTATCATAGTAAGTGTAGCTTAGTACTAGAAAAATTCTATAACATAAATCTTATTAGCTAAACACATAAAGACAGGAAAAACACAAAAATGCAAGAGTACACAAACACATAGCAGAATAACACAGGGGGAAAGGACAGGGTTTGTTTCCAGTGTAACATTTGGTACTGCAGTATTTTGCAAACAAAACCTATTTTTTCTTAGAGATCTCCCTTCGTTCATCATTATTCCCAAAAAGTCCTATCTATACCTGCTTTCTGTACTTTTTTCGTATAACTTCTCAATGCATTGCTTCCAACTCATCGCAACTCATTCTCTTATATAGTCTACCCCCTCTTAAGCTAACTTAAATCTACTGAGCTCAGATGCTAAACTAAGGGATGAGGCAATGTAGCAGTACAAAACAATTAACGCAAACAGCAATGACAGAATATTCAAATTGGCCAAGTAAGCAGCAATATTACAACTAATATAACGCAAACAAGAAAAATAAATCAGTAGTAAAACTGGCTTAACAGAGTAATGTAAAGTGAATTTAGTAGCACTATGCCTGGCAAACAGCAGCAGCAAATGCAATAAATTATATCTAAACATGACAAAGCTCAAGCAGAAAAATATTACAGTAAAAACAACAATGCAGATAAGGGAAATGTCTATTCACATCTAAATATTTATATCATAAATTAAGAGCCCCACAGTGTAATCATAAGTTTTCAATTTTGACAATGCAGATAAGGGAAATGTCTATTCACATCTTAATATCTATGTCATTAAAGTGGTGCACCACAACTTATTGTACAAAATAAATTATCAAGTACTTGAAAAGAAAATTATGAATGCAGTTCCTGTGAAGGTAAATGTCTTTTTGTGCTCCCTCATTTTTTTAAAAAAAAATATTATTTACTCGATCAGTAGACAGAAAATATTTATATTAGTACATCTATAAATTTTATTTTAGCCAATGCTGCAGTGCAGCTAGAAACTAGATATTAAACAAATTGGGTAAATAAATACATAAAGCAAGCCATATGGCATCTCTCTCAACTAGCAAGACAATAGCCGTGAAATGTTTCTCGTCATTTCATTAGGCAATTTAGTAAATATCATAAATTAAGAGCTCCACAGTGTAATCATATGTTTTCAATTTCGACCTTGTCGTTTTTGCGATGCTTTCTACAAAGGAATGTCAATAGCGAGGATAATGGCCTCTTTTTTTCTCCACCTGTGCCTCTGAAAGGCACTCACTAATGACTTCTTTCCAGGCGACTGTCGCCCACTGGGTGCCCACGACGCATTACGTGAAGGTCACTTAACTTTCTTACTGAAATATTTAGGACACCAGTTTGCACTACAGTGACAGTCTCACATAAAAAGATTTCACAAGTCGAGAATTTGCGTTGCAAATGTGTAGAAACAAAATCCTATGCATATAATAGTGTCCAAAAAATTTTCAGTGGCATTGTGATACATCACACATGTACACACATTTCATAAATCTAAAGTACGATTCTTGGTTTCCAACATCCTTTTCCACAAATCAGAGTCCCTAACCACTACTCATTATTCCTTACCTCATTATACATATACGTATTCATTGACACTTCTTCAATATTTCATCATGAGAAATACGTAGCATAATAAACATTCCTCAACAGCATAATACACATCGTCGTCGTAATAATAACATCATAACACCTCAGTCAAATCTCAAAAACGTCGTAGCTTTCTGCAATAATTTCAAACCCTAAAAAATATTCTCTGCTCATTTCAATAGTGTCATCTACCTCAAACGTACCGTAAAAATCATGATCTCATACCAAATACATCATTCAAAGCTCTCATAGTATCACAATGGTTCTGAAAAAATATGAAGAGTTCACAAAGTACAGACAAAATACAATTTCGTAAGTGTGAAGTTATCCAACTGTGTAATTACGTAATCATCTGTCAGTGACGTAGTAAAAAAAAAAAAATGTTTCTCTCTCTGTTAAATGATCTGATAGCTGTGTAATTTATGTGTTAGAGAAATATGGTACCGATGTGTAAAGTTGTATAAGCAAATACCATATTAGGTAGGACTCCTTGTGCTTTCCAGACACATGGTACACAAAGTAAACGTGTACCCCCCTGAGGATTAATGTAATTATACCCTCAGGTGTTACAGATTACAGCAATGGAATGAAATGTATCACAGAAAACCCTTGTATCATTGTACTTCAAATATCTTTAAAAAATACAAGTTTTAAGTGCGAAATTAATCACTCAATTACGTTTACTGTAGCGCTAAACTGTGCGTCATGTTGTAAGATAATCTCTGTGGAAGTCTCGTAGTTATCGTCCTCCGAAAGTTAAGTTCTGCAGAAGTCAATGTACTTACCTCATGATAGACAAAAGTGAAATGCTTTGTGTATAGATATCGTAGTTATTACGCTTATTGTTGTGATGAAGAAATTACTGTACTGTAACGTATTGTTGTGCTACGGAAAAGGCTGTCTCATTGTAGCTATACCACAAAAGTTACAACTAAAACATGTTTTACTTTCCGGAATAAAACAGAAAACTGTGCAGATATAAAACAGAAACACTGCAAAAGCAACACTGTAAATTGTCACTCATTAGTAGCGTCGTGATAAAATCGTGTAGCTGTCACATAAACTAACCACTATGTCCTCTGGTATCTCACTGAAAGTACTTTAAATCCAGAATGTATTTTCAAGTAAACCAAAATGTTGCATTAGCAGTTCCAGTATGTGTCCTAAGTATGTAAGCCTGATAGTCGTTACGTAATGGTGCAACTAACAAGCAAGAATGTACAAATACAACACTGTGTCGTCTGTTCACTATAACAATGCATTCGTAATTTCTGTTTAAAAATGTTCCCTAGGTTCTAGACTGGATATTTAACTTCATACATTGTTGCATGTTAACAGTTTCTTAAGTCTGACAAAGCATACTAGAAATGTGAAGTGAAAAGTTTTATGGCAAAGACAAAGTTAAAAAGCAGATTATCTTTCAATAAACGGTTTTACATGTGAAATGTGGTGTAAACCTTTACTCTTCCTAGTACGCAGAGTTTCAACTTCAACGCAATTATCATGTGGTATACGTCGGATTCTGTATGGTCCATTGTAAACTAGAAAGAATTTGTGACTCAAGTGTTTCTTCTTATGTGACAATGAATGAGCTTTAATGAGAACTTTCTGACCAATATATAATTTCTTTGCATTTGCATTACCGTGTAGTTTCTCCTTTTGTCTGCTGCAGATTTTATATTTATAATAGCCAAATCAATTATGTCTTTGTGTCGAAGTTTACGTGTATTCGGGAAAGGTACAAGCTCTCTGATTCTGTTCGGTGGTTCTTCATTCTTTAGTACAAGAGTAGGTGGTAAAGCAGTGGAGTCGTGAGGCATTTCATTCAGCACGTTTTGAAATAAGTGTAAATATCTGTCCCAATGCTGATGCTTTCTGTGACAATAAAGTCTGCAAAGCTTATTGATTTCTTTCATAATCCGTTCAGACGGGTTACAATGTGGTGAGTACAATGAAAAACAGTTTTGATTTTATGATTCCGAAGCATGCGTGACCAAACAGCAGATCTGAATTGCGGTCCATTATCTGAAATGACTTTACTAACGTGTCCAACTTCACATAAGAAATTTTTAACAAAGGCGTTGGATACAGAACGTCCAGTGGCTTTACGTAACGGAGTGAAAGAAACAAATTTTGAAGTAAGTTCAACAGCGACTAGAACGTACGAAAATCCATTAGATGTTCTGACAAGCGGTCCCAAGAGATCAACAGCAGCAAATTCTTTTATTTTAGAAGGAATAATAGGAAACAACGGAGCACGATGTGAGACAGTAGATGGTTTCGCCTTTTGACAAAGTTTACAAATAGACAGGACTCTTCGAATTCTCTTTTCCATATTGTTAAAATAACAAGTCGTTCGAAGAATATGATAACATTTTCGTGGACCAAAATGTGCGTAGCTGAAATGAATGTACCAAATGAGCTTATTAGCAAAATCGTCTGGAATGCAAAGTACCCACAGCTTGTCACCAACAGTGCAGCGTTTGAAGAGTATGTTGTTTCTAACCAGCTAATAATGCCGAATCTGTGTGTGTGTCTTTTCATGCCATTTGCTCTTGATGTCTTTCCAAATCGGATCTTTATCTTGTTCATGAGCAATGTCCTTTAAAGATGTGGTGATGAAGTTTCCAAAGGCGACTTTCTGAATGTAAAGAATACTGAAATTTTTCTTGAGGTTGCCTTCTGTGTTACTTTTCTCAAGCCCAGCCGGTGCGCGTGACAGTGCATCCGCAACAATGTTCTCCTTGCCGGGAATGTAGACTATTGCGAAGCGGAATTCTTGCAGAAACAATGCCCAACGTTTTAACCTTTCATGATTTAATTTTGAAGACATAAGAAATTGTAATGCACGATGATCACTGTATACTTTTACGTGCTTACCAGAAAGAAAGAAACGGAATTTGTTAAATGCCCAAACGATAGCTAAAGCTTCTAATTCAGTAACGGAATAATTTTTTTCAGATTTTGTTAGCACTCGGCTAGCAAAAGCAAAGGTTTTCTGAACAGTAGTGTCATTTTCTATGGCTTCTTGAAATAAATGGGCACCAAGACCGACTTTAGAAGAATCCGTGCTAAGGCAGAAATCTTGTGACAGATCTGGATGAGCTAGTATTGGCGCGTTAAGTAGCGATTCTTTCAAAGAATTGAATTCCAACTGTGCTTGTTCGTCCCAGTTCCAAATATTATTTTTTCCAGTGAGAGAACAAAGTTTTGGTGTAACTAGAATTTGCATATTCAGAAAACGACGATAAAAATTTACAAGAGCTAGAAAACTGTGGACTTGTTTTTTTGTGGATGGAACTGGAATGGCTCTTACTGCTTCTAACTTTTCAGGATCCGGCTGAATACCTTCAGAAGGAATAATATGTCCCAAAAACTTCACCTTTGTCCTACCAAATTCAGACTTTTCCAAGTTAACTGTAATTCCAGATTCTGCAAAAATATGTAACACGCTGTTGAGGATGCGATTGTGTTGTTCCCATGAGGCTTCTGCTAACAGAATATCGTCCACATATACGGTGATGTGACGTTTTAAGAACTCAGGTAATATGGAATTTAGCCCGCGAATGAATGCTGCCGAAGAAATGTTCAAACCAAAAGGAAGTTTCTGAAACTGATAACAAACGCCGGAGCAAAGGAAAGCTGTGTATTTTCTACATTCTGGATGAAGTTCGATCTGATAAAAGCTGGATCTGAGATCAATAGAAGACAACAGTTTTACGCCATTAAAATTTTGAAGAAGTTCTTCCATCGTTTGCGGCCTGTCCGTTTCAGGAATGATGATAGTATTGATTTGTCTCGAATCTAAGACAAGTCTGATCGATCCATTTTTCTTCTCAACAACATGTAATGGATTGTTGTATGAGCTTACTGCAGGCTCAATAATGCCCTCATTAAGCATAGTTCTAACACGGTCCCTATAATGTGCTGGAATTATGTATGGTCTAACACAAAATTTAGTATGCTCACGAACACGAAATTGGTATTCAAATCCCTTGATTCTTCCTGTTTTGTGAGTAAAAACTGTGGAATGTGCTTGTAAAATCTCAAAAAGGTCTTGCCTATCAGTGTCATTACAATTCTCAATTGTTCGTATTTTATTCTGAATTAACTCATTAGTATCAAATATGTCGTCGATATCATCCCTGTCAGTACTTGCAGAGTGATTGTTAGTGTCTAGTTCCGTAGAAAACTCCGAACTGTTGTCTAACAGAAGGTAAAGCCGATTAATTTCCTCGTCATGGTTTGAGAGCCAGTCTTCAAATTTCAAAGCTATTGACTTACCTTCTTTCTCTAAACTTATTTCAGCATCATGAAAGTTTAAGATTGCTTTGTATTCATTCAAAAAGTCTACTCCCAATATAATTTCCGACGACAATAATGGAACAATGAGAAAGTTCATAGAGAAGCTGTGGCTTTGACAAGAGAATTCTAAGTTGGTTAATTGGCGTACATCTACACTTTTTCCAAAGATTGCACCTTGTAATTTAATCTTACGTAACGGAAGTGTGGGGCAATCGTTCGATTTGTTAGATTTGCTAAAGGCTGTTTCACTAATTACTGAAATGGGACTGCCTGAGTCAAGTACTCCCGTAAATTTTACGTCATTTACTGTAATGTGAATCACAGGATATGCAATGTTGTTATGTTTTACGTCGTGTTCCTGGAGTAAGATGTCCCTAATGTCTTCCATTTTTACGTAATTACTAGCTACGGCAGCTGCGTCGTCAGTTTCACACGTACGTTTCGTGGTTGCCAGCAGTATGAGTCATTGCCTATTGTCTCTTTGTTGGCGCGCGTCGTTATTGGGATTTGGAGACCTGACTTCTACAAATTCACCTTGTCGAGAGGGCTCTGCTCTGTTTGAATCTCACCAGTTCTGATGCAATTCAGGTCTGTCGTTACGATCATATCGTCTGTCGTCATGTCGGTAGATTCCATAGTTTCTTTCTTGTCGGTCACGTGGTGGAGAACTTCTCCCTGAATCGTAACTGCGCGCTGGTCCGTTGCGTCTAAAGTTATTCTGTCTCCCTTGATAATATTTATTTTGGTTCCCATATTGTCTGTTTCTCTGATTGTCTCTGTGATAGTCATTACCACGGAGAGGTGATCTTTCCCTGTAGTTATTACTACTCTGCCAACGGTTGTCACACGGGTGGTGTCTGTTTTGGTCACGATTTGTGTTGTGAGAATAGCCTTGTTGTGTCCAGTTATTATTTCTTTCATCGCGGAATTGCGACGGATGTGACCTGTAATTGTTGTGTTCCTTTTTTTTTGGCGTTCCGCGATTATCAGTGTTAATTTCTAATTCTTGTAAGAGTCCCTGAAAAGCTTCAATGTCGTCTTTGCAACGTCTTGCCAAAATAATATGTTGTAAATGATCAGGTAATTTGATTAAGCAAATGCGGATGAGTTCTGAGGGGCTGTATGGGTTTGACGGGTACTGATTCTTGTGCAACATGTCTTCAAAATATTTAACAAGATTGGAAAATTCAGATTGTTCGAAATGTTTCATCATTATGATGCTATGTTTTACTCGGTCTTGTGTAGCTTGAGACCCATATGCTGAGAGGAAGGCATGGTAAAATTCTCCTTCACTGTGACAATCGTGAATGACCGATCGCATTCTTATAGCTGGTTCATTCTCTAAGTAGCCACACATATATTCTAATCTGTGCTCTAATGACCAGTTGGGAGGAAAACAATGAGCGAATTTATGGAGCCATGCTTGTGGATGAATGTCGTTGCCAGAATTCTGAAATGTTTTGACTTTACGTGTAGTAATGAACAGCTTATAGTGAAAATCATCATGTCGGCGAGTCGCGTATCGGTCAATGTTATGTCGTTTCGGAGGTTCCATCTCAAAATTCGGTGTGCCTTGCCAATTTCTTTCATAATTTCCGAAGTGTCCTGTGTTATTATTTTGTGGTTGTTCTGTATTTCTAAGTCCCTCTTCCCGTGTTGGAGCGCGAGTGTCCTCTGAAATATGTAATTTTTGTATTACTTGTGTCAGCTGATCTTGTACTTCCCGGATTTCTCTTTGGTATTGCGTATTAATTTGATTCTGATTTTGTTTGAATTTCCTAATTTGTTGGCACTCTTGTGTGTCATTAAAGACTACTGGTTTTGTGCCATTCAGATTATCATCTACCTTCGTAGATAAATTATTTAACTGATCCGAAAGTTCAACTACTTTCTCTGATAATGAACTGATTTCTTCCATGTATCTTTCTACTGTGTCCTTTAAGTTTTCCTGAGTTTTTTCAAGTTGCGTAACCGAATAGGTAGATGCAACTGAGTCAATTTTAGCTTGCAAGGTCTCATGATTTTCATGAACAATAATTTGCAGTTCTTTTGTGGCTGCTTCGTGATTCTGTAATGCATTTTCATGCCGCGAAAAAATAGGTTGAAAATGCTCACAAATTTGAGTTTTTGCGTCGTTACAGACTTTTTGACATTTCGATTCGATTTTATGTAACTCAGTAGTTAAATCTTCACGTGTTTGTTCAAGCGTGGTGTGAAGATTTTGTTCCATTGCGTCTAATTGTTGCTGTGTTTGTCTCTGGTGTTGTTCCATTGTGTCTAACTTTTGAAGCTTTTGCTGTGTTTGTCTCTGGTGTTGTTCCATTGTGTCTAACTTTTGAAGCTTTTGCTGTGTTTGTCTCTGATTTTGTTCCATTTGTTGCATTAGCTGTAATAACAATGCATTAGTGTCTGGAATCTGTTCCTCTACGCTTTTCGGCAGTGCATTTGCACCGGCAACATTCACATTTTGACAAGCACAAAATGTGTCTTGACTTATTTGAGAAAACGGTGAGGACGCAAAACCTGAATCTACAGCATTTGCAAAATTGTGTCCTGTCACTTCGGATTCCTGAGGCGAGCTATTGCCCACCGATCGAGCGATAATGCTTCCCTGTTCACTAATTGTTTCACTGCTTACGCCATTGTTTGCCGCCCGCTCCATTTCCCTATGCACAATTACCAAATTACTATGTTGAACATTAGTTAATTCATTACACGGTGGCGCTAACACACTGCTTTCGTCTTCACTGTCATTTCTCAGTTTACTTTGGAGCCTGGTATTACGTTTTTCACACGCCATTATTGTCACAATATTTCACACGACAACACAGAAAAACACAATTTGAAGAGCAAAAATAAGAGAACACATTAACATAGCACTGAAAATAATATCTAGTTAATTGCAAGCGCAGCTACGAAATACTTGCTGCAAATCTACATGCATGCCACAACTGTTTTACTGTACAACAATGAAAAATTACAACTACAAAGGAAATTCTCTCTATAATTACGCGCTAGCAGTAAACAAAAGCAGCACTAATTACACAAACTACAAGAAAAAATCAGTAGATTCCATTGAGGTATCCTCGGCTAAGGGTCGACATATGAAACGTCCCCTTTTGAAAAATTATATACGAGACTGTGCTTAAACTGACACACAATGTTTTTAGCGCAACGCAATCTGACTTTCAATAATCCCTACAAAAGAATGGCCCTGACTAACATTAACCTATAGCTTTCACAAATCACTTACCTCACAAAAATCTTCGTTACTCGAACTACTGCAATATAGCGAGCGCCACTACTGCCAGCTAAATAAAAGATTCAAACTACGGAAGGCACTAACCACTGATGGGCATAGTTAGCAAATGAAAGATTTTGATAGAGAACAAATGATGTATTTACCTTAATAGTCATAATATATATAGCAGTTCATGACATCCAGTCTTACAAATTTCAAAACTCCGCCATCTCTCTCCCCACATCCACCACTGCTGGCGGCTCACCTCCAACTGCGCAACGCTACGCGCTGTTCACATGCAGCTGCCGCTGCCCAACACCACAATGGCAGACAACAATGCAAACTAGCCACAGACTGCACACAGCACAGCCAGTGATTTTCATACAGAGCGCTACGTAACGTTGCCAATAAGAAAACATAAACAGCCTACTTACAGTACCTGAAACCGGTTAAGAAATTAAATTTATTTTAAGCAGCTGTTGGCTGATTATTTCCATATATATAACTACAGTTGCTGAAGATCGATAAAATGCTGAAACGAAAACGGATGCATGTGAAATGATATGTGCGTAAGTTTCAAATCTCCTCCTAGCCACGCGGGGTAGCCGGGCGGTCTCAGGCGCCTTGTTACGGATCGCGTGGCTCCCCCCCCCCCCCCCCCCGGAGGAAGTTCGAGTCCTCCCTCGGGCATGGGTGTGTGTGTTGTTATTAGCGTGTTAGTTTAAGTTAGATTAAGTAGTGTGTAAGCTTAGGGACCGATGACCTCAGCAGTTTGGTCCCATAAGGCCTTGCCACAAATTTCCAATTTTCCATCTCCTTTTAAACAACTTGACCGATTTCAACCAAACTTGGTAGGCATATGACTTACTGTCTGGATAAAGTCGCTGCGGGGGTAAAAACCATCTACCTAAGGAACGGGTAGAAAAAGCAACGTCACGCGAGTTCTGATACTTTAGTCATCCTTTATTTAAAACTAGGAGTACTTAGTGACTTGAAGCAAACTTTACACATCATTTCAAATCGTTTCCCAACTTTTCCTCGCTGACAACGCCCACAAAACGAAGAAATGAAAAAAATCTATAATTTGCGACATTTTTGTTGTACGTGCAATAAAACTGCCGTATGCTGTTTTTAATTCATTGCTCTTTTACTACTAACTGCATTCGCGACTCATTTTGCAGACGATATTCACCTGCACCAGTGAATACACCAGCAAAATTATATCATTGTACGACACGCAGTTCAGAAGATATGGCGTCATACAGACAGATACGTGAAAAACTGCCGCATCATACATGGCGTTTAAATTTGTTTCTTCTTTGCTACTACCTCTTTTCGCAACACATTACACTGATAGTACCTACATATACCGTTGGATGTACCTTCTAAGATATGTCATCTTACTACACACAGACCAGGGCATATGACGTCAAAAACGGAGATGCGTGAAAAGCTTCCACACCACGCATTACGTTTTAATTAATTAATTCTTCTATTAACAACATTTTACCACGTAGAACATTGGATGGGCAGAGAAAGAGGGACGGGGAAATGAACAGAGTAAGGGGAGGACAGAGAGGAAAGAGGAAGAGATGGACAGAGACAGGGGGAGGAAGAGGCAGAGACAGGGAAAAAAAGGAGATAAACAGAGAGCAAGGATGAAATAAACATAGAAAGGAAAGAGGTGTAGATGATCAGAGTAAAGAAGAGACGACGAACACAGAGGGGGCGCGACTTTGGGGGGGGGGGGGGTCATTATTTGATGTTTTGCAGCGCTCCTTTGTTTTTCATCTTCCTGTGACAACCGGGCAGCACACAGTCCGATCTCCTTTACAAAATTGTTCGATTAGCCTTCTGACCTGTAGGATAAACACTTCAGATTGTCTCTAAACTGCTAAAATGTGAAACCGACTCACTGATAATGACTAGAGCTTAAACTTTACCGTACATTTGTTACGCTGTAAAAATAGTCTACAGTTGTAATGATGGGATATGTTGGATAATCACAAAACTTACATTTCGAAATTGTTAATAAAAATTACGTGACACTGCTACAAGGGAGAACATTACATTTTTTAACGTTAAGACTCGACGACCTGAGAACGACGAAATTCTGTTGGAACGTCGCCTCTTACTACAGTAGATAGCATTTTACATTATCACATTGTTTTTACACCCAAAAAAATGTTATTGAGGCTGGCAGCGGAAGCATAAGTCTAATATTCATTACTGTTTTATATTTACTCATTTGCTTGTTAAATATACTTGTCTTCATAATCTTTCTGCTTCTGACAAAGGAAATCTTACTTCTACACACTCAGCTTGTCCATTTAACACATTGCTATTAGAGAGTCGTGGAACCGTGTTATGAAAATAAAATATTCTGGCGGGTACAACAGCCAATCGCCATTTATTGATTCGGTATTTATTTCCTCGTGTGCTTTCAAGCCACAGCAGGTCCATAGCTTCCTGCAGCTGCAGTAACATTATTTCGTGACCCACGGAAAGCTCATACCAGACTATCTCAAACATCTGAAGTTAGCAAGAATCTGGTAAAGCACTTGTAATCTCCCCCTTCCTAATCGGCCTACTGGATTGCGATTAACTGACCGTGATCGGATGTGCCTAATGAAATTTTACGGTGAGTGGGACTATCATTACCGAAGAAAAATAACGCCGGTTTGTTGGACGAAAGTTTACAATAGACTCATTGGAGGGAAGAATCTGTTCTAAACTTAAGCCAAATACTGATTATAATTTTGAAATAGGTGGAGTATAATGCAATCGCTCACGAAACGTACCGGGGGAAAAAGGTTGTTGTTGTTGTGGTCTTCAGTCCTGAGACTGGTTTGATGCAGCTCTCCATGCTACTCTATCCTGTGCAAGCTTCTTCATCTCCCAGTACTTACTGCAACCTACATCCTTCTGAATCTGCTTAGTGTATTCATCTCTTGCTCTCCCTCTACGATTTTTACCCTCCACGCTGCCCTCCAATGCTAAATTTGTGATCCCTTGATGCCTCAAAACATGTCCTACCAACCGGTCCCTTCTTTTTGTCAAGTTGTGCCACAAACTCCTCTTCTCCCCAATTCTATTCAATACCTCCTCATTAGTTATGTGATCTACCCACCTAATCTTCAGCATTCTTCTGTGGCACCACATTTCGAAAGCTTCTATTCTCTTCTTGTCCAAACTATTTATCGTCCATGTTTCACTTCCATACATGGCTACACTCCATACAAATACTTTCAGAAACGACTTCCTGACACTTAAATCTATACTCGATGTTAACAAATTTCTCTTCTTCAGAAACGCTTTCCTTCCCATTGCCAGTCTACGTTTTATATCCTCTCTACTTCGACCATCATCAGTTATTTTACTCCCTAAATAGCAAAACTCCTTTACTGCTTTAAGTGTCTCATTTCCTAATCCAATTCCCTCAGCATCACCCGATTTAATTTGACTACATTCCATTATCCTCGTTTTGCTTTTGTTGATGTTCATCTTATATCCTCCTTTCAAGACACTGTCCATTCCGTTCAACTGCTCTTCCAAGTCCTTCGCTGTCTCTGATAGAATTACAATGTCATCGGCGAACCTCAAATTTTTTATTTCTTCTCCATGAATTTTAATATCTACTCCGAATTTTTCTTTTGTTTCCTTTACTGCTTGCTGAGTATACAGATTGAATAACATCGGGGATAGGCTACAACCCTGTCTCACTCCCTTCCCAACCACTGCTTCCCTTTCATGCCCCTCCACTCTTATAACTGCCATCTGGTTTCTGTACAAATTGTAAATAGCCTTTCGCTCCCTGTATTTTACACCTGCCACCTTCAGAATTTGAAAGAGAGTATTCCAGTTAACATTGTCAAAAGCTTTCTCTAAGTCTACAAATGCTTGAAACGTAGGTTTGCCTTTTCTTAATCTTTCTTCTAAAATAAGTCGTAAGGTAAGTATTGCCGCACGTGTTCCAACATTTCCACGGAATCCAAACTGATCTTCCCTGAGGTCGGCTTCTATCAGTTTTTCCATTCGTCTGTAAAGAATTCGCGTTAGTATTTTGCAGCTGTGAGTTATTAAACTGATAGTTCGTTACAACGTAATATTTACAACAAAAATCACCGATAATACCAAGAAAACACTGATTAACTAAAAAAGGGATTATTAAATGGTCGCCAGCCAGGTAGGGCAATGAATCTCCAGAAAAGTAATGGCAAAGAAATTTAAGGAAATAGTCACTAGCTTTTCCATAGCACAACAGTTCACGATAAAATAAGTGAATTCGAAAGCATTGACTTTGCAGATACTTATTCTGAAATATTAAATTTTGAATCAAAAATTACTCGTAAATGGAGTTACTGGTTATATGAATGACTGGCTTAACTTAAACTCTATTATGTAAAACTAATTACTTTTAGTAACCTCAGTGTAACATCATCATCATCATCATTTAAGACTGATTATGCATTTCAGCGTTCAGTCTGGAGCATAGCCCCCCTTATAAAATTCCTCCATGATCCCCTATTCAGTGCTAACATTGGTGCCTCTTCTGATGTTAAACCTATTACTTCAAAATCATTCTTAACCGAATCCAGGTACCTTCTCCTTGGTCTGCCCCGACTCCTCCTAAACTCTACTGTTGAACCCATGAGTCTCTTGGATAACCTTGCTTCTCCCATGCGTGTAACATGACCCCACCATCTAAGCCTGTTCGCCCTGACTGCTACATCTATAGAGTTCATTCCCAGTTTTTGTTTGATTTCCTCATTGTGGACACCCTCCTGCCATTGTTCCCATCTACTAGTACCTGCAATCATCCTAGCTACTTTCATATCCGTAACCTCAACCTTATTGATAAGGTAACCTGAATCAACCCAGCTTTCGCTCCCATACAACAAAGTTGGTCGAAAGATTGAACGGTGCACAGATAACTTAGCCTTGGTACTGACTTCCTTCTTGCAGAAGAGAGTAGATCGTAGCTGAGCGCTCACTGCATTAGCCTTGCTACACCTCGCTTCCAGTTCTTTCACTATGTTGCCATCCTGTGAGAATATGCATCCTAAGTACTTGAAACCGTCCACCTGTTCTAACTTAGTTCCTCCTATTTGGCACTCAATCCGTTTATATTTCTTTCCCACTGACATTACTTTCGTTTTGGCGATGCTAATCTTCATACCATAGTCCTTACATTTCTGATCTAGTTCTGAAATATTACTCTGCAAACTTTCAATTGAATCTGCCATCACAACTAAGTCATCCGCATATGCAAGACTGCTTATTTTGTGTTCACATATCTTAATCTCACCCAGCCAGTCTATTGTTTTCAACATATGATCCATAAATAATATGAACAACAGTGGAGACAGGTTGCAGCCTTGTCTTACCCCTGAAACTACTCTGAACCATGAACTCAGTTTACCGTCAACTCTAACTGCTGCCTGACTATCCATGTAAAGACCTTTAATTGCTTGCAAAAGTTTGCCTCCTATTCCATAATCTCGTAGAACAGACAATAACTTCCTCCTGGGAACCCGGTCATATGCCTTTTCTAGATCTATAAAGCATAGATACAATTCCCTGTTCCACTCATAACACTTCTCCATTATTTGTCGTAAGCTAAAGATCTGGTCCTGACAACCTCTAAGAGGCCTAAACCCACACTGATTTTCATCCAATTGCTCCTCAACTAATACTCGCACTTTCCTTTCAACAATACCTGAGAAGATTTTACCCACAACGCTGATTAAAGAGATACCTCTGTAGTTGTTACAATCTTTTCTGTTTCCATGTTTAAAGATTGGTGTGATTACTGCTTTTGTCCAGTCTGATGGAACCTGTCCCGACTCCCAAGCCATTTCAATTATCCTGTGTAGCCATTTAAGACCTGACATTCCACTGTACTTGATGAGTTCCGACTTAATTTCATCCACCCCAGCTGCTTTATTGCACTGCAATCTATTGACCATTTTCACCACTTCCTCAAACGTGATCCTATTTCCATCATCATTCCTATCCCATTCTACCTCGAAATCTGAAACATTACTGATCGTATTTTCACCTACATTGAGCAACTCTTCAAAATATTCCCTCCATCTGCCCAAGGCATCCACAGGGTTCACCAGCAGTTTTCCTGACCTGTCCAAAATACTTGTCATTTCCTTCTTACCTCCCTTTCGAAGACTGCTAATTACACTCCAGAATGGTTTTCCAGCAGCTTGACCCAATGTCTCCAACCTGTTTCCACAGTCTTCCCAAGATTTCTTCTTGGATGCTGCAATTATCTGTTTGGCTTTGTTTCTTTCTTCAACATAACTTTCTCTGTCTACCTGAGTTCTAGTATGTAGCCATTTTTTGTACGCCTTCTTTTTCCTTTTACAGGTTGCCTTGACTGTGTCATTCCACCAAGCTGTTTGCTTCCACCTACTTTTACACACTACTGTTCCAAGACATTCTTTAGCCACTTCTAGTACTGTGTCCCTGTACCTTGTCCATTCCTTTTCCAATGACTGTAATTGACTACATTCAACTAACTGGTACCTTTCTGAGATCGCTGTTATGTAATTGTGCCTGATTTCTTTATCCTGAAGTTTCTCCACTCTTATCCTCCTACATATGGACCTGACCTCCTGCACTTTCGGCCTCGCAATCCCAATTTCACTGCAGATTAAATAATGATCAGTGTCATCAAAGAATCCCCTGAATACACGTGTGTCCCTCACAGCCTTCCTGAATTCTTGATCTGTTATTATATAGTCAATGACAGATCTGGTTCCCCTGCTTTCCCAAGTATACCGGTGAATGTTCTTATGTTTAAAAAAGGAGTTTGTGATTACTAAGCCCATACTGGCACAGAAATCCAAGAGTTGCTGCCCGTTCTTGTTGGCCTCCATATCCTCTCCAAATTTACCCATAACCTTTTCATACCTTTCTGTTCGATTTCCAATCCTGGCGTTAAAATCACCCATGAGCAGAACACTGTCCTTGTCCTTTACTCTAACAACTACATCACTGAGTGCCTCATAAAACCTATCCATCTTATCTTGATCAGTCCCTTCACAATGCGAATATACTGACACAATCCTAATTTTCTTGCTAGACAATGTCAAATCTATCCACATCAGTCGTTCGTTTACATACCTTATTGCAACTACGCTGGGTTTCATTTCTTTCCTGATGTAAAGCCCTACACCCCATTGTGCTATTCCTGCTTTGACTCCTGACAAGTAGACCTTGTATTCTCCCACTT
The DNA here is from genome assembly GCF_021461385.2 of Schistocerca piceifrons. Classification (NCBI taxonomy): domain Eukaryota; kingdom Metazoa; phylum Arthropoda; class Insecta; order Orthoptera; family Acrididae; genus Schistocerca; species Schistocerca piceifrons. The sequence goes on from NC_060139.1 coordinate 801,096,628, forward strand.
CTTCTTCTTTCTCACCCCTTACCCGAATGTCACTAACAGCTAAAACGTCCAGCCCCATCTTACTTGCAGCCTCTGCCAGCTCTACCTTCTTCCAAGAGTAGCCCCCATTGATATTAATAGCTCCCCATCTCATTACCATTTGTTTGCCAAGTCGTATCTTAGGAGTCCCTGGTTTGTCAGTTAGAGGTGGGACTCCGTCACCTCCAAAGTTCCGAGGCATTTTGCTCTGATTGTTGCCAGCATCATATTTAAAGTACCAGGGAAGCAGGTTGCTAGCCTTACTTGCCCCGAGTCCCATTGGGTTTTTCCCCTAACGGCTGAGGGACTAACCGGTGGATTTGGTAGTCTTTGCCGTATGAGCACAAAGGTGACCACGACTCAGAATACGTCCGAGATGCCCAGCCTTATTCCAAAGTAACTGGTATCCCGACTGTCGGGACCACTTACTTGGCCACTCATACGTGTAACGTAATGCAAAATTTAGAAAAAGGCAAGCAATTTACTTTTGATTATTGAAAGATTGAACTGAATTTACTTTAAGGAAATGGGCAACTGGTTTTTCTTTTAAATTAACCACAATAAAAGACATACCAAACCAGCAGAAGTCACTCGCTAAGCTAAATACAGAATAAATGAAATTGCGCACTCTTTATTTGTGCTGTATCTCTAGTTATTTGCTTTGACAGTGAAATTTTAATTTACTTTAAGTAGCCTCTGTCATAAATGAACAGTTGCTGACGCAGAAAATTTAGACTGAAACTGGTCGTTAGCAAACACTCAAAACTGGCAGTAAATATTTCAAATGGCTCTGAGCATTATGGGACTTAACTTCTGAGGTCATCAGTCCCGTAGAACATAGAACTACTTAAACCTAACTAACCTAAGGACATCACACACACCCATGCCCGAGGCAGGATTCGAACCTGCGAGCGTAGCGGTCGCGCGGTTCCAGACTGTAGCGCCTAGAAACGCTCGGCCACACCGGCTGGCAGTAGATATTTAATCAATTTTCTTATCGTTACGACATTCGGTGATTGTATGGAAAGGAAAGGGACCCCGCTTGGTAATAATGTCTGAGGACAATGACAATGCAGGTTCCGTACACGTATTAACTGTTTCTGGTTATTATTCAGGTGGTCCTACTTTGTGAAAGAAATGTTGCTGGGTAATGTCAATGTAAGTTGATAATTTTTCACTTAACAGTGCAGACGGCGAAGAAAGTAGCCGACGACAATGCTGAGTTGACATTGCTGCTGCTGCTGTTCAATAACTCCGAGTCGTCTCCTGAGCTACAGATAGTTATGGGATATGCAGCAGATGGAAGTGCAGCTTCCTCCGCCTGCACACTCGTAACGAGCTCTCAATACTCGCGGGTTAACAAATCAGGTGCGTCTGCACCGTCGCGAGCATAGCTGCTCACCCCGACGGCGGGAGCGCCCAACAAACACTTCCGCACTCTTTCATGACTCAAGTTGCTCTGCTTCCTCTCGGCTCTCTACGCGACAGAGACTCTCCATACGCAAAGATGAACAACGGCACAGCTACTACCATTTCGTCGTTGCTGTCGATACATTTCAAGAAAATTCCCTTGGCTATTACCCAGCAATTTACAATATTTCCATTACAATTTCAATCAAGTCCATTATAATTATCCGGGCTGTTATGCCGTGGTCGGTTGATGAATTCTGTGTCAATTCCCAACGTTTCGTCCCCGTCTGCGGAGGACATCTTCAAGGGGATCTGTAACTCGATGGAAGGTCCAACACACCCATTGGCTCGCTACTGACTGCCACTAAATTCCGTGTCCGCGCGCTCCCGCGCCGAGGAGCGACGTCACGTGTTTTGAAAACGTCAGTGCAATTGGCTTCTGTCCGCTGCCGTCGATCGCCGTTGCCATCACTCAGTGTTGGACGGGTGGCACACATCTCCTTCAACACCGGCATCCATATACCGTTTAATTTCACGCCCTCCTCCTTTCGATTGAAATTATTACGGTGTTTGGCGATTTCGATTGCCTTCCTGTAGAGCATTTCGTAATATCCGGTTGAGGCCGCTAGTACTTGCGTCTCCTAGAAACCAATATGGTGGTTACCTGGCTGGAAAGCATGCTCCGCAACAGCTGATCGTTCCGTTTCTCCACTTCTACAATTGCCCTTGTGCTCTTCCAAACGTTTTGAAACAGTTCATTTAGTAGTACCCATATAAACATCTCCACAGCTGCATGGGATCCTATACACTCCAGCTTTTTCGAAAGGTTTGCGAGCGTCCTTGGCAGGCTTAGGGTATTCCTGTATCTTCCTGGTGGACTTGCAAATTACGGTATATCCTTCCTATTTTTTCCGTTACATATTTAACAAATGGCAGGAAAACCTTAGATTTTGCAGTAACCTGTACGTCACTATGATTTATGCGTGGTCGTGCGGTAGCGTTCTCGCTTCCAGCGCCCGGGTTCCAAGGTTCGATTCCCGGCGGGGTCAGGAATTTACTCTGCCTCGTGATGACTGGGTGTTGTGTGATGTCCTTAGGTTAGTTAGGTTTAAGTAGTTCTAAGTTCTACGGGACTGATGACCATAGATGTTAACTCCCATAGTGCTCAGAGCCATTTGAACCATTTTGATTTATGCGTGGCTGTCTCAACGCACGTTTTATTTCGGCGGACGAATATCCGTAGTCTATCAATGAATTGTGGAGATGTTCCATCTCAGCGTCGAGCAACTCAGGTTCACAAATATTTCTAGCTCTGTCCGCTGAGGTCTTGATAACATCCCGCTTCTGTTATGGGCGGTGGTTCGAATCCCGGTGCAAATAACTGTCCGTTTATGTGGGTTTGCAGTATACTGAATGGCCCAAACTACCATTTTCGTTTCTAAAAACCAGCACTTCGAGGAAATGTGATTTGCCATCTACCTCCTCCTCCACTGTAAACTGAATTCTCGAGTTTACCACGGTATAACAGCCCGGATAATTATAATGGACATGACATTTCCGGCCGTGAAAGTCTACGTTTTAGTATAATTACAATCAATTATATACAGTAAAAAATAAGTACACTAGTACATCGATTACGTATTAAATAGAGTTTCTGTAATACAGCTTCAGACTCTTATTAACATTGTTGTCGCGACCTCCAACCAGTTTGTTACTTCGAAATTTTATTATGAAGTCAAACAAAGAGGTGCAATGGCAATGTCTGATATGTACCAGGTGTACAAATAGCGTCAGAAACGCACATGGTTTGCTCACAGTGAAATTCCAATTTTCAGCTTGATGAATTTCAAATGAAGAATGCAGAAGGTCGTGAGGTGACACAGGGTCAAATCTCAATAAGTAAACAACACGAATTTTGAATGTTGTTTAACACCGCTGGTGTATGATCAACGTTATCATACTGTATACTTAATATTTCAAGACATTAATTCAGACTGGGGGCTGTTTCGGCTCGGATTATGCTCTAAAACCAACTACTTCACTGTCAAGTCGAAAACGCTTCTAATATGTGTGAATATCACTCACGAGTTTATTTAACACTGGCTACCATTTTCTGCACATAAAGCCACAGTTGCTAGTGTCACCCAACAGTTTCGGCAGGCAAACTACAGTCGCTTGGACTACCAGAACTTACCGAAAATAACAAAGTTAGACGCCATACCCGCAGGATATGAAACATGAACTGTAAACTGTTCAGACAAAAGCGGAATGAATTTTTTTTTAATGTAGTGCTACAGAGGACGATAACGATGATTAGGTGGGTTAGATCGGATAATTAATGAAGAGGGGTTGAATCAATCTGGAGAGAAAGAAAATTATGGCACAGCTTGACTACAAGAAGGGGTCGATTTATACGCCGCCTACTGAGGAATCAAAGAGTCGTCAAGTATGAACTGGAGGGAAGTATAGGGAATAAAAATTGTAATGGAAGATGATGGCTTGACAAAAGGAAGCAGGTTGAAATGGAATTAGGTTACAGTAGTTCTGCAGAGACGAAGAGGCTTGCACATGGTAGAGTAGTATCGAGAGCTGCATCATACCGTTCTTCGGGCTGAACACAACAATATCAGCATTACTCCCACACGAGGGAACGTATTAATCAAGTAGGCAGATTCGAGCATAGATCATCCAGTGTATTAAAACTTTGTATTGAATCAAGATTCAAAGCCAGAGTTCTTATATTTCTACATTATGGTTTCAACATTACTGCTTATCTTCCCTGTTGTCCAGACTCCACGCAGGGTATCCTATGACGCTCCAACGCTGGAACCGCGTAATACGGCCAAGGAACATATCCGAGAGTCTGGACAGATCACGGATTCACTCTAGACATAAATTTTTTCTTTAACTTCCAGTGACATTTTCTACTTCTCCTTATCTAATAACAACTTATTTGACGGTGCTAGAAAAACGGGGCGGTTCTGTGTTTGAAAAAAGATCACAGCGTAACTACAATTACAGGTCACTATCTCAAAAGCATTTGATACATTTATGCACTATCGCCAAGTAGAGTAGATTTGGGTCTTAGGGAATACCATTTACATTTCTGAGCGTAAGTTGTTACCTTAATGATTAAGACGCTCAAAACTAAATCTAATAGGGACTGTAGTTTACTGTGATTAGTTATACCTTGGGAAAAATTATTTTACAAAAGGAAATGAATTAAAAATGTCAAATGGAGTGTAATACGAAACGGCCGGCCGGAGTGGCCGAGCGGTTCTTGGCGCTACAGTCTGGTTCCGCGCGACCGCTACGGTCGCAGGTTCGAATCCTGCCTCGTTCCTGAATGTGTGTGATGTCCTTAGGTTAGTTAGCTTTAAGTAGTTCTAGGTTCTAGGGGACTGATGACCTCAGATGTTTAGTCACATGTGCTCAGAGCCATTTGAACCATTTTTTTGTAATATGAAACCATCGGGTAACGTGGGATAGGGGGTTAAAACACGGAAAACAAACTATATTTGGGGAAAAACAAGATGTAATGAAACTATGACTATTTGTAATGGGTAGTAAAATTCATAAAATAGTTTCTAATGGTGATAATTACTGTAGTTGATTTTATTTACAGGGCTCACTAATCGAGTCTTCCTCCTTTGCGACAGCGCAATAAAGGTGGACTCACAGCGAGCAAACTAAACATTCCACCCAGATCTCTCATTTTTCATTTTCGGGAAATTTTTCCTTGCAGACGAGACACACAGATTAGTTGTCTTCCTTTGCAGTAGACAGTATTTAAGTCCATTCCAGACGCTACATCCGAATGAAATGATTGATCGTCACCACGTGAGTAGGTTGTAATTTGTTGAAGGTATCTGGTTTCTTCTTCTATTGGAAGTTGCCTGGTTTTTGCTCGTAGAACCTTTGTAGGATTGGGGCCGTTGTTTAGTTCTTAGATCCAACTCTAATTGATTAACTCTTGTACGGAGAATGACTTAGCATAGATAATTCACCAGTTTTTGTACATGTATTGGACGTCTTTCTCGCTGGTCGTGATCTCTCCGAGGGTAGAATCAAATATTTCGAAGAACAAGGAACAGGTGGATATTTGTATTTTACTTTGTTTCATACAGTGGTACTTGTCTCTGAAAAATGCGATGCTTATTATTTTACGTGAAACTTTGTAAATTTTGTTTTACCTTATGGTTGGGATACAAATATACCGGTTTTCACGTTTTAATATATAAACTTTTCTGGATACTAAATTACGCATCTGTTGTAATTTATTATCTTACAGAAGTGCTATTTATTCATTTATTTTAATTATATTTATACAGATTGACGCCGTATTGAGATGATAGTTTTCGCCATTCTCTTAGCACCGGACTGATATTTGTTAGATAGTAAACTGGATTGTTTAATAAATATAGTAGAATATTATTTCTCACTTAAAACTACATAGTATCAGTCAGTTGTGTCAGCAAAAAACTGGTTCAAATGGTTCTGAGCACTATGGGTTCAAATGTCTCTGAGCACTATGAGACTTAACTTCTGAGGTCATCAGTCCCCTAGAACTTAGAACCACTTAAACCTAACTAACCTAAGGACATCAAACACACTCACGCCCGAATCAGGATTCTAAACCTGCGACCGTAGCGGTCGCGCGGTTCCAGACTGTAGCCCCTAGAACGGCTCCGCCACCCTTGCCTGTGTCAGCACTTCAGTATTTTAAAACATATAATTTTCATACACGCCATACAGAACTGCCATCTGGCGGCTTCTTTATCTAAGACTTCGATGTGTACAGTGAGTCAGTTTCCACCAAACGTCTCAAATAATGATGACCAGATGATTGACAAATTAAATTTCGTTTTATCTAAGAATATGTTATACATAATTTGGTGAGTTTTGCTTCTCTTCGGTTTTTACGATATGCTTTTCATGTGTTATACCTTTTTTTCGGTGAATACCTGGTTCTTTCCATTTTGCGATGTACGTTTCAATATTGTTTCACTGATGCCCTTCCATGCGCTTCTCTTCTAAAGCCTTTGACAATGGTGTAAGGCTGAAATGAGTAAGGCAGTACAAAACATCAGTTTTTGAATAGCGCGTGATATTCCCACGTGGGAGCAGCGCCTAAAAGAAGAGGAACTCCCGACTGTTACACTATACGGGAAACTCCTCTATACAAAACCCCTGTTTTCGGAATATATGTGTGTGATTATAATTAAGACTTTTTACAAATGTGTCTCAGTAATTCGTTCTTTGCTCTGTATTTCAAGCAAGTGTGTAAGTAAATTAGTTGTTTATTATTAGTTGTAAATTAGTTGTTTATTATTAGTTTAAAGGTTTTGGCAGAGAATGCCACTACTTATTGGAAGGTCATGTTGACAAGTGCAGGAAGTCTTGACACAGATCACCGGCATGTACTGCTGACCCTCATCACGAACGAGTGCTACGTATTGCGTGCATACTGACGAAAAGACAAATGCCACTGCAATCTCTATTCGACTCGTACCTGAAGCAGCTTACACCAGCTAGCGAAGAATTTTGGCGCCCCGAAACGTGACAGGGAAAGCAGACTGTGTCGTACAGAGGGAGAGATACAGAGCCACGCAGCCGTGGGACAGACGCAGCTCGGCCTCGGCCGGTGCAACGACTTCCCACGTCACATATGCCTCCGTGCTGCAACGACCGAACCGTGGAGCTGTGGACTGCTGGTACCCCACTCATCATGAACGACATAAGCACAGACAGAGGAGTAAGCAAGTGCGGAGACTTCAAATGGTTCAAATGGCTCTGAGCACTATGGGACTTAACATCTGAGGTCAGCAGTCCCCTAGAACTTAGAATTGCATAAACCTAACTAACTTAAGGATATCACACACATTCATGCCCGAGGCAGCATTCGAACCTGCGACCGTAGCAGTTGCGCGGTTCCGGACTGAATCGCCTAGAACCACTCGGCCACAGCGGCCGGCAGCGGAGACTTCAGAACACGTTCTTCTTGCGCAAAGAATGTAGTTTAGGAGTGGTTGAAGATATCTGTTATAGTGGGCAGTAGTGGGTCGGTAATAAGCGTCATCATTTATACTGTGATGCCATTGTGTCCACTAGATGCTTATCTGATACGCATCATGGCGGTTTTCACGGTATTGCAATGAAAATGCTGTTGGCAGAATTTATCGTGATGTGCACGTTGGCACTGTATCCGAATATGTGTGTCATCACTGAAGCATCATCTCCTGTATGATCAATAGTTTCCCTTTGTGCTTGCAACGCTGTCCAAGATCGAAAAGGTCGAATGGAGAATTCTGGTATTTTTGTGTCGACGTAGATACTCGGATTGCAACGGAATATAGCTCGTGACAGATGTCTCTGGTGCGACCGACTGCATATGCTACTGCTTTGCTGTCTCTTCGTTTTTCGATAGTGATATACTTATCCTTCCCACTACCGGCGAAGCAACTTTCTCTGTTGGTCACCGAATTTGGCGCATTCACGTCTGCTTGTTTTCTACAGGGTGGTTTTAAGTAAATTTTCTCTTCTTGAGCCAATGAAGACTGAAACTTTAGAGGAGAGATGTTCAGATTGTGCACTGCAGGATTAGAGTTGGTAGTAGTGTGGGTGTCATAACGCCGTTAGGTACAGCTACTGGTACAGCGACGTAGCGTCGCAACAAAAGCAGTCAATATGGCTCTGGACAAGGTGAGCAAGACCTCACTGTAAAGTTGTTTTATCAAAAGAACAGCAGTAACGCTGCTCGTCCTAGCGAATATCGACGTGCTACAGCAATGAGGAGAGGTCCTCTTTCCGCAGGGTGGTTGAAGGATATGATTTTTGGAAGTTCGTATTAACTGGCGATTTGGGAATTATTCATGGTAGAGACCGACGGAAAATTGCGTCTCAAAGTGTTAAGAAAGTTACTGTTGCCATGCCTGAGAATGTTAAACGGGGTGTGCGATCTCCAAGCGAAAAGTGAGCAAAGTTTGTAACCTTGAATAAAACATGGTACGTGCTTAACAAATGTTTCCCTTTTTTGTGGAAATTTAAATGTATTTCATTCATTGGTTTATTTCTTTTCCACATGTCCTTAAAAATGATTCCATAAAGTTTCAGTGTCCTACGACCGCTCGGTTTTCATGGTGGCTCTTCCAAGTTGCGAAACTATAATATTATAACCATCCTGTACCTAGACTGGCATAAAAAGGAATCTTCAGTCACAGCTCCGTTGTGTGTTCGTCGTCCGCTCCCGGTAGCTAACTGGTCAGCGCGACAGAATGTCAATCCTAAGGGCCAGGGTTCGATTCCCGGCTGGGTCGGAGATTTTCTACACTTCAGGGACTGGTTGTTGTGTTGTCCTAATCATCATCATTTCATCCCCATCGACGAGCAAGTCGCCGCAGTGGCGAACGGTCTACTCGACGGAAGGCCCTAGTCACACGACATTCACATTGCATTGAAACAAATGTTCAGTTCATCGTGCTGTGGAATGTGGGGAAAAAACCGCAAATTGGCATTCATAAGAAGAAGAACAACACCAAAATTGCAACAGGAGCGTAATATGCAAGAAATTGTCCACGTAACCTGTAAGTACAGTTCAAAATATTACTACTTAATAGGAAATACCAACCACCAGAGCTGTTTATAATCTATAGGCACAGTGACAAAAATTGTAATTAAATAGCATATTCCAGGCCACTCACTGATGATGACTTGCAGAAAATAAAGGTGAAACGCGTATGGCACTAATTTTGTGTTTTATTCAGTTGCTGTCAGACGGTCCATAAGTAAAAATTATCAATACACCGTTCACGTAGTGTGTTCGTCGCCAGAAAACGATTCCTAGAACTTCCGTTCTTTCATTTATTACTATACCGTCAACATTGCATTTTCAAATAATGAAGAAATGCGACACTTTACAACAAGATCATTAATGGAATTAAAATTATTGGTTTTCTAATTATGGAATGTAGGTATCGTCATAGTGTCTAGACGGCAGGCTTTAAAGTCCTGGCCGAAAGTAACTAAATAGATACATAAATACAAAACCTCATCCCATGTTGTTTAACACGCCAACAGATCAGTAATACGGACTGCTGTAGAAACCTTCTTGACAGTCTCAAGGGGGAGGGGGGGGGGGGGAGCACAAATTAATATACAACGACAAAACAATACCAGAGGTAGAAAACACCGCTTCAGTTGTAAAGTCTGTTCAGTGTTCGACACCTGAAGATAGACTTATCAGAGCCCGAAACCGGTCGTGTGATGATAAAAGAACTTTACAACTGAAGCGGTATTTTCAACCTCTGGTATAATGCTCAGTTGCGTATGCTCCCCCAACAGGATTGTTTGAACAAAAGAATAATTTATGTAAAGTAATGAAATGTCGGAAGCACATTTGTCTAGATAACATATTTAAGTGATTAACATTCCAAGATCACACGTTAACGTAAGCCTGAGATAAGCCATTGCAAACGTGAAATGTTAGTCATTAACAACCGGTGTAACAGCCAGAATATTGAATGCACGTATGCAAATTTGTCTGCATTGTGTTGTTCAGGTGCCGGATGTCAATTTATGGGACTACGTTCCATGCCTGGTGCACTTGGTCGGTGAGTACAGGTACGATTAATGCTGTTTCTGCATGACATTACAGTTCTCCAATTATGTCCCGTAGGTGCTCGACCTAGAGACAGATCTGTTAATTGAGCAGGTCAAAGCGAAATGTGGAAACACTGCAGAACATGTTGGGTTACAACAGCGGTGTGTGAGCGAGCGTTATCCCGTTGAAACATGTGCTCTGGGAAGCTGCTCATGAAGAGCAGCACAACAGGTCGAATTATAGACTGATGTACAAATTTTCAATCCGGTTGCGTGGAATAACTACATGCGTGCTCCTGCTGTCATATCGTGTGGAACCGCGCGACCGCTACGGTTGCAGGTTCGAATCCTGCCTCGGGCATGGATGTGTGTGATGCCCTTAGGTTAGTTGGGTATAAGTAGTTATAAGTTCTAGAGGACTGATGACCTCAGATGTTAAGTCCCACAGTGCTCAGAGCCATTTAAACCATTTGTTGCTGTCACATCAAAGCGCACACGATACCGTAACAGCAGGCATAGGTATTGTGTGTCTGGGGCGCAGACAGGTTGATTACGGGCCCTCAACTGCCTCCTCACCGACAGATGGCCATCACGAGCACCGAGGCAGAATTGGCCTTCCTCAGAAAACTCAAGAGATCTCCACACTGCTTTTCAATAGTTATCTCGTAAACAGCGGTGGAATGCACGTTACAGAGCCTCTGGATTGGAGCTGTCCTTGAAGTAGCCGATCTGTAACAGTTCGTTGTGTCACGGCGGTGCCAACTGCTGCTCAAATTGCTGCTGTAGACGTAGTACGATGCGCTAAGGCCATACAACAAACTCGATGGTCTTCCCTCTCGGTAGTACCACGTGGCCGTATGGAAACCGGTCTTCTTGAGACCATACATTCTGGTGTTTACGGCTCCCAGCAACGATGTACAGTGACTACATTCTTGCCAAGTTTATTCGAAAACTATTGAGGCTTTTTGAATGAAAATAGACTTTATTAACAATCTCCATCTTTATTCTTCGTGTCTACATATATATTTGCCAACATTGTCACCATGGTAATGAACACATTTCTCCCAACGAGGGACCACTGTGTTGATACTGTCACGGTAGAACATTTGCTGGCGAAGCCACAACCTCATCTTTGCTTGCAACACTTCATAACTATCGTAGTGCTGTCCTCGAAGGTGTTCTATAAGTCCTGGATACAGATGAAAATCGGACGGCGCCAAGTCGGAACTGTATGCAGGATGATCATCGAAGATGTTCTATAAGTCCTGGATACAGATGAAAATCGGATGGGGCCAAGTCGGAACTGTATGCAGGATGATCAATGGTAATGAACACACGGTGTCGGATTGTTGCAAATGTCGCAGCACTCGTGTGTGGTCGAGCACTTTCATGCTGGAGGACGAACTCTTCGAATTCGGAACACGGTTACAGCACTCTTTCACACACCTATATAGTTAACTTGCACATCGCCATGTAACATACTGCATTTCGGAGCCTCTGACGACAGAGGTCGATGTGAAATCTAAGGGTAATACAGAGCTTGTACGACGGCACTGCACAGAATAGCTTTCTTTGAATAAACAATCAGGAAGCCTGGGTGAGGGGCCACCCTACAGCTTCCTGCGTCTGACTGTACAGAGACGGTCGTGAATCTCGCTCTGTCAGATTCGGAGTGTACTCCAGATCAAACGGCCTTAGGCCGTATGCCTCGGTCTCCCTTGCATTTACCATACCACAGAGGACCGTCTACCTTCGTCTCTCTTGTTATTTAGCTTCGCCAGAGAGCAGATGGCTTCAGGCCACTGCTGCTCTCTTGCATATTATATCTGCCGCTGATCTTTTGAACCTGAGGTCTGCTCTAGACAGCCTTAGTCTCTCTCCTTATTATTCAATATTTCCCCTGAAATATCGCTATCATATTTTAAGTTCGGTCCGTAAGATCTTTGAGATTAGCATACGGTCTAATTACTTAATACACTGAAGAGCCAAAGAAGTTGCTACACCTGCCTAATATCATGTAGGGCCCCCGCGAGCACGCAGAAATGCCGCAACACGACGTGGCATGGACTCGACTAAAGTCTAAAGTAGTGCTGGAGGGAACTGACGCCATGAATCCTCCAAGGCTGTCCATAAATCCGTATGAGTTCCAGGGGTGGAGAGATACCTTGTGAACAGCACGTTGCAGACCAGGTAGGCTCAACAACGTTCATGTCTGGGGAATTTGGTGGCCACCGGAAGGGATTAAACTCAGAACAGTGTTCCTGGGGCCCTCTGTAACATTTCTGAGAGTGAGGGTGTCTCAGTGCCCTGCTGGAATTGCCCGCGCCCGTCGGAATGCACAATGGGCATGAATGGATCCAGGTGATCAGGCATGATGCTTACATACGTTCACCGGCCAGAGTCGTATCAGGGGTCCCATATGACGCCAACTGCACTCTCCAATAGCTTCAACAGTCCTCTGCTCACATTTTGCAGGGTCCATGGATTCATGAGGTTGTCTCCATAACCGTACACGAACATCCGTCACGATATAATTTGAAACGAGACTCGTCCGACCAGGCAACATGTTTCCAGTCATCAACAGCCCAGTGTCGGTGTTGATGGGCCCAAGCGTGGCATAAAGCTTTGTGTCATGGGGCCATCAAAGGTACACGATTGGACTTTTGGCTCCGATAGCCCATATCAATGATGTTTCGTAGAATGGTTCGCACGCTTACACTTGCTGATGTCCCAACATTGAAAAATGCAGTAATTTGCGGGAAGGTTGCACTTCTGTCACGTTGGATGATTCTCTTCAGTCGTCGTTAGTCCCGTTCTTGCAGGTTTTTTCCGGCCGCAGCGATGTCGGAGATTTGATGTTTTACAGGATTCCTGATGTTCACGGTACACTCGTGAAATTGTCGTATGGTAAAATCCCCACTTCATCGCTGCCTCGGAGATGCTGTGTTCCATCGCTCGTACACCGACTGAAACATCACGTTCAGGCTCACTTAAATGTTGATAACCTGCCAATGTGGCAGCAATAACCGATCTAAGAACTGCGCCAGGCACTTGTTGTCTTATATAGACGTTGCCGACCGCAGCGCCATATTCTGCCTCTTTACATATCTCTGTATTTGCGGTCGCATGTCTATACCAGGTTCTTTGGCGCTTCAGTGTATAATTACATAATATCAGCGCGTGTAAAAGCGCCGTTTTCGGGACGGAGAGGTACGACGGCCCGGATCGGATACGCCCAGGATCGGTATTCCGGTCCTACTAGATTTGGCTTTTAGGAGATTCCCACATCCGACTAGGTGAATACCGGGCCGGTACCCAAATACCACCTCAGTTATACGATTCGCAAAATCTTCGAAAATTTCGCAAAGAAAGGAGGAGAAGAAGAAGAAGAAGAGGCACCGCCAAGGAGTTATCCGAATGGGGCGGAAATCGATAGATGTGATGCTCGTGTTCAAACAAACGAATGGTCACAATTTTATAAAAATTAGATGATATAGTCAAGAGAAAGAGCTTCATGAATTCAGCAAATGAATAACGCGTTGGTCCACCTATGGCCTAAGTCAGTGGCTTGCAGGTCTGAAAGTTTCAAGTTATTTTGTTTGAGTGATTTTAATTCTGGATTTCAATTATTCTCACTTGAAAAGCCGTGATCATAGGAGACCAACGTATGTAATAATGTAGAGTATGATGTGCAATGCCAACATATTTTCATTGGACAAATGTGAGATTGCTTCATTATTTAATGTTTCTACAAACTGAAATTTTTCTGAGATGTATTTCTGAAGAAGACGGGTTTACATCTGTCGAAGCCATGGTAAGAGGTTAAATAAAACCACCTTTCTTTGCAACTGCCTAGCTGCTTTGTTTTACATGATTACCAAAGGATGAGCTATAACAATGGCAACGAATTCTGTTCTGTGGGTCAAAAAGATAAGAACCACGAAGAACGGAATATATGAGAATACAGTCTACAGTGTAGTTATGTACGGAACAGAAGCCTGTGTCGTTAGCAGAAGAATAAACACCTTGTCATTGAGATGGAATACGTAAGATGAAACTCAAGCTGTACTAGTATGGATAGGATAAGAAATTACTTAATCTGAGACAGGATGAAAATGGGTTGGGATATATGTGACGACGTCCAACATAAAGTTCGGCCACGTGAACAGGATGTGAAGGAGGCAAGGGAAGAAAGGAATATGAGCGCTGAGATAAGTCAAGAGAGAAGAAGATGGCGACTGTGGGTTGACAAGCGGCGCCAGTCGTAGATAAACCTCAAGAAGAGGAAGACGTTGGCTAACCGTTGCAAAAGTGCAGCCATGTTCAAAACGTAAAAATAATTCTTCTTCCTTCCTTCCTACTGTTAGACATTTTGGCACGTTACGGCATGTTGGCATGTTCCCTTTTAACCTAGCAATCTTGCACCGTTTGGGTGGTACTGTAGCATGCTCTTTGAGCTCATTTGTTGTAGATGGTGTCTCCAGTTGTTTTGGTAGCTCTGTATGCAACATGTGATGTGTTCCATTTTAAGTTCCTTCAGCACATCATAACTCCTTTCGTAATCTCATTTCGTCTCAGCAACATCATTTTAGAAGCTGTTAGTCTTTTCTCATCTTTTTCTTTTATTGTCCAGGCTTCGCTGCAACAGCACAGCATAGGTCTTGGCAAGTCTTATAAAGCCGTATTCTGCCGTGCTTCTGGACTATGGGTTGTTTCATTTTATTATTAATTAATCCCATCGTTTTTATGAACTGGTGGCTTTTTCAGCAAAGTCTGTTCCACTCAATCGAACTCGTTATTGATTTACAAAAAGTTCCTTTACAGCTGTTCCTTTACAAGACGACCTATCAACTGACAAGCCATCTCTGGAATCAGTGATGATGATAGTGGATCGATAAATATTAGTCGGGGCTATTTAATGTGGTCAGATCCTGTTCAGTAGCCACTGGGAAGTCAGCTCCTGGGTAGAGAGTTAAACGAAAAAGGGGAGAATCCCAACCAAATCCTAAAGTAGTCTTATTAAACCTCTTCATTCGACCTATTTGTGTATCTCGTCAGCATGGAACCTAACCAAGAATTATCAACGTAAGAAGCTGAAAAGAATTAAACATAGGCTTCGCGTAGTGTTTTGACAGCGCGAGAGAGACACCAAAGTTTTCAAATCGATCCAACAGCACCAAAGGTGCGATTATTCTAACATTCAAATAATCCAAACAAATAAACGTATTACAGTACGTCGTCCAGTTCATTAATCGTGTAATGTCCATGACGACGAAATGAAATGAATTCTATCGTATGTAGAAGGTAACTGACAACCGTTCCTGAGCGTATTCTACCAATTGGGCAGAAACAGAAGTCGAGTTTTAAAAAAACTAAGATACGCCACGTAGCCTACATCACTCACTATACGTTGAATTATGTACATATGCACGATTCATTGATAATACTTAAAAATTATTTATACGTGCTACTAGCCTGCGCCCTTAACTTCAAATGGCTCTGAGCACTATGGGGCTTAACATCTATGGCCATCCGTCCCCTAGAACTTAGAACTACTTAAACCTAACTAACCTAAGGACAGCACACAACACCCAGTCATCACGAGGCAGAGAAAATCCCTGACCCCGCCGGGAATCGAACCCGGGAACCCGGGCGTGGGAAGCGATAACGCTACGGCACGCCCACGAGCTACGGACGTGCGCCCTTAACTGAATGGTTTACTTCACTTAGAAATTATCCTAAATTTCAAGACAACATACAGTGCATTTGGTTACATCCAAATAAATGATACTCTACCCAGACGACAATTCTTTACTGCAGGTAGTGTGCATACTAGGTTTTTTAAGCTTTTACTGTGGGAATCCCCTTTTGCCCCTTCCCCCTTGCCTCTGGGACAGATTACTCTATCATATAAGGGGCAGTCAACTGGAAACGAGACAGATGGCGAAAAGTAACTGCCATAACTTTTAATACGCTTATCCCACTGTGACACAAGATAGTCAATGCATTAATGGAAAAAAATGTTTGCTGTTGCATGTGAAACCATGATTGAACCCAAACGTGCACCTCTTCGTCCGCAGGAAAAATGTGGAAATCGCATGGGAAGAGATCGGGACTATATGGGGGTTGCGTAAGAGTTTCCCAGCGAAACTGCTGCAGCGTACTCGCAACAACATTCTCAACACGTGGGTGGGCTGACATGTTGCGAAGGTCGTTTCGACAGGCACTTCAGACTAATCAAGTGGATGTAAACTTCGTTATCCCTGTCCCCCAAGCCAGAGCCTCCTAACACAAACGAAGAAGAAGCAGGAAGGTGGAGACAATTTCGTAAAGAAACCATGGTCCACCTGTGCCATGAGACAGCACGCTTCAAGGTCTCATGCTGGGCATACACTGAAGTCATCAGCGGTAATGACGAGGGAGAGACTGGATGTTGGAACGGCGGATCTAGCGGATGAAGCAACTCAAAACGAAAATTTACGCCTTGCCTCACTTACAACAAATGTCAAAGTGGTTAGTGTTTGCTAACCAGAAGTAGGTGTGGAAACCTTTCCCTCGAATTCAGCAAGCAGTCAATAATGGACATGTATTTCATAAGGGATTTCAGCTCAAGGAGTAGCCAGTTTCTCACTTCCAAGGAAATGAGAAATAATCAGCAGAATGTTGGAGACTTACAACAGTGCCAAAATGATGAGACTGAGCATCCGATAACCTGCTTTAAACTGTGACTACTTCAAATCAAACGTAAAAACATAAACTACTTAGCCAATTTTTTCTGTTAATTCGCTCTTAGAAACAAAGCACTACAAGAAGCGAGATTTGATTGTCAGCATCCATTTGATTCAGTTTTGAATCCTGCCCACTCGTCTCAAACAGGGTGCCTAGGAAGCTGTTTTCTTGGATCTATAGACAACAATCCAAGGAAATCGTTTTAATGGAATTTATTACAGTAAGTTAAATTGACAATACTTAACAT
Source organism: Schistocerca piceifrons (assembly GCF_021461385.2). Lineage (NCBI taxonomy): Eukaryota > Metazoa > Arthropoda > Insecta > Orthoptera > Acrididae > Schistocerca > Schistocerca piceifrons. The sequence continues at coordinate 801,113,630 of NC_060139.1, forward strand.
CGCGTACTCACAAAGGTGTGTCGCAAGCAAATGGCGACATGTATATAATCAATTTCCTTCGTTATATATAATTTCATCTCAAGCAAAACAATATAGTTCATAAGTCACTGCTGTAGTGTTTGTATGACGGCTCCTCGTCCACTCCGCCCGCGGCTAGGCGGCGCGACGCTTATATTCTGTTTGTGTAGACGTCGCTCCGATCTTGGTGTCGTCCTAGAGAGCGTACTATTTGCTGACGTAGTTTCACATCCCTCTCTGCTCTTCCGTTCTTGATCGTCGTGCCCGCGCTTGTCGTTACGCCGGAACGTTCAGGATATTAAAGGGAAGTCAAGAAATAGCGTTACCACCGAAAAAACTTACGTTAATCAAGAATAGAATTTAAATCCATTACTGAAAGTTTTCCACGTCAAACATTAAGTCGTCAAGCATTATTGTAAACTCACGCGCATCAAAAAACGAGGAAAACAAAACTTGTAGCAAAGTGTGTGTAATATTTCACATGACATTTTTGTATCCCGCCTGGAAGGTGACGCGTGGGTGTGCTCCTGAAACTGAAGGGTAGGCCGAATGTAGGAAGCTAGGAGGAGCAGATGAGGTAGAACTCTCGGCACTGCAGTGTGAACTAAAATCACCATTACTTAATTTTGCGTACATATGAGCATGTACATCGAGTTAATAAGTTACAAGTAATGTTTCGCCCACTGTGAAATAGAAACAATGTTGCAACGTTGACTCCTCGGAAGCAAATGGGTAGAATCTGCAGCGGCGCTCGTAGAGCTGAACAGCGCCGGCTAGAGGGAGCCGTCGTCGTTGTCGGTGTAGTGCCAACCTACGAACTTGCACCTACGCCGTGGCATCGTAGCTATCGATACAACAGGCATTTTGTCGAAAAACGCAGTAGTACTAAATGGAAACATTAATGCACAATTTGACAAATAATGTCATCAAAAGTCCGCCACCGCCGGCCGGCCTGGGTGGCCGTGCGGTTCTAGGCGCTACAGTCTGGTACCGAGCGACCGCTACGGTCGCAGCTTTGAAACCTGCCAGGGGCATAGATGTGTGTGGTGTCCTTAGGTTAGTTAGGTTTAAGTAGTTCTAAGTTCTAGGGGACTGATGACCTCAGAAGTTAAGTCCCATAGTGCTCAGAGCCATTTGAGCCAAAGACTCACGGGTGCATGGAAAACGAGTAACACGGTCCTACAATCAATGATTATCAAAGACGTATTTAGGAAAGAAACAGTATGAGTGTTACCAAATCTGGTTTTTGATGAAAATCGGCCCGATCGTGTTGCCGTAAGTACGCACTATGCAACGGAGGTAATTAATGTAGAAGAAGAAAGGGCAGTTACACCGTGGATCGGAGTCGACTTTAGGTTCTAGTACATTATTCTGTGTGAGTTAAAGGCATACGCGTATTACTTTCTGCGGAACCATTGCCAATAAATCACAGTTGCGATCCAATCTTTGGGTTCATGAAAGCATTACATTTTCAGTACGTTACATCTCAATTCAACCAAAATACTTTAACATGGGTTATCACAGGCATTCCAATGAGCGCAGAACTTTTTTTCACTATCGCTTTAATGAAATGTAGCTCGTGCACTACCTTTTTGGTTGTAAGAAGAAACGTATACACGATGCGTTAAAAATAATATAATCATTATAAAAAAAATTATGCTTTCTGCGACGGACGTAGAGTCTAAAAATTCATCGGTGAGCTCCACTAGCACCTCGTGTAGGAAACAAGTTCAAATCTTCAAATGGCTCTGAGCACTATGGGACTTAGTCCCCCATAACTTAGAACTACTTAAACCTAATTCATCTAAGGAGATCACACACATCCTGCCCGAGGCAGGATTCGAACCTGCGGCCGTAGCGGCCGCGGGGTTACAGACTGTAGCGCCTAGAAACGCTCGGCCACCCTGGCCGGCACGAAACAAGTATCACGCTATTTACTGTTGAACAAGCAGCATGTATTATTTTCAAAACACTCGTTATTTCCGATAACGACACGTGATCGTAGTGCCCTGAATACACAGAGCGGAATTTCGCTATGTTTGCAAACTAGTACGTCACTGATTACAATTTCCGGCGCGCAAGTCGCAAACGGCAGGCGGAGCGAATACACACCGAGCGCAATTGCTCTTCGTTAAAGCGCGATTGCGAATACACGGCCGCTGGCGGGCACAAGGGAAACTAATCACAGCGATAATGCGGGCCCCTGGCCGCGCAATCAGCTGACGCCGAGTAATTGAAGCGTGTGCGGCAAGCGGTCAGCCGGCTGCCGGTCGCCGTCCCACTCTGCTGCGCCCGCCGGTTCGGCCGTCTTCAAAACAACGACCTGTGGCCGTCCGCGTCGTAGATCCCAGCGATGGTGCTTCTGAATATTTTACTACCAATTCCGCAGCACAAGTACGTCCGGGATGTGGGCGCGCATGCCGGATCCCCTGCGTGTGCAGTACCGCAGTGGCCTCTTGCGCTACATTCCGCCATTCCCATTATGGCGGCGCTAGATTTACTGTTTAGCGTCCTGCAGGAGCGCTAGTTATTAAGCAGGTGGGACTAAAGTCACGCGTGAAGTTAGCGTTCCTACTCGAGTCAGTTGTTTAATAATGCCGCAGAGAGGAAGGGCAGCTGACAGGGGTCGAGTACTTCTAGAGTCGGATGTTCTCCAAGGTAGCGTGCTAGGGTCACTTCCTGTTTTCAGCACACTCCCCTCACAAAGTGAAAACATCTTGAAAGGTGTCTACTTTAAGTAGTTATTCGTAACTGTTTTATTTGATTTCTTTTCTGTAAAGGTCTCCTTTTTTCGCGTTCTAATGTGAACGTTCTAGCACCTAAACAATGCAAGACTTGCACTTGCGAGGAGAACATGGCACGTGCCATAATGAGATTTCTGAGAGACTTCGCTCAGTGGAAGAGGAGTTAAAATAAGCCAACGCATGCCTCAGCTTATCCTTAGATAATCGACTATTTCTCAGAGAATGAAGCAGCTTATCTCGACATTGAGCGCTAGTAAGCTCCAAACACACAGACACATACACACACACACACACACACACACACACACACACACACACGGGTGTTTCTGAGAACAAGACGGACGAAGTTATCGTGATGTTTCGTATTATGCATTTTAGCCAGTAAACAGTTCAACCGCAGGGGTGGCACAGTAGATTGCGTCGTGGCTTCAAACTCCCGCGCCCCGTATTCGAAACCCGATTATTATTTTTATTATTGTTTTTCTTTTATCTAATCATTTTAGTACACAAGTGATTTCCAGACTGTACTGAAATAACGTTGTCCTTATCCGGCTACTGTTTGTATGGCTGGTGAATGAATTAAAAAAAAAAAATGAGAAAATTGAAACATCCTGGCAGATTAAGACAGCGTGCCCGACCGACACTCAAACTCGGGACCTTTGCCTTTCGCGGGCAAGTGCTTTATTAACTGAACTACCCAAGCACGATTCACGACCCGCACTCACAGCTTCAATTTTGCCAGTATCTAGTATCCTGCAAAGGCTAAGCCATGTCTCGGCAGTATCTTTTCTTCCAGGAGTGCTAGTTCTGCAGGTTTCACAGAAGACCTTCTGTGAAATTTAGACGGTAGGAGACGAGGTACTGTCAGAATTGAAGCTGTGAGGGCGGGCGTAAGTCGTGCTTGGGTTGCTCAGTCGGTAGAGAACTTGCCCGCGAAAGGCAAAGATCCGGAGTTGGAGTCTCGGTCTGGCACACGGTTTTAATCTACCAGGAAGTTTCATATCAGCGGACACTCGTCTGTAGAGTGAAAATTTCATTCTGAATGAGAAAATTATTTGAAGTTTTTTTTCGAGGAAATTTGCGACGGTAACTAACGGTTACTGCTGTGTAGCTGCTCCTCTAAACCATCTCGTACGAGCAAACCAGTTGCGTCTTTGCCTCCTATTACTAATGCTTCAGGTACAGCGTCTACGATCGGCTCTGTTTAAAAAGAACAGCTCGATATAGTCATAGGGTTCAGCCGCGCAAGTCTGCTTTTATGCCCCACATCTAATTCGCTGTAGTTAAGAACCCCATGGTCATGCAATGGCTAGAATTGCATGCTAATGAAATACACTGAGATAAAAAATAAATGTTAAATGAGTAATTGAATAACAAGCGCTATAGTCTAACGGCTGTAGCTGATGTAGACGACAGAGAATTATCTTCAATAATGTTTATTCAAGAAATGACATCTCAAATAAACGGGATGTGGTCCTACGATAGTAAATCAAAGTACAGACAAAAAATACCCTTACGAAATGGAGTCCCGTTACGTTGATAGCGTTTAGGAATAGTAGCAAAATTATCAAACTAAATAATCATCGAAGACTCGTAAAAACTAAGGTTTTTTGTGATCACAATACAAGAAAGATACACCATCTCAAAATAGTTGAGAGATCAACAAGGTGCGTCTCAAATTAACACACGCGATACGAAGAGTAATAACTCATACTCTGTATTTATACAGTTCCATCGTACAAGGGAAAAAATTAGATCCTGCTCTGGAGCCGGTTCTAGGCACTTCAGTTTGGAACCGCGCGATCGGAACGGTCGCAGGTTCGCATCCTGCCTCGGTCATGGATGTGTGTGATGTCGTCAGGTTAGTTAGGTTTAAGTAGTTCTAAGTTCTAGGGGACTGATGACTTCACTGATGAGTGTCGTATATGCTTTCAACCAAACAGTCATCGGAAACTTGTTTTGAGGCAACCCAGTCCGCAGCTCGTGGTCGTGCGGTAGCGTTCTCGCTTCCCGCGTCCGGGTTCCCTGGTTCGATTCCCGGTGGGGTCAGGGATTTTCTCTGCCTCGTGATGACTGGGTGTTGTGTGCTGTCCTTAGGTTAGTTAGGTTTAAGTAGCTCTAAGTTCTAGGGGACTGATGACCATAGCTGTGAAGTCCCACAGTGCGCCTCTGGTGGTCTTGGAAGGCGCCGTAACGGCTGCGCGATACGTGAATGCTATCCTCCGAACGATAGTGTAGCCATATCGGCAGCATATTCGTCTTCATGGATGAAAATTCGCGCCCCCATCCTGCACGTCTTGTGAATAACTTCCTTCAGGATAACGACGTCAAGTGGTTCAAATGGCCCTGAGCACTATGGGACTTAACATCTGAGATCATCAGTCCCTTAGAACTTAGAACTACTTAAACCTAACTAACCCAAGGACATCACACACATCCATGGCCGAGGCAAGATTCGAACTTGCGAGCGTAGCAGAAGCGTGCTTCCGGACTGAAGCGCCTAGAACCGCTCGGCCACAGCGGCCGGCTGATAACGACGTCACTCCACTAGAGTGGCCAGCGTGTTCTCCAGACATGAACCTAATTGCACATGCCTGGGGTAGATTGAAAAGGGCTGTTGGGGACGACGTGACCCATCAAGCACTCTGAGGGATCTACGCGGAATCGCCATAGCAGAGAGGGACAAATAAAGATAACTCTTGGAAATAATAATACAGAGGTGTGCCACACCACAAATACATAGCGAAACCAAAACATAGCGAAAAATGTATGCAGTATGCAGTATCACACGAGCAGTAGACAATGACTATAAAAATGAGTTTTCTCAGCAGATTCAAAAGTTACATTTAGTACAGTCACCTGATAGTTTTATCTCCAGCGATAAACTGCAGCGCCACTTAATGCTTACATTAAGCAACAAATATTTCATCTGGATATATTTCAGACTGTTCCAATTCATTATTATACGCATGACCTCGCTGTTTGGTCTCTTCCCCCCCGCCGCCCCCCTTCCCTCCCCAAAACAACCTATACCTTCATTATACGAGGGCGTGCTGAATAGGAACACCTCCGTTTTTTTTCTTTTTAAATAAAAGATATATTATTTTTATTATCATTTTATAACTTCATGCAACATATATGTTTTTCAACGTAGTTAGCGTGGCAACGAACACATTACTCCCGATGAGAGACCAGTTCTTGATTCCGTCAGTAAATGTCTAAATTTGTTGACGGTTCCAACTATTGTTGAAATGCTTCATCGCTATCCAAGCGAAGTCCTCCCAGGTGTTCTTTCAGTTTTAGGAACAGATGAAAATCGAATGGGCCCAAGTTGGGACTGTATGGAGGACGATCAATAACACAGATCCCCAAGCATCTGGCTGCTGCAGATGTCGCGGTGTTCGTGTGTGGTCTCGCATTGTCATGCTGAAGACAGGGTGCTCCTTGTGTGGAAATTCGGGACTCGATTACAGCAAGCTGTTTCTCAGGCACCTACACAGTTACATTACTCACCACCAGGTTACACACTGCAATACGGTGACCTTGGGCGGCAGAATGTTAATGACGTTTGTTTTATTTAAAAAGCCTTAAGAGTTTTCACATAAAAAATTCGGAGGCATTAGTATTCTGCACGCCCTCGTATGATAATGGCATCAAGTAGAATGATAATGAGAAGAAAACTAGGCTCCCATCAATAATGTCTCTATTTGCTACATTAAACTGGTAGATTGTATTGTATTATATGGAACTGGGGACCTAGAAACGACGGAGAGGCTTCGTCCCCGCCATAGCCCTCAGTGGTTCACAGCCCCACAACCCAAACTACAGCACTCCACTCACCCCATCGCCGCCCCACACCGAACCCAGGGTTATTGTGCGGTTCGTCCCGCAGTGGATCCCCACGGGACCGTCTCACACCAGACGAGTGTAACCACAATCTTTGCGTGGTAGACTAATTTCCGGCACAGCGGACCTCGACACTAATCCGCGGACCGGCACGCCTTGCCGCCCGGAAAGCAGTGCGTTTGACCGCACGGCTAACCGGTCGGGCGTAAATTGCTAGATGGTACTGCAACTGTTGCAGTTTACGAAACTGAAGTCAATCATTGGCTAACATTTCCAACTGGTGTTTTCTTCACCATATGCTAAGCATAAATAAAATATCATTAAAATTAAGGTTGTCGTATACGGACAACGCATATGATAGCAAACATCAATATGATGAAGAAACGAAGGAAGATTGGTGTGTAAAATCCCGCCGAAGGCGAAGTCCTTAGAGGCAACAGATGACAGATAAATCTAATGCATAGGTATAAAAAAAGTTTGCTTGTGATCAGTCAGAACTCCTAAAAGAGAAGTAATTAATAAGAAAAAACTTGAAACTGAAATTAATCATGTTTGCAAAGGCTTCCGCGGCCACTGTCAACAAAATTCCTCTGGGTATGTGACAGCGAGTAAAATTCTCCGACGGTTCGCTCACTGATGCAAGTCACCTTGCCAAGTATTAGCAAAAATATCCTGAGGAAGGTCATTTGCAACAGCGGCCGAAACGTCGGACAATTTTACAAATTCACAAACTGGTCGCAGATGAATATTATTGACTTAGAAATTAATCAGTTTTAGAGTATTGTTATGAGACAACGAGGAAAAGGAAAGGAAGGAATTTAAAAACTGCGAGAATCATAAATTCAAACTGGAAATAGCACACGGAAGCCAAAATGGAAACTGATGGTAGAGGTCGGTTCTGTACAACTTTTTCAAAATGTCAGTCACTAGTTCATGAAGATTTTACGTTCGCAGAAGAGCGACACTTTCCAGTTGTTTGTAGTTGTAGTGGGCGGATGTTTCGATGATATAAGGTCTGGTATTTTATAAAGGATAAAATGATTTTCAAAGAAGACAGTGAAACGGGGCGCTTACTGCAGGTGTTACGAACAGCCTTGGAAGGCTATGTCGCAGTCAACTGGTCCAAGACTGAATCCCCACAGACATTTTTTCCTCGGTTACTGTCTGCATTTTTCCGTCTGCACTTGAGTGCTCTTTTAGTCTTGCGATAATTCACAGGCATCTGTATACATCGGTCCAATGAGAACTGCTAAGTCATCATAGATTTACAGAGTCAATTAACTGCCAAAGACTTTGATCGTCAGAGGCCCTTAATTGTCAAAGGCCCGAGGTTGTTTATATTATCGTAAGCCAATACGCACGCAGCTTACCATAATGAGCCAAGGTCCGACAATTGTGTTTTCTGTATACGAACGTCTAAAGGCATATTAACCAATTACGATATATTTGCAGTCAGGTTTCACAGCCATCCAGGAAATATTTGCTTTGGTTTAAATCCAGTCCATGGATCACAAAATTTCTTATTAATCAGTTAATTAATTTTGGTCATCTATGACCACCTTATCATTAGCCTCAGAAAATTGCAACCATTCATACAGACAAAGATACAGGAGTATCAAGCTGCCTTTCGACCAAACCGATCGACAATAGATCACATTTTCATACCAAGACAATTGTTTGAAAAACACTGGGATTATGATAAAGATATCTAAAGCCCGTTCGTCGATTTTCAACGCGTATACATCATCCACAGGAATAGCCTCTACAATGCAATGGGTGACTTCAGAATCCCTTAGAAGCTAGTGAGAATGGTGCAAGCTTGTACTGAAGGGTCAAAAGCAGCAGTACGTTTCCGAGAAGCCACATCACAAACATTCGAGACTAAGACAGGCTTCAGACAAGCGGATGCTCTCTCATGTGTTCTGTTCAATGTCATCTTAGAGGAAGTAATAAAAGAATGAAGGCAACAGGAGTGGGCTGGAGTAGAGATGGACGGTAACCTCAATTGTCTCGCATATGCATATGACATACCATTACTAAGTGAATCAACGTGCGAGTTGAAAGGAATGTACCAGAAAATGGAGAATTATGCACAGAAGGTAGGGCTCAAAGTGAATCGAGACAAACAGAGTTCATCCAATTAGAAAGAAGACAAGAGCAGGACGAAGTTTTTGAGACAGATGCCAACAGGTTCAAGAGAGTACACCAGTTCAAATTCTTGGGATCTTTTTTTACCACGGACAACAACATAAAAATGGACATCAAGGAAAGAATAGCAGTGGGAATGAAATACGTGCATTCCCTGAGAGAGACGCTCGGCTCTAAATCGATGTCAGTGAACACTAAGATGAAAATCTACATCACAGTGTTATGCCCAGCAGTAAAGTACGGTTCAGATACATGGAGCATGACCAAGCAAGAAAAGGAAAATCCATTAATATTTGAAAGAAGAGTAATGAGGAATATATGGGGACTAGTTTTAGATAAAGGAGAATGTAGGAGGAGGAAAAATGAGGAAATCTACCTTCTGACGCGACAGCGAACTATCCTACAGAAGGTAAAGAACAAAAGAATACAATGTGTGGACCATGTAACCCGTATGCCAGATCGAGGACAGGCGAAGATGGCACTATAGGGGAAACCAGACACCAAACGTCCCATTGGACGACCAAAGCAGCGCTGGATGGACGACCTGGTGAAGGACCTAGCAGACCTAACAGTCCTGGGAATTGAAGACACCTGGAGGAACCCGGCACAAAACAGGAAGGAATGGAGGCAGTTTGTGGAAGCAGAGCGTGGTCTGCAGGGCATGTGATCGCTGGATATCTATCTATCTATCTATCCATGACCACATTAAATCTAGAGCGAATATAGTACATTAAGTAATCCGAGTGTTTGTGTATGTAGGTGGTACAGTCACATTAATCAGTCAAGCAAGCAAGCTACGACATAAAATCTAAAAATAATTTTTGTATTATATCCACGGCAGCCAGAAAAAAATTTTAGGTTTTGTGACGAAGCCTCATCGGCTGATTGATGTGACTGTATCAATTATATAAGCAATGATACGAATTATATAATACACTGAATTCACGAGGGACTGAAGATGCTCATAGCTCGCCGAAATTAATTATTTGATAAGAAAAATTTTTGTTCTTCATGACTGTATTTATAACAAAATAAATAAAGTCATATTGAATATGGCTTCTTGCTGCTCTAAATGTTCGCTTTTAGTCGCATACTTAACATTGTTTTTGGTGAACAAAAAAAAAAGTGCAAATGGCTCTGAGCACTATAGGACTTAAAATCTCAGGTCATCAGTCCCCTAGAACTCAAAACTACTTAAACCTAACCAACCTAAGGACATCACACACATCCATGTTCGAGACAGGATTCGAACCTGTGACCGTAGCGGTCGCGCGGTTCCAGACTGAAGCGCCTAGAACCGCTCGGCCACCAACAGCCGGCTTTGGTGAACAAATATGTTCAAATGTGTGTGAATTTCTAAGGGACCAAATTGCTAAGATCATCGGTCCCTAGACTTACACACTACTTAAACTGAATTATGCTAAGAACAACACACACACCCATGCCCGAGGGAGGACTCGAACCTCCGGCAGGAGGGTCCGCGCAATTCGTGACATGACGCCTCAAACCGCGCGCCAAATACTTTGGTTTGAATTTAGAACTTCGCTCTCACTTAATAGCCATTGCCACTTCTCGAAATATCGTAAATTAATTTCACGCAAGGCAGGTTTCCGCTCGTCGGTTTGGAAGCCCAGCAAAATAGCAGACAGACCCATTGCAGAGATACTTCAGTATTAACGTAAAACTACTACCTGAACTGCCTAAAGCTCTCATGTGCATCCACGTATATGTTCCGAAAGTTGTTGTATGGAGCACATCTCAGGTCGCAAGTCATCCATTACAGCTGCGTTATTCGTTCTACATTTCGTCAGGCCGAGTTAAATCTAGACTAAAGCGAAATGGTTGGAAAACTCTGTGTTTACTTGATTATATTGTTTTATGTTTACTTTGTCTCTAGAGAAAGAGACTGGTTTGTTATTTAATCAATGGTGATTAGCAATATCATTTGCCTTAACAATGAAGTAGGTCACTCCTTCGTTAGCTTAGCTAGTTAGGCATATTAACGGACTCCAGGCTAGCTGGAAGTTTCTGTTTGTGTAAGTTACATTTTACCCATTTCTCTTTCTCAATCTTATGTACGGACGAGAGTATAATCAGCGCTCAAATGAGTTACGGGAATACAGCTGGGTGATATTTCGACAGAAACACACCCCACAATTTTCAAGGCACAACTGCAGTAAGTATGCGGGTGTGAAAAGGAAATTAAAACCTTGGTATTAAGAGAAACTCCGGAAGGATAACGCGCGCTCACACACACACACACACGATAACAGAAGTCAGAAGTTATCGATAGTGAAATTAACAGTCAACGGATGAGGCGGCACTAACTCTGTCCCTTTGTTTTTGACGAGGGTGAGAGCAAAAAAAAAAAAAATTTATCAAAATTCAGCATATTTTATTATAAATATACTTGCTGATTTAATTACAACAGCTTACTTAATAACACTGTCACAATAGCTGGAAGTGCATGCCAGAATCTCCGTGTTGTATGACCGGTGCAAAGACAATGTTCTGCAATGGAGAATCTGCTCGGCTGTTGTAGGCGTGTGTGCCGCTTATTCTCGGTACACCGGTCCTTCACAGTCCTGGTAGTCTGACCAATACATGATATGTCACAACTGCAAGGAACACTGCAGACACTCGGCTTACGCAAATCAAGGTCAGTGTGTACGGAAAGAACTGTTACCTCAGATGTTGGTCGAAAACATACTTCACAAAACATTTCTGCAAAATAAGTCGAATCATGTTCGAAATGGTTTCTGCATAAGCAGAAAGGCCGTAGACTTTGGCGCCACATCGGTATTATCACTCACTCTAAGCGGTTGATAGCGCAACGCACGGCTGATCTTTTTTTCACCATAACCATTCTGACAAAAGTGACTTCTACGTGAGCTAACTCAGCTGACAAACTCTCAGGGTCCGAGATTAGATGGGTCCTGTAAACCAAGTTACGAATTACGCCTTCACGTTAACCCGGCTGGTGACGACTGTCAGTCCGCAGGTACGTCAATGTGAGTAACCTTCCTGTAAACGGTGTGTCCCAATGTACCATCAACCATATCCTTACCGACACGTCAAATAAGGGAAAAAGCCATCATTTTCCACCACCATCGTCAAACAAACATTCGAGTGGGTGGAATTCACGTGTTCTGAAAGGTCGTTCAAATTTTGACTAACATGAGCCCAATGAACAAAAGTAGCATCTACTTATCTGAAAAAGCACGCAGGTTTGAAAGCCTTTGATCCAAGGCAGGTTCCTCAAGGTTTTCCATAAACAAGTTGGCAATAACAAAAGACAATCGCAATTCTATTTGTCAGCTCGTAGTACTCGTCACTGAATAAAAAGTAAGTAAAAGTCGAAATAAGGTCGTTGATTCAGAACCAAACGTAGCCGCAATCAACCGTAACGAGTCAGAAAGAGGAACACGGATAAAACGAGAGACCTGATCAAAATTACTAGAATTTCAGTCACTCAAACACATTCTTAATGTGGTGTTCACACCGACCTACTATAGGGCTCAACAGAGTGGCAAGGCCTTTTGCCACGGTATGTCGGAGCAACCATATTACTCAAATCGGACGAAGAGGAACTCCTTCCTTGTAGACCTTTGTCAGGGGACCAGCACATTACGAATTAAGACTTTCGATAGTCTCTTGCCCCAAGGATACTTTCTCCAGGGGGGTGTTAGTCTTTCAACATTTTTTGCGTAGTGAGCACTGATTCTGCGATACGTTAATAATCAGACAGTAAACAGTACATCTCTTGAACATAAACCGTCTAGTACAAAACGGTAGTATTGCCCTTGTCCGCAGGAAAAATAACAATATCCGAATCAGCTCTACGAGAACACAAAGCAGCCCTCTCAGCTGCGCTGATATTACTGTTGGGTGGACTGGCCAGAGTCAACACACGACATGACTCCCTCCTAGCCTCCTCTTCACAATCCGGAGGTATTTTCAAAACAGCCTGTTCAACAGAAATGATAGACACTAGCTGACGCAAGGGAGTTGGCGCAAAATTCAAACCTCTCCCTAGCACGGACAAAGCTGCGTCGTCAAAAGCTTTCTCCGTGGGATTTGTCACAGAACGTCGAGATATACACTCCTGGAAATGGAAAAAAGAACACATTGACACCGGTGTGTCAGACCCACCATACTTGCTCCGGACACTGCGAGAGGGCTTTACAAGCAATGATCACACGCACGGCACAGCGGACACACCAGGAACCGCGGTGTTGGCCGTCGAATGGCGCTAGCTGCGCAGCATTTGTGCACCGCCGCCGTCAGTGTCAGCCAGTTTGCCGTGGCATACGGAGCTCCATCGCAGTCTTTAACACTGGTAGCATGCCGCGACAGCGTGGACGTGAACCGTATGTGCAGTTGACGGACTTTGAGCGAGGGCGTATAGTGGGCATGCGGGAGGCCGGGTGGACGTACCGCCGAATTGCTCAACACGTGGGGCGTGAGGTCTCCACAGTACATCGATGTTGTCGCCAGTGGTCGGCGGAAGGTTCACGTGCCCGTCGACCTGGGACCGGACCGCAGCGACGCACGGATGCACGCCAAGACCGTAGGATCCTACGCAGTGCCGTAGGGGACCGCACCGCCACTTCCCAGCAAATTAGGGACACTGTTGCTCCCGGGGTATCGGCGAGGACCATTCTCAACCGTCTCCATGAAGCTGGGCTACGGTCTCGCACACCGTTAGGCCGTCTTCCGCTCACGCCCCAACATCGTGCAGCCCGCCTCCAGTGGTGTCGCGACAGGCGTGAATGGAGGGACGAATGGAGACGTGTCGTCTTCAGCGATGAGAGTCGCTTCTGCCTTGGTGCCAATGATGGCCGTATGCGTGTTTGGCGCTGTGCAGGTGAGCGCCACAATCAGGACTGCATACGACCGAGGCACACAGGGCCAACACCCGGCATCATGGTGTGGGGAGCGATCTCCTACACTGGCCGTACACCACTGGTGATCGTCGAGGGGACACTGAATAGTGCACGGTACATCCAAACCGTCATCGAACCCATCGTTCTACCATTCCTAGACCGGCAAGGGAACTTGCTGTTCCAACAGGACAATGCACGTCCGCATGTATCCCGTGCCACCCAACGTGCTCTAGAAGGTGTAAGTCAACTACCCTGGCCAGCAAGATCTCCGGATCTGTCCCCCATTGAGCATGTTTGGGACTAGATGAAGCGTCGTCTCACGCGGTCTGCACGTCCAGCACGAACGCTGGTCCAACTGAGGCGCCAGGTGGAAATGGCATGGCAAGCCGTTCCACAGGACTACATCCAGCATCTCTACGATCGTCTCCATGGGAGAATAGCAGCCTGCATTGCTGCGAAAGGTGGATATACACTGTACTAGTGCCGACATTGTGCATGCTCTGTTGCCTGTGTCTATGTGCCTGTGGTTCTGTCAGTGTGATCATGTGATGTATCTGACCCCAGGAATGTGTCAATAAAGTTTCCCCTTCCTGGGACAATGAATTCACGGTGTTCTTATTTCAATTTCCAGGAGTGTAGTATTGGACTCCAAAACACGGAAGGTTTCAAACTTCACCAAACGCCGGGCAGTTACAGAATGAAATTGCTGGTCAGGCTGTCACCATGAAGCATCGTCCAGACAATCCCAAGAAAAAGACGAAATTTAGGAAGCAGTCGTTAATCGAAATCGAAACAATTTCTTGGAAATGAAATCCGCTCTGCGATGAGTGTAATGGATCCTGTCACGAACAAGAGGTAGGCCATCGCGTTGCTTGATGCGATTGCCGGCTGAAGAATTAATATGTTACACGACTTTGGCAAACGTTGGATCAATGTTTTGATTACGACACATTAACGAAAACGGCAACGCACATTGCAATCTCACTCTACTTCTGTGAAGTTTATCCAGTCTCCGCAAGCAACGATACATTTATTCCCCAGTGATAAAGTGTGACCTGATTTCTCCCGGAGTATAGAATGTTTAAATAACTTACGGAAATGCAACCAGTTGACGTCGTCGATAACCAACGGTATTTCAATGGGAGAACACCATACCATTTTCAAGGCATAGCTGTAGCAAGTAAGAACTGAGCAAGGGATTCAGAGAAAGTCCGTCAAGGTAACACTCTCAGACACTGTAAACACTCACCATAACAAACCAAAGATGACCGACGCTATAAATTATCGTTAGCGAAATTAATAATCAACGGGCGAGGTAGCATTAACTCTATTCATATGTTTCTTGACCAGGGGAGAGCTGGATTACATGCAGAATTTAAACAAAAGCCACCATCTCTATTCACAATATTACTTGCAAATATAAATTCAACAGCTGTCTTAATAACACTAGCCCGATAGCTGGAAGTGCATGCCAGTATCTCCATGTTGCTATACATTCCGTAGGATCACCGGTGCCAAGACAGGCATCTATAATGGCGGATTTGTTCGGCTGCTGTATACGCACGCCTGGAGAATCTCAGGTCTCATAACCTGTGCCGCTTTAAGTATTTGTTCGCTAAATAGGTCCACACAAATTAGTAAGAACCCCTTATTGTTAACTGATTACACCGTTTGTCTTCTAATAACACTAATTTACACTGAATAATTACCTGCTATCAATCTATTAATAGCTCACAGAACATTTCGTAGCCCTGCACGCATCTATTGTTCTGTGCGGCCTTTGCCAGAAACAGCTGCCCACCAGTTGAGAATGAGGAGTTCAGTTAACGTGTTCCTCACTACACTACTCTATACAAAAATGGTATGTCTTGACTGTTTTACTCAAGTACACTGTTGGAAATGTGTTGATCGCTGTAGCTGAAACCAGCCATTAGATTATTCAATATCCGAAAATATGAAGGGGCCAAAGATTTCTTAATGACAAATTTTCAGCCGTGTCATTTACACTAATACAGAATTTTTGTTTCTTTTTGAATAACATTGGCTGTGTGATTTCCTACCAGAGTTTTGAAATTAATTAATTAATTATAAATACTTTCAAACTGATGAATAACTGTCGTGATAGGACAAATAAAATCGCATCAACAGTGACCTTGCACATTAAACATAAAATATTAGCCAATGAAATACAATACGTGTTGCTTTCACGGCCACCAGAAATAGAGTAAGCATGTTTCTAGCTCTGATAACTCTTCCTACACCAAATGCATGACGTCACACCTTCCCATTACACAGCGTGCTGTCACTAGATCACTGGAAGTTATGGCATTTTACTAGTGACTGTATTCAAAAGGCGGCTGTGATTTGTATTTTAACAGATGGTACGGTATTTCGTCGCCTTAATCTTTAAAGGAACTGAGAAATAATCCTCTAAATACGCTATAACGAATTTTAAATTCCTTTATTCTTCACCAAACAGTAGAAATGAGAAGAGCTTTAGTAATAACTGATCTGAATGCAGTTGATATTCCATTCTGAAATTGGTCTGAGTGCAGCTGACCTTCCTTACTCGGTGAACGATAAATTTAATTCCCCTTTCCACTGTAGAAACCACGTGCTTTAGCAGACTGAAACATTATTGGAGTAACTGGACGCTACTATATGCCATTCGTCGCTGGCAACTTTGATTAATACAAACAATGATATCATATCATTCCAACGGAGAGAAATCACAATGGCTCTATCGTACGCTTCAATCATGGTATCAATACATTTTTCTCTATTTGAATGATCTACCATTTTATTTGACTGAGGAGGAAAAGTCAGCACTTTTTTCAGATGACGTAAAGTTTACTGTGGAGCCGATCGGAGTAGTACTTCTTTGTTTACACTTGTTATTAAAATGTTGCTCATTAAAAGTCCTGTGTTGTATACTGGAATTCATGACATGCTCTACACATGAGACGTGGCCATTATTTAAGTAATTACAGTTGTGATGTTATGGCTTAAACTGTTTTAACACCAATCGGTGGCGAGGGTCTATGACTGAAACCGGCAGATATTTGCGTTTTAAGTAAAAAAAGGAGCTGATGGTTGAACTTGCCTTTTACACATTACCTGAGACAGTTGATAGTCACGTTCCAAAACCGTGTAAAACTGATATTTCCGATCCTCTTAGAGTTCTTATGGGTTTTCTTCAATGCTTTCAGTTGATGTTCATGTATCGTGGCTATGGATTATTACTGGTAGCGTACATCGGTAAAATACAGCGAGCGAAAGGCTATTTACAATTTGTACAGAAACCAGAAGGCAGTTATAAGACTCGAGGAGCACGAAAGGGAAGCAGTGTTTGGGAAGGAAGTGAGACAGGTTTGTAGCCTATCCCCGATGTTATTCAATCTGTATATTGAGCAAGCAGTAAAGGAAACAAAAGAAAAATTCGGAGTAGGAATAAGAATCCATGGAGAAGAAATAAAAACTTTGAGGTTGGCCTATGACATTGTAATTCTGTCAGAGACAGCAAAACCTGGAAGAGCAGCTCAACATAGTGGACAGTGTCTTGAAAGGAGGATATAAGATGAACATCAACGAAAGCAAAATGAGGATAATGGAATGTAGTCGAATTAAATCGGGTGATACTGAGGGAATTAGATTATGAAATGAGACGCTTAAAGTAGTAAATGAGTTTTGCTATTTGGGGAACAAAATAACTGGTGATGGTCGAAGTAGAGAGGATATAAAATGTAGACAGGCAGTGGCAAGGAAAGTGTTTCTGAAGAAGAGAAATTTGTTAACGTCGCGTTTAGATTTAAGTGACAGGAAGTCGTTTCTGAGAGTATTTGTATGGAGTGTAGCACTGTATGGAAGTGAAACATGGATGATAATTAGTTTAGACAAGAAGAGAATAGAATCTTTCGAAATGTGGTGCTACAGAAGAATGCTGAAGATTAGATGGGTAGGTCACATAACTAATGTGGAGGTATTGAATAGAATTCCAGAGAAGAGAAATTTGTGGCACAACTTGACTAGAAGAAGGGATCGGTTGGTAGGACATATTCTGAGGCATTAAGAGATCACCAATTTGGTATTGGAGGGCAGCGTGGAAGGTAAAAGTCGTAGAGGGAGACCAAGAGATTAATACACTAAACAGATTCAAAAGGATGTAGTTTGCAGTAGGTACTGGGAGATGAAGAAGCTTGCACAGGATAGAGTAGCATGGAGAGCTGCATCAAACCAGTCTCTGGACTGAAGACCGCAACAACAACACATTGGTAAAATTGATATTTCCGATCCACTTAGATTTCTCATGGGTTTTCTTCAATGGCTTCAGTTGCTTTTAATGTATCATAGCCATGGATTATTACTGGTAGCATACATTGGTCAAGAACCGTTTACTTCAGCTCAGCTGACATCTTACACTTGAAAAATTAAGAGTAGCTTCCTTCAGCTTGCCAGCCCAATTGAATGGGTCCAACTGCTCCTGGTTTTAAGTTGATCCAGGTAGAAATATTCTGTGACTCTTTAGAGCTGTGTACTTCTAACACATGTGTTCTTAAGGTGGCCAATTCATTTATCATTAACCTGGTTTAGCCATGGACAATTTTTATGCCAACTTTAAAGCATACTAACAAAAGTTCGCTAGGTAAAACTTGAACTTGCAACTAGAACAAAAGGATCCTCAAATCTCTGGGATTATGTAAGTATGGTCCTGGTATTCTCTCTCGTACTTAATTTTATTAAGCGCAGTCATATAAAAAGATTGGAAAAAAGAAAGTAAACTGCTTATTTTTTCAAATGTGATCGCCTCAACCTTTTGATACATACATTTCACTGTGAGACAGAAGGGTCAATGCCCTCACGGAAAAACCTTTGCATTTGCATAGGAAACCATGATTCTACCCAGGCTTGCTACGAATGTCTTGATTTAGGACTCTGAAAATATGGAAATCGTATGGAGAGAGAACGGGGCTGTACGAAGGATTTGTAGGGGCTTCCCAGCGAAACTCCTGCTGCGTAGTCAAAACAAAAAGGCTTGTCAGCTCCGAGAAAGTCATGATGCCGTTTTATTTGGCTGCAAGAGCCCGCTGCTCATTGACTTTCTGAAAACGAAGCAATAATTAACTAACAGCGGGACGCTGACACTCTGCAAAAATTGAAGTGCGCCATCAAGTCTAGAGACACATCATTCTGGTGCAGGACAATACCCGCCTACATGTTGTCAAGGTTGTTTCGATTTTTCTGTAGAAGTATCGCTGGGAAGTTGTTACACATCCTTCATAAAAGTCTCTCCACATGCGATTTCCATATTTTTAGAGACCTAAAGAAAGGCATTCGTGGCCGCCGATTTGTTTCGAACGAAGAGGTACACGACTGGAAACATGAATGTTTACATAGGCAACTGCAAACTTTTTCGATGAAGGCATTTACCGTCTTACCTCAGAGTAGGATAAATGTTCTAGTTGCAATGGCGATTACTTTTGAAATTCACTGAAGCGCAAAAGAAACCGGTATAGGCATGCGTATTCAAATACAGAGATACGTAAACACGCAGAATATGGCGCTACGGTCGGCAACGTATATATACTCGTATGACAACAAGTACCTGGCGCAGTTTCAGATCGGTTACTGCTGCTACAATGGCAGATTATCAAGATTTAAGTGAGTTTGAACGGAGCGTTATAGTCGGCGCACGAGCGATGGGATACAGAATCTTCGCGGTTGCAATAAAGTAAGTATTTTCCCGTACGACGTTTCACGAGTGTACCGTGAATATCAGGAATCAGGTGAAACATCAAATCCCCGACGTCGCTGCTGAAAAAGATCCTGCAAGAAAGGAACCAACGACGACTGAAGAGAATTGTTCAACGTAAAGGAAGTGCAACCCTTCCGCAAATTGTTGCAGATTTCAGTGCTGGGCCATCAACAAGTGTCAGCGTGGGAATCATTCAACGAAGCATGATCTATATGGGCTTTCGGAGCCGGAGCCCACACGTGTACCCTTGATGACTGCACGACACAAAGCTTTATGTCTAGTCTGGGCCCGTCAGCATGACGTTGAACTGTTGATGACTAGAAACATGTAGCCTGGTCGGAAGAGTCTCGTTTCTAATTGTATCGAGCGGATGCATATGCACGGGTATGGAGACAATCTATGAGTCCATGGACGCTGCATGTCAGCAAGCCACTGTTCAAGCTGGTGGAGGCTCGGTAATAGTGTGGGGTGTGCAGTTGGAGTGATATTGGACCTCTGATACGTCTAGATACGACTCTGACAGGTGACACGTACGTAAGCATCCCGCCTGATCACCTGCATCCATTCATGTCCATTGTGCATTCCCACGGACGTGGGCAATTCCGGCAGGACAATGCAACACCCCACACGTCCATAATTGTTATGAGTGGCTCCAGGAATACTCTTATGAGTTCAAAAACTTCCGCTACCCAGCATACTCGCCAGACATGAACATTATTGAACATATCTGCGATGCATTGCAACGTGCTGTTCGGAAGAGGTCTCCACTACCCCTGTTCATACGGATGTATGGAATGCCCTGCAGGACTGATGGCGTCAATTACTTCCAGCACTACTTCAGACATTAGTCGAGTCCATGCCACTTCGTGTTGCGGCTCTTCTGCGTGCTCGCGGGGGCGTGGGGGGGGGGGGGGCTACACGATATTAGGCAGGTGTACCAGTTTCTTTGGCTATTCAGTGAAATAACCCACCCATTAACTTACTTTTATCTTTATGTCTCGTTTTAAATTAGCTCCATCTTGTATTTCACTTATTATCTTCAGTTCAACAGACTCTTCCCACATCATTACATTTATCGTGACTATGATCTACGTAAAATGAAACTAATTCATTTTTTATTGCTCTGAAACAAAATGTCGACAACACAGGGCACGTCAGCGCGCAGCCTCACTGCTGGTGGTTGTTCATAGATCGATATTATCTCGGGAACCGCACTGTATGTGACATTTCTGGCCCCCAGTGGTCAGCAAACACCATTTACTTCCGAACAAATCGGTTTGAAAAGTAATACAATCTCACGCTGGAATCATTGTCTCAGATCCAATAACGGAAACAAGATGAGGGCACAAGCGCCACTAAAACACGGGAGGAAATAGCCTTTTGTTGACGCAGGAAATGAAATAACCTGAACGGACAACGTCTAAGAAGTGAACTCTACGGGAACCTATCTCGTTCGTTATATTGTTTGGTAACACGATATAAGGAAAGCACAGCATTTGAGTCTACAAAAAGTGGGTGAAGTCTAAGCGAGAAAGTAAAGTTCCTATATAAATTATAGTTTCAGTGGCAAGTTTCTTCTTTTCTTGCATTGCACCGAAGGTTCTATAGAGCGATATCTCAATATTAGCTACTTTCAAACGATTGCTGCACAATACTGTTTGTGAGAAAAGTGTACTCCGATACTCGGAAATA
Organism: Schistocerca piceifrons; assembly: GCF_021461385.2. NCBI lineage: Eukaryota > Metazoa > Arthropoda > Insecta > Orthoptera > Acrididae > Schistocerca > Schistocerca piceifrons. Next base: position 801,134,716 of record NC_060139.1, read on the forward strand.
CGATAGTAGCAGCACTACGGTGCTAAGCTCAGTAAATACTTCCAGGTACAGTTATTTGCAGCAGCAAACGAAAGTTTGACGGATAAACTGTTTTCTTTTAGATTACTACTTCCCAGTCAGGTATCAGTCAGTCGAATTGATAACATGAGTAGCTACAAATATTGACTACATTATATTGTGAATATCACGGATACTAGTTCCGCTTCGACGAATACAAATGTGGATGCTTTCTCTCTAAAGCAATCTCCCCACTCAATAAGCTAGTATCGACAGGTGTCAGATATTCACCGACTCAACAATCGCCGATAAGGCTGAAGCCGTCACGCTAGTGATGGGACTTACTACTAAACCCATTTCCGCCCCTCGTCTACGCCGGTATTCGGGTACAGTGCCTTGTTTACTTGGTTTGTTTGCTTGGTTACTACCAGTCAATGGTGCACAAAAGCATCGTTGACTTTCGTTGTGTTTCTTGACATAAGAAACACATCATCGCAGGCAACACTACACGCAATCTACTCATGAAGAAACAGACTTACACTCGGTCGATACGTGTGGAATGCTTGCGCGATGCGTTCAATTTTCTACAGAGAAGTTTTTCCGTGTGAGAAATAGTTTCATAAGTAATCACAATAATTTTCTTTTATAATTCTTCAATAGTTCGTCACTAGACAATCCATAATTTGCGCACGTGTAATGAAGCAACATGGTTGCAATATCGGCAGCATATTGGCGAGGCATTCCGGCGCCTTTCATGACCAGCAGCGGCGTACGTCGGCCCCACATAATGCCACCCCAAATTATCAGGGTACCTCCACCTTGCTGCACTCGCTGGACAGTGTGTCTAAGACGTTCAGTCTGACCGGAGTGCCTCCAAATACGTGTCCGACGATTGTCTGGTTGAAGACATGTGCGACACTCATCGGTGAAGAGAATGTCATGCCAATCCTGAGCGGCCCATTCAGCATATTGTTTGGCCCTTCTGTACCGCGCAGCATAGTGTCGTGGTTGCAAAGATGGACCTCGCCATGGACGTTGGGATTGAAGTTGTGCATCATGCAGCTTATTGCGCACAGTTTGAGTCGTAACACGACGTCCTGTGGCTGCACGAAAAGCATTATTCAACACGGTTGCATTCCTGTCAGGGTCCTTCCGAGCCATAATCCTTGGGTAGCGGTCATCCACTGCAGTAGTAGCCCTTGGGCAGCCTGTATCTCTTCCATGTCTGAACAACAACTCTTTGGTTCACTCCGAGATGCCTGGATACTTCCCTTGTTGAGAGTCCTTCCTGGCACAAAGTAACAATGTGGACATCATCGAACCGTGGTACTAACCGTCTAGGCATGCTTGAACTACAGATAACACGAGCCGTGTACGTCCTTCCTGGTGGAATGACTGGAACTGATCGGCTGTCGGTCCCCCTCCGACTAATAGGCGCTGCTCATGCACGGTTGTTTACGTCTTTGGGCGGGTTTAGTGACATCTCTGAACAGTCAAAGGGACTGTTTCTGTGATACAATATCCACAGTCGACCTCTATGTTCAGGAGTTTTAGGAAACGGGGCGGTGCAAAACTTTTTTTGATGTGTGTAGTTCACTTGATAGCAATTAGATGACACCATTACTGGATAGCTTTTAATCTTAAATTAAGATTAGTAGCGTCGTGCTGTAGCGATGTATTCACACTGCATGTCTTCCGAGATACGAGGATCGAACTCGGTCTGCAGCGTCTTGAAATAACTTGCCGTCAGAACAATTGTATGTAGGACTGCTGCGTAAAGCGGTGACAGCGTCCACTGGCGGCTTCATTGGTGTTATACCGAAGACAGCGAGAGCTGTGGAGAGCGGGGTGAGCGGAGACGCGCCGAAGGGAGACTTAGATGTATCCACTCCCGCAGATATGTGAGCAGCGCGTCATGTACGGTCGACAAAGACACCGTCGATACCGCAATCTTCACATAGCAGTGAATGGCATGGCAACTTGTCGCAATCGTGTGCACCTCTTTGCATTATAACGGAGTTTTTTATAGTTTGTAAACTAGAGACAAAGTGCACACGCGTGTTCATCGGGCTGAACCACTGAAGTTTGTATTAGGGATATGGTCAATGAACTTTGTTACTTCGCACTTACTAAATTACTTATATTCTACAACCCAAGCTCCCCTTCAAATATGAACCCATAGAAATCAAAAAGGTGCGACCAAAATGCTTCCGTTTTGCGGGTGATGCTGAGGTGCGTATCCATCATAGCTCGACTCCGGTGCGGGTACGTAAGCATCGACATGCAGGCAAGGCATCAGCCTGGCATTCGTGTCTTTACGACGTGTGTGCCTTAAATGGGGAGTCGTGAACTACGACGAAATTATTACGAAATTCGTCCAAACAGGACCAGCGTGCTATTACTCTTCTCTTGGTTGCCGAAGGTCAAACACCGGTAGATATCCATCGGAGAATGAAGGATGTCTGTTGGGAAGCGTATCTGTCGAAAACCACTGTTTTCGAATGATGCGCTAACGTCCGCGCTGGTCGCGATTCGTCACGAGACCAGCGTGCTGTTATTCTTTTCATGGGTGCCAAAGAACACAGGTAGACATCCATTTGAGAATGAATGGTGTCTATTTGGCAGAATGTCTGTTGAAAACTACAGTTGCCGATTGACGAGCCGAGTTCCGTACTGGTCGCGATTCGTTAAAAGATGCCAGTCGATCTGGGAGGCCAGCCTCATCCAGTACGAACAACAACAATACGGAGACCCTCGAGCACCCGCCCTGCAGTCCTGATCTCTCCCTGTGCGACTGTTATGCCCTCGGTCCTGACGAATGAGGATGTGCAGCAGGCAGTTACGGACATTTTTCACGCAGCTAGAGACTGTGTTCGGCCGGGGTCTTCAACCCTGTGCGTCGGTTGGATGACCTCAGTGCTCGTGGCGATTTTCTCTCATTGGAATACCGATTGTGAAACGTACGGCATTCAAAATAAAAGTTTTTGTTTGCCTCGTACACACTTCATTAATTTTCACTCCATCTTAAGATCTTATGGTCCACCTCCGTAACTGAGTGCTCAGCGTAGATGATTGTCATGCAGACGACACGAGCTTGATTTTCAGTACTGACAAGGATTCTTCCATGGTGGAAGGCATGGAACTGGTTGCACTCAGCCTTCTGATGCCAATTCGGGAACTACTTGACCACGTACTTGTGGCTCCATTATCTAGAAAGTCTGCAAAACAACCGGGCTAGCGTTGCGCTGACGACATGCCTCCCTCCCTCCCTCACTCCCCACCACCCCTCCCCCCCTCTCGTGAATCTCACTTCCTTGCCTTGAACTAAGGGTGTACAGACTTGTTAGTACCCCGGACCACAAGTGTCTCACTGTGACTACATAAGGACTGTTAAATTTAAAAATAGTGTAGCGTGAAACAATTTATTATTCCGAATTATGATCCCCTGCCCCCGTGCCAGCTAGTCTGAGCATAATATAACTAGGCTCTACAGGGGCCCGCTCTGAACTTTTCAGCAGAGAATGAAAGAGGAATAGAAACAAAAATTACACAATGAAGGGCGGCCCACCATCAGATCAATAGCGGTCGGTATGTGACCCCCGGGGTCGAGATCTGTGCTTCCCTGTTAAAGCTCACTGCCTCTGGCACTCTCTTGTTTCAGTTATAATCTACGAGCCGCCTCTTGCAGCTTCAGTCTCTCTTACCCTCTCTCTATTCTCCTCATTCGTCCTGTGACTTCACTGCAACTTCCTAAAACTTGTAGCCATAAATACTTGTTACCTTCGAGGCTGCGATAGTATTAGCGCATCGTTCTGGAGGGTTTTCATGTAAACCCCAACTCTAATAAATGCACACATCTTCTCCGAATTCATGTATTTCAATCGCCCCTAACAACCCACATCTTCTTTTCCACCCTCATCACAATTACTATCCTGTACAATATACGATCACGATGGAGGTCCTAAAGTAACAAATATAGTCATCAGAAAATGTGGCGTCCGATTAAAAACGCGTGGGTCCAATAATCAAATGAAACATTTAATAAAAGAATGATGATTTACTAATGTAGTAAACCACACCAGTTTTACATTAGAACTACTAGTGGCTATCGCTGGACAAATTGTTTGGCATCGTGGGAAGCCTTCGTAGACGTTAAAAATTCAGAGAACAAAGTTAGGTACGTTTCATATAAGAAACGATTTAAGTAGTTGATGGTGTGAAAGTTCTAAGGAGTCATTGATTCACATTTTTACTTGCACTTTTTATTTATTATATTTAATTAATGTTTGGAGCGGTATCTCGTGGCAATGACGGAAGCTGAAGACTACAGTGTCACAATGTCCATCCCACTGCAGCGCATTTTCTGCACAAGTGCCGGCCGTGGTGGCCAAGCGGTTAAAGGCGCTACAGTCTGGAACCGCGCAGCCGATACGGTCGCAGGTTCGAATCCTGCCTCGGGCATGGATGTGTGTGATGTCCTTAGGTTAGTTAGGTTTAAGTAGTTCTAAGTTCTAGGGGACTGATGACCTTAGAAGTTAAGTCCCATAGTGCTCAGAGCCATTTGAACCATTTCTGCACAAGTTACCGCCACTAGCCAGCAGCCAGCCTGAACTGCCAGGTCGACACGAGAAATATTTACGATTTGACATTTTCCCGCATTGCGAAAGGTAATATCCCTGAAAAAAACTCCTTCTACCCGGGTTATTGGTACGGAGCACCACCCCATTGCAACTTAGTACCGACGCTGCATCGGTAGTATGCACCTCACCACGAAACACTGGTACGAAGCAACTCCCGCATTGGAACATATTATGAAGAACCGTCTGTGATGCTTCGTCGGTAAATGCACCCTCTGTCATCAAAAAAGCACCATCCACCACGAAATATCGGTACGAAACGCCTACTGCCATGCAACAGTGGCTATGAAGCACTTCAGGGTACGCAACATTAGTATGGGGCCCTCTTTGCTATTGAACGTTGGTAAGAAGTAACCTTCACCACGAAACACTACCATGACGCTTCCTCCATCATGCAAGTCGGTAGGATGAACACATTCACATACAACATTTTTGTGAGACACCCACTGCCACATAGCGTCAGTGCGAATCGTCTTCTGGCAAGCATCATTGATGTGACGCACTCTCTACAGGGCGCAGCTGCACGTGAATTGGTAGGAAGTACCCTCTGGGGTGTAGAATCGGTATGGGAAACCATATAGCACGAAACATTAGTGCGTAACACTCTAGGCCACACAACGTCGGTACAGAACATTGCTAAAAAGCAAGTAAGTACCATCTGGCGTGCTAAGAAGTACCGTTTGGCGTGCAACACCTGTACAAAACACCCTACGGCATCCAGCATAGGTAAAAAACACTCTCAGCGACACAAAATTGGTATGGAATACCCACTGCCAAGTAACAACGTTAAGAACAACCTCCGCCACGCAATATCGGCGTGAAGCACCCTCTACAACGTAACATTGCAATGGAAAACTCTCTGCCGTGCAACAAACCACTATGATCACCTGATTAATAGTGTAGGTCCACCGGGGACACAGTACAGCAGCGATTCTACATGCCAAGGATTCGAAAAGCCTTTGTCAAATTTCAGGAGCTATATGCCACGCGCTGTTTACCCATAACTTAGGCAATTCATAGAATTTATGGGCCACTGGATTGAGAGCGTGGAGCTGACACCCGTTACCGACGCACTGGGTTGAAATTTTGGTGCTTTGTCAGCTAAGACATCAACGTGTGCACACTATCATGTTTCTTAAAACACTTTTGTAGGATTCTGGCCGTACGTCGTGGACATTATCAAGATGGAAGATCCTCTTGACATTAGGCGACACATCAAGCATGGAAGGATGCAGGTGGTCCGCAATAAATTTCACGTAGGCCACAGCTATGTTGCCTTCTATTACCACCACAGGCACCATGGAACCCCAGGAGAATGTACCCCATGGCATAATACTGCCCCATCCGTACTGTGTCTGAGGCACTGTGCATATTTTGAGAACATGTTTGCATAGATGACAGGACCATCAACCTGGTGTAAAAAGGAACGTGATTCATCGTACCAGGACGTTTCCACTGGTACATTGTCCAGTGCTCATTGCCCTGTGCCCATCCATTATCCTGCGCCCACTGAAATCTTAATCGAGCGTCGTTCTGTCAACACGGGAACACGTAAGAATTGTCTTCTGCAGAGCCCCATGTGCAAGAATGTGAGCTGAGCGGTGAGCTCGACAACACTCGTGCCTTCACCTTCATTCTCCTCTACCGTCAGTCATGTGAGTGAATTTCCGTATTTGTAGCCGGAGTGGCAGGGCGGTTTGAGGCGCCAAGACACGGACTGCACGGACCATCACGCCGGAGGTTCGAGTCCTCCCGCGGGCGTGGGTGTGGATGTTGTTCTTAGTTTAAGTTAGTTTATTTAGTGTGTCAGACTAGGGACCGATGACCTCAGTAGTTTGGTCCCTTAGGCATTCACGCACAATTGAACATTCCTTGTCCAGACACAGGAATAGGGAATAACGACAACAGAAGACTGAACCGGGTCCAATATAGAAGCTAAACGACACAGACACACGTGCAGGTAGCGAACTAGTCACATCTAATACGCTCACAGCGGATAAGAAGGTCGGTCTTTACGAATGTCACGTGACCTCGGCATCGAAGCTCATCGAGCGTACAGAGCCGCTGTGGAATGACAAACAGTGGAAATACTTGAAGCCACCATGAAACGTGTGGATGACGACGGTCCACTACTGGCCTCCAGACTTGGTGTGCCAAAGGAATAGTGTGTTCACAGCCGTTTTCGGTGCATGTCCCTCGTGTCCGGATGATGCACAGCGAGACCAACACAATAGCCACGCGGGCGGCAGAACGAAAAGCTGGCCCGTTGCCCCGCAGACCTCCGCTGTCCGTGCTGCTTCACAGCCTGCCTCTACCCGGGAAAAGGTGTCATCGCTACTCACGGATAATGTGCCACCCCCACTTCACGCCAAAGCTTGTGTTCCAAGAGACGTGGTGCGAGCTATCGATCGCGCCACGGTTCAGGGTGAGTGGTTAGTCAGTCATGAGTCACCCGAAATCCCTCTTTCCACCTTGCTCTCCGTCTACCCTGTGTTGTTGTTGTGATCTCCAGTCCAGAGACTGGTTTGAGGCAGCTCTCCATGCTGCTCTATCCTGTGCAAGATTCTTCATCTCCCAGTACCTACTGCAACCTTCTGAATCTGTTTAGTGTATTCATCTCTTGGTCTCCCTCTACGATTTTTACCCTCCACGTTGCCCTCCAATACTAAATTGGTGATCCATTTATGCCTCAGAATATGTCCTAACAACCGATCCCTTCTCTTAGGCAAGTTGTGCCGCAAATTTCTCTTCTTCACAATTCTGTTCAATACCTCCTCATAAGTTATGTGGTCTACCCATCTAATCTTCAGCATTCTTCTGTAGCACCACATTTCGAAAGCTTCTATTCTCTTTTTGTCTAAACTATTTATTGTCCACGTTTCACTTCCATACATGGCTACACTCCACAGAAATACCTCCAGAAAAGACTTCCTGACACCTAAATCTACAATCCGTCTACCCAACCCACTTGAAACCACAACCAGTCCACCTACCAAAGTACTGCATGGCACCATGTGGGGTAAGTCTGTGTGTGTGTGTGTGTGTGTGTGTGTGTGTGTGTGTGTGTGTGTGTTTGTGTGTGTGTGTGTGTGTATGTATGTATGTGTATGTGTATTTTACTGTCCCTCGTCAAAGAGTAATTCAGAAAACCAGCAAATTTCTTTTTTTTTTTTTTTCTTTTCTTCTTTTCAGTGAATGGTCACCTTTAATCCAAAATCATTTACATTCTATAATAAACTTCAAAAAATTTGCTGCATCAGCGTAAGTTGTGTGTACTTCGTAAATTAACTCCTATGTCAGACACCAACAGTTTTGGGGATTTCAAAACTCTGGTGATTGTGGTGCTTTTATTTGTGTATCAAAATCGCATCATTACCACCACATTCGAATTCCTCCTGAAAGTGACCGAGCTTCGATAGGCATTTTTTTATTTATCCTGACATTAAACGTATTCATGATTCAGGGAACAGTAGGTTAATTTACCTGGAAACTTGTTTTCAAGGAATCAACATAGTAGGTCGACTATTACCAGACGGAGTGTTAGTAATAATTTTAAAATTATATTCACAATGGGTCGTATCTAACGGTCATTCGGAATGACTCCAGTTGTTTTCACTGTAGTAATGTTACAACACCTTAAATGGGCACAGTTTGCCATGTCTTGGGTTTTACCTAAGACTAATGTTAGATTCCGATATTAAGCACATACACAAAAAAGCAGATTTTTATAACACCGCTAACAGTACCAGATTTATATTTTCGTGCTTCCCTATAGCAGTAACACAAAAAAAAGGAAAGTCGCAGGAAAAATACATGCAAAACAATACGCACCGAGCCATCACAATAAAAATCTGTTAATGCACAACATCTCTATAAAATGGGTCAAAATTCCTGAAATGTGTCGTGCTACAAGTTGAAGTGTTTAATTGGCACAGTACTTTATCATTTAAATGCAGGCTACCGAAAAACATCCTTTATGATACATACAATTAACTTTGAACAGTACCCGTGAGCTTTAGTTCCTCCTGCGCTGTCCTCGCACGTTTCTGTTAGGTGTCAATAGACATTCGGTAAGAATCTTAAGAGGACATTGTGAAATATGTTATTAGCTTCACAAATCAGAACGGATATAAACAACACCTCTCGTGCAAAACTCAGCTGGCCCTTTTATCGCACGATATTCTGCGAACCATGGATGAAGGGCTACAGAGAGATTACATATTCCCAGACTTTCGGAAAACGTATATAGTGACCCACTACCGTCTGATAACGAAGGTAATAGAATGTCGAATAGATTTTAAGATACGTGAGTGGGTCGAAGGTTTGTTACGTAATAAAATTAAGTACATTGTTTTATTCGGAGAGTGTTTATCTGTGACAGCGCCCCAGCGAAGAGTTGTCCTCTATAGTCCGTTAACGACGTGTCGGATAGAACAAGCAGCAATCTGCTGCTCTTTTTTTTATGAAACTGTGGAGTAGGGCCAGTTATTGTCGTTGAGTGACTTACAGGAAATTTCTAGTTGGTGTAATGAACGGCAGCTTGTTCTAAATGTGGACAGATGTAATTTAATGCAGATTAATAGGAAAATTAAACCTATTTTCTGTGTCTGCGCTAGCAGAGAGAAAACACGAATGTTAGTTCTCAACTTGTTTTATTGGGAAAAACCAATAAACAGAAACATTTCTGAAGTCGAGAAAGTAGTGCTCGGGTAGCGGGCCCTGGCTGCCATTGGGTGAGACACGAGGCTGTGTTTTCGTCCCCGGCAGCGACCTCGGTCGTACCGCAAACATCTGCTTTGGTTTCACTCGCGATGATAAAGGCATCCAACACCTCAGTTTTGTCATGCGGGATGCCGAAATCGCAGGCGGACGGGACGGATGGGGCCCTGTTATGTTTGCATTCAGTATTATTAGTGCAGTGCCTGGCGTCGATTGAGTATATATAGGTGTGACGTTTAGCATTGTTGGCAGAATTATAGGAAAGTGTAGGTCCACTATAAAGGGAATGCTCACAGAACTTTTGTCTGACCAATTACTAAGTACTGCTCGAGTGGTGGAGATATCTCCCAGGGTCAGATCTAAGGGACTCAGCGAAGCAATTAAGATGTGTGCTGCTAGATTTGTTAGCAAGAGGTTTTATCGACATGCGAGTATTACGAAAACGCTCCATGAACCAAAAGAGCAATCCTTGGACGGAAGATGACATTCTTCTACTAGCGCCTCAAGCCCCCCTCCCGAGAACGACTCTGGGGCATTAATATATCCAGTTTTTTATGACAGACTACCAAAAAGAACTGGGCATACACTACTGGCCATTAAAATTGCTACTCCACGAAGATGTCGTGCTACAGACGCGAAATTTAACCGACAGGAAGAAGATGCTCATACACAAACAGCAGTTGACCGGCGTTGCCTGGTGAAACGTTGATGTGATGCCTCGTGTAAGGAGGAGAGATGCGTACCATCACGTTTCCCATTTGTAGCCTATCGCGATTGCGGTTTATCGTATCGCGACATTGCTGCTCGCGTTGGTCGAGATCCAATGACTGTTAGCAGAATATGGAATCTGTGGGTTCAGGAGGGTAGTACGGAACGCAATGCTGGATCCCAACGGCCTCGTATCACTAGCAGTCGAGATGACAGGCATCTTACACCCATGGCTGTAATGGTTCGTGCAGCCACGTCTCCATCCCTGAGTCAACCAATGGGGACATTCGCAAGACAACAACCATCTACACGAACAGTTCGACGACGTTTGCAGCAGCATAGACTATCAGCTCAGATTCCATGGCTGCTGTTACCCTTGACGCTGCATCACAAACAGGAGCGCCTGCGATGGTGTACTCAACGATGAACCTGAGTGCTCGAATGGCAAAACGTCATTTTTTCGGATGAATCCAGGTTCTGTTTACAGCATCATGATGGTCGCATCCGTGTTTGTCGACATCGCGGTGTACGCACATTGGAAGCGTGTATTCGTCATTGCCATACTGGTGTTATCACCCGGCGTGGTGGTATTGGGTGCCATTGGTTACACGTCTCGGTCACCTCTTGTTCGCATTGACGGCACTTCGAACAGTGGACGTTACATTTCAGATGTGTTACGACCTGTGGCTCTACCCGTCATTCGATCCCAGTGAAACCCCACATTTCAGCAGGATAATGCACGGGCCTTTCTGTATACAGAATATTCGACTGCTGGCCTGGCCAGCACATTCTCTTTAGCTCTCACCAACTGAAAACGTCTGGTCAATGGTGGCCGAGCAACTGGCTCGTCACAATATGCCACTCACTACTCTTGATGAACTGTGGTATCTTGCTGAAGCTGCATGGGCAGCTGTACCTGTACACGCCATCAAAGCTCTACTTGACTCAATTCCCAGGCGTATCAAGGCCAGAGGTGGTTGATCTGGATACTGATTTCTCAGGGTCTATGCACCTAAATTGCGTCAAAATGTTATCACATGTCAGTTCTAGTATAATTTTTTTGTCCAATGAATACCCGTTTATCATGCGCATTTCTTCTTGGTGTAGCAATTTTAATGACCAGTAGTGTAGTTACCTGTTCCGGTCTCCCTTATGAAATATGCCTAGTTCTCTCTTTCCAGTCGGCCGATGATTTTTGAAATCGATTTTCTGTCGTCCTATCAACATAATCCTCCCATTTCACTTTATTCTCTTCTACACTGAAGCGCCAAGGAAACTGGTATACACATGCGTATCCTAATACAGAGATATCTAAACAGGCAAAATACGACACTGCGTTCGGCACCGCCTATATAAGAAAAAATTTGTCTGGATCAGTTGCTACATCGGTTACTGCTGCCACAATGGCAGGTTATCAGCATTTAAGTGAGATTGAACGTAGTCGGCAAACGAACGATGGGACACAGCCTCTCCCACCTAGCGATGAAGTGGGGATTTTTCCGTACGACCGTTTCACGATTGTACTGTGAATATCAGGAATCCGGTAAAACATCAAATCTCCGACATCGCTCAGTTCTAGTATAATATTTTTGTCCAATGAATACCCGTTTATCATCTGCATTTCTTCTTGCTGTAGCAATTTTAATGGCCAGTAGTGTAATAATGTAGGTAGCGCAAAACAATGGTTAGAATAGAAACTTAGTCACAAAGCTAAACAACACAATTAAAAGTAAAAAAAAAGCAGAAAGCACCAAACTACAGACAACAACACAGCAGAACCAAACACAAACACACAGTCCAATAACAACCACACAGGATAATCAGAAAAAGATGAAAGAACACACTAGACAGTACTCAGTGACATATAGACACAAACTCACGAATAAAATCACCAACATTTTTCAAGAGACAGGGAATAAACATGTCACAACAGACAATTCTATACAAAGATACACTTTAAACCGACAGAAAACAGAGACATATACCAAAAAAACAGGTATACATTAACTACAATGTAACACTTGTGAAAGCAGATACATAGGACAAACAGGTACAACATTCGACGTCAGATACAAAGAACACATAAGAGCTTGGAAATATGGGACAAACCTATCCACATTTGCAGAACACCTAAGAGAACGTGACCAAAAACCTTCTACTAGAGAATGAGACATGAAAATAATCAGAATCAACAATAAAAAACACCTAACAATGCAAGAAAATTGCCACACACACAAAACCAAAGCAGAAAGGAAAAACCTGCTGTATGATCAAGTACACACAATAAGCAATTCATGGCTTACACTGATAGGTAAAATAATAGAGTAACACTCCGAAAGAGGATTCATATAACAACACAATCCAACATAATAATAATGATACCACCCAACGTCTTTAAACTCACTTATCCATGAATCCCTCCACAGAACACTGAAACGAAAAGTCAAATCAGTTGTCGCCAAAGCCTTCAACCACTCACAAACAGCTAGTGCATTCATATTCAACACTATACAATTCAAACCACAAACCCCCCCTCCCCCCGTCCCTGCTGTCCGCTGTGACCTAACGGTTCTAGACGCTGCAGTCCGGAACCGCGCTGCTGCTACGGTCGCAGGCTCGAAGCCTGCCTCGGGTATGGATGTGTGTGATGTCCTTAGGTTAGTTAGGTTTAGGTAGTTCTAAGTTCTAGGGGACTGATGACCTCAGATGTTAAGTCCCATAATGCTTAGAGCCATTTGAACCACTTGAAACCCCCGCCTCCAACACACACACACACACACACACACACACACACACACACACACACACACACAAAGAAACTTACACACTCTTCAGCTCATTCTCTCCCTCTCATAAACAGACACGGTATAAACATCATGAATAGAAGTTGGGCCGGCCGCGGTGGCCGTGTGGTTCTAGGCGCTGCAGTCCGGAACCGCGCGACTGCTACGGTCGCAGGTTCGAATCCTGCCTCGGGCATGGATGTGTGTGATGTCCTTATGTTGGTTAGGTTTAAGTAGTTCTAAGTTCTAGGGGACTGATGACCTAAGATGTTAAGTCCCATAGTTCAAAATGGTTCAAATGGCTCTGAGCACTATGGGATTAACTTCTGTGGTCATCAGTCCCCAAGAACTTAAACTACTTAAACCTAACTAACATAAGGACATCACACACATCCATGCCCGAGGCAGGATTCGAACCTGCGACCGTAGCGGTCACGCGGTTCCAGACTGAAGCGCCTTTAACCGCACGGCCACACCGACCGGCTAAGTCCCATAGTGCTCAGAGCCATTTGAACCAATAGAAGTTGGTTTTGAACATGTAATTAGTTATGTTGCCGACAAGTAGGTAAACACACCAAAGAGGAGGAAAAACGTAATGGGGTTGCAATATTTACGTTGTTAAAAGTACAGTGTCCGAAGGAGTATTTATTTCGAGTTGCAAGGGAACAACAGTACACCACAAAAAAGAAGGAGAAACATGGTGAACAGACTGGAAAAGGTCAGAACTCAAAATGTGCTTATATGTCAGTAACAAAGCGGTAGTGGACCTCCAGACCAGATGAGACAGAACGCAGATCAGAAATCGTAAGTAATTACTTTTTCACATAAAAAATCGCTATGTGAACTGTTTGATAATTTAAAAATAGAAAAAATGTATCATCATAGATCCCAATGACGATGCCTTAGAACAAAAAATAATGCAAAACGCGCCTGAGAAAAATAAATTAAGTAGCAGCAGGAAAAGGCGCTTTCATTTACAAAACAAGTGTTTCACTAAAGACGTTGGCCTACAGCGCTAGAGGTTTGCAGTGCGAGTTTCAAAAAGATTGAAGATACCTCAGAGGAAGAAATCGGAAGCCGTCGGATCGGTCGAACGTGTAGGACAAGCCGTATCTCAATTCGGGAGATTACACGTCCGGGAAACAATTTACGCAGTTCGTCCACGGACAGACGGGCGGTGTAAGCAGTTGTACCGTCCTGGTCATACCACATGATTGGATGGGGATGGTTTAATCTGCGGAAATCTCGTTGAACCGGTACAAATGACTTCATTTCTGTGTAAAGCTCTGTCATATACGATATCGCACTCTCCACTTTTCCTTCGTAATTGAATTCCCCACCCCCTTGCAATGCTGCTAGGGTGTCACCGATTACTTGCGCATGCACCCGCAGTCATAATAGCCAACTGAAAAGTAGTGGTCTTTCTAGTCACCCCGAACAATTACATAGTTTCTCATGTATCTATACAAAACAGCAAAGAATGACAATAAACAGTTTGAAATTGTTTTTCTCATCGTTATAGTCGCAAATGCAGCGAGTGGAAACTACTGCATGTATGCTTCCGTACGAGCGCTAATTTGTTCTGTGTTGTCTTCATGGTCCTTACTTAATCCTCCGAAAGAGTATTAATGTAACAACACCATACAATATAATAATAATACCACCCAACGTCTTTACACTCACTTATCCATGAACCCTTCCACAGAACATTGAAACGAAAAATCAAATCAGCTGTCACCAAAGCTTTCAGCCACTCGCTAACAGCTAATGCATTCATATACAACACTCTGCAATTCAAACAACCAACTTCCTCCCCCCCCCCCCCCATACCAAACAAAACCCACCCCACACACACTCTCTCTCTCTCTCTCTCTCTCTCTCTCTCTCTCTCTCTCTCTCACACACACACACACACACACACACACACACACACACAAAGAAACTTACACGTTCCTCATCTCACTCTCTCCCTCTTATAATAATCACACACGGTATAAACTTCATTAATAGAAGTTGGTTTTGAATGTGTACTTAGTTAAGTTGGCAACAAGTAGGTTCAAATGGTTCAAATGGCTCTGAGCACTATGGGACTTAACTTCTGTGGTCATCAGTCCCCTAGAACTTAGAACTACTTAAACCTAACTAACCTAAGGACACCACACACACCCATGCCCGAAGCAGGATTCGAACCTGAGAGCGTAGTGGTCTCGTGGTTCCAGGCTGTAGCGCCTAGAACCGCTCGGTCACTTCGGCCGGCAACATGTAGGTAAACACACCAAAGAAGAGGAGAAACGTAATGGAGTTGCAATATTTACGTTGTTAAAAGCACAGTGTCCGAAGATATACTTACATCGAGTGGCAAAAGAGCAATAGTACACCACAAAGAAGAAGGAGAAACATGGTGAACATAGTGGAAAAGGTGAGAACTAAAAATTTATCGAGTGTAAAAAGAACAATAGTACACCACAAAAAAGAAGGAGAAACATGGTGAACAGAGTAGAAAAGATCAGAACTCAAAATGTGCTTATATGTCAGTAACAAAGTGGTAGTGGACCTCCAGACCAGATGAGAGGGAACGCGGATCAGGAAATCGTACGTAATTACTTTTTTACATAAAAAATCGCGATGTAAACTGTGTGATAATCTAAAAATAACAAAAATGTATCTTTATAGATCCCACTGATGATGCCTTAGAACAAGAAAAAGGCGAAACGATCCTGGAAAAATAAATTAAGTACCAGCAGGAAAAGGCGGTTTCATGTACAAATCAAGTGTTTCTACGCTTGCTGCGGAGGATGGCCACGCAAACAAACTTGTTATCTTTAGTGAAGTTGCCGTTATTCATGTTGCTGTACTGGAGATCACTTTGCGTAGCAGTTTCATAGCTCGACACCACTCGTCTACTGATCTAAAGATTAGGAATTTCAATCCACTCCATCGCTACATTTCCGCCCTGTCCAAGTGCATTATTTAGCAGTCTTGTGTGAGCTCCGCAGTAAGGCTCTGCATAGATTATATAACACTTCAAACCTTTACTGCGCAGCATCCACAGCTTGATACCAAATCAAATATGTTTACCCTAAATGAACTGTTTGGAACTGTGACGTCGATACTACGGTATTATAGTTCCATCAACTGACAGTTCCTTGCCCTTTGGTATCAAAAACTCGAACTTTATTAACACTGTTTTCAATGATGTGAATGTGATTCAAAAGCAACCATTTCGAAATTTCTTCAGACCTCCGTCACTCACAATGTTTACGTCACGGTATAATGTTGCCAACACATTCGTTTATTAACACTAATGATACCTGATAAAAGCTGGACATGTAGCACAGTGAATATACACTCCTGGAAATGGAAAAAAGAACACATTGACACCGGTGTGTCAGACCCACCATACTTGCTCCGGACACTGCGAGAGGGCTGAACAAGCAATGATCACACGCACGGCACAGCGGACACACCAGGAACCGCGGTGTTGGCCGTCGAATGGCGCTAGCTGCGCAGATCTCCGGATCTGTCCCCCATTGAGCATGTTTGGGACTGGATGAAGCGTCGTCTCACGCGGTCTGCACGTCCAGCACGAACGCTGGTCCAACTGAGGCGCCAGGTGGAAATGGCATGGCAAGCCGTTCCACAGGACTACATCCAGCAACTCTACGATCGTCTCCATGGGAGAATAGCAGCCTGCATTGCTGCGAAAGGTGGATATACACTGTACTAGTGCCGACATTGTGCATGCTCTGTTGCCTGTGTCTATGTGCCTGTGGTTCTGTCAGTGTGATCATGTGATGTATCTGACCCCAGGAATGTGTCAATAAAGTTTCCCCTTCCTGGGACAATGAATTCACGGTGTTCTTATTTCAATTTCCAGGAGTGTATGATCATAGGTAAAATGCAAACTACGACTCACTTTTTGGCCTGTACATAAATTAATCTGCATTGTAATAAACACGAATTTTCTTTGAAGAGACATTAAAATGTATGCAATGGAAAAGCAGCAGTGAGTTTCAGGCAGTGTAATATGTACGGTTCATAGGCGTTGTCCAAATATGGCAGATATCAATTCTTTTTTTTTATGTATTAAACGAGGCAAAAGGTAACCTCATCGTAATGCCTGTTTCTCTGGAACATTTCGATATAAAATGCTTTGGTTCCACTTCTACATGTAGTTTATCACGATTCAAATCATATTTTTCATATTCAATAGCTGCTTTTACTCTAAGAATCCAGCTAGGAAAATGAGCTGTATCTCGTACCACGGCATAATCTGACAAATTACAATATTCATCTGTATCAACAGTGGAGTCATCAAATGGAGGAATGGCTTCAAGTAACCTGATACTTGATCAAAATCCAGGATAGTCTTTATAATCATTAGAAAGTTCGTCATCTGGGGACAGTTTGCTGTCGAATCTAAATGAATAAGGATCCAGGGAACTGATGATATTAAACTCTCACAAGATGTACAAGCAATGAGATAAATATATGGAGTGAAGTCGTTCAATTAAATATGCATGTATGTGAGCAACAAAGACAAGTAGCTACATTAAAAATCTCTAAATGCTACAGACATTACATACGTTTATTTTGCACTAAATTCAACTGTAAAAAACAGACTGCAACAATCTTCTCTCGGTAGAACTGCGAAGTGCACCAAGAACAACAACAGAGTCTCATCAGTAAGACAATTATTCATTGTGTACAGCCGTTTTTACAAAAATACTTAAATGTAAAATATGTGAATTTTTAAAAGAATTTGGTGACTGTCTTTGCCAACAAGGACTAATCGGTTAAGGTGCGATTCCGAACACGACCGCAGACGGTAGGCTGCACTGACTGGCCGCACGCGTCACCACTGGTTCTCATTGTTTGCAATGCGAGGCAGCGGCGTCGCCTGCCACCGGTTACCTGCTTCGGTGACAGACGGTATCCTTGCTCAGTTAGCACAAGTGCTTCTCCCGCCTAAACGTATGGCGAGCGTAGGCAGCCTTCAGTGGCCAAAAATATCCACTTTAGTGAAAACGACTTCTATGAAGACAAGTAAATAAACATCGTGGCAAGATATTTTTTACTTTATGACGCAAAACTTGAAAAAACCAGAAACGCTATAGCGAAAGCTCTAGCTCAGGAGTTGAATAAAAGATGTAAGTATATTGGAGCTGTTATTTATTAACAAACAGATTCATATCTGCATTGTTTGTGACTATTATATGTGCACGTTAAACAGCCCAGAGGATAAGTTCTATCTTCTGTAAAGCATTATTGACAATCCATTGTTAACGTCTCACTCTTGGCCGCCACAGAACTATATTCGGTGCAGAAAATATGTTTAAATTTATGTTTAATTTCGTATCCATTGTTGTCTAGAAATCCTTCAAAACGAGGAAAGCTAAGCAACATTTTTTGGCTGGTTCCCTCCTTAACATTATAACTGTAAAATGGAGTAGCTTTATCTTCAAAGTAACGTCACCTAGCAAATTGTGTAAACAACACGTCGATGCCATCAGGTCGTCAGCCACGACAGGGGCATTGTAATAGAAGCCCTAAACAAATGACCCAGTAGACCAAAAGCGTTTTCTGTGACTCGACGAGCACGGCGTTAACTCTTGGTGATGCACCTCTTCTCGAATAAGGTTTCATTATACAAAGAGCAAGCGCTTCGTATCCAATTAGAACAGGGCTTCCTAACCTTTTCAGCTGGCGGACCCCTTCTTCAGTCGAAGAAAATCCATGGCGGACCCCTAGTCAGTCAAGAGCACAGTAACTTTAAATTTCAGAGCGAAACCCATGGGAACTGAAAGCTTCTTAAGCAAGTGCCATGTTCCCAATGACCCCCCCCCCCCCCCCCCCCACACGATCGATGTATCAATAGTCTTTGGTTTAGAGATGAATGAAAACAACTTGATATTAACGATCCAATTTGAATTCCCACTGTATCCAGACACTTGCTAGTGGATTTACTCCCTTTGTTCAACACACTATAGCCTAGTTTAAATTCCTTGGTAATTGAAATTTCACACAATGGAGCCGTCTTCCTCCAAGAGCAATCAACGTTGCGTCCAAACTGTTCGCTATTGACAAGCTGCCGCTTATGTTCTGTTCACTTCCACTGTTTGGCTACTGTTGTGTAAGGAGCATGCACATTTCGTAACAGTTGTGTGTGTGTGTGTGTGTGTGTGTGTGTGTGTGTGTGTGTGTGTGGTTTTTCGTGAAATCTGAAGAAAAATGTTTAAATGTATGTAAAGCCTTCCTTTGGTCGTCTTCCCTCCTCATTCATTTCAACTGGAAACTTCCCTCGTTGTGAAGGCGATGGTGAAACTGCACCCTTCTTCAATGATCCTGACTTCAGCCACCGATCCATTATAGAAGTAATAAACTGGTCAAAAGTCGACTTATGAAATAGGTAGTGCACTGACAAAGCAAGTTTAACATTTAATACGGCCTGGGGCCGCATACGTGCCAGCGAGCGCTGTGACTGGTCGACAAAGCTTGCTCTGCGCATGCGTAAAGCATTTCAGCGCATCTAGCGCCGTAAGCCGGCGCACATACCACCCCCGTATTGTTGCGACACAGTCGATCAGGGGAGCCGCATTCTCCGGCACTAAACTGTGTATACGTTCTCACTTAGGAACCGCAAAGGCTGCTTGGGGATACAACCTGAAGTAAAAGTACATGTTTTTCACACACACAAAAAATTGTGATGAATTTGATTTTCACATTTTTATTCAATAATTTTACTCATTATTTTACACGATTTGGTGCAAGGTGGCCGCGGACCCCCTAGAAAGAGCCAACGGACCCCTAAGGGGTCCGCGGACCACACGTTAGGAAGCCCTGAATTAGAAAATAGGGTGACATATGAATTGACCCTAGTAAATACTTTCACGGAGCGATATTAAACTTCTTTGCTGCTATTTTCTTCTCCATAACCGATTTTTAAAATATCCCGTTATGAGATTCTTTTTTCATACGTGCCGGCATCAATACCAATGAATTTACAATTTACTTCCACAACAGCCAACAAAACAATATGGAACATCTTAGTAACACAGTTTCCATTTATAGATGATGACTGTAGGAAGAACTGGAAGTTTTCAGCATACGGTTACCAGAGGTTCAAGAAGAAAGGGAAACAGGAATGGGCCCTGCTGTATCAAAAAATTGAAAAGCCAAAAGACACGAACAGCTATCGTTGATTTCTGATGTTTCACTACACAGGTCTGGAGGAGCAATTAGTGACGACTGTGGAGTCAACAATACAGCAATACAGGAACTGTAACAGGTGGTGAATGGTTCAAATGGCTCTGAGCACTATGCGACTTAACTTATGAGGTCATCAGTCGCCTAGAACTTAGAACCAATTAAACCTAACTAACCTAAGGACATCACACACATCCATGCCCGAGTCAGGATTCGAACCTGCAACCGTAGTGGTCGCTCGGTACCAGACTGTAGCGCCTAGAACCGCACGGCCACCCTGGCCGGCCGGTGAATGGGAGAAACAAACCCACAGTGTTCGGATACAGCATTAGCAGTTTGCTGCTCGACACTGTCACGTCGATTAAATATCTATGTGTAAAGTTGCAAAGCGACATGAAATGGAACCATCTTGCAAGGGTTATAGTGAGGAAGGGGAGAGGTCGAGTACTGTTTACAAGGGTGAAGTTTAGGAAAGTGTCGTTGATCTGCAAAGAAGACCGAGTATAGAACACTAGTGCGACCCCTTCTTGAATACTACTCGAGTGTTTGGGATCCACACCAGGTCGGATTAAAGGAACGCATAGAAGCAATTCATAGACGAGCTTCTATATTTGTTACCGGTAGGTCCGAACAACACCCAAGTATTACGGAGGTGCTTCGGGATCTCAAACGTTAATCTCTGAAGGGAAGGCTACGTTCTTCTCGAGGAACACTATTGAGAAAATTTAGAGGTTTTAAGGAACCTTTTGCACTCAAGCACACGACATTTAATTTACCGAAATTAGATTATATGTATCGATTTTTAAGACAAGAGAAAGCAAAATGAAGGAAATAACACCGCTCTCTTGTCAGCAGTAGGCATCTACACTCTTATGTCATTCGTTGTCCTAGAAGGACGTAATATTTTGTGTGGCTCCACAGTTAGCCATATTGATATATATTTGCAGAAAAGAGGCGCAGAATTAATAAGTCGCTCTCATTTGTGAATGATCTGCCATTATTTATCTAGAATTTTACGTAAGTGTCATTTATATCGTAATGTATGTTAAAATGAATATATGTTTTATTTAATCGTATGCTTTTCTCTGTTTTAGTAGTTTTAGTCACTCCATTCTCATGATTGAAGCTGAGGTTAGATAGCAGACTTTGTCTACAAAAAAAATATATAATGAGCCCTGGCTACGTTCCGTACATCTTCGGACGTGCGAAGCTCGATAAATTCACGGCGTAAATTTTAATGTCTCAATTACTTATCCAACGAAACAAATATTATTATTATTACAATCATATTATTGTTATATATTATATTATTATTTTATTTTTTATTTGTTAAAAGGTCCAGCATTCGACTCTGACTGCACGACGATTTTACTGCCGCCAACGTTCTATTCCAGTAACGACCACGAAGATAAGAGGAATTACTGCTCCTACGGGGACATTATGACATTCATTTCCCCCTCGCTTTATTTGTGGGTGAAGAAGCATAGTGTGTTGCTTGCGATGGACGTAGATGTAGATATAGACCACGAAGTCAGCAGAGGAGACGAAACTCGTCAACTGGAGCTTTCGGGATCGCAGGGTGTAGGACTGACACAAATAAATACAGATAATGGTGAGACATATGACTTAACAACCGAGGAAAAGTTTAGTACCAGTGAAACCTCCCCTTAGAAAAATTTATGAATGATTGTGCTGATAAACCCCTTACGTTATTTGATTTTCAAACAGCTGAGCAGAACTGAACGTACTCAGACATTTCGCACTTCACTTATTCTGATCAACACTAAACTGACACAATATTTTTATAGCAACGCAATCTGACTTTCAATAATCCCTACAAAAGAATGGCCCTGACTAACAATAACCTATACCTCTCACGAATCACTTACCTCACAAAAATCTTCGTTACTCGAACTACTGCAATACAGCAAGCGCCACTACTGTCAGCTAACTACTGAAGGCACTAACTACTGATACCGAGCGAGGTGGCGCAGTGGTTAGCACACTGGACTCGCATTCGGGAGGACGACGGTTCAATCCCGTCTCCGGCCATCCTGATTTAGGTTTTCCGTGATTTCCCTAAATCGTTTCAGGCAAATGCCGGGATGGTTCCTTTGAAAGGGCACGGCCGATTTCCTTCCCAATCCTTCCCTAACCCGAGCTTGCGCTCCGTCTCTAATGACCTCGTTGTCGACGGGACGTTAAACACTAACCACCACCACCTAACTACTGATAGGCATACAAGGAAATGAAAGATTCTGATGGATAACAAACAATGTATTTACCTTAAATAGTGTTCAAAAGTCATAATATAAATGTCAATTCATGACATCCAGTCTTACAAATTTACTGTCTCTGATGGACGCACGTCCAGATCATCGGCTCTCAAAACTCTGCCATCTCTCTCCCCACATCAACCACTGCTGGCGGCTCACCTCCAACTGCGTAACGCTACGCGCTGTTAACATCCAACTGCCCAACAGTACAATAGCGACTATTTCAACAATGCCAACCAGCCACAGACTGCACACAGCACAGTCAGTGATTTTCATACAGAGCGCTACGTGGTGTTACCAACATAAAAACCTGAACAGTCTACTTACACCAGTACAGAATAGAAAAGGCACTGAAGCTGGTAGTAATGATGAAGTAATATTAAGAAGGTGAAACGAAAAAGACGAAAATAATATTAAAACATTTACAGGGTTGCAAAGAAGATGACACTGGCTACTTTTCCGTCACATCGGCGAAGTTGTAAGGCGCTTAGCTCCAGTCTATATGGCAAAAAGAAATATTGTTGTTGACTATGAAGTAATCGCTGTCAGTCATCAAGTGGTACCAGCAGTCCTTCAGTCTCCACACCTCTAGCAATGTGTTCCGTATTAGAAAGGAAGTCTTGGAAGTGCAGCACAACATAAAAATGAATGAAATTTTATACACTTACCTGAATATCAAAAATAATTTTCCTTCTAAGCTAGTTGCATTCACTAGGCACTGTGGTTTTACGTCATCTGTAATAAAAAATGAGCATGTAACTACATTTTTGTTTAAACAACGCTACCTCCTGAATATCTTCCCATCATTCCATCACTTACCAAAGGTGTTATAATCAACGCTACGTGATTTCCTTCTGCTATTCTACTTTTATACAACGACATGGCCATCTTTCTTCTTTTCCTGTATGTAAGACTCAAATGGCACCATCTTCTACTTCCAATAACAGTGCAATATCCACGGTGCTCTTATAATCGACTGCAATGCGTGTCTGTCGCTGCGTTCTACACCGACTGTGGCCGACAGCATAGCCGTCTGTATTCTGTAGCTGTGATCGGTCGCTGTCTCCGTGTCCGGAATCTCACCTTCACACTGTATGTTGACTTGTGGCTGATACAGGGTGTCTGTCCATAGTCATCGGGTTAATTTTCTCTCGTGTTTTCGGCAGATTCAGTTTTGTAGTGTATAGCTGGAATTTTGCCAAATAAATACTGTTCACAAAGTCTTTCATGTGATACCCACTGCCAGCGGAAGCATCGGCTTCTTCCCAGTTACAAACAAAATGATTTTTAATGCTGAATTTTACGAGTCCATTCGTTAGAGCAATCCCATATTAGTCGAGTGCGAT
Source organism: Schistocerca piceifrons (assembly GCF_021461385.2). Lineage (NCBI taxonomy): Eukaryota > Metazoa > Arthropoda > Insecta > Orthoptera > Acrididae > Schistocerca > Schistocerca piceifrons. The sequence goes on from NC_060139.1 coordinate 801,158,388, forward strand.
ATCAGTTTCTGCGATATACATTAACAGGAACAGTCAAAGACAAAGAATAACCGGTACTCCAGTAGCGAGTAAGCAGTGCTTCAGCATGACGGTAGCACTCAGCACGGTCCACGGCAGTGCTGCCGTTGCTGAGTACTGGTTATTTGTTCAAATGGCTCTGAGCACTATGCGACTTAACTTATGAGGTCATCAGTCGCCTAGAACTGAGAGCTAATTAAACCTAACTAGCCTAAGGACATCACACACATCCATGTCCGAGGCAGGATTCGAACCTGCAACCGTAGTGGTCGCTCGGTTCCAGACTGTAGCGCCTAAAACCGCATGGCCACCCCGACCGGCCGGGGAATGGGGGAAACAAACCCACAGCGTTCGGATACAGCATTAGCAGTGTGCTGCTCGACACTGTCACGCCGATTAAATATCTATGTGTAAAGTTGCAAAGCGACATGAAATGGATGGGGGGAGAGAGATGGCAGAGTTTTGAGAGCCGATGATCTGGACGTGTGTCCGTCAGAGACAGTAAATTTGTAAGACTGGATGTCATGAACTGATATTTATATTATGACTTTTGAACACTATTTAAGGTAAATACTTTGTTTGTTATCCATCAAAACCTTTCATTTCCTTATATGCCTATCAGTAGTTAGTGCCTTCAGTAGTTGTAGAATCTTTTATTTGTATTGGTGCTCGCTGTATTGCAGTAGTTCGAGAAACGAAGATTTTTCTGAGGTAAGTGATTCATGAAAGGTATAGGTTATTGTTAGTCAGGGCTATTCCTTTGTAGGGATTATTGAAAGTCAGACTGCGTTGCGCTAAAAGTATTGTGTGTCAGCTTAGTGATGATCGCAATAAGTAAAGAGCGAAATGTCTGAGTACGTTCAGTTCTGCTCAGCTGTTTCAAAATCAAATAAAGTAAGAGGTATATCAGCACAGTAATTCATAAATTTTTCTAAGGGGAGGTTTCAGTAAGTATTTTGTGTAAGATGAAGTAAGAAAGACTGATATTGATTTGTTGCAATTGTGTTATTGAAAAATAATTTTGTATTATCTATCACCGTTTAGAATTTCATCATAGGGGACACTCTGTGTTCTATTTGTTTAACGTTCATTAACATCGGTTTTGGTAGAATAGGGTCGTGTTTCAGGGTCAATGCTGCGTCTTCAGAGTTTCATTGTTTTATTTGAACGTTTTGCAGTAGGCAAACATGCAAACTGATCGAAGTAACAAACCAGCCTGACAGTGACCATCATTCACTTGACGTTTTAATAGGAGTACTACTGTTCTAGACTACAGAGACAAGTAAAACCCTCCACGATGTCCAACAAGAATTTGTAATCAAACTCCATCCTGGCAATAGCGGAAATGTGTTTACGACCTACGATAATAATTATCATCGTGAGCAATGTGTTCCTCGGTGCTAAGTAATAATAAGCCGAGTAAAATGCTTGTACAAAAGTGAATGCAGAAACCGTGCGACATCGTATCTCACTGGATTCACGGCGGCGGTAAAGCGAGACCCGAATCGTAAAAAATTTAACGCTCGTAATTATGAACTTTCATAAAAGCTTTAGCGCGGCGCGCTTACGGCTCGCCATAAAAGGCCGAGGCTCTGCAGCTGCCGCCCCAGATGCATGGACAAAGGAGACGTGCGCTCTGGATCCAGCTGTCTGCCTGGACAATTCACTCGGCGCGAGCCACCCACCACGTCCTGACTGATGCGTGACGGATACACACTGATAGGAAAAACAAAAACTGTACGAGCTGCTTTGTTAAACGCCAAGATATAAAAGATAAAGTGCATAGCACAAAGAGAAACATTGGAACAACTCGTATGGTCTCAGGCTCTCGTCGAGGGTGGGAACTGTGCTACAATTTTTTCATACAATTTTAAAGAAGTATTTCAGTACCTCGGTTTGAGATAACGCTAAATAGAAAATAAATATAAACTTTACCCCTGTGCCTACCTTCTGATATTTTTCCTTCCACAGGCGTCGAAGACTTGTGTTCATTGAGTGTGACAAGAGAGTTGCGTTCTAGCATTAGAGAAAAGCACGCGCAAATAGTCTACAGCCGCCATTATGCATACTTAACTGATGTTAACTAAGACTGATTATATTACTGACATAAAAAACTGGACGTTGCCGACTCAAAAATTTTATGCGACTCTACGAAAAAAAAATGAATCAACGGGTACATGGCATATTTTATTTTGTTTTGCAAATCATGATTTATTCTATTTACAGTTATTTTGCCAGATCTTGCCTTTGCACTCAAAATTAATTTTAATAAGATGCTCTCTACATTCATTTGCCTTTCCAGAGGCTCACTGATAGTAAGGAAAATAAGGGTGGATTTCCTAACATGTATAAAATACAATTTCATTCCGTAATTAACTTCGGATGCTTAGAAACATACTTTAATAACCAAAGGGTCTGCAAGGATTAATGAACGGAACAATCTGTGCTGGTGTCATTGAAATGGACTGCAGAAAAGTCGTTTGTACGTCGACGTATTTTTCAGCATCCGGTAGACAACCCAGGAAGCGTTGATACCTACAAATACACTCGAAAAAAAAAAAAAAAGAACGAACCAGGAAGGAATTGCCCGAATGGGATGGAAATCGGTAGATTGGATGAACATGTAGAGACAAACAAATGATTGCAATTACAGAAAAAACGTAGAATTATTCAAGAGTAAGGTTTTCGCAAATGGAGCAAGTCAGTAACATTTTGGTCCGCCTCTGGTCTTCATGCGAGCAGTTATTCGGCTTGGCACTGATTGGCAGAGTTGCTGGATATCTTCCTCAGGGATACTGCGCCAAATTCTGCTCAATTGGCGCGTTAGATCGTCAGAATCCGGAGCTGGTTGAAGGGCCGTGACTGTAATGCTCCAAGCGTTGTCAACTGAGGAGAGATATGGCAACCTTGCTGGTCAAGGTACGGTTTGGCAAGCACGAAGACCATCAGCCGAAAATATCACCGTGTACGGGTGCGCATTATCTTGCTGAAATATAAGCCCAGGATGGCTTGCCACAAAGGGCAAAGAAACGGCCCGTAGAAGATCGTCGTCGTACCGCTGCGCTTAAGAATGCCGTGGATGACAACCAACGGAGTCCTCCTGAGAAAAGAAATGGCACTCCAGACCATCGCTCCTGTTTGTATGGCGGACGAGAGTCAGATTCGTATCCCACCAATGTGCTGGGCGGCTCCACACACATCTTCCGCCTGGAATCTCATTGACTGGAGTAGAATTTTCTTCGATGGTGAGTCCCGCTCCGAAGAGAGCTCCGATAATCAGTGAAAGCGGCTCGACAACCAGGGTTGATGGTCTATGGTGCCATTTCTTTTCATAACAGGTTCCCTTCTGTTGTCATCTGCGGCACCCTTTCAGCACAGCGATACGTCTACCTGCTGCCCCTCATGGCAAGCCACCCTGGACTTACAATGCAGTAATGTAACGCCCATCCACACAAGGCGAGAATTTCTACTGCTTGTCTTCGTGCTCGTCAAACTCCAACGTGGCCAGCAGGGTCAGTGGGTCTGTCCCCAATTGAGAACGCTTGGAGCATTACGGGCAGGAGCCTCCAACCACCCTCGGATTTTGACGATCTAATGCGCCAAGTGGACAGAATTTGGCATGATGTCCATCGGGAGGGCATCCAACAACTCTGACGATCAGTGCCAATCAAAATAACAGCTTTCATAATGGCGAGAGGTGGACCAACACGTTATTGACTTGCTCAAGTTGTGAACCTCTTTCTCTTGAATAAACTATCCACTATTTCCGAAATTGTAAACAAATCGCCGTTTGCAGATGTACACCCCATCTACCGATTTCCACCCCATTCGGTTAAATCCTTTGTGCTGCGTCTTTTATTTTGTCTCAGAATATATTCACTGGACAAAATAGTGAGCTCTCAAAAGCGCACTCTTGTTGCTACGGTGCGCTGTAGATGTTTTGGAAGTGGTACATGGCGGTCACGTGACCCTCCACTGCTGAGGTGTCAGGGCAAAGAAATCTTGTGAAGGAACCACGATGTTGTGGAAATTGTACATGGCAGACACGTGACCCGCCACCACTAAGGTGTCATGACACTGAAATCGTGTGTAGGTAGCACTCCGTTGCATGTGATCAGCACAGTAAGATGGGCAGACGAGGAAATGTGCCAAATTGGCAGAAGGAAGTATCACTTTCGGGCGTGTCCGTAACCACACCGTGAATGAAGGTACCTGATATACTGGTGCACCAAAGGCGGACGTTCAAAGAGTCTAAAGGAATATAACGTGGCGTATGAACAGTTGTCGTAGAAGATATCGTAAGCTACTGGAATCGGAAACGAACGAGAAGGCTTGTCAATGAGAATCGATTTCATACCTTTCTATTTATAAAGTTCCATTTCGATCATTTTCCGAGGTAATATTTCAAAATAAGTTACATGCAACAGATGTTTGGCTCAAATGGCTCTGAGCACTATGGGACTTAACATCTATGGTCATCAGTCCCCCAGAACTTAGAACTACTTAAACCTAACTAACCTAAGGACTTCACACAACACCCAGCCATCACGAGGCAGAGAAAATCCCTGACCCCGCCGGGAATCGAACCCGGGAACCCGGGCGTGGAAAGCGAGAACGCTACCGCACGACCACGAGATGCGGGCAACAGATGTTTGGAGCAGGGAAACTCGTAAAATTAGGCGCTGTATATAGTAACGCACAAAGCTTGTGACGTTCCTTTACTTTTTTCCTGACTTCGCTGATAATTGCTCCTGTCCTTGTCTACGATGGATTATCTGATGATAGATCCGGTTTTAAGCGCAACTGATTGAAAGATCGTTGTTAATTCGTTAGATGCTTTCTGTAAAGCGTGGAAAGATATCACTGAATTATAGTAACAAAATCGTGCCCCGAGTTTCGAAAAAAAAAACTCCACCTTTTATGAATGCCACAACCTTAAGCGACACTCGCTACTTGCGAGTTGCCATACAGTACTTTTCTGACACACGAGCGTAAAATTCAATAAACTACTTGGCTTTTTTGGAATACTGCCTCCGACCGAGTGTTTTCGACCGACCACATCTGTTGAACTTTCACTTTAACTACTGCCATGCTAGTGCGCTTACAAATAACCAACCTTAAAACTCTGTTGAGTGCAGAGATGCTTAATGGTGTGATTTGCCGCTCACAGAGGTTGTACTTTTTCTTATAGCAATCTAGACGCAGTAACGGTTACCTCACATCCCCTTAACTTTTAAATTTTTGTTCTTGGATTCCTCCTGCGAATGAAAAATCCGAGATAAAGAAAGACAAGCATGGTCATGACCGTAAAAATCAAAATCGTCCTACAAAGATAAGGGATTGCAATAAAATTCAATTAACGCTAACATTGTGGCATGTTTATAACAAATATACCGTGTGTTTAACCTAAGCTAGTCACTGTGAAGGGGCAGGTGACAGCACAAGCTGTGGCGCTAACAGAATGTAAATATCTCGTTTGTGGCGGATCAGAGAAATTCTCCTCATCAGCGTTAGTCCTTTTCATCAGTTAAAAACTAAAAGTGAGACGAAGAAGCAAAGGGATAGGATGGGTGGGAAATCGTGACGGCTAACCGCACAGGGAGTTGTGGTAATGAAATGGCGAAAGTTGAAACCTTGTACCGGACCGGGACTAGAACTGGGATTTACCGCTTCTCATGAGTGGTCGCTGACCGACTCAAATTTCCAACTTATCGCACGCCGCAATTCAGTTTCCCTCATCCATTAAACTTAGTACTCGCAAATCCTGTTTCCCATAGGAGTTTGGACGATACTTATGCATTAACCCTGAAAAACATCGAGAAGACTTCCTCCTCCTTTTCAGAAATATATATATATATATATATATATATATATATATATATCACTAAGATATATACCTTTCGTCGGGGTCAGTCAGTATATGGGTGACCGTGTGTGGTATTAGCAGCGACGCATCACAAAATATCAGTGAATCCCTACTCACAGAACTTAGAAAGGCAACAGTGCTGTGTCTGTATTTGATAGAGTCTGCACCGTTAAATGAACTGTTCCTTCAGATTTGCATGCATTGGTCAGTGAATTTCCCCATTTGTGGGCCGTATCGTCAACAGAATGGTTCCTTATTGGTCTCTGCTTGGTTTATGTATTTTCCTCATCGTATCACATGACCGCTGCGCCACAAGACGAATTTCAGTCTTGCAGCGAGCAGTGGTCGCAATGTTCTCGTCCATCAGTGTAGTTACACATCCAGCGCATTTCTCATGTTCCGCCCCGTGTATTCTTATCTCAAGAGAGTCACGAAAAACTTATATTTTTCACTACACAGACAGCTTACTTAATTTTAAATCTGTACTGACGAGAGCTGCATACAAGTATCCTTCCACAAGGAATGAAAATCATAGCTCCACAGGAACAAATTCAGTAAGCCTACTGTAGATTTTGTGGAATAAAGCTATTTTCAGTTTTTTAATGTAAGCCTACTGTAGATTTTGCAGAATAAAGCTATTTTCAGTTTTTTAATGTAAATAGTACGTATGTCCGTATTACATAGTTTACAAATACACCTCATGCAGTGTATGTGATAAATACGGCGGTAATAAATGTAATGTGCACGTTTGAAGTACAGATGCAGGCCAAACGACTGCTGTAGCAGCAAAGAAAAAAGTACTAATCTCAAAAAAAAACTGTTAATGCTTTACGAATAGACATTGCGCTGTCTGTGACATACTTCTGTGTGTAAGAGCAGTTAAAGCCTTGTTATATGACTGGAGTACATGCTTCGCTTTTCAAAATGCTAGTTGTTACTGATAGAAAATTCTTTTATCCACAGTGAGAACCTGCCTCACAAGATAAAGTGTAAACTACTACTGGTACACTAAAGTCAGCAAACGGAGACGGCATTTTCACTGTTTATAACGAATTGAAAATACGTCTCTTATCCTCGACAACATGTCTTCCTGCCGTAACGACTGGCGGACTGGGCTGTTTGCAGAGCGCGGTGTTGGTGTTGGCTCTACAGCTCCGCCCACGTGCGCATACACACACGCACACACACGCACACACACACACACACACACACACACACACACACACACACACACACACACACACACAGACGAGTGCGTCCACACACAACTTTACACAACAGGCCGGATGATGCATTAGTGTGGCAGCAGAGTGTATTCCCGTGCAGCCCTTGCAGACTGACGAAACAGAAGCTACGATGAATGTGTCAGTAAATATTAATTGACATCGTGAGGCGTTCGAAGTTACGGGAATTCACTGCGTGACCCATAAGTCATTGTTTGAAAATTCACAAATTCACGGAATAATGTAGGTACGGAGGTGAAACTTTACACACATGCCTGAATGACATAGAGTTTTATTGAAATGAAATCGGGGTGCAGAAACGGACCAGTCGATGGCGCTGAACAGCTACAGCTGTATAAACCGAGCTGTACTGAGAGGGGGAGTCAGATGCACCGACATTTGCGGCATGTTGACTTTACCAGAAAAGGTAGTGTCAGTGAAGCTTCACTATAAACCTTCTGATGATAGCGGGTACAGGTCTTGTGACATGTGTCGCTATGAAGAAAATGATCACGAAGTTCGAAACCAAGGGCTGTCTAGACGACCGGCCCTGTAGTAAGATATCAGACAGAAGTGCTTCTGCTGCTCGGACTGTTACGAAAGAAAAGGCGACTACATTCCACGCACTACGGTTTGGATCTCTCCAAGATGTATCCTCGAACGCTGTCCCTACAAAATTGATCGTCATCATGAATTGGTAGCCACCGATTTTGTGACGCGGAGAGCATCTGCATTGTGGGCTCTTCAGAAAATGGGGGAAGATGATGGTTGGTTATCTAAAGTGTCCGGTACCTGCGATGCCAATTTCACAATCCGACGATCTGCCAACAGCCACAACCGCAGAATTTTGGCTTTCGAAAGTCCTACAACTGTCATGTAAACCCCATTGAATGATGAGAAACACCTTGTAGATTTACCACATCAACCGTGATTGGACTCTTTTTCATCAAGGAAATGAGGGGTGTTGCTTTTCAGACTGTAGCGTGACGCATACCAGGTACTCCTATATGAGCCGGCCGGGATGGCCGAGCGGTTCTAGGCGCTACAGTCCGGAACCGCGCGACCACTGCAGTCGCAGGTTAGAATCCTGCCTCGGGTATGGATGTGTGTGATGTCCTTAGGTTAGGTTTAAGTAGTTCTAAGTTGTAGGGGACTGATGACCACAGAAGTTAAGTCCCATAGTGCTCAGAGCCATTTGAACTCCTATGTGCTATATACTTGCATCATCTCTAGCCTGACTGATAAACTCAAACTGGAAAGTACGACTTTTATGCAGGATGGTGTTCCAACCCATTTTGCTACACGTGTGAAAGATCTGTTGCGCACATCGTTTAGTGAACCTCCAGTTCCGTCATTCTTGGCTTCCCAGGTCCCTAACTCAATCCGTTTTATTACTGGCTGTGTGGTTACCTGAAGTCGCAAGTTTACCACAATCGTCCAACCTCATTAGGGACGCCAAAATACAATATACGAATGCAGCTTCTCACCCCATCTGCTGAAATGCTGCAAAAAATGCCCAGAAATGCATGTCATTGCATTGTCCCTCGACTATAAGTATTGTTGTTGATGATGAATGTCGGCCACCGTGTTCAGCGTTAGATATAAAGAACATCATCTTTACTAAATCTCTATTACTATGCTAACTATTGCATTTGTATCATATGAACTTGTTTTTGGTTTCAATAAAACCTCATCCATTTCAAGCATATGCGTCCTTTTTTACTTCTCTACCATCATTATTCCATGAAGTACTGAATTTTCAAATGTTAACGAACTTTTGGGTCGCCTTGTAGAATGGAGAAAATACAACTCATTTTTACTTTGCGCGTACTTATTTTTCTATATCACACTAACGTTAAAATGGTTCAAATGGCTCTGAGCACTATGGGACTTAACATCTATGGTCATCAGTGCCCTAGAACTTAGAACTACTTAAACCTAAGTAACCTAAGGACATCACACAACACCCAGTCATCACGAGGCAGAGAAAATCCCTGACCCCGCCGGGAATCGAACCCGGGACTCCGTGCTCTGGAAGCGAGAACGCTACCGCGAGACCACGAGCTGCGGACTATCACACTAACGTCGGAGAATGCAATGTCTTTATATCATATGACTGGCCAGCGGTGCTTAATGTCAAAGAGAGAGAGTATCTATGGTTATCTACTGGAAGCGAACTACCTTAACTGTACCGTGGGACAGACGATTGAAAGATTCTAGAAATACATATTATATACACAAAATTAAGATAGGTTCGGCAAAATACTGCAATATTGTGACTAAAAGTCAATTATTTGGTGAGAATTATAACGGATAGGGAAATAATTATGAATAAGTACTGTTTGCGCCACTGGGCGGTTGGTCTCGGACAATAGCATGAAGCGGCTGTTCTTTAAGAACCAGAGATCATCATAAATGCTGCCTACACTGTCTGAGAATGAACAATGTCTCTTTGGACACGCTTCATTTTCTTTCGCAGTATGTTGCTTAGCCAATGCAGTTACCTTAAATCCATAAGCGACAGACAGTTGGTGCCAATGCCACCATTAAGGCAGTTAGTAAACAGGTAATATTTCAGTGCTTTATATTTCTATGTGATAATTCCGATAAAATTATCCTTCATTTACTGCGAGATATGGTAAGTGACTTTAACGATAGATACGGTTACGTAATATTACAGGTAGATAATTGTGGCAGACATCACAAAAAGTTGTACTCTTACACGTCGTGTTAATGTACAGAAATGCATGTCATTGCAGTGTTCGAGTGAATGAAGTCAGTGGTGTTACACAACTTTGATTTTCTAAGAACTGTTTGAGATATCTCACCGGTCGAAGGTGGATGCTTTATTTATTCATTCTTTTCCATTTATTCATTCTTAACAGTTACGTCTGTCTCTATTGTGTATCATGATTTTTTCCTTCTGTACATGTCTCCTCTGATCGATGTGCGAAATTACAACGCACGCTCAACAGTACCCACTGATGTCCCGCCACTAAACTTCTTCTAATCGTTATGGTGTTTCATTTTATTTTACGACCAGCCATGTTCCCAGCGTTTCCCGGAAATGTCTCAATTACAGTGTTCTATTAGCTCATTTCTTCCTCCCCTCTATCTCTCATCTCCTCCTCCACCAGACTGTGTCCATCTCCTCCTCCCCCCTTTTCTTCTCCTCCTCATCTTCATCTTCTATTCCTCCTCCTCCTCCTTCTCCTCTCTGTTCACCTCGCCATCTCTCTGTCCATTTCCTCCCCTCTTTCTTTGTCCATCTCCTTCCTCTTCTCTTTCCGTCTCATTCCCATTCTCTGTCCTCTAGCCTATCCATGTCCATCTCTCCATCTTCTCTTCCTCTGCCATTTTTCTCGTCCCATCTCTCGCCACCTCTTGCTCCCCCTCCCTCTGACTACCTTCTCTTAACACCTCCCATCTACACATTATCGTAGCCACCTCAATGTACAGTTGCTGGTTCTTTCTCTCACAGTATTTCTTTCCAGATATTACCATATGTACGAAGTTTGACTGAATTTGATCCTGAGTTTTAGGAGGAACTTCTTACCCTTGGCTGCGCACATATGTGACATGCATTTCGCCCACACTGCATAACACATTTCACACATTTGTGCACATATGTGACTTGTATCTTACAGCGAAATTCGCCCTGCAGTGAAGTTTCCTAGCTGGTCAATATTTATGTCGTCACATCTCCTGAAAAATATATCACAGAGCGATATAATTTCCCAGTTCAGTCAGTGGTATATGTAAATAACGTCTGCAAAATGCGTTGCAAATACAGACAGTAGCAAGGAAGTGATAATTAGTACCGCATGCCTAACGCGGCACTTTTGCTGTGTCAGCAGCGAAAGTATAGTAAGCAAAAAACTTTCTTCCTTTCTTCATTGTGCCGTGGGTAACTGCGAGAAAAAGTCTCGAAAAGGGTTGAAATTATGTGTAAAGTTATTTGCAAATTACGATGTGCTCTCAGTCTAATACTAGATTAATATAGTCAGGTTATTTGCCAGTCGTGAGCTACGTTCTGTTTTCATCCCCACATTCAGCCCAATGCGGATTACGTGGTTCTCAGCCCCACAGTGGTTTTTTTCATACACTAAGTTATACACTGCGATGACAAAAATCATGGGATAGCGGTATGCACATACACAGATAGCTGCAGTATCGCTTACACAAGGTATAAAAGGGCAGTGCATCGGTGGAGCTGTGATTTCTACTCAAATGATTCATGTGAAAAGATTTACGACGTAATTGTGGTCGCACAATGGCAGTTAACAGACGTTGAACGCGGGATAGTAGTTGAAGCTAGACGCATGGAACATTCTATTTCGGAAATCGTTAGGGAATTCAATGTTTCGAGATTTACAGTGTTGAGAGTGTGTTGAGAATACGGCCGCCGACTGCCTTCACTTAACGATCGAGAGCAGCGGCTTTTCTGTAGAGTTGTCAGAGTTAACAGACAAGCAACAGTGTGAAACGCAGAAATCGATGTGGGGCATACGACTAACGCATCCGTTCGAACTGCGCGGCGAAATCTGGCGTTAATGGGATACGGCAGGAGATGACCAACGCGAATGCCTTCGCTAACCCCACGACATTGCCTGCGGCTCGTGACCATATCGGTTGGATCCTAGACGACTGGAATACCATGGCTTGGTCAGATAAGTCCTGATTTCAGTTGGTAACAGCTGATGGTAGGGTTCCAGTGTGGCAAAGATCCCACGGAGCCAAAGGCCCAAGTTGTTAATAATGCACTGTGAAAGCTGGTGGTGGCTCCATAACGATTTGGGCTGCGTTTACGTCGAATGGACTGGGTCCTCTGGTCCAACTGAACCGATCTTTGACTGGAAATGTTTATATTCGGCCGTTTGCTGCCATTCATGGACTTGATGTTTCCAAACATGTTACTGGGCCACAACGGTTAGCGATAGGTTTGAAGAACATTCTGGAAAATTCGAGGGAACGATCTGGCCACCTACGTCGCCCAACATGAACCCCATTGTACCTCTCTGGAACATAATCGAGAAGTCAGTTCGTGCACAAAATCCTCCACCCGCAATACTTTCGCATCTCAGTATATCTGCAGTGGACTTCTAGCGACTTGTTGAGTCCAAGCTACGTCGAGTTGCTGCACTATGCTGGGCAGAGGGAGGTCCGACGCTTATATTAGGTGGTATCGCATGACTTATCACCTCAATAAACAAGGTGTGTAGAGCTAATCGGAAGTGCGTGCTATGTTTTGTGTCTGTATGGAAAATTTTACAGACACTTTAAGTAATGAAAATAAAACTCTGATTGGAGGCATTACAATCATATTGCAGAAGCTGTTAACATGGGGAACTTGAGCATTTTCAACGAGCTAGAGCAAATGGTTATTCAGCTTATTAAACGTTGTTAAATGAGAAGGATATTTTACTCCAGTATCTCTGAAAATGTTGTTGTTGTTGTTCTGGTACTCAGTCTGAAGACTGATTTCAAGCAAGTCTCCAAGCTGCTCTATTCTATGGAAGCCCTTATATCTCTGCATGACTTCTGCAACATGCATCCATTTGAACTGGCTTGCCGTAATTAAGCCCTCTACGCTCTACAGCTCCTCACAGTAAAATAACTGAAGTTCACTTCATGGCTTTGGATGAGTTCTATCAAATGATCCTTTATTTAGTCATGTTGTGCCATAAATTTCTCTCTCTCTCTTTTTTTTCAGTTTGACTCAATACCTCCTCATTGTATTCGATCTACCCATCCAGTATTCTGCATTCTTCATTACCACACTCGAAAGCTTCTACCTACCTCCTTTCTTAACCGTCTACCGTCCATGTTTCACTTCCACACAAGGCTACAATTGTTAGCAGACAAAGACAAGGCCATTGTAACCGTGGTCGAAACGTTGGTTTCTCCAGTAGTTTCTTTTTTTTACGTTATGACGCAGTACAATACTCAAAAAACTTTTCTGTTAACTGACTCTAGCCACGGAATCCTACGCAACTATTTAAGGCTACACTCCATTCCGTTCAACCGCTTTCGCAATTCCTGGAATATGGTGGACAAACTAGAAAGATTATATTTCTTCTCTTTGAACTTTGAATACTTTTCCAGATTTCTCCTTGGGTTCCTTAACAGCTTGCTCAGTGAACAGAACGAATAGCACCAGGGATAGACTACAATCTTGTCTCACAGCCTCTTGAACTATTCCATCCCTTTCATGTCCTTTGATTGTTATAACTGACGTCTGGTTCCTGTAGAAGTTGTTAACTTGCAACTTTCAGCTTTCTGTATCTTATCCCTGCTACCTTCAGTCAGCGTTACCAAAAACTTTCGCTAAGAAGACAGACCTCTCACCGAAAAAGAGGAGTATTGAGTCTTTGACAGATACACACACACAAAGAAAGAAAACTAGCTAGCTTTCGGAGTAATCCTTGGTTGAGCTAGTGATTATTAAAATATTAGAGCCACAGAAGTCCACCATAACCTGCAGTCCTTACTGAAATCGAATCGGCCCTTCCCAGAACCTCTCCCCCATCTCCCCCTCCCCCCCTAACACAATCCCCCACACACCCACCTTCTATGTACTCTCCAAAATCCACAAACCCAACGGTCTTGGACGCCCAATTGTAGCTGACTATTGTGATTCCACTGAAACTCGCTGACGAGTCCATCTCCCTCCCAAAAGAACGATCCCCCGTTGTGTGTGACTCCACTGAAAGAATTTCCGCCTTTGTTGACCAACACTTCCAACTAACTGATCGAAATCTAGCGTCCCATATCAAAGATACTAAGAAATTCCTTCACTGATTCTCAGTCATCTCAAGCTCCTTGTACCAACATTCCTGATGCCCCACGCCTTCCTACTATTGTCACCACATCTCCCAACGTCCTTCAGACTCCTAGCTCACTACCTCACCTTACACATATTCCCAACTGTATCCTGGTACTACCTTTCCTTTGAAGGAAATGTGTACAAACAAATCAGTGGTGCAGATATGGGCACCTGCATAGCACCCTCCTTTGCCAACCTGTTTATACGCACTAGAGCAACATATCTACCCTCTCAAAACTTCCAACCGCAAATCTGGCTAAGGTTCACTGATGATATATTCTTGATATGGAGTCAGGGACAAGAAACCATAACGTCCTTCCTTCACAATCTGAAGTACCTTCTCTCCCACGTACTTCACCTAGTCGTCCTCAACTCGACGTCACACTTTCCTGAACGTTGTTATCTACATCTCTGATGGCTCTGTCCACACCCATGTCCATATTGCTCTCATACAGTCTCCCATATCAATAAAGAAGGGGTAGTATCTTTGACAGGTAATAGAACAAAATCATGTGTCCAACGTTCGAACATAGCCAGTGCTTAAATTCTGAGTAAAAATCATCAGCAATGGCGGCCGAAGACTTCCGGCATAAAAAGTCACCCTCGTTCTGCCAACAGCCTTGTCTTCACCTCTGTCAACAGAGGTTCAGGGTACTCTCTTTCTCTTGGTGCAGCAACTGTCCCTAAAAGGTGGGAGCATCAGCAGTGGTCAACATAATGAGAATGCAGAAGGCAATGGAAAACACTCCAATAAAGACACATAATGTGTATTCACAGGACATGTCGCCTGTAATTGGAAAAAGTGTCATGATCATCTCTCCATTGGCAAAAGACTGCGGGTTAGGTCCCCGTTAGAAACTCCTGTCTAGTCTCTTCGTCTCACAGTAGCACTTGTAACCTACATCCTCAGATATTTGCTGGATATATTCCAATCTCTGTCTTTTTACTTACTTCAGTGTAAGTAGAAAGTATATGAGGATGTTTACAACGGGTAATTCAGTATCAGGGGGCACTGGAATGCGTTTGTCCGGGAAGGAAAAGGGTTACGAGAGAATATAGATTTGGCAGAAGGAATGAGAGAGGAGAACGACTAATTAAATTCTGCAATACATTTGATATGGGACGGGGTGGCTAGTCCCCCATCGGACACACACCCAGGTGCCGGTTCGGGGAAAGCCTCCAAATATGGTTCCCACTGGGAAATGTACCTGGGGTTGAACAAAATTAGCAACATACGCGGCGCCTGTACTCCAATGAAGCGACCAGCCAAAGGCGTCTGTATTCTATGTTAGGAGAGGCCTTGAAAATTAGATAGTCAATCCGTGGTGATAATGAACGAATGAGGAGGACGAATAATGAGAATGAACACAAATCAAAATAGCAACAGAATTAACATCTTAGTTGCGGATGACGAAATAGTCGAAATTAAGTAATTATGCTACCATGGTGGAAAAATAACCCATGTCTTACGAAGCACGGAGGACATACAAACATACTATCTCACGAAACATGGGGATCCCTGGCTAAGAGAAGTCTTCTAGCATCGAACATAGGCTTCATGTATAGGAGAAAGTTACTGAGAATATACGTTTGGAGCACAGCATTGTATGGTAGTGAATTATGGACTATGGGGAAACCGGAATAGATCAAATGTCCTAAAATGTGGTTACATAGAACAACGTTAGAAATTGGGTGGACTGATGAAATAAACAATGAGGAGCTTCCCTGCGGAATTAGGAACACATGGAAAACACTAACAAGAAGTGACAAGCAGGTGGGACATTAGTTAAGACGTCAGAGAATAGTTTTCATGCTACTAAAGAGAGCCGCTGAGGGTAAAATCTATGAGAGAGGTAGAGATTGGAATACAAGCAAAAAATGACTGAGGAATGGATTGCAAGTACTACTCTAAGATGAAGAGACTGGCACGGGAGAATAGTTCGTGGCGGGCTCTATGAAACCACTCAGAAGGCTGTAGTTGCTAAGAAAAAAAATTAACACTAAAGATGTGTCAGTATACATACCGTGTAAACTGACTCGTTTCACGTTATTTCGATAAAAGAATCATGAAACATTTAAGTACATAATTAAGAAACCAAAAACTTGCATGGTGATGCTGAGTGTTTTTCGTGAACGTCATGGTGCCTTTTATGAAAGATCAAACTCGTAATGGGCAAACAGTCACACGAGCACACAACCTCATTCTCCAAACGAGGTTATCTCCTGACATTGCTCACAGTGAATTCTTCCTCTTTCTTGGCGTAAAGAAACCTTTGCGTGACAGGAGTTTCCGGAGCGACGACGAGGTGGTTCTCGAAACACAATGTTTCCTGACCTGCCCATAGCCAGAAATCTACAGTCAATGTATGACACAGGTAATCGAGGGTTAGAAAAAATTTGTCTCAGTGAAGGGTTCATATGTAGTGAGACATCAACACCAAGTTCCACGGTTTTAGCGTGATATTTTTTTTTTTGGGAGGTGATAATTGAAGGTCTATGAGTACACAAGTAAGTGTGAGAGTAGGCGGGGAATAGAGACGTGACCGTGGAGAGACACTGGATGTCTACGGGAAGGCTGCTGCGTGTTTCCCGGTAGGGACATGGCGCAGGCCCGCACCCGGACCGCGTTCGCTGGCCGGGGTAATCACGCCGTGACGTCAGGTGATGGATTGGCCGCCGGATTGCGTCAGCAGCGCGCACCCACCGCGTCGGCCTAAGGCAACGCGGTCTGCCGTGGCTTCCCGGCTGGGCGCGACTGTCGAGGACAGAGGTCTGAATGGGCTCTGCCGCTGCCGCTGACAGCTATGTTCCGTCGCGGCGCCGCTTACACCGGGGCTGCGCGGACAACGGCAGCTACAAATGACCACCTGCACAATTACCCTACCGAGCTTTACTCAAAGCCTCGTCCCTTGGAATCAAACTCGGTACTCCAGGTTCAGTTAAAAAAACACAATTGTTAACAAGAAGACAAGTATTCACGAGGATAGTGCGACGAGCTATAGAACACCACGGACTATCGGCAGCGTGACCACTGTTGCGGCTTTCCCAACGTTGAACTGTAAAACAATGACCACGGAAGTACAGACCATGCCTACATAATATATCTACATCTACATCATTACTCTGCAATTCACATTTAAGTGCTTGGCAGAGGGTTCATCGAACCACAATCGTACTATCTCCCTACCATTCCACTCCCGAACAGCGCGCGGGAAAAACGAACACCTAAACCTTTCTGTTCGAGC
Organism: Schistocerca piceifrons; assembly: GCF_021461385.2. Classification (NCBI taxonomy): domain Eukaryota; kingdom Metazoa; phylum Arthropoda; class Insecta; order Orthoptera; family Acrididae; genus Schistocerca; species Schistocerca piceifrons. The sequence goes on from NC_060139.1 coordinate 801,175,566, forward strand.
TCTGATTTCTCTTATTTTATTTTGATGATCATTCCTACTTATGTAGGTTGGGCTCAACAAAATATTTTCGCATTCGGAAGCGAAAGTTGGTAACTGATATTTCGTAAATAGATCTCGCCGTGACGAAAAACGTCTTTGCTTTAATGACTTCCATCCCAACTCGCGTATCATATCTGCCACACTCTCTCCCCTATTACGTGATAATACAAAACGAGCTGCCCTTTTTTGCACCCTTTCGATGTCCTTCGTCAATCCCACCTGGTTAGGATCCCACACCGCGCAGCAATATTCTAACAGAGGACGAACGAGTGTAGTGTAAGCTGTCTCTTTAGTGGACTTGTTGCATCTTCTAAGTGTCCAGCCAATGAAACGCAACCTTTGGCTCGCCTTCTCCACAATATTATCTATGTGGTCTTTCCAACTGAAGTTTTTCGTAATTTTTACACCCATGTACTTAGTTGAATTGACAGTCTTGAGAATTGTACTATTTATCGAGTAATCGAATTCCAACGGATTTCTTTTGGAACTCATGTGGATCACCTCACACTGCCACCTGCCACACCATACAGCAATCTTTTCTAAATCGCTTTGCAACTGATACTGGTCTTCGGATGACCTTACTAGACGGTAAATTACAGCATCATCTGCGAACAACATAAGAGAACTGCTCAGATTGTCACCCAGGTCATTTATATAGATCAGGAACAGCAGAGGTCCCAGGACGCTTCCCTGGGGAACACTTGATATCACTTCAGTTTTACTCGATGATTTGCCGTTTATTACCACGAACTGCGACCTTCCTGACAGGAAATCACGAATCCAGTCGCACAACTGAGACGATACCCGATAGGACCGCAGCTTGATTAGAAGTCGCTTGTGAGGAACGGTGTCAAAAGCTTTCCGGAAATCTAGAAATACGGAATCAACTTGAGATCCCCTGTCGATAGCGGCCATTACTTCGTGCGAATAAAGAGCTAGCTGCGTTGCACAAGAACGATTTTTTCTGAAACCATGCTGATTACGTATCAATAGATCGTCCCCTTGTAAGATCTAATTTTCTAATGAATAACGTCAATAAGACTCCTTCCAGTTCTGCAATTCCTACATTTCACTTTCATCAGTTTTACTGCTGAAAATTTATTTCAAAGGCTTTCGCGTTCACCCTCTACCATTTTACTTTTCCTTTGTACTTTTTTCGTCACTGTATTGTCTATCAATTTCATTTCGAAACTACACTGCCCATTCACATTAATGTGGCCACCTGTCAAAAGCCCGAATAAATAAATTTTGCATCGCAGACCACTGCAAGACGTGCAGGAAAACTATCATTGAGGATCTGGATGGTACCAGCAGGGATGCGAACCCATACTGACTCTAGTGGCGTGGCCATTTGCGCTACTTTCGTTGGGCTACGATCCATGGCGCGAACAGCAAAAAAAAAAACAATGGTTCAAATAGCTCTAAGCACTATGGGACTTAACATTTGAGGTCATCAGTCCCATAGAACTTAGAACTACTTAAATCTAACTAACCTAAGGACATCACACACATCCATGCTCGAGGCAGGATTCGAACCCGCGACCGTAGCAGCAGCGCGGTTCCGGACTGAAGCGCCTAGAACCGCTCGGCCACAGCGGCCGGCTGCGAACTGTCCAATCGATTTGGTCCCATAGATTCTCGGCTGGGTTTAAATCCGGGAAATTTGGTGGTCAGGAGAGTATGGTAAACTAATCCTTGTGCAATTCGAACCACACACGTTGGCTATGAGCTGTATGACACGTCGCGTTTCCCTGCTGCTAGATGCCATTGTGCCAAGAAAAAGTAAACTGCGCCTTGTGGTAGACACAATCCTCAAAGATCGATGCTTACTTATATTGATTCAATGTGCCTTTCTGAATGATGGGATTACCTAGGAAATGCCACGAAGATGTTCCCTAGACTATAATGCTCCCGCCTCCGAATTGGACCCTTATGACGGTTACTGCAGTCTCATATACGCCGAAGATCACGTGTCTCATGGAGTATAAATCAAACAATGGAACATCCAGGATGGAATGTAACAATGTTGAGCCGTGAGTGGCTCATGTTCGCGCCATCGCTCGTGCGGTACCTGATGTGTGTTCTTTGTATCGTATAGTAAAGCTCCGGTCAGTTTGGTCAATGTATATTTTTCTACAAAAATCAGTCTTCGGCCATCACATAACTTTTAATAAGCATGCTGAAGGGACGGTACACAGAATTTGCAAGTCCTTCATTACGCTAATAAAGGCGTATTATTAAATATTTTGGAAGAGATGGAGATATATGCCCATTATACAGATGAACCGTCAGTTCTTCTCAATGAACAGTTGGATTTTCGTGAAAAACATTTTTATGATCTCTCTGACGAAATTCTGTGAACATGTATGTACTCTTTTGTTCAGAAAATCATAGGACCCAGTTGTATCCATGGCAGAAATGTACCTTAGAACAGCACGTAAATACTTATATCACAATATTAAACTTCCAACTAGAAATATTATGAAATATGACTCCATCTTTAATCAGTCAGTTTTATGACATTTAAAAAGTGTATGTAATATCATAGCACTCTGCAGCTAATAATTCCAGTATTACATACATCACCAGTGGTAAATAAAGTTAATATAAGACAGACAGACTGAATCTAGCGTAGGTGTGTAGTTGCAGTCGAGTGACAACTCACATATCGATATGATGCTGCAATGCCAAAGACCTTCACAACATCGTTGACTTTGAAACCACTGTGGTAGTACCACCCTATCCCATAGAGGACACACTGAGTATACATCGTCTGTAAAGTTATTTTAAAGCTTTTAATTGATATTTTATACAATATTGAAGTAGTTCCGTGGTTGTAAAGAGATATTTTATACATAACTATGTTTATGTTATTATTGTACTTTGTTTTTTTTTTTTACGTTTTGACGATCATGTGAACCCGTTTTACACTGATTGGTTGACGTGAGGTAGAGGGAAAAGAGGTAGGCGGAGCATCTTCCTACTTAAGCGTATGCGCGTAACTTGCTGGCACCAGTTGACATCACAGCAGCTAAGAAGAGTGCTCCACCTACCACCTTCGAAGGATGCCATGGGTGTAACAAGTCTTATTGTATTTTATCCTTACAAGCATTTTGTCATATTTTAATGTCAATCTAGTATGGTTTCTATTATTTTCTAAATTAGATTACAGGTCTCATGATGGTCATGTGATATGACCGAAACCAGTCACCTATGTTCTTGTAGCATACGTAGTGCGATGAAGGTTGAATTTTAAAAAGAATTTTTTTTTAAATGTTTGATCGCTGTTCCAAAAATGTTCATTAAAATTGTTCTAATGACTTTAGACTGTTTAGATTGAAGATTTATAAAATATTTTAGGGTGACACCTCCAGAAGAACCTTCTATGTCAGTTTCTTACTTAGGGCTTGCGTTTTGGATTTTGAGAGTGGCCTTCAGCCGATCTAAAGCTAATCAAAGGAGGTCGATTAAAGTTTTGAGTGTTTTTCGTCCTTGTTGTAATACTGCGTGTGGACAAATAAAGTTTGTATGTTGAGTTAAACTAACAGCAACCTCATTTGGCCTCTTTCTACAACCTAATCCGCTCTGGCCTGCTAGTCCAGGCGTTTCAAATATTATGAAAAGGAAAGTTGCCACTCACCATATAACGAAGATGCTGGGTCGCAGATAGGCACAACAAAACACATAATCTGGGACTCAGTATTTTCGCTATATCGAGAATAGCAAAATTCCTTTTCATTTAAAAAGGCCACCTGTCATCACTCAATATAAGTCCAGTTGCAGTATTAGGGTACAAATTCCAGCCGTTGTCGCCGATGAACAGGGTCTCCATGGCTGCATGAACGAGGCACCTGCTGTGGAAGCCCGTACGCAGCAGCGATCGCTGAATGATCGTTGAGAAGATACTGTTGCTAGCCCCTTGGTTCATCTGCGAGATCAGTTGCTCAACACTTGTCGGTCTATTCGCTCGTACACACCTCCGCAGCCGTCGTTCACACTGTCCTCCATGGGGGTGTGTTACATTACATTACACGTCTCAGCCCATCTACGTTATTTGGGGGATTTTTAAATGTCAATAAGTATCTCCCTATGTACGGCTATTTAAAGTAGTCGACTGCACTAGCATTCGGGGGGACGCCGGTTCAAACCCGCGTCCGACCATCTTGATTTAGCTTTTCCGAAATTTCCTTAAATCGCTTGAGGTAAATGCCGGGATCGTTCCTTTGCAAGGGCACGGCCGACTTTCTTCCCATCCTTCCCTAATCCAATGTGACCGATCACCTAGCTGTTTGGTCCCCTCTACCAAATCAACCAATCGAAAAAAGTAGCCGAGATGTACGAATTTCGAGTAAAAGGGAAAAAGTAACTACTGATCTACTGTACCCTGATTGTATTCTTTCCTATGAACTGTTGAAAGCCATCAGAAATTCAGCTAAAATCATGAAAGCCTTGTAAGGCGTCTACTTCATCGTTTTCATCAGTTTGCTGGGCGTCTACTATTCGCGAGGTATCACGTTCAGAAATGCGGCTGTGTTTAAGACGATTTGTATCTCTCTCTCTAAGAGAATCTACTAAATCGCGTATAATGTGAGCTACCATTTCCAACAGGCTGACATAGGTATACTGCCTTATATTTCTGTACATTAGAGTCAAACACCATCTGATCGACAGTGCCCGGGCACCTACACTGTGTGATCAAAAGTATCCGGACACCCCCAAAAACATACCTTTTTCATAATAGGTGCATTGTGCTGCCGATTACTGTCGAGTACTCCGTATCAGCGGCCTCAATAGTAATTAGACATCCTGAGAGAGCGGAATGGGGTGCTCTGCGGAACTCGCAGACTTTGAACATGGTCAGGTGACTGGGTGTCACTTGTGCCACACGTCTGTACGCGATATTTCCCCACTCCTAAACATCCCTAGGTCCACTGTTTCCGATGTGATAGTGAAGTGGAAAAGTGAAGGGACACATACAGCACAAAAGCGTACAGGTTGACCTCGTCTGTTGACTGACAGGAACTGCCGACAGTTGAAGAGGGTCGTATTGTGTAATAGGCAGACATCTATCCACACCATCACAAAGGAATTCCAAACTGCATCAGGATCCACTTCAAGTACTATGAAAGTTAGGTGGCAGGTGAGAAAACTTGGATTTCATGGTCGAGTGGGTGCTCATAAGCCACACATCACGCAGGTGAATGACAAACGACGCCTCGCTTGGTGTAAGGAGCATAAACATTGGACGATTCAACAGTGTAAAAACGTTGTGTCGAGTGAAGAATCACGGTAAACAATGTGGCGATCCCAAGGCAGAGCGTGCGTGTCGCAAATGCCCGGTGGACGTCATCTGCCCAGGTGTGTAGTTCCAACAGTAAAATTCGGAGGCGGTGGTGTTATGGTGTGGTCGTGTTTTTCATGGAGGAGGTTGCACCCCTTGTTGTTTTGCGTGGAATTATCACAGCACAGGACTACATTGATGATTTAAGCACCTTCTTGCTTCCCACTGTTGAAGAGCAATTCGGGGATGGCGTTTGCATCTTTCAACACGATCTAGCACCTGTTCATAATGCAAGGGCCTGTGGCGCAATGGTTACACGACAATAACATCCCTGTAACGGACTGCCCCGCACAGAGTCTTGACCTGAATCCTATAGAATACCTTTGGGATGTTTTGGAACGCCGACTTCGTGCCAGGCCTCACCGACCGACATCGATACCTCTCCTCAGTGCAGAACTCCACGAAGAATGGGCTGCCGTTCCCGAAGAAACCTTACAGCACCTGATTGAACGTATGCCTGCAAAAGTGGATGCAGTCATCAAGGCCAAGGGAGGGCCAACACCATATTGAATTCCAGCATTACCGATGGAGGGCGCCACGGACTTGTAAGTTATTTTCAGCCATTTGTCCGGGTACTTTTGATCACATAGTGTATTAGTGGACATCAATATGGCATGTGTCCACCATAGGCTTTTATGACAGCTTGAACTCTGCTTGAGACACGTTGAATGAGGTGTGTGAATGTCTGTGGAGGAATGGCAGCCCATTTTTCCTCACAACAAGAAAACAGAAAAAGTAGTACTGTTGGACGCTGGAGCCTGGAGCGAAGTCGACGTTATGACTCAACCCGAAGGTTTTCAGTTGTGTTCTGGTCGGAACTATCGACAGGCCAGTACATTTTACGAATGTTATTCACCACAACTCACTGTCTCATAGATGCTGCTTTATGACAGAATGTATTGTCATGCTGATATAGTCATCGTCTCCGAAGTGTTCCTCTACTATATGCACTGCTGCAAAATGTGTTCGTATCATTAAGCATTTAGCAGTTTTGTTGAGCGCAATGTGAGCACTACACCCCAACCACGAAATACATCTCCGTACCGTAAATTTCATGGCTAGGGTGGGTCCCCATACACCACTTCATCGTCCGTACTTCACTTTTGGCACTACACGTGTTGGAAGGCAACGTTCTCCTCCATAGGATTGCCGCAGGGTAGAGCGTGATTCATGACTTGAAATCACTGGCTTCTATTCGTACAGTGTCCAGTGGCATCGCCCTTTACCCCTCCTCAGGCGTCACTTAGCTTTGACTACAGAAATGATGATGATGATGTTTGGTTTGTGGGACGATCAACTGCGCGGTCATCAGCACTGTACGAAGTCCTAATTGTTACACAGTCGAATATTTGACATAGTCCAGTCTAGCCATTGTCACGAATAATGATGATGATGATGATGATTGAATGATGAGGACAACACAAACTCCCAGTCGCCGGGCAGAGAAAATCCCCAACTTGGCCGGAAATCGAACTGGGGACCCAAAAACAGACATGGTACTTGAGTACTTGCTCGACGAGTCTACCCCATCCTTTTTAACTCTCTACGCGCAGTCACTGTGATAGCTGACTGTTAGTAGAACTTTGAAACTCACGAGTGATTCATTCCGCTGATCTGATGCAATTATTTGACAGCCAACCCCTGCGACTCTCGACGGTTATTGTGAGTCAGTACGCGAGCTGTGACTGGTCTTTGTTAAGCAGTGCGAGGGGGCATAAAAAACGGAATAATTTTTTAAAAGCCATATATTTTCAAATTATTTACGGAACAATCTTATCCCCTTCAAAATACTCTCCACTACAACTAATACATTGCCCCTCTGGTGCTTCCATTGTTCGAAACATTTTTTGTCGTCATCTTTAGAAATGGCTCATAGAACCAACCTAGTTTTCTCCCGTGTCTTCTTTAATATTGGAAAATCGATGACCTTTCACTCTCCTTTGCATGCGTGGGAGTAAGATAAAGTTGCACAGAGCCAGGAGCGAGAACCAGGTGCGAGAACCAGGTGCGAGAACCAGTCCCCTGTCTGCCACAAATCGGGTCTTTTTCGATTAACACTGTTGTGCAATATTCTTACAATTTCCAAATAAAAAGTTTTATTTTCGTCGATTCGGGCCATTGATGGACGTCCAGAACGTGATTTGTCATTAATCGACATGTCGCCATTTTTAAATCAAGCAGACCACTCGTATACTTGAGTTTTTCTCCTAGCGTCATCTTGGCAAGCTTCTTTTCAACATTAAAACAATTTCAGCGGCATTTTACGGAATAGAAAACGAAATTTCATGGCTGCACGTTGTTCACTTAAACTTTCCATCATAAAAGAGGAAACAAGAACAAAAAGGCGCTAGCAAAAACAATCCCTGCAGGTGAACAGAAGAAACCAGGTCGACAACACAGGCGGCACTGAGCCTGCCATCAGTTGCGCTATACACGCGTAGCGGCAGAAATGCGTACTACACAAGCTCCGCCCACGACAGTGTTATTCCGTTTTATTTTGTATTATTTTATTTCTTTTTGTGTATGAGTACTCCCTCGTAGATGCTCCTTCGTATTTCCACTTCACAGTCACATTACCAACAGCTTCAGTGAGGTTCAAATGCTGATGATGGCTTTGTTACTCCGGTGAGATCCAACGACTAGTCCACTTTCGAGTGATGAACTCTCCTGACTCAAACATTCTTCTGTTACCGCATCTCTACTGACAACACAATACCCCCCCCCCCCCCCCACGCCTCTTTTTACACTGGTGAGTCCACCTCTCGTCGCATCTAGTGCTCCATTTCGCATTACACAGTGGTCTCTGGATACTTTTGACAGGATAATGAATCTACCACTCTAAAAATAGAAGGTAAACATCTTCTTCCACAACTAAGTTGGACACTTTGGTACGCGGTACATTCTCAATAAACATTAATTATGAGAGAGATAATTTCGCATTAGTATTTTTGAAGCAATAAATATTTTAACTGTTTTAATACTGTCCTTGACCTTGCCTATCAAGTGCTTATTTTATTATCTCCATGTAAATACTATACTCAATATCATTTCTTATTTGTTATGCACCTTCTAGTCTTCGTCTGTCTCTAATATTTCTCCCCTCGCCATCCTGGGTCACGTTAAGAATTTATAAATGCCATAGCCGGCGTATCAGTGACGTGCTCCCAGTGTTGGTTAAGGCATTCCGCAGACTACTTTCCTCTCCCGTTCATTTTAGCTCTTCACATCGTTCACTTAATATGTAATATTCCTCGGTAGCACCACAAACAAAATGCTCAGAGTTTCTTTGTCTCTGGATTTCCGATTATTCACGTATTATTTGCAAACACTGTTGTGTTCGATACGTATACTTTCAAGAACTTCCTTCCTACTTCCATCTCGGAAATGTAATAACAGTATAACGCTATACCGAAACGGGCTTTCTTCATCTGTACCACACTACTTGTGGTATCGTCCTTACTCAGATCAACCTGTCAGATTTAGATTCATAGGTAGGAGAATTCATTAATTTATTCCGCTATTGTGATGTTCACAATTTTGATGTTAAACAAACATTATTCTCCTTTCCACCACTCATTATCCTCTTCGACTATATCCTCTTTTATTCCCAACTCTTAATCTGTGCTAAATATAACGTCCATTTCTTTCAACACGTCATGTGTGTCTCAGCCAAAAAAATCAGGTATATGCTGCCAGTCCAGCTTTATTAAAATAAGTCTAAAGCGCCGTTTATTGGTCCTGTCGGGCCATTCAGTATAAATCGACTGCAGCGTCATCCTCTGACCATGGCATCATTCAGATATGGTACAGTCTCCCAGCCGTTGTCAGCTGTGTGGACCATGCTGCCGTTGCTTCTCGCTAGCTCCACAGTTGGCTTCACCAGAGTGTTGGCACACAGTTTAAAATCCTCCCACCAACCAAATCAAAACTAGCCTTCCACGTACGTGTCAGACACATTGAAACTTGAGCTATGTAGGTGGACTGGTACCTTTATAATTCTATCCAAAATTTCTTCACTTCCTTCAGAGTTTCTTCAACGTACACGTAAAACAAAATTGGTGATAAGCTAGAACCCTGCCTTATACTCTATCTTGAGCCTCCAATAACATCACTCGTGCTAAGGTTTTGTAGATATAAATTATTCTTCTCTCTCTCTCTCTCTCTCTCTCTCTCTCTCTCTCTCTCTTCTTCAGTCTCAAAATTCTATGGACCGTGAACATCATATTTCACGTGAGATTTGCGGAGGGTTTTCTCTAGATACACAAATGATACAAAGGTGCTTACTTTTTCACTTAATCTTTGACAGTCATTTTTGCTTCTGTGGTACCTTTTTCATTACTGAAGGCTTGATCTGTTGTAAGCTGTTACTGCATAGCGGTCTATACATGTGCTGAGTCGGGGAATGGCTGTGTATTTTCGGCAAGATTTTTTTTTTAGTGTGTATGTAGGTTATTGAGTTTTGAGGTCATTGTACCATACAAACAGTTCTGAAAAAAGATGCATGTACGAAAAAAAATGATTTGGAACATTTGTGGCACACCTTGCATGTAAGGGGCCATGTTTAGCGGTCCATTGTTTCTCTACTGCTACTTTAGTACGCGATACAGTTACTGCTTTACGACCTGCATCAGGATTCCTTTTCTTACGCAGTATGAACAATTTTGGAAAAGTTTCTGTACTTATTAATAGAAAAATGACGTCGTGATTCATACACTGGACTAAGAATCTACACCCTTCAATTGTGACAATTCGCATCGCTGTTTATCTCCCCACAAAGTTAAGTGTCCAACACTTTATTTATAGGTGAATAAGGACAAAAACTATTTCTAAAGGCCCCAGACTGCAGGAATAAAGGAATATTGATGTCGATCGTGTGTAGTTGGGCAGGACAATTTATATAGTACAGTACTCATAAAGTACTGCTAGTTTGCACCTAACACGCATTGTGTGACGGAAATGTGCCAAACCATTCATTTCTTATATTAGGAAAATAAAACTTTTTTTTCAAAACTGCGTGCCAATATAGTCTAGTAATCTCAAAAAGCAACACATTTATTTATTTTCATTAAAAGTAAAATAAATTCTGGCAGAAAAGGCTTAATGTTGTTTTCCATTCTTTTTAGAAGATCCTCTAAGTCCTTCTAACTTTAGTATCGGTATCTGTTCTTCTTCTGATATTCTCTTCAAAATCCAAAATTCAAAAATGACTGTCAAAGATTAAATGAAAAAGCAGGCACCTTTGTATCATATTGTTGTAAAAATAAAATAGAATAGAGATATGTTGTTTCGTTCTCCCTTTCGAAGATTGGTTTGAAGCAGCTCTACATGCTGGTCTATCAAGTGCACTCTTCATCTCTGCTTAAGTATTGCAACTTTCATCCATTTGAACCTTTCTTACCATAGCCAAGCTTTGGTCAGCCTCACCTAGTCCTCCCGATCCCCCAGTCCCCATTACCAAACTGACCACCACCTCAGTATGTGTCCTATTAAACGACCCCTTCTTTCGTAATAGTTGCACTGTAATTTCCTTTCTCTGACCAATTCGATTCATTAGTTACCAAATCTACCTACATAATATTCAGAATCCATCTGTAGTAACACATTTCAGATGTTTATGGACAGGTGTATAATGAGTCGAGTAGTAAGGAATTATGAGGATAACCATGTACGTGGGTGTCGAAGCACGTGCAAAGAAAGGAAGAAGTTTAAGAGGTAAAATCATTCTATATTCTGTGGTACGGATACAATTAACGCACCCTAGAGACAGGATGTTAGCCGCCAGTCAGTCGAGTCAGTCAGAGGGGCCATACTGGTCGATAGTTACGGACAAAATTGTAAAGTAGGAAAGGGGCGGGAGAGGGAAGATAATTTTTAAACTGTTAATAAATTACTCCCGATGCTTCTTACACTGACGGCGGCTTGCGCTATTAAATTATGTAATGGATAAAAATTAGAGAGTTGTTAATTTTTCGGGAAATATTAAACAGGGGAAATAGAAAAAGGCATGGTGACACTTCCGTATCAGTCATCGCATAACTGTTTATTGTCAGCGTCTCACTTTAGTACAAAGCACACGAAAACCTCCAGATACGACTTCCTAACACTTAAATTAATATTCTATAGTAATAAATTTCAGTGTGACTGTAGGCTTTTCCGGCGTATACTGCTGATGAAAGTTTCTCGGGTCTCCAACCAGATGGTAGCGTTAATACATCGCGACGTTTCGGGAAGTGCCATACTACCCATCTTCTGGCGAAGTGTCGCACTGACAACCACCTACTTTCAGTGCAACGGGGAATTCTTCGAGGAGATCGACGGTGTAACCATGGGTTCCCCACTGGCTTCGGCCGTTTCAAACCTCTATATGGAAAATTTCGAGGAGGTGGTCCTTCCAACCGCTTGACAGAAACCAAAGCACTTCTTCCGCTATGCCGATGACACTTTTGTCGCGTGGGCGCATGCCAGACAGGCGTTAGATGAGTTTCTGGAGCACCTCAACAGCATCTATCCGAATATCAAATTTGCGATGGAAATGGAGAAAAATGGATGCCTCCCCTTTCCTTGTCATACTAATTAAGAAGAAGGCAGTTGTTTCACTAGGCCATACAGTGCATAGGAAGAAGACACACACGGGCCTATACCTCCGTGCAACAAGCTGCCACCATCCAGCACAAAGACAAAGTACTGACTACCATGGTATATAGGGCGCGTGCCATGTGCGACAAAGGCAGCCTACAATCCAAGCCGCAACACCTGCTGGAGGTCTTCCGCCAAAATGCATACAGCGAAACGCAGATCAACAGGGCGCTAAAAAGGAAAATAGAAGCAGTGACAACCCCAGAAGAAAAAGACAAACGACTCGCGTTTCTTCCGTACGTGGATCCACTCTCGGCCAAAATTGCACGACTCCTGGGCAATTACAATATCAAAACCGTTTTCCGCCCACCACCGAAGACGAGGGAGCTCCTAGGTTCTGGAAAAGACCCGCTGAAGCTTAACACGCCAGGAATATGCAGCATCCCATGTGAATTCGGAAAACAATACATTGGTCAAACACAGCGCTGTACGTCCAGACTCTGTGAAGAACATATCAGATGTGTGCGGCTAGGACTCATGGAAAAATCGGTAATAACAGAACACAGCATAAACCAAGAACGCAGTTTCAACTTCGAAAACGCGAAGGTGCTGTGCCGAGCATCTGGCTTCTGGTAAAGTATTATCAAGAAGTCTTTCTATGTCCATTTTTTTTTGCGATGGTCGCCGGACTCGGCTGTTCAATTGATGATGCCAAATTAAACACCTTTCAACCGCCAATTTTCAACCTTACTTTATTAGGCAACTGTTTATCTAACAGTCAGCGGGTGATGTTTGAAGTAGTCACTGTAGCAAGTAGATATCTTCTAATACCGGGACTGCTGGACCCTGCTTCGATCACAAGTGATTTAGATTATTCATACACGTCGGTCAGGGGCCTGAAGATGCCACAGTAAAGAGCCGAAACTGGTTGCCTAATAAAATAAGATTGAAAATTAACGACTGAATGGTGTTTAATTTGACATCATTATTATCAAAGAATCGCTAGAAACTAGGATTCAGGACAACCTGGTCAACAAGAATGAAGGATGCCAACTAAGCGCAGCGTGGAATCCTGTGACAGCGGCAATCTGTCAGGAGCGCGCCCGCCAACATCCTCCGCCGCAGACGCAGACAGAATGCCCACACAGAGAGTCGAATGCGGCCTTCCGTGGCGGATGCTACCCCCGCCACCACGCGCCCACGTCCGGACCATCGAGCCTACCGAGGACTAGGGGAGGGGGAAGATCGCTCGTGTAAACACCCCGCTCTCCGCCAATTTCAACACTTCGCCAGAAGATGGGTGGCCCGACGCTTCCCCACTTCCCCAAACGTCGCGATATATCAACGCTACCAACCGGCTGGAGACCCGAGAAACCTTCATCTATAAATTGTAGTTTTTAGAAACACTTCGAATTGCCCATATACTTTATTCACACTCTAGTCTGGTCATCGTCATTTCTTTGTTGTCTACAATTTCAAAATGTATTTACTATTTTGAGCATCCCGGTTCCTAATGTAATACGGCCAGCATCGCCTGAATTAATTCAATCGTCTGAATTAATTCATCTACATTATATAACATTTGTTTACATCTAAACTTAAATGTAAATGTAGATGTAGAAGTATAACATTTGATTATGTCTCATTGGTATTCATTTTATGACTTTACCTGAACACATTATCTCCGTCCGATCAGGCCTTGGAAGGCCCATAGGTACCGACCAGCCGCTGTGTCATTCTCAGCCCACAGGCGTCTCTGGATGCGAATATGGAGGGGCATGCAGTCAGCACACCGCGCTCGGCAGACCGGATGGTCACCCATTCAAGTGCTAGCCAAGCCCGACAGCGCTTGATTTCGGTGATTTGACAGGAACCGGTGTTACCACTGAGGCAAGGCCGTTGGCTCAATACATTATCCATTCCGCTCAACTGCTTCTCAGAATCCGTTTTCATGCAGTTCTTTGACTTAAACGTTGAGTCCCTTTGCAAATTTCTGCTTGGTTTCGTCTACTGAATGCATAACTCGCATTACCAAAACGGGTGGGGAGAGAGATGTACTTTATGCCCATCTGAAAAAATTAAAAAGAAACATTAATTTGTTAACTGCTGTTGACATATATTGTAAGTAGCCTCTTTGTATGTTGACAGCGCTATAGACTGTGTTAATATCTCTGACAGCACTCTGCGGCCTTGGCAAGAGATTCTGTGGTTGGGCGGACTAGCAATAATCGACAGGATAGGGAAGTGTATGGACATGATATTCTTAGTGGAGACTCTGTGTTGGTAGGGCATGCATCGTAAAGTGAGACGAAATGATGTGTTTATAAGAAAATATGCAAGGAAATGTATGAGGATGGAAGTATGATTGATAATGTTTGGGCAGTGGAATTATTGACAACTATATAATTTTTGAAACTGTATGTCACATGAATATGGTAAAATTTTCTAAATACACTGTTTTCTCTTCAACAAAATCGTTCTTTTGGTAACAATCTTCCTCCTAATGGAGTCTATAGTAGTTAGAATCCTTTTATTTAGCTGGCCGCTGTTGCTACTTTCTGTATTCAATGTAGTTCGTGTTATGAAGATTTTCTGTGAGGTAAGTGACGGCCTTGCCGCAGGGGTAAGACCGGTTCCCGTCAGATCATCAAAGTTAAGCGCTGTCGGGCTGGGGTAGCATTTGAATGAGTGACCATTCGGTCTTCCGAGCGCTCTTGGCAAGTGAGGGGCACTGAGAATGTACCTGATTGAGAAGTAGAGGTTCCGGTCTCGGAAACTGACAACGGCCGGGAGAGCGGTGTGCTGACCACATGCTCCTCCATACGCGTATCCAGTGACACATGTGGGCTGAGGATGACTTGGTGGCCGGTCGCTACCGTTGGGCCTTCTTCCAAAGCCTGTTCGGAATGAGTTTAATTAAGTATAACAGATAAGCAAGCATACTTTTATAGAATTTGTAGATTTACATAAAGCTTTTCACAAAACTGGCTGGAGTACTTATTGTAGCAGGGATACGAGATTTCTGTCTCAAGTTATCAGAGTCGAAGATCATGAAAGGCAAGTAGTAGTTGAGAAGAAAATGAGACATATATGTTTTAATTCGGACTTGGCAGCGGGAGATGGTTATCCTCGATCGTAAATTGGTTTAGTTTGCACCTGTATTCCATCGCATCCCCTTGAAATTCAGTAAATGATTTTCATCTAAATGTTGTGTGTTCCTTAGAATCCACGCATGACAAAAACAGCGTTGTGTCTTCCGCGCCAGTGTAATTCAGTGTGTGCCATTGAATGGCTAACGTTAAGGTAAGTCCACGAGGAGTATTGCTCTGCATGCTCCTGGCATGCTCTGTGCCCAACTGATCTGTTGGCCGCGTGGGATACCCGTGTGGTCTAGGGCGCATTGTCACGGTTCAAATAAATGGCTCTGAGCACTATGGGACTTAACTTCTGAGGTCATCAGTCCCCTAGAACTTAGAACTATTTAAACCTAACTAAGCTAAGGACATCACAAACATCTATGCCCGAGGCAGTAATCGAACCTGCGACCATAGCGATCGCGCTGTTCCAGACTGAAGCGCCTAGCACCGCTCGGCCACTCCGGCCGGTTACCACGGTTCGCGCTTCCCCCCTCGGAGGTTCGAGTCCTTCCTGGGGCATGGGCGTGTGTGTGTGTGTGTGTGTGTGTGTGTGTGTGTATTGTCCTTCGCGTAAATTAATTTAAGTTAGACTGGGCCGTGTGTAAGCTTATGGATCGATGACCTCAGCAGTTTGGTCCCACAGAACTAACCACAACTTTCCCATCTCTTGGCTCGAACATATTGCCCCATTTATTTGTGTATGTGCCAATAGTTTGCACCTATGGACTGTTATAATGATGGTTGAGTAATATTTACACTTGTCAGCATTCGCCTTCTTTGTAACTGGAATTGCCGGCCGCTGTTCGAATCCTGTCTCGGGCATGGATGTGTGTGGTGTCCTTAGGTTAGTTATGTTTAAGTAGTTCTAAGTCTAGGGGACTGATGACCTCAGATGTTAAGTCCCATAGTGCTTAGAGCCATTTGAACCATTTTTTAACTGGAATTACTGCAATCGTTTTCGAAGCCTGGGGCTATTTTTCGTGTATCATAAACAATTAAAATCTGAAATGAACTTAGCCGCATATTAACAAAACAATAAAAAAGTATCGTTGTTACAACGTGGTTTGAGTTTCTTTGAAACGAGGAAGAAATCTTATTGTCTCTACGTGACATATCACCGTAGGCGGATAAAGGCGAGAGGTGCGATTACGTTTTGCTGCTGGCAACGTAAGCCGCAAAACCTCTCAATCACTTAGCGGTGGGCCCGCTGAGGCCGGCCTCATCGGATTGCGGTGCTCCTCCGGCCAGCTGAAAGGCGCTCGCCGGCAGGAGCGGCAGCCGTCGCTCCATAGCCCGCCTCCTGCTGCCGGCTGCCCGCAGCACTCAGCGCCAACTCCGGCGCCGACAGCTTTCATCTCCGGCGCCGCAGGGTCCGCCCCGTCCCGGCCGCCGGCACATAATACCGGAAACGGCGAACAAAGGCGGCGCCGGCCGATATCACATTTCTTAGGCCGCGCACCGGCGGACCTCCTCTCTCCAGCTGACCCTGTGTACGAGCAGCCGCGGACAAAGGGCCGCGACGCCGCCTTCTCCGCAGCCTCCGCGAAGAGGCGAAGGCGTCGGTGGAGCGGCCGCCGATACCGCCACGCCACGACGCGTATCGACCGGACACGCCCCGCGGACGCAGCGGCTCCCTTACCGCTGTTGCTGTCTCTATAGCAGCACTTACAAGCTCGCCGGTCAAAGTATTACTCACTGCCTCGTAGGGTAACATGCCGCTGTAGCTGGTGGGGGCACTAGTACCAGTCAGTCACATGATCCTCCACTACCGACATAAGGAATATCCACGTGAAATCTCTCTGATTTCCAAATGTGTTTTAAAAACCTATGGGACTTAGTGCTTCTTAGACTCCGGTAAAGCCTATGGCACTGTCATCTACATCTAGGTGATTACTCTGCTATTCACAATAAAGTGGCTGGCAGAGGGTTCAATGAACCACCTTCAAGCTGTCTCTCTACCGTTCCACTCTCGAACAGCACGCAGGAAAAGCGAGCAATTAAATTTTTATGTGCGGGCCCTAATTCCTCTTGTTTTATCGTGATTATCTATTCTCCCTATGTAGGTGGGTGCCAACAGAATGTTTTCGCAATCGGAGGAGAAAACCGGTGATTGAATTTTCATGAGAAGATCCCATCGCAACGAAAAACACCTTTGTTTTAATGATTGTCACTCCAATTCACGTATCATGTCTGTGACAGTGTCTCACCTATTTCGCGATAATACAAAACGAGCTGCCCTTCTTTTTACTTTTTCGATGTCATCCGTCAGTCCCACCTGAAGCGGACCCACACCGCACAGATACTCCAGAATAGGGCGGATAAGCGGGGTGTAAGCAGTCTCTTTAGTAGACCTGTTGCACCTTCTAAGTGTTCTGCCAATGAATCGCAGTCTTTGGTTTGCTCTACCCACAATATTATCTACACTCCTGGAAATGGAAAAAAGAACACATTGACACCGGTGTGTCAGACCCACCATACTTGCTCCGGACACTGCGAGAGGGCTGTACAAGCAATGATCACACGCACGGCACAGCGGACACACCAGGAACCGCGGTGTTGGCCGTCGAATAGCGCTAGCTGCGCAGCATTTGTGCACCGCCGCCGTCAGTGTCAGCCAGTTTGCCGTGGCATACGGAGCTCCATCGCAGTCTTTAACACTGGTAGCATGCCGCGACAGCGTGGACGTGAACCGTATGTGCAGTTGAGGGACTTTGAGCGAGGGCGTATAGTGGGCATGCGGGAGGCCGGGTGGACGTACCGCCGAATTGCTCAACACGTGGGGCGTGAGGTCTCCACAGTACATCGATGTTGTCGCCAGTGGTCGGCGGAAGGTGCACGTGCCCGTCGACCTGGGACCGGACCGCAGCCACGCACGGATGCACGCCGAGACCGTAGGATCCTACGCAGTGCCGTAGGGGACCGCACCGCCACTTCCCAGCAAATTAAGGACACTGTTGCTCCTGGGGTATCGGCGAGGACCATTCGCAACTGTCTCCGTGAAGCTGGGCTACGGTCCCGCAAACCGTTAGGCCGTCTTCCGCTCACGCCCCAACATCGTGCAGCCCGCCTCCAGTGGTGTCGCGACAGGCGTGAATGGAGGGACGAATGGAGACGTGTCGTCTTCAGCGATGAGAGTCGCTTCTGCCTTGGTGCCAATGATGGTCGTATGCGTGTTTGGCGCCGTGCAGGTGAGCGCCACAATCAGGACTGCATACGACCGAGGCACACAGGGCCAACACCCGGCATCATGGTGTGGGGAGCGATCTCCTACACTGGCCGTACACCACTGGTGATCGTCGAGGGGACACTGAATAGTGCACGGTACATCCAAACCGTCATCGAACCCATCGTTCTACCATTCCTAGACCGGAAAGGGAACTTGCTGTTCCAACAGGACAATGCACGTTCGCATGTATCCCGTGCCACCCAACGTGCTCTAGAAGGTGTATGTCAACTACCCTGGCCAGCAAGATCTCCGGATCTGCCCCCATTGAGCATGTTTGGGACTGGATGAAGCGTCGTCTCACGCGGTCTGCACGTCCAACTGAGGCGCCAGGTGGAAATGGCATGGCAAGCCGTTCCACAGGACTACATCCAGCAACTCTACGATCGTCTCCATGGGAGAATAGCAGCCTGCATTGCTGCGAAAGGTGGATATACACTGTACTAGTGCCGACATTGTGCATGCTCTGTTGCCTGTGTCTATGTGCCTGTGGTTCTGTCAGTGTGATCATGTGATGTATCTGACCCCAGGAATGTGTCAATAAAGTTTCCCCTTCCTGGGACAATGAATTCACGGTGTTCTTATTTCAATTTCCAGGAGTGTATGTCATCGTTTCAGTTTATGTTATTTGTAATTGTAAGCCCTAAGTATTTAGCTGAATTTACAGCTTTCACATTTGTGTGACTTATCGCGTAATCGAAGTTTAGCTGATTTCTTTTAGTACCCATGTGAATAACTTCACACTCTTCCTTATTCAGGGTCAATTCGCACCATACAGATATCTTATCTAAATCATTTTGCAAGTCGTTTCGATCATTTGATGACTTTACAAGACGTTAAATGACAGCATCATCTACAAACAATCCAAGACGGCTACTCAGATTGTCTCCTATGTCGTTAATATAGATCATAATGTCGGTAATATACATCGTCATTTTAATTGCCAAACCTAGTATCCTAATTTTCTCGCCATGTGCGGTGTAATGGTTTCGTTAATACGTCAAATTTCGCCAGCAATGCCTCTTGCCCCGCGCCATAGTCACAATGGAGGCATTGTAATGTCAACGCCAATCCTTTGTATCACCAGCCTATGCGACACTATTCGAGTTTATGAAGTGATGTATATTTTTCCAGAAGTGACTTTTACGCCTATATGTGGAAACTGGTAAAGAAAAGACTTATTATTATATGTTTTATTATTTTTATACTCTGTTTTCTACAAAGAATAATCGTATAACGAAAGATAATACCACCAAAAGAATATATTGACATTGTATTGTTTGTGAAATTTTTCCTTCTATTGTTTTTTATGATGTATGAAGTCGCTGAGATCAAAGATTAAGCTGATGGTTCAAATGGCTCCGAGCACTATGGGACTTAACATCTGTGGTCATCAGTCCCCTAGAACTTAGAACTACTTAAACCTAACTAACCTAAGGACATCACACAACACCCAGCCATCACGAGGCACAGAAAATCCCTGACCCCGCCGGGAATCGAACCCGGGAACCCGTGCGTGGGAAGCGAGAACGCTACCGCACGACCACGAGATTAAGCTGAGGTTCTTTCTTTTAAATATTGTAAAAAATAATCGTGTTGTGTGAAGTACAAGTAATATACAGCATAACGTACAATTTACTAAATGGAATTCTAGTGTACGGTCTTTTATTTGTAACTAGGTAAACGACTATGAATGATTTAAGTTTTGTGTCTGCAGCAAACAGGCCTGGTACGTCGATACTGAGTTATTGCTAACTGCTGAATAATACTGATATTGTGAACAGTCAGAACGATGTAAGATTCTGACATTTAATCCAACATAAATAGGGAAGGTTGACGTTATTAATTTTCTGCGAATAATTATATAGGTAAGAATACCCAGTGCAGATTGTGTTTTGTATGCTGCCATTACGTGAGCGTGTGGAGCGGCAATTTCAAACTGCAGAAATAATCAGACATTAATTCTTTCGATCGGTTTTACAATATTTGAACTCCGAGCACAAGGACCCACAGGAATTGATTATATTTTTGTATTCTAACAGTGAAAATAACATTCTGTAGAAAAACCTTAGACTTTGCATAATGAAAATAATTTTTGTGGCTGGTGCGTAAGATCAATTTTTCCCGGAGTAATTTATCAGTGACTTTAAAAAAAATATTTGCGACACCACTGTTGCTATGGGAAGAGGTTGTAGTGTGAAACATTAATTATTTGGTGCATACATTTTAATGTCACTTACTGAATTAATGAAACAGCATTTCTGTATTTATTTGTAGTGATTAGGTATGACAAAATAATTCATTATAGTTGGGCTCAGCAGCACATAAATAAGAATTATCAGAGATTATTTACTTCCTGTGAATAATACTGTTATTCTTGCTGCTACATTTTCATACGTTTTACAGTACCACCTACACACAACCACAACAACTTCAAACAAACAGAACAAACCCATCACAACAGGCATTTTAGACATACCCTAGGGTTTGCTGTTAAGTCCTGTACTCTATTCATTTTCTATCAATAAGGTGTCAATAACTTTGTCCTACGGTAAATACCACTTGTACACTGATGATCTGCACCAATGCGTCTTATATGGCGCCATAAAGACACAATGCAAGCAGTATCGGGTGTCCCCCAGGGTTTGATGTTAGGTCCTGTACTCCTTACATTGTATGTCAATGGCATATCACCAGTTTTATCTTACTGCAAATACCACCTGTACAACGATGACTTCCAGTTGTATCTAAGTGCAAAATAAATAAACCTGAGGACAGCTATCGAGAATCTCACTACAGACCTATGTGCACAATCAAAATGGGCTTAGGATATAAGGATAAAGCGAAAACTACCAAAAATGCACCGGCGCCCGTTTCTCATTCTAATCTTATTAGCGTTTAAGTATCGGGAATTCGTATCATCTTTAATTCTAAATTGTACAAACATGAGCTTCTCTCCTTCAGAAAAAGAGTCTAGGTCTAACAATGTATATGAAAATATAAATAGAACTGAGCACTTAACTGCATTTTGCAAGAAGGCATCCCTCCATACCCTACAAAAACGTACAATCTCTTCCCTCATTACCCGAAAAAAGATACTTGTACAAATACTTATACTTCCAATTATTGATTACAGGGATGTTATCTTGCAATGTGTTTCACTGGAAAATTCAAGGCGGTAGGCACTGGTTAAGAAAGCCTTTGTTCGTTACACCTGCGATGTTCGACTCTTTCATCATATTTCATCATCATATGCACAGCTATCTTGGCTGCGTGCAGACAAGTGCAGAAATTTCCATATCCTCTGTCTTCTCTAGTGTCTTATCAAAGTATACTGTCCCCCATATCTGTACTCGACGGTAACGCTCTTGTCTGAACAACTTAGCAGAAACACGCGCTCCCAACAGAGCAAGATCTTTTCAGTTGCACTCCATCGCTCAGTCACTTTCTCGAAGTCTTAATCAGAAGCAGGAGTCCGACTCTGGAATAAACTTCCGCATTAATGTTAGAGATCTGTATAACATTTGTAGCTTCAGAAGATAGTAAATAACATATCTACTAAGGCAACAATAATGACTGCCATTGTTCCTGTATGCATTCGTCATCCTTGTACATACTTCTTTCGAAAAATATTCTTCCTTTTTTCCCAGTATTCTTAGGTGGTGCAGTTTGCTTAAATTTGCTTTCCCCAGAACTCGCTGCAACAGAAAATAGTTTTCTGCACCTATAAAATCTTTTTTTCTTATATTTACCGCAATCGCTGTCGTTATTATTGTTATTTTTATTGTTATTATTACTCTTATCAGTATTAGTGGCAGCACCAGCGGTAGTAAAATAACTACCAGTATTAACTTCCATTAGTTCATAATATTACTTACTCACGTTGTTACTTTGGGCATCCAAACTCTTTTAATATCATTCGTTACATTAAAATTGTTTATTTCTTAGGTAGCTCTGATGTTATAAAGGTACTGTGTGTATGAAACCCTGGTACGATGTAAGAGAGTTGCAGATAGCCCTTGCAGGATCCGGTTAAATAAAGAAATAAAACTAAATAAACAGTGAAGGCTTGCGACATCATGTAAAAAAACTAAAAAATAAAGGCATAGACTTTTTAAAGTAATATCTTTTCTTTTGTTTCAGGTAGAATTACCAGGAATGATTACACCTTAAGAGAAAGCACAACGCGTGTTATGGTATGCGGAAACGGAGTCACCCATTGCTGTCCAAAGAAGTTTCCGACGTGACTTCCAAAGGGAACGACCACCCGCTAAGACGATTATGCTTCGGTGTGAGAAGTTCGTAGCCACTGAGGGTGTAGACAGACAGACAGGTTCAAGAAGAAGAAAAGCATATGATGCAGTGGTAGAGGAGATCAGAGAGACCTAACAATGAAGCCGGTCAAAGTCAGTTCCCTGGGAATCACGAGAGATAAGCATCCTTATCTCGACAGTTAACATTATGCTGCTTGCAGTATGACGTAGATCGAATTCTGCAAGCATTGACCAAAGTACACCTCCACCGTTTTCGGGAACATGTAAGAGACAATGAAACGCTGAATGTGTGGAGTGAACTGACGAAAAATTGTATAGCTGGACCATTTTTATTCATCGAACAAAGAGAAACAGAAACCATTCATCTCGAAATACTGGAACAATTTGCTGTCCCCACCTTCCTCCTCTTCACTCAAATTTGATTTTCTAGCTGGATAAAGGACCGCAGCACTGATTTCATATTCTGAATATCCTGGACCGAAATTTTCCACAGCGATGGACAGGAATTAATGGACCAACCAAATGGCCGATCCAATCTCTGAACATAAACCTTCTGGATTAAGCGAAAGACGTTGTGTATGTCTCTTGATCCTCGCAGAATTGTGGATGGAATAGTCTTCCTTCACCCCAGACATGCTTTTGCAGGCTTGGATTGAGACAGAGTATTGTCTAAACATTGCAATGTTTACTTAAGCAGCCGTTCAAAAACACTACTTTTTTGTGCACCACTTTTTGAGATCCTTTACATGTTGCTAGTATCAGATAATATCTATACCCGATTACTTCTGTTTAATTTCTTTTGGAAATCACGGAGATTTCATTGAGACACACTGTAAGTCGCTCAACTGAAGTAGTGTGTTCGCATGTGATCTTAGGCTTTCCCGGTGAATCAACCGTTTGTTTTGCTGTCGAGTATTGAGGTAGGTGCAATCATTGGCGAAACACGATCTTTTGACAGCGTACCTTGTCGTCATCTTCAGGTGCCTTTCCTACGTCGTGCCTCCATACTCTTGTCGCTCTCCATATATTCCGCCACTACTCGTCCGCGCTAGAGTATAAAAGTCTCAGTGTGGCAAACACGAACATTCTGTAAGCGTTACCCAAAGATGACGTCAAGGTATGATGTCGAAATATCGTGTTCCGTGAACTATTGCTCCTGACTGGACACTCGAGAGCAAGACACGTTGTGTGTGTGTGTGTGTGTGTGTGTGTGTGTGTGTGTGTGTCAGTCGATTGTGTGATATAAACACTGTGATATGGGTCGACGTAGAGATGAGAGAGAATGGCAGCAAGTATGCATCGTTTTCGAATAAGCCATGACCAAACTGTGGATGAAGTTGCCTGATTTCTTAGTGTATCTATTCGGACTGAGAAATGTGTCTGCAAGAAATGTTGTACCAATCACCTTGGAACACAGGGTAAGAACAACTGCAAAGATATCGTAAACGACACGGATCGGAGACAAGTGCAACGCCTTATCGTAGTAACGCTATCGAGTTTTTCAGCAAAATCAATAAGAAGTATTGAGACAGTCACCGTTAAGTATTGCATTAGCAGGCGAAGGTGGTAGCCGTAGTGTGGCGAGATGTAGGTCAGAATAAATTACACATAAGCGGATTGCGAGACGAGTCTAGCCAATGTTAGTGGAAAACAGCGCTGTGTAGTGCACCGTAGTGGGCGGGTCAGCGTTACCACATAAGGATAAATCTCGTGATATGGGCGACTTGACTAGGCGGCAAGTTTTAGTGAAACAAAGTCGTCATGGAACTACGTATATATTTTGAGGCAGAAGCATTCCTACCGACAGTGTTCCAGAGTCCAGCAGCAACCCCCCCCCCCCCTCCCCCCCCCCCACACACACACACACCACACACGCACTCACACACCGACGCCAGGGCCACGCGGAACAGCGAATAGCCATGGGTCGAGGCCGGGCTGCGTCTGCCACCAGCAGCACAAAGTTCTTAATGCTGAATTAATCAAATATGGAGTATCCATTTTAGAATTTTACTTCCTCCAATTTTTAAATATGTTTTGGAAGAATTGTTTGTTGAAGGAACTGCTCCGTTCTTCAAGAATGGAACACAGCTAAAGTTTTTCTATATTTAAAAACGGCAATATCAAAGACGCAGGAAATTACGGAGGAATAAGTTTACTGAATACAAGATATAAAATTTATGGGAAAATTCTTAATCAAACGCTTCAAATTATTTCTCAGAAGAACGGAGAGGGACGTTCGTGTAACGCTAATACATTCACAAAAAAACATTATTGAAAAACTTCGGAAATTTAGCTAGAAAAGCATTTAGGATTTCAAGATTTTAAGAGAGCCTTTGACAAGGTAAAATGACCTCTTTTGTGTCAAATATTGGAAATAAAAGGTTTTTCCAAAACATCTTCCTAAAAATGTAAAGAGTCTATATGTAAATACAAAACAAGTTTAAGTTCAGGTTCGAAATGTCAGATGAAATTTTAATACATCACGGTGTTCGAAAAGAGTGCAGTCTACCTCCCATTTTATTTAACTTAAATATCAAGGAGCTAGTTATGAAATGGAAAGATGAAATAAACTTCTCAATTAAAATAGGATCTAGCGTGCCATGAAATATTCTGTTACATGCTGATGAGCAGATAATTATACAGGAAACAGAAGATAATTTGCAAAGAACATTACACAGATTGAGAAAAACGCGATATATTACAACTTAACTAAATCTACAAATAACAAAATGATATGGGTTTTCAAAGGAAAGAATCCAGTCAGCTTAAAAGTAATAATAAATGAGAAAATATTGGAACAAGTATCCCACTTCAGTTATCTAGGATGTTGTATTTATTTTAACTAAGACAAAGACATTGAGAAGAAGGCTAACAAATACCAAGCTATCTGCGAAAAAATTGGAAGAACTTTGGGAAGAAAACAAGAAAGGACACAAAATGAAATTCTATAAAGTTATGGCTTTACCTACCTCTGTATGTTATTGCGAGTCTTCGACAGTAAAATAAAGGAAAAACCACATATACAGGCAGCAGAAATAAAGTTTAAGAGATATGTAAGAGGCTGCAATAAGAAGGATAAAATAGGTAATGCAACAACAGGAGCGCATTTAAAAACCTTTCAGTTAATGACAAGATAAACTGAAGGGCCAAAGAAATTACTTCACCTGCCTAAAATCGTGTAGGGCCCCCGCGAGCACACAGAAGTGGCATGGACTCGACTAATGTCTGAAGTAGTGCTGGAGGGAACTGACACCATGAATCCTACAGAGCTGTCCACAAATCCGTAAGAGTACGAGAGGGTGGAGATCTCTTCTGAACAGCACGCTGCAAATCATCCCAGATATGCTCAATAATGATCTTGTCGGGGAAGTATGGTGGCCAGTGGAAGTGTTTGAACTCAGAAGAGTGTTCCTGGAGCTATTCTGTAACAATTCTGGACATATGGGATGTCGCATTGTCCTGCTGCTATTGCCCAAGTCAATCGGAATGCACAATGGACATGAATGGCTGCAGGTGATCAGACCGGTTGCTTACGTACCGTGTCACCCGTCAGAGTCGTATTTAGACGTGTCAGGAATCCCATATCACTCCAACTGCATACGCTCCACGCTATTACAGAGCCTCCACTAGCTTGAACAGTCTCCTGCTGACATATAGGATCCATGGATTCATGAGGATGTCTCCATACCCGTGCACGTCCATTCACTCCATAAAATTTGACAAGACACTCGTCCGACCAGGAAACATGTTTCCAATTATCAAAAGTTCAATGTCGGTGTTGACGGGCTCAAGCGAGGCGTAAAGCTTTGTGTCATGCAGTCATCAAGGGTATAAGAGTGGGCCTTCGTCTCCGAAAGCCGATATCGATCATGTTTCCTTGAATGATTCGCATACTGACTCTTGTTGGTGGTCCAGCATTGAAATCTGCAGTAATTTGAGGAAAGGTTGCACTACAGTCACGTTGAATGAATCTCTTCAGTCGTCGTGGATCTCGTTCTTGCAGTATATTTTTCCGGCCGCAGTGATGTCGGAGATTTGATGTTTTACCAGATTCCTGATATTCACGGTACAGTCGTGAAACGGTCGTACGGGAAAATCCCCACTTCATCGCTATGTCGGAGTCACCGTGTCTCATCGTTCGTGTGCCGACTATAACACTACTCTCAGTCTCACTTAAATGTTGATAACCTGCCATTGTAGCAGCAGTAACCGATCTAACAATTGATCCAGACAATTTTTTCTTATATAGGCAGTGCCGAGCGCAGCCCGTATTCTGCCTGTTTACATATGTCTGTATTTGGATACGCATCTGTGTACCAGTTTCAAAAAATTGCTCTAAGCACTGTGGGACTAAACATCTGCCGGCCGCAGTGGCCGAGCGGTTCTAGGCGCTACAGTCTGGGACCGCGCGACCACTACGGTCGCAGGTTCGAATCCTGCCTCGGGCATGGATGTGTGTGATGTCCTTAGGTTAGTGAGGTTTAAGCAGTTCTAAGTTCTAGGGGAATGATGACCTCAGAAGTTAAGTCCCATAGTGCTCAGAGCCATTTTTGAACTATACATCTAAGGTCATTAGTCCCCTAGACTTAGAACTAACAAGGGAACCTCCCCATCGCACCCCCCTCAGATTTAGTTACAAGTTGGCACAGTGGATAGGCCTTGAAAAACTGAACACAGATCAAGCGAGAAAACAGGAAGGAGTTGTGTGGAACTAGGCATATTTCATAAGAGAGACCTCTTGTTTCACAGCTGCTCACGCTAACCACGGGACGACGGCGCTCCTGAGCTCATACTGTCCTTGATGTTGCCTATCTTGCGCAAGGACATCTCAGTTTGTATATTTTGCTTATTTTTTTCATAGTTCCACTCGATTGATCTGTGTTCAGTTTTTCTAGGCCTATCCACTGTGCCAACTTATAACTAAATCTGAGGGGCGCGCGATGGGGAGGTTCCCTTGTAAGTAAACCTAACTAACCTAAGGACGTTACACACATCCATGCCCGAGGCAGGATTCGAACCTGCGACCGTAGCAGTCGCGCGGTTCCGGACCGAAGCGCCTAGAACCGCTCGGCCACCGCGGCCAGCTTCTACCAGTTTCCTTGGCGCTTCAGTGCAGACAGATTTCAAAAAATTATCGGCCGACTGGAAAGAGGGAACTAAGCAGATTTCATAAGAGAGACCGGAACAGGTGACTGTAACACGTAATACTTGGAAGGAGATGATGATGATGATGATGATGATAACAGGAGCATAGTTTCACAGCCGATTCTTCCCCACACAGTATCCGAGTGCTGACAACAGTCTACGCAGCAGCACTCTCGCTGTGGTGGAAGTTTATATTCAGCGACAAGTGGTGGAAGTTTACATTCAGCGGCAACAGCAGGCCGCGGCAGTGGCACCACTCCTGCCTGTCGGCGGCCCTGCAGCTGCGCGCGGCTCCAGGCTGCTACCACTGCAGGCCTTTCACGGAGCGGACGACGTCATCCGGAGCGCAGAGCGGAGAGGCGGTTGCCGGCCGGCGGCCACGGACAATGGCGAGCAGTCGGCCGCGTCCGCCGCAGGCGCCACGCAGCCGTCAACCTCACCTGCCGGGCCGGCGCGATTATCCCGCTCACTGCCGACTGCCGACTACTGACTGCTGCAGCCACTGGTAGCTCCGCCCGGTGTTCACAATACGGACGGTCGCTGCAGACACAGATTGCACTCGCCCCAGCACTGTGCTCGCGCCCTTGTACAGCAGTATCCAGCCATTGTATCATACCCTCTGAATCACCACGTCAAACGTCGAAGGGCGGGTATTTGCTGTTAACTAGATTAGTGAGCTCGAAAGCAGGTTACTTGATACCGTCTATTTCTACGTCTACACCCTCACTCCTTAAGGCGGGTAGGACGTCAAACGGGCCGTCTTGGAGCAGGAGAAGCACCACAGGACATTTTAATTTCCACTGTCTATACTTTTACAAGTAAATTCATAAAACTTTGTCAGCATGACCAGGAAGAATTCAGGATTCACACTCGCAGCAGCGGAAGTTCAAAAATATAAGAAAATAATTTTTTTTACATGTGAAATTTCATCATTTTTTCACTTACTATTGGCTGCATTTTTTTGCTATAGGTACACTTTTCTTCATAAGTAAGAGAGACTGTACGATGAATTTTACACAACATACAAACCATACTTACAGGTGTGTGAAATTCTAGAATTTATGAAAAAATTTATGAAAAAATGAATGAGCTGTTACGTTTTAAACTTTATGTTTAGAAGAAAATCAAATTTTGTAGTTAATCATCTCAATTTTTACCACAGTTTTCAATAGATTTGGAAAATTCTACAGTTTCATACACCTGTAAGTATGGTTTGTATGATGTGCAAAATTCATCAAAGAATCTCTCTTACTTGTGAAGTGAAATGTACCTATAGCAACAAATGCAGCCAACAGTAAGTGAAAAAACGATGACATTTCATATCTAAAAAAAAAATATTTTTTTTATGTTTTTGCGCTTCCACTGCTATGAATGTGAATCCTGAATCCTTCCTGGTCTTGCTGACAAAGTTTTATGAATTTATTTGTAAAAGTATAGACAGTAGAAAATAGTAAGTCCTGTGGCGCCTCTCTTGCTCCAAGTCGGCCCGTTTGACGTCCTACCCCCCTTAAGTCACCTTAAGTTACAGGGGTACGGCAAAAAATATGGAGAAACCACGAAAAGACGCATACTTGAACATAAATGGACATAGCTAAGCCTGCAGGCTGCGTTGTTGCTTGTGACGAAGAACGGCACCTGCAAAATATTCTAAATATGTTGCAAATGTCAGTCGCTGCCAGAACAGTGTTCCGCAAAATTACAAGTGCATTGTGAGGGAGGTAAGTGATTTACAGCATGAGCAACTTGGTGGTGGTCATATTGGGATTGTTCCCGTAACCAAGGTTGCCGAAGTGGCTGGTATTTCAAGAGCCACAATATAGGAGATTTCTACTGCATAGAGAGAAAGCGGAAAGACATCAACCGCTAACTCACAGCAGGGATGAAAGCGTGTGTCGAGTGATCAAGACGCACGCTCATTGAAGACGATTTTGACAGAAAGGAAGAGAACGACAGCTGCAAAAGTCACTGCAAAAGTGAATGTCGCTCACGCGAACCGTGTCAGTATCAAAACGCCCCCGATAAAAACTTCATAAGGAGTGGCTGGCAGACCATTCTGGAGTCACAGAACCGTTCAACAGTGACATAAATTTATGTAACAGGAAAACGTGCTGCCGAAGTCACATAACCTGGATTATGGAGCCGGCTGGAGTGGCCGTGTGGTTCTAGGCGCTACAGTCTGGAGCCGAGCGACCGCTATGGTCGCAGGTTCGAATCCTGCCTCGGGCATGGATGTGTGTGATGTCGTTACGTTAGGTAGGTTTAATTAGTTCTAAGTTCTAGGTGACTGATGACCTCAGAAGTTAAGTCGCATAGTGCTCAGAGCCATTTTTTTGGATTATGGAAGAAAGTCAATTGGTCAGATGAGTCTTGTCGTACACTATTTCCAAATTCTGGTAGTGTTTACGTTCAAATATTGAAACATATCAAGGTTTCTGTAATGATTTGTTCAGCGATGGTTGTTCTGTTAGGTCGTATTACAGCCGACGATTATGTGACAATGTTGGTTGATCAGGTCCATCTGATAAAGGTGCAACGTATGTCCCCCAATGGTGATGCTGTATTCCAAGACGAAAGGACCCTTGTTTACGGAGTTCACATCGTCCCGGATTGGCTTAATGAGCATGGGGATGAACTGTCGCATCTGCCCTGTTCACCACAATCACCAGATATCCCAATGTTATTGAGCCTTTATGGTCTGTGTTGGACAGAAGGGTACTTGATCACTATCTACCATCATAGTCACGTAAAGATAGCATTATTATGCACACACTACGCTGTAAGATTCTCTTCAAAACCATACAGAGCCTGGAAGCTGTTTTGAACGCCAGAGATTTTCCTGCGCTGTGTTAGGCATGGTAATGTGTTGTCGTTTCGGTGTTTCCAAATTTTTGCTCACAGCCTGCAAGTCGTGAATGGCGTTTTGTCACCACTGTCTTCCCTCCTCCCTCCTCTCTTACCTGCGTCATTTGTGAAGCCACTTCTTCGGCTGCCTACCTCGAGGTAGTAGTCATGGCCACAGTAGACTGCAGGTAGAAATTTGGAAAGGGAATTAAGGTTAAAAGAGAAGAAATGAAAAATATTTTCTGTATGCTGCGTTGGAGAGTTTTCATGAAATGGGTGCGTGTGTGTGTGTGTGTGTTATTCACAGCATAAGTTAGTTTCAGTACTAGCGACCGATGACCTCAGCAGTTTGGTCCCTTAGGAATCCACATGCATTTGAACATTTTTTTTTTTGGGTTTATGGACTTTCCTGGACTATAAGGAATCTTTTGTGATTATTTAGCCTGATCATTTTCGTGTGTTATTCTGAGTTGGTATAATGATGGTCACTGCAAATTTTGGGGAGAGATACATCAGTAATATCTGATAGCTCAGTGTTCTGTTTCGACTGAATGCTCGTATTGAAGTCATGTACGCGATCACTGTTTCGGTGCTAGCCAACCCGGGAAGGTGTTGCCCCTCCACTAAGAATCTTTCTCCACCTCAGACAAGCGATCTCGGCCAGTCATTATGAGGTAATCAAAAGCGTAGCAATGAGCGGATGGGATGGGAAAAACCATCGATGTACTTTAATAAGCATCACACTTGATAGTGTGATCAGTTTTAGCAATTTTACCTTATTTTCATTCAGCAAAGTCATAAGGAATAATGTTATACGATAACATACCCATAATAAAGAAAATCTCCGTTGCTCAAAAACATGCTCTAAGAATAAGCTGTGATGCTCACCAACGATAGTTATGTAGACGTCTGTTTAAGGCATTGGGTATTTTCACTTCTGCTGTAAATAATCCACTGCAGTGGGAAATTAACAACGATGCACGCACTTACATTACCAATAGAAAAAGTGACATTCATTATTCCATATAAAGACTGCATTTGGCACAGAATGAGGTTCACAGTGAAGCAGCCAAAATTTTGATCGCTTATCCAGTGATATAAAATGTCTGACAGATAACAAATTAACATTTAGAAAGCTGCAAAAGGTTCTGGTTGACAACTCCCACCGTTCCACGGAAGAGTTTATTTTGAGGTATTGTTGTGAGTCGGAATTAGTAACTGACATCTGCATGCTAAAAAAAGGCTAGTAAATGGTCAGCATGTAGTCACACCTACAAAATAATTTGTGATCTGAATATAAGGTAATTGGTTCCACATCATTACGATTTATCGCTCGAATAATCCATGGCACATGAAGCTAACTAAAATAGCTAAAAAGAAAACTAAAGATGTGAGGAACAGTAAAAATTACAAAGAGAGATAAACGCTTGATTTTATAATCCATTTGAAAGGGATGTGTGTGGCACTATTTATACAAAGAGGGAGGGGGTTGCACAGGCTAGATTAGAGTGAAGCGCTGCGTGAAGCCAGTCTTAGGACTTATGAGCGCAAAATTAATATCAACAGCGTTTCGGCTACTACAGTCCGGAAGGTTTGTGGCCATTCTAATATTTCTCTACCGTTGGACTCAAGTAAATTAAGCACTGAAATGTTTTATCTATTTTTCCTAAATACATTACTACGACGCATTTCCTCAATTTTCTTATTGATGCTTCATAATAACGTCCCAAATGCTAACAGTATTATACATCAACACTTGCCTTATTTTCATAGGTTAGGGATATTTCACTCTTTGGAACTTCAGTAAGCAAAAGCAGCTTGGACCCTACGACATTTACTCGTAGATATATCCAGAAATAAAATTTAATTAGTCTTATAATTATTCTTATGAAGTACACACACACACACACACACACACACACACACAAACCCACACACACAGAGAGAGAGAGAGAGAGAGAGAGAGAGAGAGAGAGAGAGAGTATGCATTCAGTGACACGTCATTCGAATGTGCATTCATAATCGAAGGACTTTTTTTGTCAAAGGTGACAAACTGTTTCATATCTAGTGATCTCTAGTGCACTGTACATTACGTTTGCCGTGTAATAACGCATTTTGAAATCCATTTACGCTTGTTGTGTATATTTCCGTATAGAATCTTCACATAGGTAAAAAAAAAAAAAAAAAAAAAAAAACCGGAAAGAATTTAGTTCAGGAAATTAAAATTTTCATAATTTACTTATTTCACGTGTCCAGGACTTAGGTTATACAGATAAGAACAGTAACAAAATTCTGCCTGACACTGGTGATCTGCAGTTATATGGACCATATGGTCCGAATTTCGCTGTCTTGATGGTCTTATCATTAGTTGCGCATAGATCTTGTGTGGTGCAAGGATCGAGAAGGTTTTAGCAGGCCATGGAATACCATGAGTGTTGCAGGTCACCACACTTACACGACTCATCTTGAATCACGAAACCCCACTTTTCGAGATTCGCCTTGCATCGTGGCACTTCTGTCACCAATCGGTTTAGTGTCTTCCATGTCATCTAAGGCAGATGAAAGCTCGCAACAGGTTCCTCTTTCGTATTCTCCACGACCACGTGGTTAATGATTTTTGCCATACCTCTGTTCGCCGAATCCCAGGTGCTGATGGAATTGTTGATGTTGTGCGCATGCCGCCCTCCTTGACCTCAACTTAGATTTTGTGCTTCGTACCCAAACAAGGGATGTCTGGGATCTACTTTCTGTTCCATTTTTCTCCATTTATGCAACAGTTCTTCTGTGGATGTCAGGTGGCGCTACGTCCTTAACGCGATAAATTCTGGTGAGGTGCTTTGGTCGTAGCCAGCCATACTGCGTCTTGTCTCATACAACCTCATATCTACCTGTTTGGCAAACGCGAAATTTCATGACCCGCTGCGTATTCTGATGTAGAAGAGTGACTCTAAACACACACCATTCGCCTTTAGAAGATTCAAAATTCTCGTTATACAAATAATGTATCTGTCACTTAGAAATATAGTAAACTAAAGATAGTTATCACAATTAGTGATAATCTGCAACTGCTGGCAAATGTTGCAAAGCTGTTAGTATGTTGCAATTTATATGGACCCTCAAAGGCTGTGGCCATTCCCAAACATTCCATAGGTTTTTAGATGCTTCAGTAGAAGTAAATGATAATTATTAACATTCATATGTAGCCATACATAACGTTACAAATATAGTGAATTTAATGTGATACATTTCGAAAGTAATACTGGACTGCTAAAGCATTTGTGTTTTCTTATTTAAATGTGAATCAATACCGTAAAGCAAGAATTAGGTACCTGAGGACAACTAATTGCTTAAAGGAGTCGTGCTAATGAAAGCAGTAACTGCAACTCATATCTTACATAATCTATTGTACACTGTCATTAAAACACTTTCCAACCAAAGCGCTGCTTCCTATTTAAGGGTGGGACTATAGCGAAATCAGTATTCCGACGAATGGAGATATTCTCACAGGTTTCACACGTGAAACTTGTAGAGATAGGCTAACTTTCTAGCTCATTTTCAGACTCAAACGTGGGGAACGACTGTCTGTGCTTAAAGCTACGAGATATCACCGTTATGTTGACCAGATTAACGGAAAGCGTTTGCATGTCACCAGATAATGCGTCTCGAGTGATTGTTTAACATACATTAGCTTTCAAGTCATTAGCCTGGCTCTCGAAGCTTTGCAAATAACACGCGTATCCCGATATCAGTTCCAGTCAGACAGACCAGACGAGAAATCACAGAGAACTGCAACCAGTTTTACTAAATTACAATAACCGGCACTGAAATGGTAATGGGTGTATATTTATGTGCAACCGCGAGCACTCGCTCGCGCGGGCGCGCCTGCGCGTGTGTGTGTGTGTGTGAGCGCACGCGCGCTCCCACGCACGATCGTCTCTTCCAAATTATCCCTCTAACTCCGAAATTCTCCTAAGAGACAACTGGTCTGATTCTTACACTGTATCTAAGGGTTTAAAACTTTGGTACGATCCATTCTCGGCTGCTGCTCAACTGTGTGGAAGCTTCATTACGCCGGATTAAAGTCAGAAAACGAATTTAAAGGTTTGTTGCTGAATCAAACGTTAGTTGCTTATTTCCCTTCGTATTTGCAGATTAATGCAGGTCTGATTCCATGAATGCAGCAGAAAGTCGGCAACGTTGTCGTTCATGATTTAAATTAACGAAAACTGCACCAGCTACTTATTTTTTCATGCTTAGCACAGCGCGTTTTCAAGTGCAATTTTTTATTTATTTACATGAATAATTTTGGTGATGTTTGCATGTGTGACTTTCTGCCTCAGTTCTGTCTTTTTGAGCTTATACTGCAATCGGAAAATCAGACAACATGAATCTTTGAGTGTTCTTAAATGTTAATGTTAGAAATAGTATATTTCTTTTTTACTTACAGATGTTGTGCGTCCTCCATTATACAGAACATCACACGACCGCAAATGATTACTTATACTGTTTCTTTTCGAAATTTCCTACAAAGATATTACGACACGATGGTTTCACACAGAGATTGTACACCGTCAGAGGTGTTGCAGTGTTCGGGTTACAGCTATCGTATGCAGGAGAAACACTTGAAAAAATAACTGATTCACTATCTAGTATTTCGCTTAGAATTTTTTCTCTTTCCTTCTCGTGGTGTAGAAAAATTTCAGGCAATTTCATTACACACATTGTGTGTGATTTTTGGAACTGGTGGAGTGTCTTAAGATCTTCTGTATTTTCGAATGGGTGCCCAGCGACAGCAACACGTATTGTAAAAAATATATAGTCGATAATTCAGTAGTTAATTGTGGTAAAAATACACGTTATGTTTTATGAAAACACTGTAACACCTCCGACTGTGTACAAACTCTTTGGCAAACCCTCGTGTCGTAATGTCTTTGTAGCTTTGTAGCACGTTTTGAAAACTAACAGTGTAAGTAATGATTTGCTCGTGTGTGACATTTTGTGTAATGGAGAAGGCACAGTACCTGTAAGTAGACTAACAAAAATATCATTTCTAACATTAGCGTTTAAAAACCCTCAGAAATTCATTTTCTCCGATTGCAGTATAACCTCAAAAAGACGGGCGAGAAGCATAAACCACACATGCTAAAATCACCAAAACTATT
Source organism: Schistocerca piceifrons (assembly GCF_021461385.2). NCBI lineage: Eukaryota > Metazoa > Arthropoda > Insecta > Orthoptera > Acrididae > Schistocerca > Schistocerca piceifrons. The sequence continues at coordinate 801,211,304 of NC_060139.1, forward strand.
AATGTAAACAAATGCACAAATGCACTTGAAAATGAAAATAAATTCTGAAATCTCCTTGTGCTAAGCATGAAAAAAAGTGTGTAACTGGTTCAGTTTTCATTATTTAACTCATACTAGCCCCATATTTCATAAATATGGGCTTCTTTTAAGTCCCTAATGTAAGTAATAAAAAATCAAAGCTACACAATTGCAGAAGAATGTACGAACACATATACAAGAAAGTACTTTTCGTTTTAAACAAAGCATAGGTTTTTATTTTTATTTTTATTTATTTTATTTTTTTGAAACGAGAGAAGTTGCTACAACCACTCTTACACTTAACTATAAAACAACATTCTTCATTATTTGAAATAAGTATCTGAAAATTTATGTGAGTTATCTACATGCATTAATGTACAACAAAAGGATATTTATGAGATTGTTCGTTAGCTTCATTGTAGTTGTGGTAACAGCAAAAAACTTGAACCTTTATGCTTGTCTTCGTCTTCGTATATGTCTTACTGACAGTTGAATTTGTGTGTTGGCTGAGTATGGTAATTTGCCGTAATTCTTTCACATACGTCTGACTATTGTAAGTACAAATTAAAGAGGAGAGCATAGTGCAATGAAATAACCAAATACTCGCAACAGACATACGTCCGGAAACCAATGGTTTCCCCGACACGATGTTTCACGTCTATACCTGAGTGCCTTACAACAGAGTCCCCGACGATCCAGTTAACACATTACAACAAATGCTACACGCGGCCACGTTCCATGTGAAGCACGTCTTCTCACTGATGTCTGAACACGCTGAAAAATCTGAGGCGTCTGCCGAATACACTGACAACCTTGCATAATATGTTCCTGGAGTTCATTGACACTGTGAACAGGACTAGAATATACCAAAGCTTTTAAATATCCCCCACAAAACCAGATCCAGTTGGTTCAAGAATGGGGGTGAGAGAGGGGGAGGGAGGGGAAGGGGGTTGGGAAGGCATGGTATTTACGAGGCACGACCGATACACTAGCTTTCGAAATTTAAGTGACCATTGGTTAGATACCCAATTTGATCAAACAAGATGGTTTATCACTTAGTAATTAACGTGTCACTTACTACGTTTCAAAATAAGCGTAACCCTACACATTAACAGTGTTACAACACTGGCATGATATCACTTGTGCATACGTCGTTTCGGGGAAACCGTTGCCAAGCAAGATCGTAAGAGATGGAAAAGAGCCACCGTGGTACAACAACCGAGTTAGAAAACTGCAGCGGAAGCAAAGGGAACTTGACAGCAAACATAAACATAGCCAAAGCCTTGCACACAAACAAAAATTACGCGAAGCGAAATGTAGTGTGAGGAGGGCTATGCGAGAGGCGTTCAATGAATTCGAAAGTAAAGTTCTATGTACTGACTTGGCAGAAAATCCTAAGAAATTTTGGTCTTATGTCAAAGCGGTAGGTGGGTCAAAACTAAATGTCCAGACACTCTGTGACCAAAATGGTACTGAAACAGAGGATGACAGACTAAAAGCCGAAATACTAAATGTCTTTTTCCAAAGCTGTTTCACAGAGGAAGACTGCACGGTAGTTTCTTCTCTAGATCGTCGCATAGATGACAAAATGGTAGATATCGAAATAGACGACAGAGGGATAGAGAAACAATTAAAATCGCTCAAAAGAGGAAAGGCCGCTGTACCTGATGGGATACCAGTTCGATTTTACACAGAGTACTCGAAGGAACTTGCCCCCCCTTCTTGCAGCGGTGTACCGTAGGTCTCTAGAAGAGCGTAGCGTTCCAAAGAATTGGAAAAGGGCACAGGTCATCCCCCTTTTCAAGAAGGGACGTCGAACGGATGTTCAGAACTATAGTCCTATATCTATAACGCCGATCAGCTGTAGAATTTTGGAACACGTATTATGTTCGAGTATAATGACTTTTCTGGAGACTAGAAATCTACTCTGTAGGAATCAGCATGGCTTTCGAAAAAGACGGTCGTGTGAAACCCAGCTCGCGCTATTCGTCCACGAGACTCAGAGATCCATAGACACGGGTTCACAAGTAGATGCCTTGTTTCTTGACTTCCGCAAGGCGTTCGATACAGTTCCCCACAGTTGTTTAATGAACAAAGTAAGAGCATATGGATTATCAGACCAATGTGTGATTGGATTGAAGAGTTCCTAGATAACAGAACGCAGCATGTCATTCTCAATGAAGAGAAGTCTTCCGAAGTAACAGTCATTTCAGGTGTCCCTCAGGATAGTGTCATAGGACCGTTGCTATTCACAATATACATAAATAATCTTGTGGATGACATTGGAAGTTCACTGAGGCTTTTTGCAGATGATGCTGTGGTGTATCGAGAGGTTCTAACAATGGGCAATTGTACTGAAATGCAGGAGGATCTGCAGCGAATTGACGCAAGGTGCAGGGAATGGTGATTGAATCTCAATGTAGACAAGTGTAATGTGCTACGAATACATAGATCCCTTATCATTTAGCTACAAAATAGCAGGTCAGCAACTGGAAGCAATTAATTCCATAAATTATCTGGGAGTACGCATTAGGAGTGATTTAAAATGGATTGATCATATAAAGTTGATCGTCGGTAAAGCAGATGCCAGACTGAGATTCATTGGAAGAATCCTAAGGAAATGCAATCAGAAAGCAAAGGAAGTAGGTTACAGTATGCTTGTTCGCCCACTGCTTGAATACTGCTCAGCAGTGCGGGATCCGTACCAGATAGGGTTGATAGAAGAGAGAGAGAAGATCCAACGGAGAGCAGCGCGCTTCGTTACAGATCATTTAGTAATCGCGAAAGCGTTACGGACATGATAAACTCCAGTGGAAGACTCTGCAGGAGAGACGCTCAGTAGCATGGTACGGGCATTTCTTAAAGCTTCGAGAACATACCTTCACCAAAGATTCAAGCGGTATATTGCTCCCTCCTATGTATATCTCGCGAAGAGACCATGAGGATAAAATCAGAGAGATTAGAGCCCACACAGAAGCATATCGACAATCCTTCTTTCCACGAACAATACGAGACTGGAATAGAAGGCAGAACCGATAGAGGTACTCAAGGTACCCTCCGCCACACACTGTCAGGTGGTTTGCGGAGTATGTATGTAGATGTAGATGTAGAACTACGTTCACTAGGATTATTTGTTTACTTTGTCGTTTGTACCATTTATAGTCAGACTCCCTTTACAGGAAGAATCTCTTCCGAAAAGACTTTAATTTCCAAATAATTACGTTGATCGTAGGATGAAGGCTTTCAAGACCGGTTGACATAGTTGTTGCTAAACCTTTCGGGATATGAGGTCGTGGTCCCAAAAACTCTTCTTTTCCTGACGTTTCGTCCAGGACTGCGCTGGAAATCCTCATAGGCGCTCTTGCCGACTGATCGGTCGGATGTCCGACCGAGAGCGACATAAATATTGTACGAAAGGGGGCGTGCGCAGTTAACGCGGGATGAGCAGAGATAATACTTTTTTGTCGCAGATAAAACTTAACTATCGATTGTCATCTTGTCAGAGATAAAACTGACTAGAGATTCTGCAGAGCTACTGTCCATATGTCGCTTAGTTTCATTGCTTCCTCTTTCCTATTAAAATTATCCTGATGCTTATAAATTTCAAAGGCTTCTCTGCATAGTCGAGGATAGTAATTTGATGTTGTAGATAAAATTTCTGATTCAGAAAACTTCAGTTTGTGGTTTCTCGCTGTAGAGTATGCTCTGCTGTAGCTCATTTCTGTATTTTCTCCTGTCGGCAAATACTTTTGTGCTCTTTTAGCGATGTATTTACGCTCCTCGCGGTAGTTCCAGTGTCGACAAAGGAGGGCGTTTATCTTTTGTCGACATGTGGTGTATACAAAATTTCGTGTAGGTGTGGTAAACAATTAATTAATCCTGAAAACTTGTTTCGTTTGTGACCTGTATTGTAGAGAAGCGTGAAATATACAACCAAGTAGTTTGCAGTAGTACAACTGTACTGCACTCTTCGCTCCCACCCTCGTGCTCATATAGCGAGACGTGGCGTTGGGGATATGTGAAGCAAGGTTGAATGTTTTTACGCTCGGGACTGGACACGGCCTGGGAGCCAAAATCTTGGCCACCCCTGGTCTAAAATCGTACGGTAAACCGCAGAAATCATAAATCAAGACGATGAAATTGATAGGTGAAATCTTTTCCACAGAATACAGTTTTGTCGCAGGTGGAGATATTTAGCTGAAATAAGACAGAAAATGATAACATACCATCTGTGATTGAAGAAAGACTCATATTTGTCGATGAAGTAAAGAATATGTAACTACACAATGCCTCTGAAATTAACCTGACGCGAAAGGCAAAGAATACATTAGAATTTGTGAGAGAACAACCTAAAAGTGTACAGGAGCTGTAAGCATTAGGTCCGTTTAGTGACATATTAAAATCCAATGCGGAGAAATAAGGAACGAACTTTGTTAACTCTACTATAAAATCGTATAAGCTACAGTATGCATCTAGAAAACTGGTTAAGCGATAGTATGTTCTTCCCCATGTGTCACACGATGGTTAGTATAACTGATCAAATACCTTTCCTCGAGTTAATTTTGTTACGTACTCTGGCTATGGATATAAGGAACTCAGAATGCCAAGGAACTATGCACAACACATTTCTCATCCGTAATCGATGAGGAATTTACTAGACTTTTAAGACTACCGCATCAAAATTTTGCTCGAGTGAGCTCAGTATATGTTAATATTTTACACGAGGAAGTGCGTGATAATAACTACGTCAGACTATTGGCTCCTGTAATTTTCAAACAATTTCTTTATCGTTTATTGTTCTCCTTTGGTAGCATAATTATTTCAGGCAGACAAAACTTGTAATTGACACACCCTATCCAAACACCACTGCAATGCAGAAAAATGGTTTAGGAGCTGTGTTGTGCCCACAGTCACGTCATTTCCAGTCCTACTGTTTCGACACACTTAGTGCACAGAGCTCTACAGTGTAAAGACTCAAACGGAAAATTAGGGTAAAGTCGCTAATGGTTTCTTCAGTAAACCTCACCAGCGATTATAATCCAGTAATGATCTATTTCTAATGAGCTCCAGATGAATAGGGCGATAAATTTCCTATCTTCGACTTAAAAGTACAGGATATTCTCGAATGTTTCCTCAGAACAAACTGAAGAGTCAGGTTAGACGTAGGAGTCCTTTCCGCGAGCGTACTGCAAATGGCAATAAAAAATTTAACCAGAAAATATTAGGAGCACTTTGAGTATTCGTAATTTTCTAGCTGGTTATGCGTGTTGGACAGTTAGTTTAGAAATTCTGCCGCTATCTTGTGCCATCTGTTTATTAATTTGCGTACGTCGAATCGTTCTATCTGATTATGCGTGTAAGAAAACACTGACCTTGAGGTATTCATATTCCTATGGAAATAAAATTTGAAAATATTCCTCTTACCACAGCATATGAAACTAAATTTCACATCATGTCGCCATAGAGACCTTCGCATCAATAGCCACTCAAATCTAAGAAGCTGATAGATACTGAGAAATAACTCAGGTAAATCACGGCATGATTCTGCAGATATCTCTATTAATTACGTGCAATCTCGGCTTTAATATCGCCTATAGCCGAAACTCGTGAACATAACTTCTTGCAAGAAACACCATGAGGGTGAGATCGCAAGTTACATTTTTAGTAAGGTTCATTTGAAAGTGTTGTGTTAACAACTATTACAAAAAAAATGTTAGCTGTTAATGGCCCACCAAGTGGATCACGAGTATCCGGGAGGCGCAGAGATCAACCTTCTATGGGATTTGTGTATTACACACCACAAAATCGATATCGTCGACATTTAAGAAATGTTCAAAACAAACCATTAACTTACACCATGAAACCGAGCGAAAAATGGCGTGCTATAGTAATCATAATGGTTCGCACCATCAGGATCAAAGGCAAACTCCTTGGGAGCTGCAAACCGTGCGGGACGTTCAGCTACGTAGCCACTCTTAAACAATGCGTATAGAGTCACATTGAAGTAAAGGCGCTATTAAAACTGATGGAATGTGATGGCATGCAACCGAATTCGAAACAGTCTGTCCTGGAGCTTATCGTGTAACTAGCTATCCTTTGCGGCAGCGGTTCTCAATCTTTCACGACGCACCATCCCCTTCTGCAACGATCTAAATTGGGTGAACCACTGAGTTTTAAATATAAAAACAGTGGACATGCAAAAAATTTAATTCAAAGCAAAGGATTTAATAACCTTAAATGAAAGTAACCCTCAACGGTAAAAACCTAAAGTTACTCTAGTTACGGCTTAAAAGTTGTTGTTGCTGTTGTTGTGGTCTTCAGTCCAAATACTGGTTTGATGCAGCTCTCCATGCTACTTTATCCTGTGCAAGCTTCTTCAGCTCCAAGTAACTACTTCAACCTACATCCTTATGAATCTGCGTAGTTTATTCATCTCTTGCTCTCCCACTACGATTTTTACCCTCCATGCTGCCCTCCAATACTAAATTGGTGATCCCTTGAAGCCTCAGAACATGTCCTACCAACCGATCCCTTCTTCCAGTTAAGTTGTGCCACAAATTCCCTCTCTCCCCATTTCCGTTCAGTACCTCCTCATTAGTTACGTGATCTATCCATCTAATATTCAGCATTCTTCTGTAGCAACACATTTAGAAAGCTTCTATTCTCTTCTTGTCTAACCTATTTATCGTCCATGTTTCACCTCCATACCTAGCTACACACCATGCAAATACTTTCAGAAAAGACTTCCTGACACTTCAATCTATACTCGATGTCAACAAATTTCTATTTTTCAGAAACGCTTTCTTTGGCATAGCCTGTCTACGTTTTACATGCTCTCTACTTCGACCATCATCAGTTATTTTGCTTTCCAAATAGAAAAACTCATTTACTACTTTAGTGTCTCATTTCCTAATCTAATTCCCTCAGCATCATCTGATTTAATTTGACTACATTCCATTATCCTCGTTTTGCTTTTGTTGATGTCCAAGATAAAGTTACACAACAATAAATTTTAGTTTTCATTGTAATTCATCACCACTTCCTTGGAATTCAGTGAGAAGGTTGCACCTACCTTCCATGGCACAGAGCTTTGAGTCAGGAACCATAAAAGGTTAAATAAATTCTCCAGTCACTTTCAGCACTAAGCTTCTTTCTGTACTTATTTTCTAAATAGGCACATAAAGAGCACGACTTCTGACACAGGTATATGGGCGAAAAGCGTAGTAAAATCATTGCGGTTTTATTAGTTAACTCTGGGAACTCCTTTAAACTTAACCAAAAACCAGTTAATGACAAGTCGTATGGAATTAATTTCATTTCACGTCGTCATAGACACCTTTGTGGAACATCGATACTCACTCAGAAATAAACAGCTGACAGACACTGAGAAATATGCCGGCTAAGATCATTGCATGATTCCCCGTTACGAGCAGTCTTGGCTATAATATCGCCTGTAGTCGAGGTGCGTGAAGATAACTTCTTACAGGGAACTCTTGAGTGCGAGGTCCTTAGTTTCTGTAACTGAAACCCAGAGAAAATTTCAAGAAGCTACTATTTTTCATTTATGGTTAATGTAGGTTCTCAAAATCGTTGACTCTTCGAAGGGATTGCAAATCCAGTTGTTATTATTGGAGACAGCAAGGAAATATTCTCGGAAGGTGTTTCCAAGTCCCTTCAACGTTCTTTAGCTGTATTCTTGACATTTTCGTAAAAAGAAAGATTATTTTCCATCAGGAACTCTTGAAGGGTATCAAAGCATTCGGTTTGATTCCTATTGAAGCACGTTTCCCAAAGATTAAGTTTCTTAATGAATAGTTCTATACTGTCTCGTACAATATAAACGTTTATATTTAACCCCTAGAGAGATAAGTTTAAACTGTTAATTCCTGAGAAAATTTCTGTCAAATAAAGTCTGAAGCCAGATTTCATCTCCCACGTACTTTGCTGTGTGAAAGGCACGGCTGGTGAGAAAAATGTAAACTTCGCCTTTAAACTCGTACAGTCTGGAAACACTTTTACCGGGTGATTACCACCTAACTTCAGCGTGAGACAATAACGCAAATAAATGTTTCCCATTTCCTCACGAAGCACTGCAACGATGCCAGCATTTGTAGGTCGAGCCTTAATAAGATTAATTATTTTCACTGCATTGTCCAACACAGATTTCAGTCCATCGGGCATGCCTTTAGAAACAAGAGTCTGTCTCCGAATGCAACAGTGTATCCAAGAACCGTTCGGCGATACCGATGTCACTTTGAAAACGAGCCCAGCATAGCAACTTGTCTCTGATTTCGCGTCATCTGAGCGAATGTTTGCACAGCGGGACCAGTATACTGAATTTGCACGAAAGCATTCATCAGTTAACTTAAATATATTTCTTCCCGCAGTTGTCTCTTTTAAGGCTTTGCAGCATAGTAACTCCTCTTCTACACAAACCCCATTAATATAACGGACGAAAAGTTACATAATGGGTAAACTGGCAACATCAGTCGATTCCTCAAGTAGCTTCGCAAAAGAAGGACTGGCACGAATTCTTTCCAAAATTTCACTTTCTACCAAATTTCACACGTCTTTAATCTGGCGGTTGATCGGACTGTCGGAAACTGATACCATACTGACTCTTTTGTGAAAAATTCTCCAAGTATGCACTGCACTACATCATTTATACATAGCCGCAATAAATCTTGATCTAGTGAATGAGGTTTTGCTGTTTTAGCAATTCCGTGGCGCGATAAGACGCTTCAAGAGCAATCTCATTGTCAGTATTTGCCGCTGACACGAAAGTAGTTAAATCATTTTTCCTCTCGTTAGCTTTTCGTGTAAAGAGAATTAGCAGATTTGTTTTCGTGGGTATGCTGCTTAGTTTCTAAAAGGCGTTTAGATAGAGAAGGATTCATACTACCTTTAGCAAGAATGTCTCAACAGACAACACACTATGGGTATTTGACAGCCCTTGTCACCTATACATGAAAGTCCAAACATAATGCAATTATCTTTTTACTTTCCTTTCTTTACACACGGTTCACTTTGACGGATTGACACGTATCACTAGACGCTCAATGACTTCTTGACGTAACATTATCTTGGGATTTTATTAAATCCTTTTCAACAAGTTATCCATTTTAATGTGAAAAGAAACGATGGTGATACAGAACTGAGAACGTTCTATATTTGGCACAAGTAAAGAAGAAATAGGCAATTATTGAAAATCAAAGGCCTGAACGCCATGTAACGGTTCCTTACGGGGGTCGCGGTACTGATGCTAGTATAGTTTGAAGATAAAGAAGCTGGCAGACTAAATTTCCATTGTAACGAAACCAAATGCATTCCTAATGTTGTTACGTAATTGTAAATCAGACATTCGTGTTAAAAATTAATGTATGGTAAAAATAATGTGATAAATTCTCGATGTCACACATATGTAACAGGGGTCATTATAGAGATAATCCAATTTTAAAATAACACGAATAATAACAATTATTATTATAACAACTCCGCAGAAACTAGGGAAACAGTAATAGGCCTAACCTCGAAACCTGCTACTATGGAAAAGAGATTTGGCGATCCTCTCGAAACATTTAATCCACAGGTTGAATTTGTCCAGTTGTTCCAGGTGGTATGAATTGCAGTGTTACATACCGTTCAGGAGGGATAGTTTGCTCTAAAGGAGTATGACATTTATGCGTAGACCAGGAAGCAAACAAAAACAAGTTACTTTGACTAGCTATTGGCCAAAAACAGTGCTCGTAACATATTTGTAGTTCTCTTACGCCCGTTCTTCTACTTTTCCTTGCTGTGAAGTAAATATTTCCTACTGCCCTTGCAAGATCACGCACATGAGAAAGAATCTTAGGAGGAGGAGCCTCTCCAACTTTTCGCAGCACAATAACTAACTTTCCAGTCAATTTGTGGTCCAGATTTACAGTCGGTATGACTGTATACGAATGCGGTAAGCCATTGATGTTTGCTGATCTTGATAGAACTCTCTTGGTACTTGGGCTATTTTCATGTGCATTTCCTCTTCAAATCGCGACTGTTCGGAGTTGAAAGCAAATTCCATACTGAAGAATGGGATAAGTTTCTTTATCTCATCTACAAATTTTCGAGCAGATTCCGCCGTTCACTGTGGTCGTTACGGTAAGAAAAAAGGAATAAATGTGAGATAGTGTTAATACTTTCATTCCTCTTTACCTCCTCTGCATTACTGCAGATGATGTGTCACTGAGCACATTTGTACTTTCCATGCAGTACACGTTAGGTGCCTTGTTGTTTCCACTCCCCTGTGTGGAATACATAAGTCTTGTACACTTCACTAACCTGCTGTCTTCATGATGATGATGTACCCAGCGCAGAAAACAGCACGCACGTCGTGGAATCTTTTTCTTAGGGCTGAAATTAACTTCACAAGGAACTGCTGCTACGAATAAACTATAACTCATTTGGGAAGCCTCTCGCGTTTTTATTGATATAGACACGAGAAACTATTCTTGATCACAACGTATTGAACATATCTTTCCACAGTCATTATATCGGGCTAAAATGACATGAAATACATCCTGCCACAGACAACATGTCTGTCTACTGGAACCGTCAGAACTGGCGAATAAAATTACATGAATGAAATACTACTATTACAGACAACATGTCTGTACCTAGCGACGGTCGGAACTGTAGTAAATAAAATTTCATGAAACAAATACTGCTATAACAGACAACAAGTCTGTCTACTGGAACGGTCAGAACTGGAGAGCCGGACTGCCCGAGAAACTTTGCGCGCCAAGCCAGCAAAGCGTGACCCGAACGCCACCGAAGTGCATCGGCAGTAATATCGTCAGTCTTTTGTTTCAGTAATACTTTGATAGCTGGCTGTTGAGAGAAGTTTATTTAAAAAATGAATTAATTTGGATGACAGGTTTAATTAATAACAGCAACTAAAGTTTAACGTTTAGGCGCCCTGCCGCCGAACACAGCAGCCAATCACAGAGCAGCAGCATCATGCAGGCAGTCTTTCTCACGGGAATGGTACCGAATCTAACATCTGTCACCAGTACCCCATGCCACATTGCGTCATCTCTATGCTTCTTGCATCTCCACTGCCCTGGGAATAGCTTCCTGGAGCCTAATATGATGGCTGAATAAGCCAGAAATATTACATTGTGCAACTGACGCTTTGTTTCAAATTAGGTTATCTTACGTCTTCCAATTACGTAGCACTGTTTGAAGTCATGCTACGATCCACTGCTTCCCTTGAAATCACTGTAATCTATGTCACGCGCAATTTACTGTGCATAACGTAGAAGGTAACTATCATGCATATCCTATAAATTGTGTCGAACAGCCGTGAAACCGCAGACACCAGTTTTTGTAACAAGTGCACCTTATTCTCCCATGAATATCCGTAGATTTTCTTATCTACTATACGATCATATAGTACATATACGATTATTCGAAATATGTTCTAAATTGCTTTTTACTATGCTGATGATCATGTGCCATGTACGCAATTATGTACAGTACCCGCTACTTCGACAACGACTGCCCTTCACTACGCTTCACTGGAGACAGGATATGTGGCTCCTCATCCAACAAGGATCATGAACTACATGGCTCGACATCTGTTTCCGTATTACTTTCACTTGTTAAGCACATATATTCTTCATTGCACTCCTCATGTATATTTCCCGCACAGGCGAGCAAATACGACTGACTCATCTTGCGGAAACGCTAATATTTCATCTGCCGCTTCTTTCTCACTCTGCGAAATTCCTTTGGTACCTTTCTGACGGAATGTCAATTTCGACAGGTATTGTTGTATGTGTAATGCAATGTTTGCTTTGTTAATCGTTGTCATTGATCTGCTATGTATCAACACCGTTAGCATTGTAGCACTGCTGCGAGTTACTCGTCGACTAAGTAGTTCAACTACGCTCCGTATACTCCAATGCTGCGCTCACCATTGGATACCCCAGTCCCGCCGCCTGTTGTCATTAGCAACCATTATTGTGGTTGCATGCTAGACAATGTATGTGGCACCGAATGCCGTAAGCATCATTGGCCTTTTGCAACATCGCACACAAGGTGTTCCTTGTGAGATGTACTGGTGACAAACAGACCTGAACGTAATGCCGTTACAACTACACTGAATACTGCTATAAAGAGGTATACAAAGAGAGGTAGGAAGAGCTTTCTGTTAAGCATTAGGTACAAGAGACAGATCTGAGATTAAGTGACAGATCAACACGAAAATTTCATCTCCTGCACTCACGATGTTGAGCATGAATGGAAAAAGTTCAAGAGCATCGTACAATACATTTTGCATATGTATGTGCCGGCCAATCTTGTGTGGATAAGAAAAGACAGACCGTGGTGCGATAACGACGTGGACGTAATACTTGCTGTTCCCATCGGGCTGCCTGATATCAATGAGTTTCCTTACCTCTGACCCCTCTGGTACTTGATTTCGGTGAGTCCCCTGGCCTCTCACCACAATTGTGATTCACAATAAATCCTTAATCTGACGACCATCCATTTTGAAACATTCATTAATTCGCGCATGGAATGCATGTACTCAACTTAAAAGCATTGTAAATTTTAGTTACTGTGAAAGGGCTAAAAGGACTCATCGAAATCAAGCACCACAATGCTGGGAGGCAAGTGCACTTGCCGCTATCAAGCATTCCGATGGCAACAGACAAGTATTACATCATTTACTTGGAATCTTCTCAAACAACCCGTAACATACATAAATAAGACTCACAAGAGAGCAGCATATTTTATTTACAGAATTTGAAACCCTGTTTGTAGAGAAGAAGATGTTGCGAAATTTCCTTGTTTAGTATCTAGTGCATTGCAGCAAAGTCAGTCGATCATGCTCCACATGAACACAATAACTTAGAGACAAGATTGATACACAGGTTTTGTGCTGTGCTGATAATTAGTTGGATGGCTTGAAGCAGAACACCTTCATCAGTATATAATCAAAATATTAATCACGGCCTTGCCGTTTTAAATGAAAATAGTTATTAATCTTTTCTTTTCCCACATCTTTTATTCTAGTTTCCTGTCGTATGTATCCCCATTATATACAGCATTTCGTCTCTTCAACTTCAACTTCCTCAAATTCATTAGCCATCTAGAATACTGGACACTTTGTGAGCGTGGTGCAACGTTACGAAACCTTTGTTTAGAATCACCTCCAAATACTGAATTATACCTAACTAGCGACTTGCCCTGGTTTCGCACAGGTAGCACTAGGTACCTACGGCTGGTTGATAGGGATGGCGGTTTTCGCTGAAGCAACCGGTCCTCGTTTGAATCGATCTTTTTAACTCCAGTTTAACATGAATGCAAAAGCCGCTCAAAATAACTAGTTTCTGAAATAACCCATTTTCGGTTCTTAATTCCTATTATAACCCTTTAATAAAAGTAGATGTCGAACAAAGACTGAAAATCTTTTACACCCTCATTTTCAAGACACATAGCAACAAAACACTAAATTAAATAGGCTTTTGTAGAAAGGTAATAAGTTGAATACCACAATAAAATCACAAATTTTCTCCTACTGACTGTAACTCATAAAAATCAAGTCGCAATCGAAGATCGCACCAATACTTAGGCATTTAGAATAGTGAATGCTAAAGAATGAAAAGAAAGGTTGAAGAACTTAGTCTGCATATTAACTTTTCTGAGTGCAAAAATTACAAGTAGACAAGGGCTTATTATGTAGCCAAAGGCAACAGATCAGTAGCTTCTATTTTTATTGTAAAACTGTTTTTCCTTTCGTGACGTTACAAGTTTGTTACGTCTGCACCCATTCTTCATCTTTTAAAACAAATTGTATGTTGTACTTCACTGGTACCGCACTTCGTAAAATACGAGTGCTTGTAGGCTAAGAATGGTGACACTCTGTAACATGACTACAGTCCGTCGCCAACAGCGAGAAATTATCTCATAGATCAGATGGGGTAAGTCTGGCATACTGCATCTACACGAGTACCATCCAACAGACTACGCTACACGGTAATAGACGCATTATTGTCTCAGTGGTGCTGTGCAGATTCTTAAGCCATATGTTTGTTCTACAGATACTTAAGCCATATATTTGTTTCTCGTTTCTGCCAGCACTGTTATTAAAATAGCATTGAGAATACCACAATATTTAAAAGCATTGGAAATTTTAATGCCGGCCTGAGTGGCCGAGCGGTTCTAGGCGCTACAGTCTGTAACCGCGCGACCGCTACGGTCGCAGGTTCAAATCCTGCCTCGGCCATGGATGTGTGTGATGTCCTTAGGTTAGATAGGTTTAAGTAGTTCTAAGTTCTAGGGGACTGATGACCACAGCAGTTAAGTCCCTTAGTGCTCAGAGCCAATTGAACCATTTTTGAAATTTTAATTGTTTTTTTTAAGATTTATTTAAAATTAAAAATTCTAGTATTGGTGCTGTGGCTAACTGATATCTCTTTGTTTTCTTTTTATCCGGTTATTAGTAAAACATAATACACAGCTGTTATAAGAGACCGAAGAGATACTGAAAACACTGGTTATCCAGAACTATAATATCGATATCGGATTTAACCAGCCGTTTATATGTAGCGCTAATAAACTATGCACACAAAACTCCCTCGTAAATCAACCTGTGTAGTAATGAAATCCGTAATAAAATTGCTAAATTAGTGCCTAAGATCAGCCTTCACATAGAGGCAGAAAAACGCAGCGGGGCGGACATTAATTTATTCATCAAAGCTCATCGAATTTGCACAAATTACTTATAAACACGAATGTCGCTCGTGAATCAGTAAATCTATCAGTGAAAACCGTATAAAATGCCTGTTATAATTCCTGAGACTAGCTTTCACATACACACAGAAAAAGGCGGCGGCGGAGTTTAAATTATATGAATTATAAATGCATACAGTTCCATCAACCGTGCACGCCCTACTTCCCACGACGTAGCTGAGCTCTCTGAAAATGTTTTAAAATTCATATGTCCGGTCACGATATGTGAGTTCCCGCATAAAGCTGTGAGAAGATTAAAGGGAACCTAAGTACTATAACATGTCAGGAAACCCCAATTCATTGTATGCTCCTGCCAGATCCTAAAACACCACGAGAACCTCTGTTTCCTCGCGGAAGACTTCGATATAAACTGTAAAGGGGAACGTAACAGTTCAGTACCCTTACCTGAGTACGACCATCCATATTCAGGTTTTAAGTGATTTCCCTATACCACTCCAGACAAATGCTTGATGGTTCCTATAGTTTCCATCCCCACAGCTTATCGTCAATCTCTGATGACCTTGATGTGAACGGGAGATTAAACCCTAATCTTCCTTTTTTTACTCCTTCCTTTTTCTGCACTAAAGTCCACTTCATTACATAAGATATGAATGGATACACTTGTACAGTCTCTAATGCCTTTAATACTGCAGTATGGCTAGCATTATTTGTGCGTGTTTTGTAGACATTGATTTAGGAAGAAGTATCTCCTTACTACTTTACTTTTTATGAATAATAACGGGAGTTACAAGAGAAAAATTCTAAACAAAACACTTCTGAATCTGAGATATTTATAGTGTCTCGTATTCTGCATGGAACAAAACTTTATAACAGAAGTGATTCATCGCGTGTTTTAGGGACCGATATAAAGTGAGAATCACATATTCGTGGATAACTGTAAATTTTTAAAATTTGCCCTAGAATTTCCAATTAGAGAGCGTTACTCTTAAGTGTGACTGTTTAGCGAAAATTACAATACAAATTGGGCATTCAGTGTAATGAAACGATGAAACACATGCACAGAGAGAGAGAGATAGAGAGAGAGAGAGAGTAGGGAGAGGGTGAAACTTCGTATCGGCATATAACGTACGCGTCTAAATTAACAAAAATGCATCTGCCGAGCTTAACGTACCAGTCAGACAGAAGAATCACCATCAACAGCGTAAAATTCCACGAGACCCCATCCAAAGTCTGGACATCGGATCAAAGTCTAGTGATTATTTCCAGGATGTCTGAATATTTATCAAAGTTTCAAAAAGTCAACTGTACTACTATAGCTTCGGATCGAGGGCAATGCAATAACGTATACCTGTGACCATGGCAACGGAGATATTTCGGAGGTTGTTCAGGAGTTTTGGTAAAGGCCTAAGGGACGTGTGGTCCCTGGCTGGGAGTTACAGAGTAATTGCATTGCCCTTGGTTTCTAATCCAAGTTTATATCTGTATTTACACCACAACGAAAATGTAGACGGTATAAGTTAAGTGTCTAGTTTGGAAACAAAACTGCTCGATTCAGTCAGGGTGCAAGCTTACAAAAAATTCTGTATGTGAGAAAACTGGATATCTTGATTTCAAAAAAATTTTTCCTCATGTAAAGTGTGCTTTAGATAACGGAATCAACTGCTGAGAAAAACTAACTGTTGGTTGGCCATGTTTTGTGCACGTGAACAGTGTCACGTAATAAAACTTTAAACTTCATGAAAAGCAAAATATGAAATAAAGTAAATGAATCTAATTAAATGTCAACAGAAACTAATTGTGTGCTAATAACTATTTAACTATGTAACTAACACTCAGTACCGATGAACATTATGAACGTTGCGTGATACGAAGTGCAATGTTTGGCTAAGAATATCCACGTAAAATTAAATTACTGCACTAAAAATAACCCCTCATAATTAAATTACTGCTCTACTCTTCAGATAATAACTGTTTGAAATTACTAAGACCGTCCACTGATAATTAATGTAGTAGGTAGTGTGGCACCTGACAATCCGGACTACACATTGTTTACTCGAGAATGCAAGGTGAGATCTGCCCCAAAAGAAATGGACTTGCTTCTCGCTCAGTATGGTGTTTTCGCATCTGGAGTATTGACGTTCTCAAAAGCAAATACTGATCATCAGATGCAGCAGCTAAAGATAAATAATCCACCCTACATTTTTGTTTGTCAGAAACAATATGTAACTTCATGTGGTGAAAGGTAAAATTCGATCACGGCAACATCCTTACAAGTTTTCTATGAATCATGGGAAAATCTTTCTTGAGAAATCAAACACTGATTGTTGAGAAAAAGACGGCACAGTGTAAGGAGACTCTAACAGTTACAAAATTCTCTCATTAAGAACTACAAACATACCTTCAAAATTCCTCCAGAATCTTCTCCGTCAACACAAAGAACAAGAAAGCACAACAAATAGGTTTTCATCTCCATAATAACATATTCCGCACTTTCCCCCAGATTCACAAATGACAGATCTCTTTGTCTTAAAGACTCAACTACTCGCTACAATGCCTTCAATACGACTGACTAGCAAGTCAATCACAGATATATATATATATATATATATATATATATATATATATATATATATATATATATATATAAACAGTCTAGGACCCTATTAACTACTCATGCAATGCGCCCATTCATCTTCGTCGCAGTACAGTAATGCGGCCGGCCTGTGTGGCCGAGCGGTTCTAGGTGCTTCAGTCTGTAACCGCGCGACCGCTACGGTCGCAGGTTCGAATCCTGCCTCGGCCATGGATGTGTGTGATGTCCTTAGGTTAGTTAGGTTTAAGTAGTTCTAAGTTCTAGGGGACTATGACCTCAGATGTTAAGTCCCATAGTGCTCAGCGCCATTTGAACCATACAGTAAAGCCGAATTATTTACTATAGCTAAAAACATATGAGATTCTTGAAAGGGCACTTGCTGTAGACAACAGTACTGCCCAGTTTATTCTTCGCCCTCTTATGTGAATCCAGGATAGCTGAGTTCCGTGTTTTAGAAGCGAAACACAGCAGGATTGTTAGGTTTATTGATAAAGAGTTTGCCAATATTCACCTCTTATATGGGTTCCATGCGAGCAACGCGAGAACGTCGCAACAATGCTGTTCCCGAAATGTCGACAATCACGACAGAGCAGTTTTCCACCTGACAACTGTCGCATCTGTGTTCGCATTGTAGTTTTTGTGATTGCGCATTGCAACCTACCTGTATTAGTGCTATTTACTAAATAAATCTCTGAGACGAGGTTAAGCGCTACAAACAGTTGAGCGATGCATGGGTCCGGTTAGAATTTTTTCCCGATATAGCCATAGGGTCGAGCCTTACATGTCTACTTTCCTGCCCAGCAGCTAAACTACCTCTAAATGACCGTAACAGGTGATCGTTCAGCCTAATTATCCCATCAAGGACACGTAATGAGAGACCTTAAACAAGAACAAGTGGTAATAAAATGACAATAACAATAAAAATTATATATGATTATACTTATATGAGTAACGGGTGAAGATGTCACTGAAGGGTTACGTTGAATGAACTGGTTCATTCAATCAAATATTGAATTTGATAAGAATGGTGGTCCTACAGTAATTCATTTAAACATAATTTAAAGGTAATAATTATTCTCAAATGTAGTTAAGCTTGCATTTATGTTTGATTATAATTGTAGGAGATTCTTCAAATACTAGTTTACCATCACTAGTACGCGGACAACAGAGTCCCATATCGTTAACCTGAACACGAATTATTCTCCAGTTCATAAATGTATCAAGTCCATTATGGCGAACAACATACTAAAACTCACGAAGTCTTTAGTAGGATCCTGCACTATGTCGAGAATCAATACAAAATGCAACTGATGTTAAACATTAAAGTTGCACATTGTTTAGCACTCGTTAATTAAAATTTCAGTCAACTCTCAGAGGCTATGTCCCATATGGCACGGAATAATTCTAAGTACAAATGAATTTGAAAGTGTTCATGCGTCTACTTGCCGCCCGAATGCTATCAGTTTTGTAAGTATGAAACCACAGTATTTGCTCCCTTCAGCTCCCCAGCGCTTTGCCTGGGACTGTTCCACAAAGGCCAAATGGGTAAAATGGCTCTGAGCATTATGGGACTTAACATCCGAGGTCATCAGTCCCCTAGACTTAGAACTACTTAAGCCTAATGACATCACACACATCCATGCCCGAGGGAGGATTCGAACCTGTGACCGTAGCAGCAGCGTGGTTCCGGACTGAAGCGCCTAGAACCGCTCGGCCACAGCGGCCGGCAATGGGCAAATGACGGACACAGAATGACTCCAAGTGAGTACTCACTCGTGCTTTCAAAAACCTCGATTCTCCCTTCAAAGTGCATGCAACACTTAAAATACAGGAAATACACAACCGTTTGAAAAATTAAAAAAGTTACAAATTTGACAAATGATTTAAATATTAGCTCTTTCACTACTGGCCCCCATCAAACCAAACACGTTATTCTATATCTAACAGTTTATGGATATTAATTAGAACAGAAATTTTGTGCATGTGCACTTAAGACAAATAACAAATGACAGATAGTTAGAAGATGTAAACCAATAACGTTGGGCTACTCAAAAGATGTATCTTTTTATGCTGTATTTAGAAATCTTATATGCAAGCTGTGACATTTAAATTATGAGTGTTTCTGCTTCTGCCAGACTTAACTTTAAATTAAATATATTAGATATCATTTTATTCATTGCTGTAATTTTCAGATACTGCAGAATTTTTTTTCATGATAAATTTCATTTATCAGTTGCAAATAAACTTTTGGATTATTTTTACCAGTTTCGACAAATTAACTTTTCATCTTTAGAACACAAAATGAGCCTTTTAGAAGAATTTGGAATATATAAATACTCTCACCTAAATTTAAGAGATTTGTTGAATGATCAACTTGCATTAAAAACACACTATTTTGACAGCATATCACCTCTTCTAAAATGTGAAAATTAGCCCATCCCTGTCATATATTAGAATTATGTTCATGCTTTTCAAATGTATTATATATAACTTCTTTAGAAGCCTTGAATATATTTTATATGTGTTTCATTGTATGTTCCTTGTTGCTAGCACAGCAGATACATATAAATGATTCAGTTGTTATATTTTGCCAATCAGTGTTTAAAGTAATCACAATAAGTAAATATCTCAACATACCATGATATTATCATTCTATGAAGAAGATATTGACTGCTAATCTAAGTATGTTCCTGTTATATACTTTTTATAGTTGACATAAAGATATAGCCAACGTCTAAAGATTTATAAAATCCCTAATTTTGTAGGCTTCTGAAGATGACAAACAAATTTTTCGAAAACGGTAAAGAAAAAAAATCTTTCAAACTGATGATTGAAATTTATCCTGAAAAAATTAGAAATCAAGTAGTAATTTGAAGGTATGTTAAATAATCAAGGAGGAAGTTGTATGGGCAATGCCATGTTGCATTCTTTTGCAATGTAACAGTGTGGGATACAATAATCCGACACATTTACAAAATCAAAAAAAGTATAAAAGCGTACTAACTCAATAAACAAAATATTTATAAATGTGGGGATTTTAGTGACAATAGTAGAGTCCTAAGATATGATCCAGCACCTTGTTTGTCAAGATCAGATAAAGTATTCGAAAGTTATTAGTGTTCAATGGTTTTTTTAAGAATATTCATCCTCTTTAAGAACCTAACTTCTGTAGTTTTGTGGTATTTATAATATCATTGTCTCAACAAACTCACCTTGGTCCCATGAGTATGCTGACACGATTGCCTTTGTGCTACAATGAAGCTGTGTATCACCCCAGAGTTTCGAAGTATTTCTACGAAGTCGCGAAATCGATCATCTTAAAATTTACTCACACACTATACCATTCTTTCAGATGGCTAACTGCCTCTCCAACTACCCCTGCCTGTAGAGAACCATCGGTTTCTGGCCTCTGGTTGCCAGATACCGCGGGGTCTAGCGCAGCGAACTGTACCTAATCCATCGCCTTGGCCCCACCAGCGCAACACATATAGTACCATGACTCGATGATTTTTACTTAGCTGGCAGGTCGCCACCACGTGCGAAATGTTGTAGTATTACAGGCTTTCTCACTGTTGTGAAGGTATTTCCACAGGAAAAAGATAATTTATATAATAAACTAAGTAAATAGTAATCACATTAATATTCTCCAATGAGCCACAGAGGACAACGGGTTTCTCGAACCAAAATGCTCAGGTAACGTCCTTGGACAACAGTCAAAATTTGTTTATGGAGTTTCTCTTGCATGATTTTCCATTAGCTACTTTACATTCATAATACTTGTTTCCAGTTTCATAAAATTCGTAGTTGTTACCTCAGCACAGCAGTTGCACACCCAGTAAGCATTAAAATTTGTGATAAGGCAGGAGATCTACTAGAATACTACCGCATAATACGTTAAAGTTGTGCGACAACAGTATTGCATACAAAGCTAATTTTTTTTTTGTGTAATCAAATGACTGCACAGTCTTTCCACAATCTCTGTAGCCGCGTTTTTCTGTTGTCAGATGCAATAAATTCGAATGATATACGATATTATTTTTTTACTGCTATTTTTTAAGGTTTGGAGAGAGAAAAGAGGGGTACTAATGAGTGACGTAAAACACCTTCCATAAAGTGAAAGGAGGCATCCACCAAGTACAGTGTTAGTCATAATTACCTCCAGGGTCTCATAAGGTTAACCAATACCAACAAGATATAAAGAAAGCAGACACATATCAGTGGCCAAAGTATCTCTCCAAGTTCTTAACTTACATCACACTTGCTGTCCGCCCCCGGTAGCTGAGTGGTCAGCACGACAGAATGTCAATCCTAAGGGCCCAATTTCGATTCCCAGCTGGGTCGGAGATTTTCTCCGCTCAGGGACTGGGTGTTGTGTTGTCCCAATCATCATCATTTCATCCCCATCGACACGCAAGTCGTCGAAGTGGCACCAAATCGAAAGACTTGCACCCTGCGAACGGTCTACCCTACGGGAAGCCCTCGTCACACGGCACTTTTTACCACACTTTCTCAACATGAGGACTATTCGTGATGAATGCCTGCGACGTGCACGCTTGTCCAACAACAGGAGCCTTCTTCGGAAACGTGTTCAGTGGGTGACCGTCTGTAGGCATGAAATAACTGTATGTGACTGAGTGGAGTGCATCATTCCGTGACATCTTCTGAATTGCCTGTCCCCTACTGTTATGTTCTTCTACTGCATCACGGTGTCTATTACGAATCGCAACTGATATGTGTTGGGCCGTGAAATAGCTATTACGCCGGTGCTTGAATTTCCACTTCGAGCAGCAATGCGTGCCACTGTGGGTCAGGCTCTCCAGCAGCATCACAGAGCGTGGGTGTGAAGTGAGCTGGCGGATGTAGCATTTCGCTGAGTTTTTCAGTGGAGGTGCTGGAAAGCTAAAGCCAATATGAAGCACGATGGGCGCTCAGTAAATGACGAAAAACTTTTTTTCTTAAAGCAAGTTGGTTTATTCAGAATTCCAATACACCAAATTTTTCCCAAAATATTCTCCAATACACTCTCCATTCAATGCGACGGCCGGCCTCGGTGGCCGAGCGGTTCTAGGCGCTTCAGTCCGGAACCGTGCCGCTGCTACGGTCGCAGGTTCGAATCCTGCCTCGGGCATGGATGTGTGTGATGTCCTTAGGTTAGTTAGGTTTAAGTAATTCTACGTTCTAGGGGACTGATGACCTCATGCTAAGTCCCATAGTGCTCAGAGCCATTTCAACCATTTGATTGCAATGCGACGGCCTTTCGCCATCATGCTGGGAGATCCTGTATACCCAGGTGGTACCACTCTACTGGTCGCCGTTGGAGCCGATGTCTTGCATATCAATAACCTCCCCATCACCCACGTATTGTTTCGCATGAAGTGCATTTTTTAATGGGCGAAACAGATGGAAGTCGGAAGGTACGAGGTACGGGCTGTAGTGTGGATGAGGAAGAACAGTCCAGTGAGCAGACTTGTGTGAAGTTGTCATGCAGGAGGAGTAGTTGGTTTGCATTTTTGTAGCGAGGAACATGCTGAAGTCATTTCTTCAGTTTCCTGAGGGTGGCATAATATACTAACAGTGACGATCAGCCTCATAACCTGCAAATGGTTCTTCGTTGCTCTTAATAGTCTTCTGTTGAGTGGCGCACATTTGTACCCCAACTGGTGGACGAGTGTGTTAGCGCTACCAACAGAGGCGTGCAGTTGAGTAGCGAGATGTCTGATGGTGATGCGTCGATCACCTTGAATGTGAGTGTCCGCACGTTCCAACATGGCAAGAGTCACACCTGTGTTCCGCCGGCCAGCACGCTGAAGATCGGACAGATTTCCGCAACCTTGTTGCGACGGCGACAGACGGCTTGCTCAACGGCTCACCGTGCTTTTGTTCACCGTTAGGCCTCCGTAGACATTCTGCAAGCGCCTATGAATAACTGAAGTGCTGTGGTTTTCCTCCGAAAGAAACTCTACGACAGCTCTCTGCTCGGATCGCACCTCCGTTAGAGACACCATTTTGAGGAGTACATATAGTGCCGCAAAAAACTGTAGATGCTGAATGTGGAATATTCTGCAATGTTCCACAAGCAATTCTGTATTTTTTTCAAGTTAAATCAGTCGAGCAAAAAAATGTGTGGCACTACTTACTGAACGCACCTCACGTGTCTCATCTTATTTTATATTTATTGGTTAATGCCGCGTTTTGGGTTGTGTGAGAGCGCGCGCGCGCGTGTTTGTGTGTGTGTGTTTGTGTGTGTGTGTGTGTGTGTGTGTGTGTGAACGCGGGCGTGCACTCGCGACTGCGTGCCTGCTGCATGCTGTTATGCAATGTGTAAAAGACAGTGGGTAGGCATTACTCGCATCTGCGTATTTAATGATAATAATAAAAACCGAGAAAACAAGAAACTTATGGATGTTCAGCTTGTAGCCATATTTACAAACTAATTTGCAATTTGGAAGTAAAATGGCTTGTTCCATATCATAACGATTTACTGTGCGTATGATCCACGGAACATGAAACTAACTGACTGACTGACTGACTGACTGACTAACCAACTATAAGATGTCGAACTTAGTTGGGTGTCCTTCAGCTTCTTGTTACTGTAGGGCACATTTCATGCTCCTTTGTAAAGTTGGTCATTGTGGGACCAAAAATTATAATGTATGATATGTATTGAGTGAAGGTGCTCTCTTTAAAACATATTATTTATTGTTGCAGGCGACAGATATTTTTCTAGAATGTTATTGCATTATATCGGGTGCCAAGTTAATAGCCAGAATCGAGCGCCCATCTGGCTGTATTTTCCATGCATGTGCTGTTATTTTATCGTATAGTTTGTACTATACGTTTTTTAGTTTGATTAAAAGTTCAAGCTTTCAAGGCCCAGGTATGGGTCCAGACAGAAATCCTGCACCGTTGTGTCATTTTTCTGTATGTATTGTAGTTTTCACAGTTTTCTTCTTGTACCTAATACGTACATACGAGTAACCATGTATATGGGAAAATATGTTTCTATACCTCCTTAATGGAAGCATGAGTTTTTCCCTGACATTTTTTAAGCAGTTCGTAGGATATAGAAATTAAAAATGCAAGGGCTTTCTTAAGCAGGGGAGCCATTGTTGTTGATACTGTAGTAAATGTGACGGAACAAAATACTGACATAATGTCCAGTACAGTGTTTTCCATAAGGTACACGTAATACATGTTGGGTAGCACTGAATATTTCTGATGAAGTCCTGGTTGTTTACTGTATAAAGGCACTTATTTTCTCGAAACGAGCTCAAATGTAGGACAGAGAGAAATCAGGAAGCAAGAAAATAATGCAAAATGGTATAACATGGAATACCATTTCGGCGAAAAAGGCAGAGAAGCTGCACTTTCATGACAAGAACAAAGGCGAACTACGAGCTACGTTTGTAGGGGAAGCTGCAATCTCGGCGTAATTGAAACGGTTGATGAGAGATAAGTGGCAAGAACAACGTAAAGCCGGCAGGTCCTGGAGATGCTGTACTTCATTATATTCCTCGGCAAATAACTACTGCAACTGAATTACCGCCAGAATCTCTCCAAGCGACTCTCATTAGGACAAATCGTTCCTTCGGCGGTGAGAGATGGCGTCCACTTGGTGCTTACTAAGAAAACCGAAAGAGAACAGAGAATCTCTCTTGAAATAATGCAAGGCAAATTTTGGTTCATCTATGTTTAAGGTTTTTTTGTCTCATATTACTTAGCATGTAAGTGTAAACTAAATCAGATAAATATATTATTACACATACGATTTTGTGCGTGCTGGAAAGTGTGTGCCATTCACTCTGCACTCGTAGTCGAGAAAATTTGCATATTTCATTTCTTACAGATATTGTTTTGGATTTATTATCCTTCCGTGTATAGCGATTCTACGACTATGACGAGTGGGTCCTGAAGATGGCATCAATGTAATGCCGAAACTGGCAGCACATAGAAGTTCATAAAATAAAATAAACTTCTACAAATCATACGGCTGTTGGTAAATTATTGCATCAAGAAGTGCATACTATGAGCGTCTAACATTCGCTTTTATAGATAGTTATGATTAGTACTGTCTTCATTTATCAATTCATTAACAATTGTGAAGCGATTCTCGCCCTTATAACCTGTGATTCAACAGTCTTCTTCAGTTCAGAATATGTCGTATTTAGATCTAGTGCTGTTTGCTTTAGGTATTAAAGCCTTTACTTCTATCATACTTCCCTCATATATTTGTAACTGTGGTTTTTTGTTCTTTGACACTTAGTATGAGAGAACAAAATGTGTGTGGGTATCCCATCCAATGTTTATTCGTTTTCTTGTTGTTGCTGTACAAGGCCCTCTGCAACCTCCCTCCAACCTACAGATGCAAACAACACGGTCGGCATTACTCTTTGAGGCATTACATATGACGCAGAACAGTCAGTGACCGGAAATAGTATTTTGTGGAAGTTGCACTGAGAATCCTTCTTTGGAAACACTGCCTGACAAGTAAGTGAAGCATCGAAAAAAAAAATGGTTGGATGTAGAGATCAGAAACGCAGCTAGTGCAGGGCTAATGCTCGGATTAGATACTTCTGAAACTAACTCTATTAAAGACAATCCGCTATGATTTTTTTAACATTCTCTCTCACAGGCTGAGTTTTTATTAATATTATCGCCACCGTTACATTAGTGCTAACGATCTTCCTTCGTTCCCTCTGCAATTCGGCGAGTGTCGCAAGTCTGAGAACCGTGGCGCTGCGGTCGCTTCATACTCGTCGATTCGTTCTTTCTTACAGAAGCTTGCAGGAGACTAAGACTAATCGTTGCTTAGTTTTAGTGCATAAGATAAGTACAGGATCATAATGCTGTGAAGTAGCAGTGACAAGGCGAAATGACTGACTGTTGGAATCAAATGGCATTTAACGAAGCTGTGTTTTGTGAGACAGTGGAGGGTGAAAGGCGAAAGTTAATTGATGCAGAGAACAAAATTACAAATGTATTCCATTAGAGGAAGAGCAATATCTGCAATGATATTCTCGCTACAGTCCATGCTTCAGAAAGAAAAAGATACTAATTTCGTGCAATTCAAGCAAAGTGGTTCAATTCCTCTTTATTCCACCTCCACCATGAGAAAAAATTATTTGCTGCGCTCGAACGAAAAGTGTTGTACTGCTGCGACAAACAAGGGCTTTTTTCTTTATTTACCTAATCATACAAACAATCAAAGTTATCCAGAATGCTATGATGCTTTAATAATGATTAGGTGTTAATACACTATAAGTTTCTGTATTATTCTCGCTTGTAAAGGTACCGTAAACCTAGTTATGAGTGTATGACGTCACACTGTCGACATGGATAGCTTCCGCTCCGGCAGCAAGCTAGTCTGTCTTTGTCGTTCGTGCGGGCCGCTTTTGCCTTGCCCTGCACTCAGCTGCCCTTCTGTCATACTGGTGAAGGTGCTGCCACTTGATACTTTGCACACAGTAATTTGCATGTGC
Organism: Schistocerca piceifrons; assembly: GCF_021461385.2. Taxonomy (NCBI): domain Eukaryota; kingdom Metazoa; phylum Arthropoda; class Insecta; order Orthoptera; family Acrididae; genus Schistocerca; species Schistocerca piceifrons. The sequence continues at coordinate 801,238,130 of NC_060139.1, forward strand.
CGCGACTAATCACGTTAGCAGTGACAATGTTGTACAGGAACCTCTTCAGCCTCCCTCCAACCTACAGATACAGACACCAGGGTCTGGTTTGCTCTTATGACTCAGAACTGTCAGTCACCGGAAATCCGGCCTCTTTTTTTAAAAACATTTAGCGCCCGCTCAGCGTAAAATATTTTCTTATTTCTTTTTAGATTCAGGCAAATTTTAAACAATGGAGCACGTCTTCTTTACCATTTGCTCTCCACAATACTGACGATATTCTGTGAATAGTAAATTTTGACTAGGAGCGGTGCTTATGACTATGACCTTAAGTGTTTTGACTTTATTTTAGACATTCCTTTATTAATTTTAATATCCCCAAAATGTAGTGACACCGTAGCTTGCTTTTTACCGTGTACATTCACCTTTTGATGAGGCTTGAAGCCGCGAAACCGGTCGTGCTTAAATAAACAAAAATCTTATGAGCTGGCGTTCTTCCTAACATCATGCCTTCCAGCAGCTACGGTTGCCCGGAATATAAAATAGTTGATTCATTTGCTCGTGACAACTTGCGTTTATGGGCTAACAGAGAGTTGCGTAGGTTATCTTCATTTATGTAATTCATTTTAATAATTAATGGCCATTTAGAAGTCTTACATAATCTTCATGTCACGCTTTCCTGGTACTGTCATTACAGACCCGGTAACGTGGCGAAAGTTTGTATATCTTATTACTTAGCTACATTTTCCGGAGATCAATTGAAGATTCTTTTATCGAAATGAGGTGGAACAAGTAAATTTATGGGATATCTGTATTTTATAAGTGTTAACATTAACTAACACATGATTGGTTTTAGTCCTCCTTAAGCAGCTACAAATAATTTTTTTTTAACTCGCAGAAATTCGTAAATATAATATACGGAGTCTTAAATTTTTGGGCAAATGACCGAAATTTTTGTTGGTACATTCTGATCTCATTTCTTTAACAATGGGTAGTAAAGATCAATTTTTTCGCTTCTGGTGTTGTAGGTGTGGATAACTGTTCTTCTGAAATTGCTTATGACGAAATTTATTAGCGATTATCTGTACTGTGACGACGCAGTTAAAATGACTAGCTCCTTGAAGAGGTATCTAAATGACGTTAGTGACCGAACACCATATATTATTCTAACTTTTAGCTTACATACAATCAAGACTTTCATTTAATTGATGAGTTAACCCAGAAAATTATTCCATGTAACATTATTGAGTAGAATATATAAAATATTTCGGAAATTTAGTTTCCAAGATGAGCAATATTACACGGGGAGCAAAAGTTGTTGAACTTAACTGTTTCAGAAGATCAGTAATATGCTTCTTCATGATCAAGTTTTCATCAATATGTCCACGCAAGCGTTTGAAGTATTCTACGCTATTTACTGACTCCTGCTCATGTGCTACATCGTTGTTTTCGTTCTGTTTGTTATACTGAACTGAATGTAGTTTATTTTTTCAAGATTTAGGGAAAGTGCATTTTCAGAGCCACTTAATAATTCTTTGGAAAGTTAAAAATAAGATAAACCAGTCTCAATCACGTTTTCAGATTTTTATTCGTTAGCAACCGGTTTTGGCCCTTTCCTCAGACCATATTCAGGTTGCCATTTCGGCTGCTGGTGGCGGTAGACGGAGCGAGATCGGTAGAAGTAAGTAAGTCACTTTGGAAAGTGTCATTTACCAACTTTTCTGTTGCTTCCTCTCTAATGTGATTTATTATAAAACTAACATCGTCCGCAAAAAGTACCAATTTTGCATGTTAAATTTTAAGTATAAAGTCATTCACATAGATACTTAATAGCAGTGGTTCCAAAACTGAACCCTGTAGGACTTCCTTTGTGATATTTTTTCCTCAATCACTAAAATTTTCTACCTCTACGACATTGTCTGAATAATACAGCATAAACTATGTCATAGTAATGGTCAGATATTCTGTGAATACACATTAATTTTTAAAATACGTTTACAGCAATCTTTCAAAATGTTTCATCTTTATACATGTATGAATAAACAGAGCAATATTCATTGCTTACTTATCAATCGTTATATTGCTGTACAGGGTGAGTCACTAACTATTGCCACCAAGAATAACTCCGAAAGTATGACAGGAGCTGAAAAGTTTGTGGAACAAAAGTTGCATGGAACAACGGGGGCCGTAATACGACGTTGGCTTTTGTAGCTAGGTCGCGTCAGAGATATGAAGTCAAGTTTGTTTTTTTAAATGGTATGTTATAGTTTGGTACTTTCCGGATATCGGCTACCGAGAGGAATCCAATGATGTGTAACAATAAGATCTTTGAAGGTCAACGAAAGTCACAAAGGTGGCATGAACGTCCATTTACAGAAGGTGTTCGAAGTGATGACCATTGGTATCAATGCAGTGCTGCAATCTTCTTATCATGGACTGAGTGGTATTCCTTAGCACATCAGCACTTACCGAAGCACATGCTCTGACAATTCTCTCTCGCATATCTTCAGGTGTAGTTGGAATGTCTTTATAAACAATGTCTTTTACGAATCCCCACAAGAAGAAATCCAGAGGTGTCAAGTCTGGCAAACGAGCCGGCCACGACACATTTCCTCCGCGTCCGATCCAACGATTTGGGAATTGTCTCTGCAGCTCATTTCTGGCAATCAGTGAAAAATGTGCCGGACACCCATCGAGTTTATTCCACATTCTGTTCCTTGTTCCTAAAGGTATTTCTACCAATAAAAGACCTAAAGTTTCTTACGGGAATGTGGTGCACTTCCTACCATTAAGATTTCCTTCGATGAAATAAGGCCCTATAATTCTGTCCTCCAGAATCCCACACCATACATTCACAGATCACGGTTTTTGGAGTGCAACTTGCCGCAGCCATCATGGATTTTCAGTTGCCGAAAAATGCATGTTATGCAAATTAACATTTGCATGGTTCGTGAATGTAGCCTCCTCAGTAAATAAAATCAAATTAATAAATGTTTCATCCCTCTGAATATGCGTTGAGCGCATCGGCAGAATTCAATGCGACGCCTACAATCCGTACCAGTTAATTCTTGGTGCAGACTGATATGGTAAGGATGATATTTACGGCGATGCAGAACACGAACAACACTACTTTGACTCATGCCAGATTCCCTGCGATTTGACGTGAACTAACACAAGGATCTCGAACCACAGTGAGAAGAGTACCAATTTCCGTTTCGTCGTTAGTAACATTCCTTTGCCAGATATGTTTCCGATGCGTTAAAGATCCAGTTGTTCTCAGTTTATCATACATATGTTTAAATGCAAAACGTGTAGTGTGAGTTCGTTCAGCATATCTTTCAGCGTGTAAGTCTCTAGCTCTCACTGAACGGGAATACCGTGAGTCCTCGGTTACACTGGCTAACTCGTGTACTAACTCTCGTTTCTGAGCGAGTGGAGTCCACCTTTACCCGACAACCGACTGAGATGACGAGTGGGCTGCGGCGGAGACTCATGGAATGAGTCTACAATGACATGGAGGCAGTGAGATAGGAGACGGTGTCACAGGAGTCGCTGGCGGGACCCACGAGATATATGGGCCTAATAACGAACTTGTAATGTCACATTAGTCGGTTTGCAGGTTACGCTTCGCCAACACTCTGCTCAGTTCAGGGGCATTTAAAGGTCTTAACTATATCGTGTGTTATCGAGAGCTTGTGCACATTTAAGCGCGCATTCAGAAACTCCTTTGAAATACACTCCTGGAAATGGAAAAAAGAACACATTGACACCGGTGTGTCAGACCCACCATACTTGCTCCGGACACTGCGAGAGGGCTGTACAAGCAATGATCACACGCACGGCACAGCGGACACACCAGGAACCGCTGTGTTGGCCGTCGAATGGCGCTAGCTGCGCAGCATTTGTGCACCGCCGCCGTCAGTGTCAGCCAGTTTGCCGTGGCATACGGAGCTCCATCGCAGTCTTTAACACTGGTAGCATGCCGCGACAGCGTGGACGTGAACCGTATGTGCAGTTGACGGACTTTGAGCGAGGGCGTATAGTGGGCATGCGGGAGGCCGGGTGGACGTACCGCCGAATTGCTCAACACGTGGGGCGTGAGGTCTCCACAGTACATCGTTGTTGTCGCCAGTGGTCGGCGGAAGGTGCACGTGCCCGTCGACCTGGGACCGGACCGCAGCGACGCACGGATGCACGCCAAGACCGTAGGATCCTACGCAGTGCCGTAGGGGACCGCACCGCCACTTCCCAGCAAATTAAGGACACTGTTGCTCCTGGGGTATCGGCGAGGACCATTCGCAACCGTCTCCATGAAGCTGGGCTACGGTCCCGCACACCGTTAGGCCGTCTTCCGCTCACGCCCCAACATCGTGCAGCCCGCCTCCAGTGGTGTCGCGACAGGCGTGAATGGAGGGACGAATGGAGACGTGTCGCCTTCAGCGATGAGAGTCGCTTCTGCCTTGGTGCCAATGATGGTCGTATGCGTGTTTGGCGCTGTGCAGGTGAGCGCCACAATCAGGACTGCATACGACCGAGGCACACAGGGCCAACACCCGGCATCATGGTGTGGGGAGCGATCTCCTACACTGGCCGTACACCACTGGTGATCGTCGAGGGGACACTGAATAGTGCACGGTACATCCAAACCGTCATCGAACCCATCGTTCTACCATTCCTAGACCGGAAAGGGAACTTGCTGTTCCAACAGGACAATGCACGTCCGCATGTACCCCGTGCCACCCAACGTGCTCTAGAAGGTGTAAGTCAACTACCCTGGCCAGCAAGATCTCCGGATCTGTCCCCCTTTGAGCATGTTTGGGACTGGATGAAGCGTCGTCTCACGCGGTCTGCACGTCCAGCACGAACGCTGGTCCAACTGAGGCGCCAGGTGGAAATGGCATGGCAAGCCGTTCCACAGGACTACATCCAGCATCTCTACGATCATCTCCATGGGAGAATAGCAGCCTGCATTACTGCGAAAGGTGGATATACACTGTACTAGTGCCGACATTGTGCATGCTCTGTTGCCTGTGTCTATGTGCCTGTGGTTCTGTCAGTGTGATCATGTGATGTATCTGACCCCAGGAATGTGTCAATAAAGTTTCCCCTTCCTGGGACAATGAATTCACGGTGTTCTTATTTCAATTTCCAGGAGTGTAGTTACTCGCTCCCCGCCAGAGACGGCTGCTGCCACTCATAAGACCTGCAGTGTCACGTGCTGATCGTGGGCCTCGACTCGCTGGCGTGTTTGAAGCGAGTATAAGGAGCTCATTTCTGATCTCTAGTAGAATGTCAATGTATGAGGGCGTCTTGGAAAGTAATGTCTCTGATTTTTTCATTCTGTACTCAATATCGGTTCAGGTATTACGTCGAACAAATTACTTGGTCGACTTTCCCTCTCCCGTGACAAAACATGCAACCATGTGTAACGTGGCGATGTGTCGCAGAACCTCAGAAAACTGAAAGCACGTATCACAAGGATTCGTCCACGCATGGAGCTCCCTCCCCTTCAGAATGGCAATGTCGGACCACACACAAGCGTTGCAGCATCTACCAAAATCTGACTCCTTGGGTTCAATGTCCCGATTTGGCCCCATCCGATTTTCATCTTTTTCCAAACATTAATGAGCATCTTCGAGGACTTCACTTTGATATGATGAAGCAGTGCAAGCAGAGGTGATGTTATGGCTCCGTCAACCAAGTCAAACACCGTACAGTAATGGTAACAAAAAACATGATCCATCGTTGGGATAAATGTGTTCGTCGCCTGAGTTACTGTACTGAGAAATAATATCCAGACACGAAGAGTCAAGCTGCAGAATGTTAAAAAATATTTTATTCAGTAAGCTTTAAGAGCTTTCACGTAAAATATTCGAAGGCTTTACTTTTCAGCACGGCCTCCCCCGATGGCGGATAAGTAAACGATTACAGTTACAATTCTCCGTGACAAGCAGAACGACCGCCAAGATGAACGAGTATTGTTCGTGATTGAAGGCAGGAAAACAACGCTAAATAATATCTGTACGGTGATGAAGAAAGGAATAAATCAGCGTCAGAGTTAACAGTAATCAAGAAAATTTAAAGACCTGTAATCTGCGATTTCGAACTGGTCTTCCGGTCGCTTCTCCGCCAAATTAAGCGCAGCGGATGAAAAGTTACGAATAGCTAATAAAGCAAAAGTCGACTTTGTCTACTCTCTTCACCACCAAATGATTCGTTTAAATTTCCACAAAGTACTTCGGAGCATTAAGCTTTCATCAAGAGGAGAGTTTGCTTGAGAATCAGCGGAACTAGGAGTTTAGTGTGGATGATTTTTCAGAGCCCTATATCATTACACACTCCTATTTCCATGTAAAAATCTCTATGACCAGACACTTTATCTGGGTTTCTATTACGCGGTTATCAGTATTACACAATAAAGGTATGACGCATCCAAACGTGTGATAGAAACGTTAAGTGTCTGGTTATAGAGGTGTGCGTATTTCAAGTGACCTGCCACTCGATTGTATCCAGCAGAAGGATTAACCATGAAAGTTTAAAGTTTCAAATACATACTTATACGGTCAGTTCACGCCGTCGGTCACTGGATTGTTGAAAGATAAAGATAGGGTGACATATTTATGGACAACAGAGAAACATAGAGCAACTCCGGGAGAGGAGAGATCGATAGATCAACTATACTGGAACACGCTTTGAAGTCAGGAAACCACAGCACTCCATCTGATAACAACTAGGTTCTGCCAGTCAGACGGGGAACTATTATAGGCAGTACAGAAAGACCAAAGTCCCTGTCCAACAATATAGTAATTTCAGCCAGAAAGACGAGAAAATGATTAAAATTATTTATTCTTTATTGTAAGATATTGAAGAATACAGTTACAGCTTAATTTCGTTAGTAGCTGGAGATCCTTCACTTCGTAATAATAAAAACACTCGACTAAAATTTGAAAACTGTAGCACTAGAGTGTAGGCTACTGACCCGTGACATTCCATGAAATTCTGGATATGTCAAGGTCAATTTGTACAGAAACCAGGCTGCAGTTATAAGAAACGAAGTACGTAAAAGGGAAGCTGTAGCTGAGAAGTGAGTGAGACTGGGTTGTAGTATATCCCCGACGTTATTCAATTTGTAAACTGAGTAGGCAGCACAGAAAGTCTAAGAGAAGTTTGCATGGGGAACTGAATCTCGTGGAGAATAAACAATAACTTTTACCAAAAGAAGATGGGATATCATTAGCTCACAGCTAGTTCCAGGCTGTCCACAGCTCGTGGTCTAGTGGCTAGCGTTGATGCCTATGGATCACAGGGTCCCGGGTTCGATTACCGGCCGGGTTGGGGATCTTCTCTGCCCGGAGACTGGGTGCTTCTGTTGTCCTCATCATTTCACCATCATCATCATCATCATCATCATCATCATCATTCGTGGCAGTGGCTAGATTGGACTGTTTAAAAAATTGAACTGTTCAAAAAATTGGACTGTGTAAAAATTGGGACTTTGTACGAGCGTTGATGACCGCGCAGTTGAGCGCCCCACAAACCCAACATCATCTTCATGTCTTCCAGGCCATACTCTGTGATTCTGCAGTAGAAAACTATGCCATACGTATTCAAGCAGCGGTGTTTTTAAATCTATGCCTTCACAAATGGTATCTTGTTGTTTTGAAAACTTGTGAGGCCACCTTCCTTTCAAAAATTCATTGCTGTATTACCCGCTACGAAGAAAATTAACATTCTTTGCGATTACCGAAGACACTGTAACTGTGTAGGAGACTTGAAAGATGCCCTGGACGGTGTGTATAGTCTTGAAAAACGGTTCTAAGATGAATATCGACAAAACTAAAACATGGGTAAATACAATGTTGCCCATTTCATTCAGGAGACGCTTACGCAATTAGACCAGGAAATGAGGCACTAAGAGAGTAGATGATATTGCTCTTGGAGCAGCAAAATAAATGACAACGGCCGAAATAGGTGGGATGTAACTTGCAGAGGCAATAGCAAGATCAGCCTTTCTGAATAAGAGAAATTTCTTATCACTGCATAAAAATTTAAATTATATTAATTCTTTTCTGAAGGTATTTGTTTGGAGCGTAGCTTTCTATGGAATGAAAGGAAGGCGATAAAATATTAGACAAGACTAGAAGCTTTTGAAACATTGTGTTGTGGAAGAAAGAAGAAAACTTGATTTTCTTTTCTTTTTTTTTGTTTTTTTTGTGCTCGTCAGTATTCTGGTCTATGCAGCCCGCCATTGCTTCCTATCCTGTGCCAACCGTCTCATTTCAGAGTAGCTTTTTGCACTCAATTTCCGCAGTTATTTGTTGGATATATTCCAGTTTCTGTCTCCCTATAAAGCTTTTACCCATTGCAGCTCGCACTAGCAACATAGAATTTTTTCCTTGATGTCTCAAAACATGTGTTGTCATCATGCATCTTCTGCTTCTCATTGTCGTCCGTATGTTCCTTTCTGTTGAGAACCTCTTTTTCTCTGAGAAGTCTACCTAATTCTAAACATAGTTCTATAGCACCACTTCCCAAATATTGCGATTCTCTTCTTTGCAGTTTCTCAATAATCAACGATTGAATTACACTACTGGCCATTAAAAGTGGCACACAAAGAAAAAATGCAGGTGATAAACGGGTATTCGTTGGACAAATATATTATACTAGAACTGACATGTGATTAAATTTTCACGCAATTAGGGTGCATAGATCCTTAGAATTCAGTATCCAGAACAACCACCTCTGGCCGTAATAACGGCCTTGATACGCCTGGGCATTGAGTCAAACAGAGCTTGGATGGCGTGTACAGGTACAGCTGCCCATGCAGCTTTAACACGATACCACAGTTCATCAAGAGTAGTGACTGGCGTATTGTGACGAGCCAATTGCTCGTCCACGATTGACCAGACGTTTTAAATTGGTGAGAGATCTGGAGAATGTGCTGGCCATGGCAGCAGTCGAACATTTTTCGTATCCGGAAAGGCCCGTAGAGGACCTGCAACATGCGGTTGTGCATTATACTGCTGGGATGTAGGATTTCGCAGGGATCGAATGAAGGGTAGAGCTACGGGTCGTAACACATCGAAAATGTAACGTCCACTGTTCAAAGTGCCGTCAATGCGAACAAGAGGTGACCGAGACGTGTAACCAATGGCACCCCATACCATCACGCCGGGTGATACACCAGTATGACGATGACGAATAGACGCTTCCAGTGTGCGTTCCCCACGATGTCACCAAACACGTCGTCGAACTGTTAGTTCAGATGGTTTTAATCATCCTTGTTTCGTCCGTCGTAGCTTATTGTGCTTCTGTGGTAGCAGAATTACATCATCTACTTTTTGGTCCATAATTTTGGAGTTAATTTTTTTGCTAATCTGGCTTTTGCTACAGCTCATTACTTTTACCTGTCTGCCGTTTACCCTCAATCCATATTCTGTACTCATTAGTCTGGAAATTTCATTCAACATGTCGGGTAGTTATTCTTCAACTTTCACTGAGGATATCGATATCATCAGTTCATATTATCTTTGAATTTTTTCAAAAATTAAATAGTAATGACTAAAGTCTGGATAAGTGTCTTACGTCCATTTTCCTTAGAGCACGTAGATCTTAGTCTCCCAGTCTTATCGTTCCCTCTTGGTGTTTGTACATACTGAAATTACCGGTATTTCTCTACAGCTTACAAATATTTTCCACGGCCTTTCCAACATCTTGGACCAATTCACGCTGTCAAACGCTTTTCCTAGAGCCAAGAATCCTCTGAAAGTTTCTTCTGCCTGGACGAGTAGATAAAAAAATAATGAGGTACTGAATGCATTTGTGGAAAAAAGAAATTTGTGGCATAAACTAACTAAAAGACATGATGAGATGATAGGGCACATTCTGAAGTATCAAGGAATCGTCAGGTTTTTAAGGGAGAAACGTTTGTCTGGTGAGGGGAGCGAGAACGGGAGGAAGGGATAAAATTTATAAAGGGAGACGAAAATTCGAATACAGATGGATGTGGATTGTGGCGGTTAGGCGGAGATGAGTAGGCTTGTACAGGATACACTACACATCTCCACCCACTACAAAAGCCACCGTACGGTGCGTGGCGTAGCGGACGTTGAACCACCACTAGCCACTTTCGTTCCAGTTCCACTAGCAAACAGAGCGAGGGAAAAACGACTGCCTAAAAACCCATGTAGAAGCCTTAATTTTTCTTATGTTGGTGGTACTCACCGGAAATGTACGTTGGCGGCAGTAGGATCGTTCTACAGCGCGCTTCAAATGTCGGTTCTCTGAATTGTCTCACTACTGATCCTCGAAAAGAACGCCTTCCCTCCTGGGATTCCTATTTGAGTTCCCAATGCATCTCCGTAATAACTGCATATTGACAGAAGCTTCCGGTAACAAATGTGGCAGCCCGCCTCTGAATTGCATCGACGCCTGCATTTAAACCGACCTGGTGGGGAACTCCAACACTCGAGCATTATTCAATAATGGCTCGCACTAGTGTTCTCTATGTTCTCTGTGCGGTCTCCTTTACAGATGTACCACACAATCCTAAAGCCCTCCCAATAAACCGAGGTCGATCCCACTACAATCCTACACTGCTCGTTCCATTCCATATCGCTTTTCATTGTTACGCCTAGATATTTGATCGACCTGACTATGTCAAATAGCAAACTACCAATGCTGTACCAGAACATTATGGATTTGTTTTTCCTACCCGTCAGCATTAACTTACAGTTTTCCACTTTTAGAGCCACACCAATTAAGAATTCTGTCAAAGTCATCTGGTATCATCCTGCAGTCACTAATCTTCGACACCTTGCCGTACGCCTCAGCATCATGAGCAAACAGCAGCAGATTGCTGCTCGCCCAGTTCCTCAGATCATTTATGTATGCAGAGTTAATAACAGTCTTATCACACTTCCTTGGAGCACTCCTGACTAAAGCCTCGTCTCTGATGAACACTCGCCGTTGAGGGACAACGTACTGGGTACTATTACTTAAGAACTCTTCGAGCCACTCACATACCTGAGAACCTATATGGCGTGCTCGTACATTCAATAACAGTCTGCAGTGAGGGAACGTGTAAAACGCTTTTCGAAACGCAGTAATATGGAATCTGCCAGTCGCCATTCATCAAGTGAGAAAAGGGCAAGCTGGGTTTCACACGAGTGGTGCTTTGTAAAACCGTGCTGACTTGTGCAATGAGCGTTTCCGGATCAAGGAACTTAGTTATATTCGAGGTGACAATATATTAAAGGACACTGTAGCAAAGTTAAAGAAGTTGGTCTGTAACTTTGTGGTTCAGTTTTTTTATCCTTTTTATGTGCAGGAGTTCAGCGCTTTTTTTACAGTCGCTTGGGACATTACGCTGGGCGAGAGTTTCGCGATAAATGCAAGCTAAGTAAGGAGCCAATGCTGTAGGGTACTCTTTGAAAAACCGAGTTTGGATACCATCCGGACCTGGCAACTTTGTTTTCAGCTCTTTCATTTGCTTCTCTACTACACAGATGCCTATTACTATGTCCTCCATACTGGAGTCTGTGCAATGGTCAAACGACGGTATGCTTGTACGATCCTCCTGCGTGAACGATTCCTTAAACGCGAAAATTAAAACCGAACGTTTCCTTTTGTTATCTTCCCTTATCACACCAGATTTGTCAATGAGTGACTGGATAGAATCCCTCGACCTGCTTATGGATTTTAAGTAGTAGGAGAAATTATAGGAGTTCTCGGCTAGATTCTTTGCTAAGGTACAACGTTAGTAGTTGTTGTTTACTTCGTGCATCGTCTTTTTAGAGACGCATGAATCTCTACTAAACTTTTTCATGTCGTCATCTACGCGTTCTCTTTTGAATCGACAGTGCAACAGTGTTTGCTTCCTATGCAGTTTTGAATTTTGTTATTACACCACGGCGGGTCTTTTCCGTCCTTATTCAACTTACTCGGCACACACTGGTCCAGAGCGCAATTTACAATCCGCTTAACTTTGTACATAATTATTCTGCTTTCTACACAGTGGATCTAAGTGATCTCCATCCTAGCAACTGCTTATCCGCTTTTTCTAGCAAAAACACTCTGCTAGACTTCTTGATTGATTTATTTATTTAAGAAAATTGCAGCCAAATAGCCAAATACAGTTACTTTGCTTAACATTTTACATTTACATTTTACATTTTTGCATATTCATTCATCTATTTCACTCTTTTACTGCACAGTTCTATGTGATATCGTTCACAGGCTTCGTTACACAGTTCACATACACATGTTGTGGTTGGGTCGTGATAAGTTTTGTTTTTGCAGATTAGATGAAGAAAGCCGTGAGTAGAAAGTCTAGTTACGACATGTCGCTGTTCGAAGTTTGGTGCTGTCCATGAGCGGTTCGTCATTGCTTCGGTGCCATAGAACTCCGGCCATATTTTTTCTCGTTTGTCCTCCATGATCTTCAGTTGCTTTCTGGAAGCCCTGGTGTGTGGCATCATATATCGAAGTCTTATGTCTTCAATTAGGAATGTCTCTCTCGCTAGCGGGTACACTAGTCTAGATCTTGTTGTGTTTGAGAGACCTAGTGCTCTTTTTACATAGGTAGATTTTACCTTTTCTAGTGTTTCTAGATTTTTTTCTGTCAGGTGGTCCAATTTAACCTCCATCCCATAGGCCAGGATTGGCAAGATTTTTGTGTTGAATAATTTCATGGCTGTTTCTAGACTGAGTAGGCGGATGTTTTTGATGTCCCGTATTGCTATTATTGCTTGGCCTGCACGTTCTGTTGTATGTTTTGTGAAGCATTTGGTTGTTGGTTGTCATGTCACTCCTAGGTATTTAAAGTCTGATGAGATTTTTATTTTTTGTCCTCTGATGCTGATTTCCGCATTCTTGGGTGTTCTGCCTCCATTTCTGAAAATTACCGTTTTTTTCCTTGTTATGTTTATGTATAGTTTGTGTTCACTGCACCATTTGTCTATTTTCTCAATGATTCTCTGCAGCTTCTGTATATCTGTTGAACCTACGGTTATGTCGTCAGCGTATGCATATACATATACATCATCTTCATTTTCACCAATTCGGAGTTCCTCTTCAGTGGCAAGAATGTACAGCAAAGGGCTCATTGGGTCACCCTGTAAGACTCCGTTCGATTGCAGAATGGGGTTCGAAACAGAGTGATTGTCTGATATTGTGATTAAGTTGTATTCGAGGATTGACTTGATTATTCTTGCCCATACGCTGTCTTCTCCCATTGTGTTTTCCCGTTTTCCGACTATGAGATCTCTTTCCAGTAGGTCAAAGGCTTTGAAGGCTATGAACACTGTGTAGAGCATTTGTTTCTTTTGTAGCGCTTCGTCGATGTTGTTTAGAAGACGCCTGACTGCCGTAAGTGTTGATTGATTTATTAACTTTAGTAAACATCGCATCTCTAGGCGCTCGGTCCGGAACCGCGCGACTGCTACGGTCGCAGGTTCGAATCCTGCCTCGGGCATGGATGTGTGTCATGTCCTTAGGTTAGTTAGGTTTAAGTAGTTCTGTTCCAGAGGACTGATGACCACAGATGTAAAGTCCCATAGTGCTCAGAGCCATTTTTTGAACATCGCATCATGGTCACTATTTCCTGTCTCTATACTGACGTCGATATTTAATTCCTGCACGAATCTATTTCAGCAGGAGGCTCAGCGTTGTGGGGGCACGTTCGGAAGTACCTCGCTGGTGGGCGAGGACTGTCCGGGGGGTCAGCGGCACGGGGTGCTCCACGTGGACACGAAGTGCTGGGGAGGATATGACACGTGACGGCTGCACTCAGCGGCGGCCGTGGTGGCCCTGCACGTGGGCGACGATCGAAGCGGAGGGGCGACGCTTACTGCAGGGATGTTATATTTATTCAGACAGCTGCCACGGCGACAATATCAGACGGGTCTTCTCCGTTGTTAAAAATATCAACAGTTTGTTTTACCGCTATCATTTACTTCCTATTCTTCTTCCTCTGCACATCATGGAATAGGCATTCTTGTCCATTTCGGCTTCACAACTGTCTCCAGCGTGTACTGGAGCACCCTCGCTCTCTTCTTCCCCTTAGCATGTCCTCCAACTAGAGCTGTAAAACTACTGTAGGCTACTGTAGACCCTCATAAGAAAGCGTAGACTACGTTATGTTTCCTAGTAACTTTGGTCAGTTATGGTCTTACCCACATTGCTTGTACGTTAGATGTGTTACATGCCTATCAGATGCTACCGCATAACGATCGCTTTCGTTACATATGCGATCAGTGATTTACTAAATTCCCCTAAAATACGAAAGCGGTGAACCATCTAGAAACTGAGTAAGGATATACAAAGGGCCAGGATACCTACAGAATATTTTTGTTCCTCATAGTTATCCTCCTGTCTGTTACTTAAAAGTAAAGAATATTTTTAAAAATTGCCATTTTCGATATTTAATTCAGGTTTTATTCGAAAATTGTTGATTTGTAACGTCAAACAGAGGGAAGTTGTAGTAAAAATAAAGCCAACCATATAGAATTATCATACAGCACTAGAAAACCCAATTTCCTCAACAAAAATGTAAAACAAAAAAAGACAACAAAACAAAATTCTAAACAACATCGCTTCAATACTTCGTCGAACTTATTCAAAACATTCTCTGTTGATGCAATATGGATATAAGACAGTGGCCGGTCAAATATTTATCATCATCAGGACCCTATGCACTACATGTATTGATAATCATGTACATCGATACATACCTGCATAACTGGAGCCATAAGTACAAGGATCCGTGAATTCGTTTTTGCACTGAAGAAGACATCCGGCCGAAGTGGCCGTGCGGTTAAAGGCGCTGCAGTCTGGAACCGCAAGACCGCTACGGTCGCAGGTTCGAATCCTGCCTCGGGCATGGATGTTTGTGATGTCATTAGGTTAGTTAGGTTTAACTAGTTCTAAGTTCTAGGGGACTAATGACCTAAGCAGTTGAGTCCCATAGTGCTCAGAGCCATTTGAACCATTTTTGAAGAAGACATTAATGAGATGCCAAAAGTCGTGTCGACTTCGAAGTCTTGACAACAAGTTAAAGATTCAGAATTTCAATTTTGTTTTAAATACTGTATTCGTTTACGTAGCAGACAGGAGGATAACTTTTGTTCTACAAATGCTTTTGAAGGTTGCTTAGCGCTTTATGTATCCTTCCTCAGTTTCTAGACGGTTCATCGCACTGGATTTTAGGAGAACCTAGTAACGCGCTGGTCGCATACATAAACAAAGCGATCGTTATGCAATAACGCCTGATAGGTATGCAACATACCTAATGTATAGACAATGTGGGTAAACCAATAACTTATTTCTGTTGTTCATAAATAATGTTCACATTTATCATAAATAACAGGAATCTCTAGCCTTTGATCATGATGAAGAACGTTCTATTGAGTACAATATAACAATGCCGGTAAACTGCACTTGCATCAGAATTAATTGTTTTGGTTACATAAAAGAGAAGAAGTTACATGATCAACTAATTTTTATTACTGAAAAAGTGTAATTTATGTTTTGTAAAGATATAAAATACACATTGGATTTACACTGAATGATGTGTGGTTCTAATTATCTTCCAAAGAAACAAAAAACAAAGAGCAGTCGTCAGCTCCCGGTTTTTCTTTTACACATTCATTTATGTTTCTTTCGCTACCAATACTACCAGTAATCTTCTCATTTACGACGTTATTTATGTAGTGTACCAAAACTATTGAACCATATTTCTTATAGAGTGCAACTCTAAATCCATCGCTTCCATGGGAAATCTGGTAGCTTCCATTCTTTCTAAGCAATCGGTCCAATTCGATCCATTATTTAATATTCTTCAATGTACTAATTCCATGTTTAATTCTTTCCTAATATCTTCATTTCGTATCTTACCCATCCTCACACATCCTTCTTAAAAATCTCATTTCTGACGGTTGTATTTGACTGAAGTCCTTTGTTGCCGATACCTATGCTTCACTACCATCAAGCAATGTAGGTAACTTCATTACTTTATAAAATTTGGTTTTAGTGCCTATCGTAACTTTATTTTTAAAAGTTCTTTGAATGGTTCCACATACCGCGCGAAATTTGCGAACTTCTTGCTCAATGTCTTTGTCATTAATAAAGTGTGCCACAGCCAAGATATTTAAAATACGATACCTGTCCTAAAATGTTTTCTAGCACACCCTTTGATACGACTGTATCCTCTCCTTTAAAAGCCGTAATTTTCATTTTATTAACAGCGCTTTTAAAATTGTAGCATTTGCATAGATTATTTAAACCACACATGGATATCTGTTGCTACGTTTCGTTTATTCTAATAATTAATTGATTGTCTGTAACGAGATGATTGCCTTAATAGGCGCTGTTTGATACTTTAATTCCTGGATATATTAACAATTTCGATTTCTTTAAAATGTCGTCAACTCGATTTTACAAAGAGCACTCTACAGCATTGGCTCCTTACTTAGCTAGCATTTAGCACTGTATCCACAACTTTTGAAGAGTGGAAATGAAAAGTGTCTAAGCACTAAATCTCACAATTGTTAGGAAAATAAAATAACAAGGTAACCCTTTTTGTAAATGCCATAAATGTGTCGCAAAATTTGGGGAAGTAGCCTGATAAAACTGAATTATGCTGTCCATTTTATCACGGCAAAAAACAATCAGACAAATGAGAAAATTGATGCGCGATCTTAAGCTTTCCCGGCGAATCAACTGTTCATACAGTTCTAGGGTATCCAGCCGGGTGCAGTCGCCTTCGTAACATGATATTTCCACAGTATGCCTTGCCGTCATCTTCAGATGATGGCTGCAGAAAGAGCGTTTTCCTAGATCCCGTCTCCTTTATACTGTGACCGCTCCTAACGCCTGCTCACACTACACGCTCTTCGGTCGTGGTGGTGGTGGTGGTGGTGGTGATGGGGGAGGTTGAGCATCGTCGAAGACTGATCGCGAACCACGGTCCCTCGGTGCTTTCCAGCCCCCGTCGGCGCGGAAGTGGCTCTCGACATATGCTGCGACTTTTACTGGTTGAGCGCTGGGTTTTCTAAGGGTATAGCAACTGTCTCTGTTAAGTCCGTTGGGCATTTGCAATTCAATAGCTTCCTTTGGAACACAGTCTAAAAACGACGAGGCCTGTCTCAACACCTCCATTTCATCATACTTCATTGAGTCCGGTGTACTCATGAAATGTTCTGCAACCGCAGATTTTGTGGGTTAAGCTTGGATCTGGTAAACAACCGATTCACGGAATCCCAAGTCGTCATTAACCGTTCCTAAATGTGCTCGAGTTTTGGGAGGTGCACAGAAAACGCATTCAATATTACGCCGAGCCAGGAGTCTGCCGAGTTTCTTCGATACTTTGCCGGATACGGCAGATACGCCATTGTCTTATCCTCCTCGTCATGTTCTATTTGGTGGGCCTGTACCTTCTGCCTGAAAGCACGTCGGATTTGTCTCTCGCTATATCCGTTCTTCTTGAACACTTCTTTAATATAGCTGAGCACACGAAGTAGGCTTTCTGCGTCCCATATCGCACGGTACCCTCTATACCAGTGTACGTAGCACACTCTCATGCTGTAAAGGATGATTGCAGATGGCAGCGTGCAAATACACATCGGTGTTTGTGGCTTTCCTGTACATACTGTGACCCATAGAGCCGTCCGTTTTGCGCTTTACTAAGATGTCCAAAAATGGAGTTCATCATTCTCCTCCGCCATGGTGAATCTGATACTGGGGTGCAGAGAGTTCAGATGTAGGAACTCCGGAAGTTTCACTCCCATGTGACCACACCACAAATGTGTCATAAACATATCTGAACAAGCGTGCTGGCTTCAATGTAAATGCTTCCAAAGCTTTCACTTCGAAAGCCTCCATAAACAATTTTGCCATAACCGGTGGCAGAGGGCATTTTTTTTTATTTTTACGAGCGAATAACGAAACTAAATGCAAGAAAAAATATCTCGATACTGGCTTCTTTTTCCTAAATAACACTGTTATTGCGATCACATCTTGCAAAGTTAACCCTCTAACTTCCCGTGTTCTTGAAGAAATGGGAACGGGGTCAACAGATATTTCTGATATGTAGCAGATCAAAATGACTAATCTTTCATGTGAAGTACGGCGTCAAATACGCCTGCCATAGTCTTTCCTCTTTTGAAAACATTGACGTTTTCCATTCCTTCCTTTCGGAGTAAAATGTTTTATATAGCTATTTGAGAGTGATGGATGCATTTCTCTTTGAACGTACTCATTTGGAGATATTACTTGCGTGTGTTGACACCCGTTCAGGAGTATATTTAAAACCGAAGAAGTCGGTTGTTTGCGTTGGAATTACAAGGAACATGTTCACAGCTTTAGATGACGCAACAATGTTGTGCTGATTTCCTAGATGAGGTCTCGATGTAGTTTTATATTTTGTTTGGTAGAAGCAACGACTCGTAGATTGGGAAATGTGTCTTATTTGTCTACTGCACGCAGCATGTTATGTGAAGTTCGCGATCTACTCTAATGTGTAAAGAAAAGAAACTGAAGGTCGGAAACGTTGGAACCATGTTACCAGGCACTGTGTAACCATTTTAAGACTATTGAAGAGATCCGCGACGAGTGACTTTCATAATAATTTGGTGTAGTAGGACTGTATATTGTCAACGCCTGAAGTGGTTGAGCTTTGAGTTACCTTTCTTTTTTTTGTTTTTCGTTCGAGTGGAAATTATTTTCTTGTCACTCGATCACACTTTAAATTTACTTTATTATTAATTCTCACGGATTCATGCATGGATAAATGCTAGGGTGTGAGCAACATTTTTTTAAGAGAATAATTAGTAATTTCTTAATTAAATAATGTTTGTTAATACATTACTCTTGTTTGGCGCGCTTGACAATGGCTTAGTGTATAAGGTTCGCTCTGATTCGCTTAGTCAACTGTAAATATTTCTTCAAATGAAAAGTTCTTTTATCGGATTTCACAAACGTTTGCTCACCGAAGAAATGGTTCGTACTGGACTACATGTGCATTTAATGGACACGGAACCTTTCGCCGTGTCAATACGCAGAATAGCTGGAGATGACTTTTAACATAAAATAAAACAAGTATTAACTTATGTAACTAAATTCAATTATCGCACATTAACAATAAATTTACAATTAGACTTAGATTAAATCATTTGCTGTAGGCAACAATATGCGAGTGCGCCTAGTATAATTGCGCCTCTACAAAATGGCGGCGTGCCTTATAAATCTACTGTAATTGCAGGAAAGCGTCCATCTTGGCTCGCTTCTAAAACAAGTAGGTGCCGTTCACTTCACAAAAACAAGTGATGGACGTAATTCTACATTTGTTTCTACTGTAGGAAACAACCGTTAACAGTACTTAACTTTTAATCGATGCTTTACTTATTTCTTTGTTACATTAGATATGTTCTGTACCCAAAATCCACTCTTTGTGCAAATGTGCCTTTCATTATACGAAGTGTGTAAATGATAACTGAGCTTTTACCAATAATAGAAATAAAGATAGCCGAGACTGACAAAGGAAGTAGAACATGAAAACTCGTCTTCTAATATCGTAGTGTGAGTGCGTTAACGTGTGCTTTGAGAAGCCACAAATATGAATTAGTGTGGGTATTGGTCGTGTTATTTTGAAAGTTCTTTACTGATTAAATATATAGCAGTACGACCAAATTCCACGTACAATTCCTAGTTATTTCAAAGAGATTTACGTATGAAAAACTTTTTTCGAGTACGCTTGATGTATAACACGTATTTTCAACCAAAGGTATTAATTATTCTTTTTGTTACGTCAAACAGACCCGCGTTAATTAAAAACATAAAAATTGAAACTTATTAAAAAGGGGTCATCCTTACTAGGAAGTAGCTCCAAAGTGGAGATAAAAGAATAAAGTGAAATGAAATTATCGTTAATATTTTAGTAATATGAATTCTAGATAACAAACTCTGTTTACGTCATAGTGGCATCTGAGTGAGAAAGTTTATCATATCTTTGAGTCAACAAAATTAAAGATATGTTTTCACTCTGAATAACAAGACTCGAGAAATAATTACACACAACAGGTATTAAAGCAATTGAATCCGAGTTATTTTGGCAAGGGCGTCAATATAATCTGCCATCAGTAATAGTATATGAGAATAAACCGACCATCCCTTAACATTTTGCTTGGTTAATTAAACTGAATTACCTCATATTATCCGAGTGTGAAGTACGACTTTGCATTAATTACAGCGATTCTCAATTGAGAATAGCTTTTCTGTAGCAATTAAAAGGGTTTTTGACAACCTTTGCAAATAATAAATTGGCATTAAAGCAGTGGTTTTCATAATACGTTTGTAACTGAATCCGTTGCATATACGTTGTGTATAGGTTTGAAAGTGATAGTTTGGTACGTTGCATGCTATAAAATGTTTCTCATAGTAAATCCAACATATTTTCGATTGATATACTTGAGCTTTCCAGTACACTGGTGATTGGACGGGATACTAAAAATCGATAAAATAATACTGCCAACAATGTTATATCAAACAGTATCATTTTACGACAATTTCGGCTTTTGTGACCACTATCTCTTTTTAATAAGTTGTACAGTCTACGCTCTAGACCTTCATCTACTATTCTAAACGCCATAAAGCAGACATTGTGTCAACACTAGATATTTAACTTTCAGTGGTGTATGCTGAACTATTTCAAAGTTGGTATTACCCTCTCGATGAGACTTACTAGTTTTAGTTGATCTACGACTTTCCTCCAATTCTTCGCATCACACTGGACCCACAGATACTTCTTCGCAAATTATGAGTCAACACATATCTTTCCACTATTTTCCTGTAATTTATATCGTGCTCTAATTGTTTATGTGACTTCACAATCTGTGTTATATCAATTACACACATTATGAATTATGTTCTGCGGGCTACGACCGTAAATTAAATGATAAATATATATAATTCTTCATCAGTCACGAAAATTTATTTTTGATGGTTAACCAACATCATCAAGTGGAAAGCGTCTTCCGTACGGTTTTTGTGGTAGAAACCATCTCCTACACGGTCGTTGTTAGTGGAAAGCAGATGGATGAACATTTAAAGGCGTAGTGACTGAACAAAGAATTATACAGGGTATTACAGAAAGAGAGAACATTATTTCAAGTACGTATTTCCCCATACATAGACAATAAAAAAAGTTAATTACGACATGGGTCGCGAAGTGAATGACTCCAGTTTTAGCCTGCAAACACTGGTACTGAGAGGAATGTTTTTCTTCCCGTAATGTTTATTATCCGCACACATATGACTGCACTGTCGGATACAATGTTATCTGTTCGCATTACACATTTATTTGTACTTACATTTTACCACCATAGAACAGATCTGAAGACGCTTATCACAAACCGATACCGACAATCATTTGAAGCACGTTTTCGATGAACGCTGGGCGTAAAGAAAATTAATACTACAATTCCTCTCGCGTGTGAAAATAATTGTTATTGGCAATGTGCGACACTCGCTTTCGATCCTCGTCAGTCTTACAACTGTTATTCCGCTGTTGCAGAGAGCACACACGTTGGACAATCAACGATGATCCAGCAAAAAATCGGACAATTTCGTTCATGTCCAAGCAGTGTGTCAGCTCATTTTTACCATTTTGTCACGTTCTCACGCAGATCCTTCTTACCGTTCCTATTCCATAAATCGACTGTCGCGCACACTACTTCACGGTGGTGACTTTAACATTAACGGTGAAAGGTAACATCACAGCTTGGTTCATTTCTACACCATCTACAGTGGTCCATAGCAGCCAACATGTTGTTAGAAGGTCAGCTGACCTTGTGATGAGTCAGATGACGGTGCCTTCGCTACTTGGAACTGTCTCAGAAACAAACAGAACAACGAGATAAAGTTTTGGCTGTGTGAGGCTGACCAGAAATATCCCTATGAGGAGCAGCAGCCACATCGAGAAGAAGTGTCTAACCCAGGCATCTTCTGCAAACAAGAGTACTTCTGGCAAGAAACCTCCAAGCAAAAACCATGGCGCGAAGGTAGGTCGCCAAAAATGACGGCTTCACCCTCGTACATGAAGCGAAATCTCTCATTTTCCGCTCCACTGACCTGCTCGCAACACCTTGATCCCGCACCTGCTGGACCAGTCCACACCACCAAACGCAACTGTAACTCCAGCAGAACTACCCGATCAGCTCTCTGTGTTTCTGCAACTGACTATTTGTGCACTCCTATATCAGTACCAGCAAGGAGAATGTGTAATGGTTGCGGGGGTTTGTGTTTTGCTTGCTTATTCTTGAATTGAGAACAACTGTGTGAGGAGAAATGACAAGTTTAATGACGCAACGTTTCTCACCACATTACAGCTTTTCACACAGTTTTCAACTCGCCAACATAAAAACAGCGCAATGGATAAAAACGCATCTTGCCAACATCAAAAAATGAAATAAGTTTATACACAACAATGCTAATTATTAACTCTCTGAAAGAACAGTAATCTTAAGTACAATATTATGAAAGTTTAATTGGAAGTTTCTTCACATTAATCCTAAGCACAATAATATGAAAGTTTAATTGGACGTTTCTTTACAAATTTGCTCCTACAGATACGTTATGATGTTGGTCAGTACTACAAATTTCGTCTGATTCCGGTTCAAAGTTCGGTACTGTTTAGGATGACAATCAAGTCTACGGCGGATGGTTAGTCAAGTGACAAATTTGAGCGCAAGGTTGCCCAAGGCCGCTCGAGTTTACAGTGGACGCAAGCTGGTGAACCAACAAATTTTACGCCTCTGCACGCGGTATGTGCCTTAAGCTGCGACATGCTGCTGTCTGCAAGGCCACTCTCTCCCACTGAAATTCCTACAAAACTAATCTGGACTTTGCTGAACTTCCCAGCAGAAACTTTCCCTATGTTTCTTGTTATGCGAGTAAACATGTACTCAGCCTTAGTCTTATTATGTGGCGATATACACGCGCATGGTTGGAGCAGCTTACATATTACAGTGCCCTCTCAGTTCTCACAAGAACAATTAACTAATTTGGCTGATTCGTTTCTCCACAGTTGGAGCTAAACGTTGCTACAACTAATTTTAGCTCGAGTGGAGCTGCTGTGAACGGAGTGTCCACACGAATTTCTTCTCTGCATCGTACGGAGCATTAAGCGCTCCGTTCTGCACTTGACGCCAGTTCAGAAACGAGTCCCCCATAAAATTTCTCTCTTGTCCTAATCACGGAAGAACTTCCTCCCTCCACTTGGATTCATTTTTCACGTCATGGCTTTTTTCGACCAATAGGAGCGTTTCTCTCATTTTGTAGAAACACCCTCTACCAATCGCAACGTCTCTTCTATCAAACTGCATCGAAACTTCAGTAGTTTTCTCCTTCCTAGTGAGTTTCCTCCAATCGGACATTTTGTGCCCATTCTAGAGGCCTTAAGTACACTGACCTTTCCGTGTGTCGCACTCGCTGGACAAAAATGCGTCACTTGCTTTTGTTCGTATCACGTTGGAATTTCTAAATGCAGTTTTCTAAAGCCTCTTCGCTGCTCTTGTACCGATGCCCTCGCTGCAGGTGGCACTCCAGCCTGAATCTCCTGGCCCGGGGTCGCTGTCCTCCTTCCTGCCACCGCTTTAAGTGATTTCCAGCGTAACTCCCGCAGCGTGGCTTCACTACGCCATTGTGGAGCTGGCTTTTCAAAACTAAAAGCGATTCGACCACCGTTCCCTGTTCTACCTTTCACTCAAAGACAGGCATTGTATAGGAATGGTGTGTTAATTACCATCAATTGATTTGCATCCCTTTTTGCATTACATATTGATAGGCAAATGTTCTCATTACTGTCGATTTACGTTAGGTGTCATCTTCTCCTTCTCATTGCGATTTGTAAAGGTCTCATGTAAGGTGCGAATCTGACCATTTATTCTGTCACCTTACACCTGTAGCTGTCACGTACATGTCCTTCAAAAACGTACGCAATGTGGTCGGAAAACTGCATCCTCCATCATCTCCCATTCCCATTAGCCGGCCGCGGTGGTCTAGCGGTTTTAGGCACTCAGTCCGGAGCCGCGCGACTGCTACGGTCGCAGGTTCGAATCCTGCCTCGGGCATGGATGTGTGTGATGTCCTTAGGTTCTAAGTTCTAGGGGACTGATGACCATAGATGTTAAGTCCCATAGTGCTCAGAGCCAGCCATTCCCATTAGGCTCTTTCCGTTTGCAGACACTAGCTTGATGATATAGCATTTACAGTGCACTACATCCGCCCCCCTCGACCCCCCTCCTCTCCCATACACACGAGTCAAGAAGTCACTCTATTTAGTGGGTGGGGCTGACACCACTTCCAACATGGAGCTGTATCAGGTTACCAAACAGGATACAATCTCTTCCTGCGACCAATGGCTCTCCGCTGAGCTTTTGCTGGCAGGACATTGGTAAAATGAGGTAACACGTCTCCATGGTAGAGCTACGTGACAAGTGTGGGCTGGATATCTACGCCAGCAGTTGCCCTTGCAGACTGAAAATGAGGCTCATGATAATACGTATTTCAGGACAATCAATGACGTGGATAAGAAAGTGTACATTCAGTGAGCTGAACAAGGTCTCCTTTGCTTGAAACATTGACCTATGGACACATATTAGAGAGTTCAGAGAATGTCTACATATCGTATAATGTACCTATTCTCACAGGCTGATAAAACTAGAATACAGTAATGCCTATCAAACAAATCTGAGCAGTCCCTGGTGGCAGTCCCACTATCTAACATGATTGGAGCCTAAAGAGCAAAACCACATCACGATCAGTACCATCAACTCTGTTGCAGCTGCCACGTCGCACATAGCAATTATCTAAAGTGGCATCATTTGATACCTTCCGCTACACGCTCTGGTCAGCATTGTCCCTAGGAAACCGCATTTTAGAGAATAACACATGACTAGGAATCCATTCACCTAACGCCTGCTACATCAGCTGCGGCAGGAAACTCATGTAGCAGTGGAGTAAGGGCTGGGTCGATGGAGTCACATCACTATGGCTTACCAACCCCATCTGTAGAAAAGCAATGTCGTAATTGAGACTCACCCAACGGTTCCTGTCTCTCCTAGTACGGGAAGAGAATGTAAAACATTTGGGGATAGTTCGCTGGCAACTTCATCCCGTTCAATGATTCTCCTGACGCAAACGAGGTTGCAGTGGTCACGCAACGCCTTCCAGCGGAACTATACGCCTAGTTACTGCCCTGGAGATGGTCACATAAATACCAATCCTCCCGAACACGTGATGACTCTACTGATTAGCCGCATGTCTTCAGATGGTGCAACCAACCTTACAGTGTCTATGGAAGTCGATCTGTGAAAGGCAGCTTTCTGCAGCGGGGAAGCACTACACCATCACTTCCACTTGTAAGACAGAAAACAATTTTCACTCTCCAGAGAGTTACTGGCTCTAGACTTCTTCAAATGCTTTCGAATATATTCGTTTGTCACTGTTTTTAGTTGCCTCATGTTGACGCCTAACGCCGAATACAGCGTACAGGTTCGTTGAAATTCCTGGTGAAAACCTTCAGCTGTCTTTTATTTTGTAAAGTGCTACTAGTTTAGACCGTTTTCAATTTTAGCCTGAGCGAGGATATACAAAACTCTAGCTATTGTACAATTTGACATGTTAGTGTAAAGTTATAAACATTGTACTTATAGGGATAAATGTCAGGAATGTTAGACTACAATATAAACTATTACAAGCTGCTGTTGCAGGTCAACAACAGTCAACAAAGTTGTCAGCAATATAGTAATTGTACAGAGCAATTGTACAATCAGTAATCTCTGAAGAAATGGTTCCACCCCCCTCCACTTTGCAAAGCATCTTCAGTGCTATTAACTTATACTCCCTTCGTCAGAAAATTTCCATTACATTCTTGTTTTTAAATTGAAAATTTTACTAACCAAGAATTGGTCCTAGCTCCAAGTTGTCCCCTTAGCCAGCTAAACACAGTTGCCAACGTTTCTGGCCTTGGAAGCAAGCAAGCAAATTGTCAGTTGCAGTGTTTGTAAGCTCATTAGTCACAGCACATTTGACGTCTGCGATATCTTGGTGAAGCTTTCTTTTCAGTCGCCTTTTCACTAGCGTAATAAAAGGGGGAGAGGCAGGACGAATATGGCAGATGTGAGATGGAAATTGCAGAATGTCTGGCTAAGTACTTGCTAATAGATAAAGCACTAAGGGGTCTTCCATTGTGATGTCGTAAAAACGAGTCCTGAGAACGTCACAAATCAGGGCGGCGACGTCGAAGGGCTTGTCTCAAACGTTTCAGGACTTTGGCTCACTATATGACCTGGAAAAACATACTCATGGTGAACTAAACTTCTACTACACTACTGGCCATTAAAATTGCTACACCACGAAGATGACGTGCTACAGACGCCAAATTTAATCTAAAGGAAGAAGATGCTGTGACACGCAAATGATTAGCTTTTCAGAGCATTTACACAAGGTTGGCGCCGGTGGCTACACCTACAACGTGCTGACATGAGGAAGGTTTCCAACCGATTTCTCATACACAAACAGCAGTTGACCGGCTTTGCCTGCTGAAACGTTGTTGTGATGTAAGGAGGAGAAATGCGTACCATCACGTTTTCGACTTTGATAAAGGTCGGTTTGTAGCCTATCGCGATTGCGGTTTATCGTATCGCGACATTGCTGCTCGCGTTATTTGAGATCCAATGACTGTTAGCAGAATATGGAATCGGTGGGTTCAGGAGGGTAATGCGGAACGCCGTGCTGGATCCCAACGGCTTCGTATCACTAGCAGTCGAGATGACAGGCATCTTATCAGCATGACTGTAACGGATCGTGCAGCCACGTGTCGATCCCTGAGTCAACAGATGAGGACGTTTTCACGACAATAACCATCTGCACGAACATTTCGACGACGTTTGCAGCCGCATGGACTATCAGCTCGGAGACCATGGCTGAGGTTACCCTTGACGCTGCATCACATACAGGAGCGCTTGCGATGGTGTACTCAACAACGAACCTGGGTGCACGAATGGACAAACGTCATTTTTTCGGATGAATCTAGGTTCTGTTTACAGCATCATGATGGTCGCATCCGTGTTTGGCGACATCGCGGTGACCGCACATTGGGAGCGCGTATGCGTCATCGCTATACTGGCGTATCACCCGCCATGATGTTATGGGGTGCCATCGGTTACACGTCTCGGTCACCTCTTGTTCGTATTGACTGCACTTTGAACAGTGGACGTTACATTTCAGATGTGTTACGACCCATGGCTCTACCATTCATTCGATCCCTGCAAAACCCTACATTTCAGCAGGATAATGCACGACCGCAAGTTGCAGGTCCTGTACGGGCCTTTCTGGATACAGAAAATGTTCGACTGCTGCCTTGGCCAGCACATTCTCCAATTCTCTCACCAATTGAAACGTCTGGTCAATGGTGGGCGAGCAACTGGCTCGTCACAATACGCCAATCAGTACGCTTGATGAACTGTGGTATCGTGTTGAAGCAGCATGGGCAGCTGTACCTGTACACGCCATCCAAGCTCTGTTTGACTCAATGCCCAGGCGTATCAAGGCCGTTATTACGGCCAGAGGTGTTTGATCTAGGTACTGATTTCTCAGGATCTATGCACCCAAATTGCGTGAAAATGTAATCACATGTCAGTTCTAGTACAATATATTTGTCCAATGGATACCCATTTATCACCTCCATTTCTTCTTGGTGTAGCAATTTTAATAGCCAGTAGTGTATCAAAGACTTCAATCACGGTTGTCGTTTGATTATTTTCGAAGCTGCTGGTCTAAGACACCGCCATTCAGCACTCTGACGCTTCGCGTGTGGGTCGTACTGGTAGCACCAACTTTCATCTCTAGCAATAATTTCAGACAGAAGTGTGGGATCACACCGGTTTCCATACAGTAGTTCAACAGAATTTCTTCGTGTTTCTTGTTTCTGTTCGTCTGTTATTGTGTGAGGGGCCAGTTTTGCATTGATCTTCACGTAAAACCTTATGACACACATCAAAATTTAAACTAAGTTCTTCTGATATCGTACAGATAGTTACACTACGGTGTACTTGCAATAACTGTCTTACACGCTCCACGTTTGCATCGGTATGCGCTGCAGACAAGCGAATAGCTCTGGGATCGACTTGCACAAAATCTCTGTCTTCACGAAACCTTCTGTGCCACTCGAAAACACGACTTCTTAAAAGTGTCTCGCCTGCATATGTTTGCTTAATCATTGTCCACGTTTCACTATGGGTTATCCCAAGCTTAATGGAAACTTAATGTTCAATCTCTGCTAACAATAAGTATTTTAGTGTCACCGAAACTAATGCACCAAGAACCAAAAAAATGTGTTGCTAAGCACAGCCCTGCCATCTAGTGTATTTCCGGGGAAACATGGCCAAAGTCATTTAAGGACTCACACATATTAGGTACCTAACATAAAAAGAGCATTTGTTCCCTTTTAGTATTGCAGACTCAGTTATAAAAAGAAAACTGTCCTGGAATTTATCTTAGAAAGGGAGTGTGTTCTTCTCAAGTACACATGTGTTCTGTATGTACTAGGTGTACATGGTATATGTTTTCAAATGCCAGGTCACGTTTAAGCATTTCACTGCACATTAAGTATGCTGTAGCGCTTCGCGCATTGTCTTGTTTACACGCTTTAGCCCTAAGGCGTTACTAAGCGATGTGTCTTGCATGGGCACGAGACGTCTCCTACAGAAGTTACGCCTATTGCAGCATTCGTACACTTTCTGCAGAGATAAACACGAATCACCCTATTGACCTTGATCTTGCGCCACATGTCCATAGGTTTAACAGCTTCACTACTCAAATAATTTGCCATAGATCATTGCTTCAGCGTGGTCTAACTACACAATTTGCAGGCAGACAATTTACACTGAGAAAGCTTCGGTTACTGCGATGCAACAGCAGGCTGCCAGCTATTGGCCATTTGACGAAACACAAGAATTACTCCCAAATTACAAATCGATAGTAGAACATCATGAATTTTACTGTACTGTTTTCATTTGAGTCACACTCGTACTTTGAAGTGATTATTGAATATCATCCGTTGTAAATACTTAGTATCGAGTGACATCGCAGTGACCATTTTGCTTTCGTGGCTGGTCAGGGCCGACTGGTTGTATTGCAACCTCCTACTGGTGTGATAGTGGTAATAGATTTACGTCTGTTACGAAGTACAAGTCTATAAAAATGCCACCTGTAAGAGTAAGCGCTGAAGGTTAATGGTGTCTGAAATCAAACGAGGGAAAATGAGTTGTCTGTGCCGAAGAGTTCAGATTATTTTGTAAAACGTCGGTAAATGGACTGCAGAAGAGGGCTGTGGGAAGCTGAGTGACCCAGCTGCGTGGGCAGATCGCTGCGCAAAATGCGAACCGAGCGCGCCTAGTGTGGGTGAGAGAGGTTGGAGTAGGAGGGGGCGGGGGTTGGGCTGAGTTGGCAGCGAGCAACTACCGAGCGCCGGAGTTGGCCGGCTTCGCCAAGTTGTGTGAGCCCTCGGGCAGAGTAGCGTGATCACCGTAGATGGCGTAAACTGGAGCGTCCTCTGCCACCAGCGTGACAACTCTGCCCCGGTTTAGACAGACAAGTGCCGCTGCACGAATAGGTGCTCACGGACATCCAGAGTTTGGCCCACAGATGCGGAGCTCGGGACTTCCATGCTTTCAGTATGTCGCAGTAAAGGACTGACGAAACATGGGGCTCCGTAGTTCCGTCCACACTGCTATTATGCCTCCGTCCCACGTATTCTCCAAACTGCTAATCCCAACCAACAATCTTAAACACGAACTCACAGTGTCAGAGCGCTGTTTCATCCGCCGGCATTTCTTTACCTTACTGACATTACCTCTAATTAAGGAAATAAATGTAAATCTGCCATTTTTGACTCCTGTGATACACAAAGTGCTTTTAATCAGGTATGACATTCAGGACTGTTCAAGCTACACAATTATGCATTCCCTACGAACCACGTCCGCCTTATAGCATCCTTCCACCACCATTACAGCACGTGCATCGCAATTGAACATACGCAATGCAGCACTTTTCATCCTACGGCAGGTATGCTTCGACCCTCTGTTCTTTCGTCCCTATTTTCCTGCTGCTTTCGTAAGCTGCCCCCCTGCTTCAACTAAAAAAGAGTGTTATTGACAAGTGAGGAACGGACTTTACGCCATGAAATCAGTAATTTCAAAAGCAATGCCTATCGAACGAGCGGGCTCCGAGCGATATACTCATACATCGATTGCGAGACTCTTGGCGGCGAATGTGCACATTGTTTATTGTGGTGACTAGAGCGACGACAAAAGACGAACGTTTACTAAGTTAACATTAATCACAAATGAAACTAGTAATTTCACTTACTTTATTAGTCAGCAACGTCTTCCTGATTGACTGTTTCGCAGATTGTATATGTCACTTGTTTCCCGTAACCCGGGTACACTCTAGAAATGTCTCTGATGAATGTTGGGGGGGGGGGGGGGGTATCAGCAGGCCGAATTTTCCCACAGAACCACAAATTGTGGAATAACACGTAACGGAAAAGATACATTTCGTCCCTGTCTCCCGGCGGTCGGCCCAATCTTTTAATCGATGACTTGACAGATCATCACAAGTGCTCTGTATTTTGTGTGAGGACAGATGGATCGCCCGAAGAGGCAAATTCCACAGACTGATTTACAAATTCATGTTGGAATTCTTCTTTCTTCAATGTGTTTTAGTGCTTAAAGCCGTGTCTTACAAATTTGGTACTGGCAAGATGAAGTGCTTTATAAGAGACACTAAAGTTTTCTTGCCTCTCTAATGTACACGATCTACGAAGCACTTCCGATATTCCCTTTCAGTGCCTCCGAAGATCCAAATGCCTTCAGTTTCGTTTATTAGGGGGTTGTATTTTCTTGTATTTCTGAGCGGCTACATGCAATTCGTCGATTTCAACTATCTTGTTTTGTTCACCTACAGGAACACTGTCATTCGTTACTTTAACATGGCAGGCTTCTCGACAGAACAAATAGTAGTCACAAACGATGTCTGTTGATAACTCAGTTTCGGAAGCGTTCTCTTGTTGTGTGTAGTCTCTTACGTAACACGAAACTAAAATAATGCTCTTTCAGTAGTAAATTCACAACAGTCAAACCATTTGTTTTTCCGTATCGACGTCCTTTTCTGATACCACGCACAGCTGTCTCCGTGATAAAATTCACATAATTCCTGAAACGGTCATTTGGCAACAATCGATATTCTCAACAGAAATCCAAACAAGATTGCACACTACGCAATCCAGGAATTAGATTTCTCCAGTTAGTGTATCTGGACCTGAGAGTACAAAAACTTCACTCATTCCTATTCACATCGCTGAATGCTACACTATGTTCACTTGGCAACGCTCTAAACACTTCCCGTATCCCCTGCCACGACGGCGGTGCATTCGATGTATTTTGTCGTTCGATACAGTTTTTACCTCTATCGTATACGGTTCGGAGCCCGCATGTTCGACAGACAACGCTTCTTGGAAATCACCCCGAAATCAACTACCTCACAGTGATTGTGAGTCAATGACAACACGAGCTGACCTTTTGGCTAATGATAGAAGACGACAAGATCACGGGGAGCGACTACACAAACTAACACGAGCACAACGTTAGAGTCCTGTGAAACGTCTAAACATGCAAGGCAATGATCCTATCAGTTACACAGGGATACATGATTATATATAACTTGTACAGAAACCAGACTGCAGTTGTAAGACTTCAATGACTTGAAAGGGAAACAGTAATTGAGACGGCAGATATAGAGAGGATATAAAATGCAGATTGTTAATGATAAGAAAAGCGTTTCTGAAAAATAAAAGTTGTTGACAATCTAATATAAATTTAAACGTTAGTTAGAATTTTATAAAGGTATTTCTTTCCGGTGTAACCTTGCATATAAGTGAAACGTGGACGAAGAGAAGTTATGTCGAGAAGACAATGGACGCTCTCAAAAAGTTGTGCTAACGAAGAGGAGGAGGAGGAGATTAGTGTTTAACGTCCCGTCGACAACGAGGTCATTAGAGACGGAGCGCAAGCTCGGGTGAGGGAAGGATGTGGAAGGAAATCGGCCGTGCCCTTTCAAAGGAACCATCCCGGCATTTGCCTGAAGCGATTTAGGGAAATCACGGAAAACCTAAATCAGGATGGCCGGTGACGGGATGGAACCGTCGTCCTCCCGAATGCGAGTCCAGTGTGCTAACCACCGCGCCACCTCGCTCGGTGCTAACGAAGAAGTCAGCAGATTAGATATATCGATTGTATACCTTAAGAAGAGGTACTGAGTTAAACTGAGGAGGAAAAAGAAATTGTGGCACAACTTGTCTAAAAGTGGGGACTAGTTGACAGAACGTAATCTGAGGCATCATGAATCCTCAGTTCGGTAGTGGAGGCTAAACTGCAGAGGGAGACCAAGGCTTGCCAACGGTAAGCAGATTAAAATGGATGTAGGATGCAGTAATTACTTAGAGAAGAACAGACCTACGCAGTTTACACTGTATGAACACACAGGCTGAAGACCACAGAAAACAAATAGTGAGACGAACTGTATTTCTTGTTAATGCAATCCAGCAGCAAATAACATCACATTTTACTAGGCAGGTCAGCTGCGTATTTATTGCCGAAATATTTGTTTAATAAATCTTGTAGCATATATCCATTGCATTTGTGTATGCATCTCTACTACTTACTGAAAACAGCCTTATGTTAGGTGAAAGTTTCAACTTGAGCGCAGTTTTCTTAGGCAACTGTCAGCAAATAATAAAGTTGAACTACTATTTCGGTCACTCTGCCATTTGTGGCATTTTCCATAAGACATGTATTCCTTCGTGGACCAACAACAAATGACTGGTTACCTGTTATCCATGACTTTCGAATGCACTGGCAATTCTCAAACAGTGTAGATGTCATCGCTGGCAAATACATCCTAGTGCAGTTCTGCACATGCTGCCATACGTTTTTTGTGCAATGGAGGCTTTTATGCTGACTTGAAACATTAAGTGACTATTCTCAGCCCTATTAAAGAATGCACTAATGCAGTATGAAACTATTTTCAATTAACTTTTGTGTCAGGAAAGCAGGTTAATCAAAAATAAATTCGGCGTTTTGGCAACCAACTACCAAATTGGCAACAGGATCATAACAACTAAAGTGGTATCTGCGCAACTAATTATTATGACTGGTCCTTCATAACTACTTCCAAGACTGGGATTAGTGAGACTTTATGGATATTGAAGACCATGCACAGAACACAATATTTGGTGCTTTATGCCAAGGTGTTTGGCACAAAGATTCGATCAGGGATTTAAAATCTTTCGGTAAAAGAAATGATCTTACCAGAAGCTATATATCCTGCCTGGAAACACTATTTTAGCGATGCTGGAAAGAGTAATTGGCAATCTAGAGTTCTTTCATGAAATTGTAAAGTATTCTAAACGTTACAAATAAATGAAATATCTGAAAGCAAAACGAAATAACTATTAACAAATTTGATCTCGTGGACATAATAAGAAGCAAACACAAAAATATTCGTTTCGTAAATAAGAAACCAAAATGGCTAAACAGGGATGGCTAGAGGACAAATGTAAGGATGTAGAGGCCTATCTCACTAGGGGTAAGATAGATACCGCCTACAGGAAAATTAAAGAGACCTTTGGAGATAAGAGAACAACTTGCATGAATATCAAGAGCTCAGATGGAAACCCAGTTCTAAGCAAAGAAGGGAAAGCAGAAAGGTGGAAGGAGTATATAGAGGGTCTATACAAGGGCGATGTACTTGAGGACAATATTATGGAAATGGAAGAGGATGTAGATGAAGATGAAATGGGAGATATGATACTGCGTGAAGAGTTTGACAGAGCACTGAAAGACCTGAGTCGAAACAAGGCCCCCGGAGTAGACAATATTCCATTGGAACTACTGACGGCCGTGGGAGAGCCAGTCCTGACAAAACTCTACCATCTGGTGAGCAAGATGTATGAAACAGGCGAAATACCCTCAGACTTCAAGAAGAATATTATAATTCCAATCCCAAAGAAAGCAGGTGTTGACAGATGTGAAAATTACCGAACTATCAGCTTAATAAGTCACAGCTGCAAAATACTAACACGAATTCTTTACAGACGAATGGAAAAACTAGTAGAAGCCAACCTCGGGGAAGATCAGTTTGGATTCCGTAAAAACACTGGAACACGTGAGGCAATACTGACCTTACGACTTATCTTAGAAGAAAGATTAAGGAAAGGCAAACCTACGTTTCTAGCATTTGTAGACTTAGAGAAAGCTTTTGACAATGTTGACTGGAATACTCTCTTTCACACTTTAAAGGTGGCAGGGGTAAAATACAGGGAGCGAAAGGCTATTTACAATTTGTACAGAAACCAGATGGCAGTTATAAGAGTCGAGGGACATGAAAGGGAAGCAGTGGTTGGGAAGGGAGTAAGACAGGGTTGTAGCCTCTCGCCGATGTTGTTCAATCTGTATATTGAGCAAGCAGTAATGGAAACAAAAGAAAAATTCAGAGTAGGTATTAAAATTCATGGAGAAGTAATAAAAACTTTGAGGTTCGCCGATGACATTGTAATTCTGTCAGAGACAGCAAAGGACTTGCAAGAGCAGTTGAATGGAATGGACAGTGTCTTGAAAGGAGGATATAAGATGAACATCAACAAAAGCAAAACAAGGATAATGGAATGTAGTCTAATTAAGTCGGGTGATGCTGAGGGAATTAGATTAGGAAATGAGGCACTTAAAGTAGTAAAGGAGTTTTGCTATTTGGGGAGCAAAATAACTGATGATGGTCGAAGTAGAGAGGATATAAAATGTAGGCTGGCAATGGCAAGGAAAGCGTTTCTGAAGAAGAGAAATTTGTTAACATCCAGTATTGATTTAAGTGTCAGGAAGTCATTTCTGAAAGTATTCGTATGGAGTGTAGCCATGTATGGAAGTGAAACATGGACGATAAATAGTTTGGACAAGAAGAGAATAGAAGCTTTCGAAATGTGGTGCTACAGAAGAATGCTGAAGATTAGATGGGTAGATCATATAACTAATGAGGAAGTATTGAATAGGATTGGGGAGAAGAGAAGTTTGTGGCACAACTTGACCAGAAGAAGGGATCGGTTGGTAGGACATGTTCTGAGGCATCAAGGGATCACCAATTTAGTATTGGAGGGCAGCGTGGAGGGTAAAAATCGTAGAGGGAGACCAAGAGATGAATACACTAAGCAGATTCAGAAGGATGTAGGTTGCAGTAAGTACTGGGAGATGAAAAAGCTTGCACAGGATAGAGTAGCATGGAGAGCTGCATCAAACCAGTCTCAGGACTGAAGACCACAACAACAACAAATAAGAAACACCTTTTTCTTGCTGTGATATATTTTATTTCTTCCAGACGCGTTTCGCTTATTATTTTAAGGCATTTCCAATGGGATCCTTGCGATATTTATATATTATGAAGCACTCCACGTCTTATTATTTTACTTGAATCGAGTTTTTGTCTGGCATCTGCGTTTACTCTGATCTGGTCGCAGGCTGTAGGTCGCATGTAACTTCACTTACGAGGCATAAGCACATTTTCATGTTATAACCCATTTTTGTTCACAATTTTCATGTTCTTTTCGCTAATTGGTGTGGAGTGCTATTATTCTTCAGTCACTAGCTGCGGAAATTTTACCAAAAAGTGATTTCAAGTTTAACTACTGCATGTTCAATTTATGTCTCTTCTTATTCGGTTTGTTCATGTACACTCTTTGACATAAAACTCGACCGGCGGCCAGCCCCTTCAGAGGCTAAGTCCGCGCCGATCGCGACATGGGACAAAAAAAATGGCCAACTCGCTAATTCTCTAAGTCCGGTTATCTGCACAATCTGGAAACACTGTAGACTGCGGCACTTCCTGGAGGAAAACTTGTCCCATGATAGAGAAACTCTAGGCTGATTACGCTTGTGGTCTAGCGGTAGCGTGCGTTGTTTTTGTTCATAATGTCAGTGGATCGAGACCAGCTGGCATAAAATATTTTTATAGCCTCTTCTGTCTGAATGCTGAAGACGTGAATGTAATGGTAGCGCAGATTCTAGCTATTTCGCTTTCTGACACACCGATATCAAAATTTTATCCTGTAACGATTTTGCGGCAGATTTCCTGCAAACTGTCCTCCTCTGGACGCCGTATGCGGCAAAGCTCCGGGATCCATTTGCTGGCTACTGGCAGCGGCCGTGGCGACAGCAGCGGCGCTGCACTCCCCTGTTCTTTATCGAAAGCGCCTGCTACCGCTCATCGCTTTTGATGATTTAAAACGCTTTATTATTAAATGTTGCTCCACAGAAAATTTCTACAATTTCCATTCACGCTCAAATGCAACGGAGACAGACGCCCTGATTAGTAGGCGGGTATTATATTACATTAATCGGCAAGAGCTGAGTATGGCCCGAAATTAACTTTATAGACTGGGACGAAATTAAACCACCTCACTACATTCGATGGATTTATAAATGCTTCGTACCTCGTTTCTTTTCCTTTCAAACTCAATTACTTGTGCAACTTTTGGTCAATGTTTGGATGTTTTCGTCAAGCCAGAGTGAGCGTCTGTGGTGTAAAGTGTATTACAGTTCTTGTTTCATTCCTTATGGTAAGTCTTTGCGATAAACTGTGTGAATACCTTGCAATGCATGCTCTGTAGCAGTGCAGGAACACTGCACATTTGGAGTTCCATGTATGGGTTCATGAAGTATTTATTGTCGATCGGAAGTGATATTTAAGATCATCAGATTTAAACCAGAAAAATTTGTCGTTTTGAAGGTTTCAGAGAACGGAAAGGAATTGCTAACGCCGGTGTTAGAAAACGTCTACAGTTAAATGCTATTGCAAAAATTTAGAAGAAGGGAACTATATTAATCAACATGTGCACTTCATAAACAACCTTCTGACATGTTAGACCTATATGACGAACAAAGCTCAAATTTATATCGTTGACAGTCGGTTTGAATCTTTTCAGGACCTATTTTACAGTGAAGCACCTTGGCATTTGCAAAGCAGACATCCATGATATTAACTTAATTTACTAAGTCGAAATCGGACGAAGATTGATGTTTAAAGGCATTCTTCAGATTTCGCATAAGGAATTTTTACTAGCAGTTTGCAACTCCATTAATTAAAATGGAAAATAAAAGGTTGTAGTCAGCGGCTTCTACCGTGATTCGAACTGCTATGTCATATAGTACGAGCCCTGCAACGCACAAGGGAACCTCTGAGTTAACGACACACTGGCGGCAAGAGGCGGACTATAGTCACTGCGATGTTGCCTGAGCCTCAAAACGCAACCTTAAACACACAAACAGAGGAGGAGGAGATTACTGTTTTAACGTCCCGTCGACAACGATGTCATTAGAGACGGCGCACAAGCTCGGATTAGGGAAGGATGGGGAAGGAAATCGGCCATGCCCTTCCTAACGAACAATCGCGGCATTTGCCTGAAGCGATTTAGGGAAATCACTGAAAACCTAAATCAGGATGGCCGGGCGCGGGATTGCACCGTCGTCCTCCCGAATGCACACACAAACAGGTGTTACTTATGTGAAGAACGCCGTTCTTGGAGTCCAGAAATTAAATATACTTTCTAATTGTGTCATCTTACAGTGGATTATATCGTACGAGTCTTCGATGTGGAAAACGAATGTCAAGTGAATTTAGCGAGGTAATGCCGGCCTACACCCGGAAGTAAATGCACTATCAGAGTGTTGACAAATATATGCTACTACGCTGCCATTTCTTGGCTCTCTGACGAGGCAGCTCTTCAGCGAAATGCTTTCCGTGATTCTCCGATACGGTTCTTCAGAGTGGAGACGCGTGTGCACGTTTGGTCTTTATGCGGCGTTCTCCCCTGATGGTTTCTGACGTCGCCTTGTGGGCTATGTATACATTTGAGACATTCAATTATCATTAATCGAGAATGATACAAGTTTCAGCTTCCGGCGTGGAAGAAGGCTGTTGACGCCGACATTATATCATTTCAACGTAGGGAAAGCAAAACGGATCATTCAATGTTTCTCATTCGACATAAAGCATGTGAGATAATTTTCCGTAACGTTCATAATCATCTAAAAATACAAACGAAGTAAAAATACATCGGAAGCTTATTCGAATTGAATATAATGTAAGATACCAAAAGCTTTGCACTTCGATGTCGAATTTGTCCACGTGCAATCTTTTGCAGCATACACATAGAATGTCATGATTACCACGAGAATGAAGAAATATGTTGGTAAGGATGGAAGCAAGAAGAGACGCAGTCAACAAATATTCGATTCCTCATGGCATTCATTTCATTTGAGACGTAAGAAGAGGTAAAGCGGGAATTTACTTTCGTTAACACGAAAGATATGCCGCACATATTGATAACGAGGAAGTCTGCGTCTTCATACGTTTCCTCCTTGAAATCTGTATGCTCTATTATATACTAAGTAGCCCGATCATTGTTTCAGTAATGTTACCCTCTTGTTTGACCCCGTAACGATGAACAGATTCCAAATGCATGTCTCTGCATGAAAGTAGCTGTTCGAACCCTTTTTGTGTTTTATTGCTTGGAATTCCTGAAGCAGACCACTGCGCCTTCCCCCCTCGTGGGTTAAGTCTCAAAAGTAAACCGCTTTTTATCCAATGGTATAATTTATTCAGACAGCATCAGCACAAGACTATCAAATAAAGCCTTCCATTTACAGTTGCAACACTCTAACCAGCACTGACTGAAGTGTAATCCACGGTCATGGTCCGAAATTAGCAGCTGTCTGCTACTGTGGCAAATTCCGTACTACACTTTCGATTCCGCAGCACCATTTTATCTGGTAACACTGTGTAGTTGCAGAGTTGTGCCAGCATGTCTGTCCTCACACTGTCAACTTTATGTATCTCACTTCTCCTGTAGCGTAATCACGAGGAGCCGAAGTAAATAAATGTATTCTGCATGACGTAACATTCAGTATTCCCTTCTTTCATAGTCACTCTTCATGTGCATCGATACCAAATAGGAATGTGAAAACTCTTGCGAGTGAGAGAATGACAATAACAATTGTAACAAGAACAAGCAAATAATGGATGATGTTTATTCCAACGCAGAACGAGAATGGCTTTAAATATAGAAATCTATATCTATATCTATATCCATATCTATTGATCTTTGAGTTGGCACAATGCAAATATATTCTTAGCATTTAGTTACTGAATTTAGTTCTGGATGTTTGCAGAGAAAAGTAAAAATCGGTACTTCTCGCTAGTGCAATATAATGTGAACCAGCAACTACCCTTTCCTTAGAACACGACTCAAGCAGGTCCTCAAGTAAGTATCAAGGCACTGCTGCATTCTGTTCCCTGTCATTGATCTGATGACGGTTAATGCAGATAGTTCCGATTATGAAATACAAAACGTATTGCAGGTTAGTTCCTAGGATAGTAACATTAAATTTGCGTTGTAGACGGCACATGAACGTGACGACTATCCATATTACTCATCAATATAAAAAGACAATATTATGGGAATTTAGCAGGATTACTCAACATGAATTCTGAAATTGGGTGACTGACCGCACAGGTGTATACGTTGTCCAAATCGCATTAGGAATATGAAGATCGTCTTCGACAGCTCGCAACTTTCATATTGCTATCTCCACCCTACTCCAGACAGCCCTCGTTGGAGTTGCACTACGTTTTCGATGTTATGGAAGGCCTTCAAACCGACAACAGACCACATATTGAAAAATACGAGCGAATTCTCTTGCAGCGTATGCTTATTGTAACTAATCTAAAAATTATTGGAGAGGAACATTGTCCTATTCAAAAAAAAGTAAAATGTTACACACTGTTGACGTCAAACAGACTTTATCTATGTCCTGTCTTGTGTCCTACTCATCTATAATATCAAGTGTACTGTCAAAATGATTATATATAATGGATGATAATGTAATGCATTGATACCAGATGGTGGGGGCCGGCCGGTGTGGCCGTGCGGTTCTAGGCGCTTCAGTCTGGAACCGCATGACCGCTACGGTCGCAGGTTCGAATCCTGCCTCGGGCATGGATGTGGGTGATGTCCTTAGGTTAGTTAGGTTTAAGTAGTTCTAAGTTCTAGGGGACTGATGACCACAGATGTGAAGTCCCATAGTGCTCAGAGCCATTTGAACTATTTGAACCAGATGGTGGGTTCACAACAGTATTGATGCGAAAATAAAACAGAAGTTCGCAAAAGTGAAGTTGTGCGTTTTCGTACGTTTTCACCTCGAGATGTACAGTCGTGCTCAAAAGTATCCGAACGACCTGAATTGCATTTCGCCTGATTCGCATGCAACCGGCATAACGCAGTTGTCTAGCAGGTCCTCTAATCGCTCCTTGGTACAGTCGTTTGACTATTGAAAATGGTTCCAATAAGTCACCACTAGAAAACACTGCTCTGTATCGCAATAACTCAAGATGTAAAGTAATACCACGATACTACAAATATCAGGGAACACCTTAACTCAAGATGTAAAGTAATACCACGATACTACAAATATCAGGGAACACCTTATCACAGATAAGACTGTCCTTAAGGCTTGTAAGCTCACATTTATTACAATAAATGACATACCTAAAATGTTACCACTCTCATTATTACGTCAGATTGGTAATGCACGTAGTAAGTTCGTCGTATTCATGATTTTCTCTTCAAAGTAACATACCGTACTTATTATTTAACACAAAATGACATTAAAAATTTAAGTTATTCACGAGCAGCTAGTTGAGATTATGTATGAACTTTAAATGACACGACAAACCGTCTTGTTCCGCATATGGATTCAAACCCAGCTCATGCAGACTAAGCAAAGATTTTGTGACTGACGGAAACTAACAGTCATTCCTGATTAGGCATACAGAGAGTGTTATACCTCGATTTTAGACAGTATCAGTTAGCAAATATCAACTTTAAATTGCATAACGCAAACATTTTTAACAGACGCGAATTCCTACCCAGCATCTGCTGTCCCTGTTAACGAACTACGAGGGATGTTAAATATTGCTTCTTCACAAGTAACTTACTTGAAATGCCGTGAGGTAAAGCTTTGTGTTGGACACGGATTCGAACCCAGAACCTAATCGGATTGCTATCGAAGCACAGTCAAATGTGACATATCGGATTTTCGCGGCAGTAGTTAGATGTTTTAACTGAAATGACGAGACGAAACATTAATTTTTTCCTTCCCAGGACTCCAACTCGGCACCTATCGCTGTTATATTCTAGAGAAAACGAACGTTAAATATGGGTTTGTTGCACCAGCAGTGACATGTGAGCATGTTTGAACTAGAAATAATATGACGAAGAGTTCAGCGCTCACTGGGAATAGAGCCCCATACATGTCGTTGTTGACTACACACAAAGAGACGTCAGCTACCGAATTTTTCTCAACCAGCTGCTCAGGATAGCATCTTGAACTTACAGTCATCTCGCAAATAGTTCTGTGTCTCACTGGGAGTTAAAAACGTCAGATATCGTTAGTGTTGACAGCGAATGAAAATACATTAAAAATCAAAATTATTATCCACCAGCAGATAGGTGTTCTCATGCTAGAGCTTGATAATACATAATTAAATCTTTAGTGCCGGGCCAGGATTCGATCCCATTCACGCTTAATATGTGAAGGTGTTGAGTAATCTGCAGTTTTGAACAAACAACAAATTGTAGCCGAGCTGTATTGCCACGAAGGGATCAATTCCGCGTTAAGGGCGGTCTGAGTTGCATTCCCTGTTCAGAACCAATTTTATCGACATACAAAGAGAAAGATGGAATAAGTGTCCTGTGACCATACATAGCGTTTGTTTCGTCACTTGAAATAAATAACTAGTATAAGAAAGGTTACAGGTGATAGAGTTTCTACATGTCGCCACTCCAGACTTTATTGTGGTTCAACCTACCGTCTACATGTTAGAGAAGGAATATCATCTTTAATGTGAATTTTCAGACCACCCTGCCATTATATCTTCTTCACTTGGTGTAGCCAGGAGAGAATGGAATCTGTCTCTCCCTATCTAAAATCATTGACAGAAGTGGGAATCGAACCCAGACCGTAGGTATAACAACATACCATCCGTCCAACAGACCACGAAATCCTCTTCTCTGCGGCTCATTTTTCTATCGTAACGCCGTTGCGCCACACTGGATGAGAATTCTGACACACAGGCCCCCTGTAGTAATTTGCAGCATGTTCAGTAAATTCATTTACTTGGTTGACCGAATCGCCATGAACTAGCTGCCTCGGCTACCCTGTGCATACATTCGACTCTATTTTGTAATCACCGAAATAAAATCACGTAACTGCCACCTACACAGAACTGCCAACCGTGTAGGATGCAGAAGTTTAAATAGGAAGTGTTCCTTTCCACTTGAGCTATTCTATTGCGCTATCTGTTACTAGAAAACGTCGTTCAGTCCAAAAGAAAAGCTGTAACTGTTTGTCTCTCAGAAGTCAAGACTTGGCCATATGCATAATCTTACAGTGCTGTGGAATCCAAAAGTTCTGGAGGAATAGTTGTCGAGCTCTGGAGCTGTTGTAGCTACATGTCAGCTTGTGGCATAGATAAGATGTCGCGAGTTCGGATACATTCAGTGCTACATTTTTTAAAACGCAATTCTGCTGTCTGCTGAAGTTATCAGTCTAATGGAACTTTGAACATAATTCACTTCACTCCTCAACCCAAAGTAGCCGCATGTGGAAAAAGGGCTAACTACTGTGACATTTTGTTCTATTCAGGTTTAATAGACAGCAGGCAGCAGATGCATCTCGAAGATGTGTAGGGAGAGAGCATCGTGCCATAATATGTCAGAAAAGTATTTCCTACATTAGCTGTCGTGTGGTAGTGAGATTTTATTCTTCTTCAAACTTCGTTTGACAGCTTTAACTCAGAACAAGTTATCTACATGCATGTAATCAATAAACTGCATGTGCATTGTCAGACTGCCATAGCTAACGTCACAGAATTCGCATATATCGTTGATGATTAATTTCTCTCTCATGTTTACTATTGTTTTAACAACACTAAAGGAAACCTTACGAAAACTGTGCACTGTATTACAAGAAATGAAATAAAACTAATCACGATAACCTTGCGACGAAAGTCTGTTTTAATAAAACCGAGTATCTGTACACAAACGTGCCTCTATCGACACGAATTAGTAAAATACTACTCACTTGGATTTTGATTGGGTCTGTGTTTAATTGGTATGCTGTGTCATACTCAAGAGGTAAGCAAATGTGGCATTTCATAAATATACACTCCTGGAAATTGAAATAAGAACACCGTGAATTCATTGTCCCAGGAAGGGGAAACTTTATTGACACATTCCTGGGGTCAGATACACCACATGATCACACTGACAGAACCACAGGCATATAGACACAGGCAACAGAGCATGCACAATGTCGGCACTAGTACAGTGTATATCCACCTTTCGCAGCAATGCAGGCTGCTATTCTCCCATGGAGACGGTCGTAGAGATGCTGGATGTAGTCCTGTGGAACGGCTTGCCATGCCATTTCCACCTGGCGCCTCAGTTGGACCAGCGTTCGTGCTGGACGTGCAGACCGCGTGAGACGACGCTTCATCCAGTCCCAAACATGCTCAATGGGGGACAGATCCGGAGATCTTGCTGGCCAGGGTAGTTGACTTACACCTTCTAGAGCACGTTGGGTGGCACGGGATACATGCGGACGTGCATTGTCCTGTTGGAACAGCAAGTTCCCTTGCCGGTCTAGGAATGGTAGAACGATGGGTTCGACGACGGTTTGGATGTACCGTGCACTATTCAGTGTCCCCTAGACGATCGCCAGTGGTGTACGGCCAGTGTAGGAGATCGCTCCCCACACCAT
Organism: Schistocerca piceifrons; assembly: GCF_021461385.2. Taxonomy (NCBI): domain Eukaryota; kingdom Metazoa; phylum Arthropoda; class Insecta; order Orthoptera; family Acrididae; genus Schistocerca; species Schistocerca piceifrons. Next base: position 801,282,088 of record NC_060139.1, read on the forward strand.
GATGCCGGGTGTTGGCCCTGTGTGCCTCGGTCGTATGTAGTCCTGATTGTGGCGCTCACCTGCACGGCGCCAAACACGCATACGACCATCATTGGCACCAAGGCAGAAGCGACTCTCATCGCTGAAGACGACACGTCTCCATTCGTCCCTCCATTCACGCCTGTCGCGACACCACTGGAGGCGGGCTGCACGATGTTGGGGCGTGAGCGGAAGACGGCCTAACGGTGTGCGGGACCGTAGCCCAGCTTCATGGAGACGGTTGCGAATGGTCCTCGCCGATACCCCAGGAGCAACAGTGTCCCTAATTTGCTGGGAAGTGGCGGTGCGGTCCCCTACGGCACTGCGTAGGATCCTACGGTCTTGGCGTGCATCCGTGCGTCGCTGCGGTCCGGTCCCAGGTCGACGGGCACGTGCACCTTCCGCCGACCACTGGCGACAACATCGATGTACTGTGGAGACCTCACGCCCCACGTGTTGAGCAATTCGGCGGTACGTCCACCCGGCCTTCCGCATGCCCACTATACGCCCTCGCTCAAAGTCCGTCAACTGCACATACGGTTCACGTCCACGCTGTCGCGGCATGCTACCAGTGTTAAAGACTGCGATGGAGCTCCGTATGCCACGGCAAACTGGCTGACACTGACGGTGGCGGTGCACAAATGCTGCGCAGCTAGCGCCATTCGACGGCCAACACCGCGGTTCCTGGTGTGTCCGCTGTGCCGTGCGTGTGATCATTGCTTGTACAGCCCTCTCACAGTGTCCGGAGCAAGTATGGTGGGTCTGACACACCGGTGTCAATGTGTTCTTTTTTCCATTTCCAAGAGTGTAGTTACGTATTCCTAGAAACCCCAAATTCGCTTGTCAGCAGCGGAAAGAGGCGTTACCCGTTGTGCAGCATTGTAAGTTTTTCAACATTGCCCTATGAGCTGAAAGCATTTTCTTGCGATTTCCTTATTGATGTTTGATCCGACTGCTTGTAGCTCTTTCACAGAAGGAATAAAAACGTTGCGGCCAGTGAGACTGGAACTGCCAACCATAACAGACGCTTTTTCACAGGTCAGGACGTTACCACAGAGCTGGCGAAGAGGTATGGGTCTGAGCTTCCTATTACGAGGGCAATATTGCCTAGAACTCGTAAAGCGCTATTTAAAGGTCGAGATTAGTTGCGATTTCCACCTGCAACGACTTTCCTGGGCTGAAAACCGTAAATTTACAATCTTTTGTTACCCTTCAAGCGATAATAACTCAGATTATTCAATGGAAATAACAGGTAAAATCAAGTGAACTTTGAGGCTTAATTCCGTGCACAACAGGAAGTAACTCGTCGATCACAGAGTTGCCAAACATACGTTGCCTTGTTGCCAAATCTCAGTTACAGTACCAGCAGGAAGAAGACGAACCGATGTGATCCTACAGCGGGCTGGGAAGTGACCATAGCTGGTGTCTCCAACTCGCGACCGCTACGGCCTGGAATACGTAATGCGTCTGATTCGCTTTCTGTAACTAGGTTTAGGGACTGGAGCGTAGTTACTAATAATACTCAGAACTGACTGCAAACTGAGCATCATAAATCAGTAACTCTCATTGTTGTTTTTATATTTCTTTCGTAAGTGTACTCAAAACTAACAAACTCATTCACAGGCGTTTTCGTGCCTCGCCGATAGTCGAGCACAACATACAAATAAAAACAGAAAAGAATGTGTATGTATGTGTGTGTGTGTGTGTGTGTGTGTGTGTGAGAGAGAGAGAGAGAAAGAGAGAGAAATAAAAAGCAATGAGAGTGTAAAAAATTGTTGTAAAGAAATTGAATCATGGTATTTAAAGAAATCTTTCATTAAAATGACACGTTCCACATCATTACGAAATGTCGTATTCATGATGTACGGAACAAGAGTTAATCTAATGTAATCTAATTTAATCACATCATATTGATGATTAGCCATGAAGAGTCATTTTTGACAATACGAGTAACCAAATCTAAACTTGAAAATAAAAGACGATAATTTTTGTAATAAACCGTGACTCCTATCAAGACCCTTTCGTCCCTGTTATCTAACCACGAAAGATTTCTGATATACCTCCATTCTGAAGTAACAAAGTGTGCATGCATTTAAAGATGAAGTGCATGATGTGAAGTTCTGTGACGGAGATACGAACCCAACACGTAATCGGATTGTTAACTAAGAAAAATCAAATGTTACGTATCGGTTTCTCTTACGAACCGCTAGGTGTCTGAATCTAAAATAAGGATACAAACTTTTGTGCCTAAGTGACAATCGAACTGCACACCTACCGTGCATCCACGAATATAGCTTAAGTATCAGTTGCTTACTCATGAACAGTAAGATGTGTGCGTGTTTGACCAGAAATAACGACACCTGTTGCGATTGTTGGCAACACATGAACAGACATTGAAATCGGATGATAAGTATTTCATAGCTACAACCGCTTCCGCACCAGCGCTTCGGCGAAATTCCGTGTGGCAGGGGTTTGTGTACCTGACGTCACGTTCTATGATTGGCGGCTCGGACCTGCAGCATGGCACGTGGCAGCGGCAGTAGTTCGACATTAAAAAAGCTCTGTATACAGAGCTTTAGTTAGATATGGGCAAACCGCTACGCAGAACAGGGTATGCCGCACCGCAGACGGCATTTCGATGGCAACGAAATCCCTGCCGCGCGGGTTTGACGCGAGACAGTCCTAGTTGGAACGTGCCTTGAGCGAACGTGCGAGCAGAAGGCAAAATGTGGGGCTGTAAATTGGGTGAAGGAGTCGTCGAGTCGTGGGGCCGGATCAAACAAATATTGGTGTACCAGTTACCACTTGGAACAACCCTTTCTTACCGCACAGAACTGAACTTGGTAAATGGAAATGATATGTGGCTAGGGCCTCCCGTAGGATAAACCGTACACCTGGTGCAAGTCTTTCGCATTGACGCCACTTCGGCTACTTGTGTGTCGATGGAGATGAAATGATAAGGACAACACAATACCCAGTCGTTGAGTGGAGAAAATCTCCGACCCAGCCAGGAATAGAAACGGGGCCATATATATGATGTTCCGTCGCGCTGACCACTCAGCTACACTGAACTTGGTGAGCACATTCCAGAAAATTTCCAAGTGCTGTGCGCTTGCACCTTTGTGCCAACTTTAACATTCAGTCATGTCTGTTCACTGCCGGAACTTCACACTCTATAGGTCTGCAGTCGGTTTCTTACCTTGCGTTTGTTGCTGGCGCCGAAAGAGCTGTTTATTTATAGTTCGCCGTTAAATAGCTCCCGCCCGTTAATTTTTTCTTCAATCGTGGACCGGAATTATATATTATTGGCCCCAGGTTTTAACTGGCCATTTATTCAACTGAGTACTGGAGTGCGGCCGGCCGGTGTGGCCGAGCGGTTCTAGCTGTTTCAGTCTGGAACCGCGCGACCGCTACGGTCGCAGGTTCTAATCCTGCCTCGGGCATGGATGTGTGTGATGCCCTTAGGTTACTTAGGTTTAAGTAGTTCTAAGATCTAGGGGACTGATGACCTCAGATGTTAAGTCCCATAATGCTCACAGTCATTTGAACCAAGTACCCGAGTGTACCATTAGAATAAATTTGATTGGAACAGTGAGGCTGAACTTGCTCAATGAGCACGTCCGGTTTTAAGATTTTTATTATTTGAGTATTTTTAGTTTATCCTATTCAGTGATGTACTTAATGCTGTTCAATTAGGGTACCATCATAACCACAGTTTCATGCAAATTTCATCCCAGCTGTTTTATGCTTGTGCCTGGTTTACCAAGTCTTGTTGTTGTTAAGTATATTCGTGCTTCCGTACTAATATTGCAAATGCGAAGGTAACTCTGTGTGTTACCCTTTCACGACAGAACCGTTGAACCGATTTTTCTGACGTTTGGCAAGGCCATAGTTTGAACGCTAAGAAAGAACATACGCTACTTTAGAAAATGTGTATTAAAACATATTTATTGATTTGAAAAATACAACGCGAAATATGGAAAATAAATACTCTTTGGAAAGGCCATTTACTCTTTGACTTCTGAACTTTATAACGTTTGTGTAAACGCTTTTATTGTTTGATGTGTTCCGTATAATATATCAACATATTGAATATAATGTTTATAACACCCTCTACGCGTTTAATGCATACTTCTGCAGTAATGTCTGGCACGAGCACTTTAGCTGGTTAGCATTACGGGCCTCATACCTTCTCATTTGCAGCAGCTGCTGCTTCTGGTCATTTGGGTAGCGTTGCTGGCTGCCGATCACTGGGTCATTGGTCCGATTCTCTTCCATGTCGGATTTTTCTCCTCTCGCAACTGGGTGTGTGTGTGTTGTTCTCATCATTGTTTTATCATCATCGACGAACAAGTCAGCGAAATGGCGTCAAATAAAGACTTACACTAAGTGCCCGAACATCCAGACCAGGGTCTCCCGGCCAATAAAGCCATACGCACATTTCATTACATTCTACTAATATGCGAGCGTAGATGCAGGTAACAGCTAGTAGTATATACACGCCAAATGGCATTGCGACATTTGAGTGCGGATGCACAATAGTGTCCGAACCGTTGCGGGAATGCAGTTAGGCTGCGAGCAAATGGATTAATCGACAGGGTGCGCTACCTTTTAGCATGCGGCATACGGAGATTTAGGTCGGGCGATGCGACCGCTCGGGTGAAGCTCGATTGCTGGTCCATTACAAATTTCGCCTAGTCCCGCAGAGTTTGCTCAATGCTCCGCTGTGGCTAATTGTCGGACATTCATTTCGTCTCGTTGGTTTTGGTTTATTGTTCAACAGTTAATAGATATTATCTCTAGATTCAAGCACTATTGATTTAATTTATTGTTATTCTTACTTTCAAATGATACACTACTAGTACAATTTTCAGACCCAGCAGCAATTCATTAAGACAACCAGGAGAAAATTAATCGGAAAATGAGGGTTGTAGGAACATTGCGAACGAAAAATTCGAGCGCATTGGAAGAAAGCTTAATCTCGATAACGGAACGGACGAATTTCACAGTTTATATTCATACTCAGAAAACTTTGGTGTGTTTAGGGGATTTCCCTCCAGAACAGCACCACACATTCAGATCTGACAATGAACTGCCCATCTGTTGCGATAGAGAACAATCTGGTTCACACAGAAATGGTAACTTCGATTACAAACACTTTCTGACAATACGTAACTTCCAAGTTTTCAGGTATTACAGTAACTAAATTCACCAGTAAAAAATGGTTCAAATAGCTCTGAGCACTATGGGACTTAACTGCTGTGGTCATCAGTCCCCTAGACCTTAGAACTACTTAAACCTAACTAACCTAAGCACATCACACACATCCATGCGCGAGGCAGGATTCGAACCTGCAACCGTAGCGGTCGCGTGGCTCCAGACTGTAAGCTTCGATTGATCAGTTCCTATATTCTTAAGCACCGAACTGGCCACCTGAGCACAAATTATAATTTCTCTGCGATTATTTGGAAAACGAACCTGCAGCAAAAATGCGCTCACTAGTAAGGGATTGCCAAAGCGTAAATTATATCTGCCGAGCATTTTTGTCTAGTCGGGTACAACATAGCATTACAACGTTACGAAGCTTTGAGCTGTATGACTTCTCTAGCGTAGCCAAATACTTTAGAGACATGGTACGAAGAAATCGTACTTGCCAAACCCATACAGTTCGTCGGAGAAAATTCGGATTTGTTACACAAAGTTGCCTACACCTTTGAGAAACGTAATTTTGGCCAACAAACGTAAAGATGATTTAGAAGCTGTTCAAAGATTACCTCAGGAATGGGTATTGGACAGTGACAACAGCTTAACGACAAAACACAATGACAACCACAACAGAAACTATGACACGGGAGATAGTTTTGCACAACATGAAAAAAAAAAAAAAAAAATCTCTATGGGAACTCGCGTAACAAACACAACCACAGAAACAATTGGAGACGGGATAAGCGACATCGTCCATATAAAGCTTAATTCTCGCAGTTAAAAAATGATTATTCTGATAGAAATACTTTCCGGGGCTACGAATACGATTATTATGACATATAACTAAAGTTACATACCCGTACTCAGAAATGATGCAAATTGTCCTGATGACAATGCGGGTAGAGAAAATGGGCGAAACAAATTGGCACAACAACAAGTGTGCAAATAGCAACAAACACAGTCATATTAATCAATGTTTATCACAGTGGCAAAATTCTGGAAGGAGACGGGCAAGGCGACATATAGAAATATAACCTGAAGTCAGATCACCAAATCCAAGAGATAATCAACGACAAGGAAGCGATGACTCTGGTAGCGAATAATACTCTGGATCACACAAAACACGTCGCAGCGGCAGCAAATCAGTGAATATCGTACGGAGACAAGCGAGAGGAGAGCAATCAATCAGGTAGCGTTGTCACAACAAGCAATGTAACAACTGCGAGCAGCTTCAAGCGATTATGCGTGCACTATTTCTTATATCTGTCTTCCTCGATTCCGGGTTGAGGGGATATTCGAAAAAGGGCATAACTGTCGTGTTCTTGCTGATCAGAAACAGTGAGGAACTACACATCTCCAGAGTAGCTAGTGGCTGGAGGACGCAGACTGCTCAGGGCCCCGACCGCGGCCGGCAGACCAGCGCCCCTCTACGCAAATAGGCCACACTCCGCGCCTTGGTACAAACCGCGTAGAGTAGTAGAACACATCACTACTACAGACATCCGGTGCAGCGCACACGAGAAGTCATCAATCACTAACTTATAGATAAAGAGAGCGCTTCAGCTCGCATCCCAACTTGGACTACCCGAACTGACACACACATCAGACGAAAACCAGTCAGCACCAACGGAGACTCGACACACAGAAGGTACAGACATGGAATAAGACATAGCCAAACGTAACATTCCCTGAACAAGACTTCCAGCCGGTAAAATCCGGAATCAAGAGGAAAACCAGCCACGCTCTTGCGGAAGTAAGCCGGAAGCAGTCGGTAATATTAACATCAAACAAATTAACTCCGCTGAGCGATGAACAAGGCCCCATCTCCTCAGCCGCAGCCGACCAATCAACAGGTGTGTAATTCTGGCCTTTCCCAACCAGCACGCACATTCACATAAGTTCCGCCAATAACAACTTAGTACATAGGACGGTACCTCACACGTACTGCAGACCTGAAAAAAAAATGAGGAGGGACCAATTAAAGCAGTCTCCAAAGAGAACTCAAATACCATTTTGAGCCCATCACTGATCAACGAAGAGCCCTACGATTTTTTTGACGCAAACAAAATATCATTTTACATGCATCAGGATCCAGACCCCAAAACCCTGAAGGTAGTACTAAAGCACGTACCCGCAGAAACGTCGGAAGAGATCACTGAAAACGAACTTCGAGAACTAGGGTTCTCCGCAGCAAAAGTACACCACGTAAAACCCGAGACGGGCCAACACAGAAACTGATACCACAGCAGGTATATTATGTTTCGCTACCACCAGAACAGACAAGTGAGACGGTATATGATGTGCATTATTTGCTTAATATCCACCTTACAGTAGAAGCATACCGGTACAAAGAGGAGCCGCCTCAATGCAAACGTTGCCAGCGATACTTTCATACATCGAACTACTGCAAGATGCCATTTACTTGCGCACATTGCGCAAGCAGACATCTCACTAAAGACTGCGACAAACGCCGTGGTCACAAGCCTACATGCCAGATTAAGACAGTCAAACATTCTAAATCTATTCAAGACACCATGCGCAAATTTAAGGAATCACCTGACATCATCACACAATTAATTTTCCTTGTCGAGGGAGTAATGACAATACTGAAGCCACAATGGCCGTCACACCCCCAAGGACTAGAAACTTAACAATCTTCAGTATTAACGCCGAAGGGGTGACGAAAAAGGAAATCGGACTATCAGAATTCGTTTCTCGACACAACGTTGACATAATCTGATAACGAAAACTCATCTCCGACCAACCCAAACCTTCAAACTCCGAAACGATAACAGACGCTACGGCGAAATGGTGATATGTATAAGAAACAACTTCACCTACTCCGTTGAAAATCCGCCTCACAGGAGCTCCCTGGAGGCAACAGCAGTTAGCAGTATCCACAGCTAATAGAAATATAACGATGGTTGCTGCTTACTCGCGACAGTTAGACGAACTAGACAAAGATCATAACGCAATTTTTTAAAACCTTTCACAAGGTCATCTTATGTGGCGTCTTGAACGCTAAATATTTCGCGTGGGCACCTCAAGGGTGTCACAGTATACGACCTACGGGAGAGGCTCGATACGGTCGCAGAAACAGACGTGGTGATCACGGGTTTAACAGCACAGATCAAATGGGCGTACAAGCTAGCCGCTATTACAACATCTTACGAGTCACCGTACCATGAAGAATTCTCACCACTGCCGCAGGAGCTGAAAATGCTTAAAAATCAAGCCCAGAAGCTGTGGAAGAGATTTCGTGACCCAAACGGCCAGAGAGAACTCTGATGTCTAACGGGGAAAAAAGCACAAGGACTCTCAGGAATGGAGAGCGAGACTCTGGGAAGATCGTGTGGAATCATTCTTACTTAATATGTGGAAGGACTGGAGAATAGCAAGAACACTAAGGAACCCCAGACCACCTAAGACCGCATCACAAGCCCCACAAGGCTTCAGGTTTGATCCACTTCATAAAGCTAAATTGTTTGCATCCACACACGAGGGGCAGAACACCTTACACCAACAGGAATTCGGCCTTGACGAAGAAGAAATTTTACAGGTCTCAAATGTCACGTAGCACCTCCGGCAGGCGGAAAGAACAGAAACCCACAACCTATTACGCGACAGAGGTACGAAAAATAATACGTAATTTGGGAATAAACCTTGCGCCCGGCCCTGATGGCATTTCAAACGAACAAGTGCGGAACACACCGAGAAAACCACTGGCGCCACTAGCGAGGATATACAACAGCTACTCCTAAACAACTACTGTTTTCCAACTCGCACGAAAAATATCAAGACTAGTGCTGATCCCCAAACCGAGAAAAGATCCAAAACTAACAGTCAACGACTGACTGATAAGCCTATTATCAACGTTATCCGAAATGTTTGAGAGAGTCATATTACACAGTCTGAGACAAACTCTTATGGAAAACGATGTAGTGAGACCAGACCAGTTTGACTCTCAGGCTAAACTATCCTCTGGACTACAATTTACTGAGTTACTGGATATATCGCATACAATATGAACGGCGCATTGTATACGTCGGCAATATTCCTCGTAGAAAAGGCTTGCGACGAAGTCTGAAAATACTGGTTCAGACAAAAACTGGACGCTGTAGGGGTTATACTGGATTACATCACAAAACTTGTAGGCAGTTTCTTAACGGATGGTTTTTCGTGAAACTTTATGACCAACGTTCAAGCACCAAATAACTTGAGCAAGGAATTCCCCAGGGATCAGTACTGTCGCCGACATTGTTTATTTTATACGACCTGCAAACCATACCGCAGATACTGACAGACTACTTTACTGGCGATACTGTTATCCTTACAAACAGCTGCACAGTAAATGCTTCAACGACAAATAACACTAGTCGAACAATGGGTGGCAGCTAACACGAAAAACCTAAATACTGACAAGACACAGGCAGTAATGTTTGTATTGTATTATATTGTATTTTATCCGGGGGCCTAAAAACGACGGAGAGGCTCCGTCCCCGCCGCAGCCACAGTGGTCCACAACCCCACGACGACTACCGCAGTCCACTTCACCGCTCCGCCGCCCCACACCGAACCACTCTTTCAGGGTTATTGTGTGGTTCGGACCCCTCAGGGAACATCTCACACCAGACGAGTGTAACCCCTTTGTTTGATTGGTGGAGTAATGGTGGTGTACGGGTACGTGGAAAATTTGTTTGCGGAGTAATCGACGAAATAGTGTAGCTGGGGCGGAATAAGGTAAACCAGCCCGCATTCGCCGAGGCAAGTGGAAAACCGCCTAAAAACCATCCACAGACTGGTCGGCTCACCGGACCTCGACACAAGTCCGCTGGACGGATTCACGCGGGGGACCAGGCGCTCCTTCACAATCTGGAAAGCCGTGCGTTAGACCGATCGGCTAACCAGGCGGGCGGCAGTAATGTTTACGCGAAGAAGGCCTGAGTTACGCGAGAGACTAGTTCTGAATAGAGTCGATGTCAACTGGACACAACATATGCGCCATCTCGGAGGTATCCTCGACAAAAAACTTGTATTCAAACACCATGTACAAACAAAAAACAAAAGCTAATTCGAATGCTTCATGCTATACACCGGCTTCTGATCAGCACACTCATGAATCCAGTCACCAAACTGAGATTATAAAAGGCCATAATTTAACCAAAAATTATTTATAGCAGTTCGTCCTGTAACACTACCAGTGCATGAAACGTTCAAACTCTCCAAGTTCAACAAAACAGATGCTTCCGATTAATTCTCAGGGCTCCAAGATCGACGCGAGTTAAAGGCCTACACCAGGTACTGGAAATGACCACACGGAAAGATATGATGCATTAGCACACAAAACACTACTGGAGAAAGTGGACTTACTAAGGGCTACGACACGTCATCCAGACTACGCCAGTACAGTAAATTATGAGCCATGGGACGAAATCAGTGTCCCAGGGGCACCATCATATCAACGGGATAAAAATGGACAACAGCCCATACACCCTGTTATCATTTAACTGGAAACATAAAATGATCATGTAACATCTCGTCAAGAAGTCCAGTCTTCAAAGAAGACAGTATTTCAGAGCAAGAAAAAAAATTGACTGTGAACATAATAGAAGACATCACAGTACGTACAGTATTGAGAACAGGTGTAATCATAACCATCATAACAATCAAAATAATCGCAGACATTTTCTAACTCAGTTGGTAATCAAGAAAATTCTCATGGGCAAAATTTAGGTAGCTCAAATCCGTAAAATACACTCCTGGAAATGGAAAAAAGAACACATTGACACCGGTGTGTCAGACCCACCATACTTGCTCCGGACACTGCGAGAGGGCTGTACAAGCAATGATCACACGCACGGTACAGCGGACACACCAGGAACCACGGTGTTGGCCGTCGAATGGCGCTAGCTGCGCAGCATTTGTGCACCGCCACCGTCAGTGTCAGCCAGTTTGCCGTGGCATACGGAGCTCCATCGCAGTCTTTAACACTGGTAGCATGCCGCGACAGCGTGGACGTGAACCGTATGTGCAGTTGACGGACTTTGAGCGAGGGTGTATAGTGAGCATACGGGAGGCCGGGTGGACGTACCGCCGAATTGCTCAACACGTGGGGCGTGAGGTCTCCACAGTACATCGATGTTGTCGCCAGTGGTCGGCGGAAGGTGCACGTGCCCGTCGACCTGGGACCGGACCGCAGCGACGCACGGATGCACGCCAAGACCGTAGGATCCTACGCAGTGCCGTAGGGGACCGCACCGCCACTTCCCAGCAAATTAGGGACACTGTTGCTCCTGGGGTATCGGCGAGGACCATTCGCAACCGTCTCCATGAAGCTGGGCTACGGTCCCGCACACTGTTAGGCCGTCTTCCGCTCACGCCCCAACATCGTGCAGCCCGCCTCCAGTGGTGTCGCGACAGGCGTGAATGGAGGGACGAATGGAGACGTGTCGTCTTCAGCGATGAGAGTCGCTTCTGCCTTGGTGCCAATGATGGTCGTATGCGTGTTTGGCGCCGTGCAGGTGAGCGCCACAATCAGGACTGCATACGACCGAGGCACACAGGGCCAACACCCGGCATCATGGTGTGGGGAGCGATCTCCTAGACTGGCCGTACACCACTGGTGATCGTCGAGGGGACACTGAATAGTGCACGGTACATCCAAACCGTCATCGAACCCATCGTTCTACCATTCCTAGACCAGCAAGGGAACTTGCTGTTCCAACAGGACAATGCACGTCCGCATGTATCCCGTGCCACCCAACGTGCTCTAGAAGGTGTAAGTCAACCACCCTGGCCAGCAAGATCTCCGGATCTGTCCCCCATTGAGCATGTTTGGGACTGGATGAAGCGTCGTCTCACGCGGTCTGCACGTCCAGCACGAACGCTGGTCCAACTGAGGCGCCAGGTGGAAATGGCATGGCAAGCCGTTCCACAGGACTACATCCAGCATCTCTACGATCGTCTCCATGGGAGAATAGCAGCCTGTATTGCTGCGAAAGGTGGATATACACTGTACTAGTGCCGACATTGTGCATGCTCTGTTGCCTGTGTCTATATGCCTGTGGTTCTGTCAGTGTGATCATGTGATGTATCTGACCCCAGGAATGTGTCAATAAAGTTTTCCCTTCCTGGGACAATGAATTCACGGTGTTCTTATTTCCATTTCCAGGAGTGTACATTGCACAACAACAATTATGAAAATAGTGACCTACGTAGTCAAAACCAACACAGTCTCAGTAATCATTATCATAATTCATAGTAGCACAATTCTGGAAGGGCAAACAGAGAGCGACGGATACAAATAACTGAAAACAGGTCACCAGATCCATGAGACAATCAACGACGAGGAGGCAATATAGAGCAAAGAATTCTCAACAAGGACAGGTGAACATCAAAAAGCTATATGTTGGACAGAAAATTCTGGGTGAATCGGATCTTTATCTTGTAAAGGCAAGCATCGTTGTTACAAATTGTTTCTTGTATGTAAGGGACATTATACGATTCGTAGATTTGAACACGACAAAGTTGTGGAAACTGTATTCATTCAGACAACAAGATCAAGGGACCTAATCATATTTCACATATCAAATCGTATATGCAATAATCCTAATTTCTAATGCTGTACTCAGATGGCAGAATAAGTTACCTATTTCAAAAATACTCTTTGTACTCAGCGCACGGCAACACTTAGCGAGCCAACTTTTGACAGAACCGGATGACTCTCGTTGCGCAATAAACTTCATTTCCCACGAAACAAGTCGACCGATTGGCTGCCATGTCGTGTAGGCTAAACAAACTGCTACGAACTTCGAAATTTCACAGAGAATCCGAATGAGAACAAATAATTTCTAATAAAATGAACTCTGGCAATATATATATATAAACCAGTTATGAGAGGACATGCAGGTTATTAGCAATGTGTTGTTCACTTGAGAAATATTTTTGGCTGTATACAATGATGGTAATACAGAGACATACAACATTTTCTATGCTTTTAATGGGATATACAGACTGTAGGTATTGTAATTGTGTTGTTTGGACAGAAGAGTAATAGGTATTTTGATAAAAAGTTTTTCGGTATCTACTGTGAGGTAGTAAAGTCGTATCGACTGAAGTCAAATTATTAACAGTTGTAGCTATGAGTTGTTGTTTATATTGAAATAAGTGGACGAAAACACTGCAGAGAATTGTCACTTGGCCGGCCGAGGTGGCCGAGCGGTCTAGGCGCTACAGTCTGGAACCGCGCGACCGCTACGGTCGTAGGTTCGAATCCTGCCTCGGGCACGGATGTTTCTTTTGTCCTTAGGTTAGGTTTAAGTAGTTCTACGTTCTAGGGGACTGATGACCTCAGAAGTTCAGTCCCATAGTGCTCAGAGCCATTTCAACCATTTTGAATTGTCACTTGAAGTGTGTATTGAGATGATGAAAGCGAATATGATTGTTATAACAGGATAATGAGATTTATGTTGGTTGGGTGCACGAGATGATGACCAACTTTTTTTTTTGGGCCTCCTTCCTCCCCTATAGCCCTACCTTTTCCTTTCCAAAAATGCCGCCATCCTCTAGTGTCGACGCAGCACGTAAAGCAGGGTGCTGTTAGTAGCAAGACTTATTGCCATAAACCGAAAATAAAAGCGGAGGCACAATCTGCTATGCCTCAGGGAGCGACGACAAACTACTCAGAAATACACCTCTCTCTGCAGGTGTGAAGCAAGTGATGAGTTTAGAAACTAAAAAGGAAGAAATAAATAAAGACAGAAATGAAGGCAAATTAAAAAAAAAAAAAAAAACAGGGACGGCAGCACACACAAATGAAAACGAAACTGGCGAGATAATCCCATCGCCCATAGAATTAACGAAGTAATGATCCTGTAAGACAGATTACGTGTTTTCTAATTTTCCAATAACTTTTTCAATAATTTTTCATACAAGGTTCACACAATTCCCAAGTTACCAATTGCCATATTATCAGTATCATAGAACAGTCTACTCTAGTGATGCCCAGAAGGCCAATGTCAAATCTTGGGTATAGTCAAGTCAAGGGTAGTTTGAAAGTCCGAGTGACAAAGATCCAGGGGTAAACTCAGGCAATTCCTGGACGAGGTGCCTTAGTCAACCCGGAACCCCTTTTGATAACCATGAACCATTGCAACTTTCAAAAATATTGCAAAAGTAGTGGTATATTTCCGGTCAGATTCCGCCAGGCGATGCTGGCTCCACAGGTAGTCCATGAAAGAGACAGCATCGGTGAGGGAAAGGTCATACCATTGCGTTACGTCGCGTTCGGGGGTTGGTCTGAATATCAGGGGTAAGGAATCAGTCGATTGACACATTGTCTGGTGTCGTCCCACCGATCAGCGCTAATAGCACACGTGCAAGGTCCCACACTTCTGTGACGTGAGGGCATAAGAGACGGTGCTCTCTGGTGTCTACGTCACCACATCGGCCGCAAGCAGCCGAGGGCCGTAGGCGGATGGCCGCCAGGCGATGATTAGTGTGTATTAAATTGTTCACGACACGATACCATAGCGCTGAAACTTCCGTGGGAAGGGCTGGGTTGTTGATATTAGCCCAAGCTTGGTGCCAGATGACCGACGGTCGTCTGTCCTCTAATTTATGTGGTGTGGGCTGGCCTCGAAGTGCCTGGTAAAGGTGCTTCGACGTGCGTGCCTTGTCGGTGGCCACTGCTAGGACGTAACTTTGATTGAGGTAATAGTGCTTGACTGTCGTCATCCGGAACGGAATATGTGTCAAACATACTGGTGCACGCGCTGATTGTGGGCTATAACGGTCGAAAAGAACCGCTGTAGTCCCACCTGCGTCAGTTTCACGGTGAATCAGGAGGGCCGCACATTTGCGGGGAAAGTCAATGAGTCCAAGGCCACCATCGACCTTTGGCAGTGTACAAGTCTGTGCATCAACTTTGAACAGTGCATGCCGCCACAAGAGCCAATATACTGTTTGTGAGATGGCTCTGCCAGTTTGTTTCGGTAGCGTAAGGAGTTGTGCTACATACCATGCCCGTGATAGGATGTAAGTATTAATCAGTTGGATTCGTTGATGGAGGTCGAGTCGTCGATCAGCGTGACTCACGCAAAGTCCTCTGATGCGCGTGAGAAGCCGCATCCACGTGAGTGTTAACATGCGCTGCGGACAGGCAGTCACCTCAAGGCCCAAGATACGTTGTTCCCCCACAACTCGATACCATGGGCGTTCGATGGTCAATGATCGTGGTCCTAGCGGGATCAGCACCGTTTTGTTGGAATTTAACAAGGCACCGGATGCTCGTTCATAATCGTTGAGAACTCGGCGAACTGAATCGATGTCCCTAGCGTTTGCGACGAACACACCGACATCATCCGCGTATGCCGCACTGCGGAAGATGACGCCTGGGAGAGCGACACCATCGACCATCCGTCCGATGTCACGCAGCATGGGGTCCAGCGCTAAAGCGAACAAATACATTGACAAGGGACACCCTTGTCGATCTGATCGTCTGATGGGAATTGGTCGTGATCGGCAGCCGTTCACAACGATTGTGGAATTTGCTCCATCCAAGAAGTGCCGGATGATTCTTATGAAGCGCTCCCCAAAACCCATCCGCGACATATCGGCCAGCAGGTAAGGGTGGGAGACCCTGTCAAAGGCACCGGCGAAATCTAGGGAAAGAATTGCAGCCGGGGTTCGAGTGTCGGCGGTGAGTAAGACAGCATCACGGTATATAGAAGCGGCGGTGAAGATGGTTCGATTCGAAACGCCACATGATTGAGTGGGGCAAAGTACCTTATTCATTACCTGTTTAAGACGAGAGGCCACACTTCGTGCCACCAACTTATAATCAGTGTTAAGAACGGTGATAGGACGCAGGTCTTTAGCTCGACAGTGACCTGTGACCTTTGGAATAAGGGCAATACGTCCAGCTAGAAATTCGGCGGGTAGTTCGCAACCAGCAAAAATCTCCTCGCACATTTTGCAGAAGTGGTCTCCTAACAGGTCCCAGAATTGTTGGTAGAATTCATAAGGGAGACCGTCGGGGCCAGGTGATTTTTGTCCCGGACAGGCACGGAGGACAGATGTGAGGTCAGCGAGTGTGAGTGGCTCGGTTAAACAGTCGCGGTCTCGACGATCCAATGAAGTTGGGACCCTACCGATAAGTCCTCGTTGGGCGGCGACGTCTACCGCAACATCCTGGAAGAGGTGCGTATAATGGTCTGTTAGGTGTCTGAGAACTTCACGATGGTCTGTGAGGCGTGTACCATCGTCTGTTTTAAGGCGTAGAATGGTGTTCTTCTTTGCATGATTCCTTTCAGAGGCAAGGTGATAGCTGGATGGCCTCTCGCCCTCAATCAGGGATGTGGAGCGGCACCTCACCACCATCCCCTCGGCCTTCTCCCGAGAGAAGCGAAGGATTGTCGCTTTAATTTTGTTGAGGCGCATGCGTAGCTGGTCATACCTGTCAGCAGGAAGGGTTAGTGCATCGTTTAGACATTGTTGATAGAAGCCTAATGTGCTACGCTTCCAGTGTGCGACTTCGCGACTATGTTGCTGGATAACACGTCGCAGCCGCGGCTTCGCACAGCGGAGCCACCAAACAACAGTGGTAGGGTACTTCGATGCAGTAGCGATGCAATCCCGCCATGTTTTCGTGACAAGAGTGCGTAGTTCGGGCGTTAGGAGATGAAGTGTATTCATCTTCCAATAGGTGCCCCGAGGAACCGGGGTTGGACCCGTGATATGCAAGGAGCAAGAGTACGCACAGTGGTCACTAAAGGCCACAGGAATGACTTGGACGGCACAAAGGGCAGGAAGCAAATCAGCAGAGACATAAACACGGTCAATACGGCTTGCTCCAGTGGGGTAGATGCGAGTAAATTGTGTGTAAGCGGGATAAAAGTGGCGCCACGTATCATTAAGGTCAGCCGCCTGGAGGAGTGAAGCGAGTGCTGCACACCTCATGGGCGTTGGGACCTGATCAGCATCGGCTACCACACAGTTAAAATCTCCGCCAAACACGATAAGACGACGAGCTGTCAAGAAAGGGGTGATCTCTGATGTAAAAAGTGTTCTTCTGTCACGCCTGTGATTAGCTCCTGAAGGAGCATAGACGTTAATAAAAAGTACATCCCGAATGATACACGCAAGAACGCGACCATTGGGTAGTTTTGTAACATTGGATGGAGTTAACTCTGATCTGTATAGCAAAGCAGTGCCCCACCTGGCGTCAGGGTCGATGTTATATAGTGCCTCATAACCAACCAGGTCAGAGAGAAAGGGGGCACAAACCACTTGGAGATAAACCACATCAAATGCACCAAGGCGCAGAAAGTCCTTCAGAGAGCGTAGTTTTACTGGGTTGGAGATGGAGTTGATATTTACTGTTAAAAGGGAGAGGGCTCCCGGCTGACGGTCAATTGCAGGCATAAGAAAGCAACCCAGAGAAAGTAACGTCAGATGAGGTCATCGTCGTATGTAAGCAGGTGCGTAAATATCGAAACTGTAACCCTGCTACTTCACCCCGGATGTTAAACACAAATACCAGACAGTTCATGTGGGAACGAGCCCACTCAATCTCGCATTTCGTCGTCTTCCTCGTCAGCCCAGTTCAGTCTTCCCCCATCGGCGGGATAGTCCAAACCAGGCGGCGCAGACGGCTCAGTCGCAGCGGTATGTGAGAGGGTGTGAGTGCGCTGCAGCGGCTGTTCGCTACCCTGTTCATTTTTACGTTTTGCGGGGACTGCTCCCCGATCTCGTGATGAACTAATAAGTGCTTCTAATTGGCGAGCAGTTTTCCGCATAGCCTCCGAGCGGTCAGCGGAAGCAGAGCGTGTAACTGATGAGGCCTGAGATTCAGCCTCACTGCTGCTCTCAGGAGGGGGACGTATGACGCCCTCCTCCTCCGCCTGCTGTTCTTGGCTCGCCACCTCCTAAAATGATTTATCTACTTTCATTACACGCTCCACGATCTCTGTCTATCGCATACAAAGCTTTGATGCAGCTCACTCCGGGCATATTTCCCATTTTTTCTAAAACATATTTCCTGCTTTGCACACCATTATTAAAACAGGAAACTGAATCATTAACATCAATAGCAAGTTCATTTCTTCCCACAAAAACGGTTTTTGGCAATCTTTCCCACACACATTGGTTTAAAACTTTCATTTGGGTTTTGGGGACAGCTATGAAGACATTTCTTCAATCAGTTTTCATTTTCATGGTCCCTGAATATAAGTTTGATGGCTTCGATTACAGCAGTTGGTAGATAATGGTTCAAATGGCTCTGAGCACTATGGGACTTAACTTTCGAGGCCATCAGTCCCCTAGAACTTAGAACTACTTAAATCTAACTAACCTAAGGACATCACACACATCCACGCCCGAGACAGGATTCGAACCTGCGACCGCAGCGGTCGCGCGGTTCCAGACTGTAGCGCCTAGAACCGCTCGGCCACCCCGGCCGGCAGTTGGTAGAGAATTCCTGTTATAATACTCTTCATCACCAGAAACTGACCTTTGGTAGCCTCAAACACCATGATTCACTTCCTTTTGGGCACAAGTTGTGGATACGGTTGTTGTCTGTGTTGTGGCGTAACAAGCTAGTTACGCCAAAATGAGAAGGGAGACGAAAGGCACGCGTACACACACGCCGACTGGCGTCAAGTCTGGAACAGGATACATTATGACTGCTATTAAGAAAATACGTAGCTTTGGAATATACTTAACTTTATTCTTTGTTGGTTTACTACGTTCTTCTTGAGACATTTATACGATAACTCTCAAACTAGGTAAGGCTAATGGCGCCTTGCTAGGTCGTAGCCATGGACTTAGCAGAAGGCTATTCTAACTGTCTCTCGGCAAATGAGAGGAAAGCTTCGTCCGTATTGTCGCTAGCAATGTCGTCCGTACAACTGGGCGAGTGCTCGTCCGTATCTCCAGACCTGCCTTGTGGTGGCGCTCGGTCTGCGATCACACAGTGGCGACACGCGGATCCGACATGTACTAAATGGACCGCGGCCGATTTAAGCTACCACCTAGCAAGTGTGGTGTCTGGCGGTGACACCACAGTCTGTGGACATTTCGTGGAAGTGTAAGGCCCAAACTCCTTGCTTCGCACGGGAAATCGGTCTGCGAGGCGCCACCCGGGGAAGGTGTGTTGCCTTCCGAAACTGGGTTAAAACCGCCAGGAGACCCTCTGATTCCCGGAAATCTTCAGAAAGTCTGAAGTACTCTGTGGCTCAGAGGAACCTGAGTGGGGCGGGGACCGTAATGTCCTATCCCGTGGCCTTGACGTGGCCCCGGCGCTCAGTAACCCCCGCAGATGGGGTGAAGCTAACACGGGAAGGGCCGTCTATGCATGACGTTAAAAGGCTAGCCCTTAAATGGGTGCAATCCTCACTGGACCGCACTGGCCCACCGTGAATTATCAAAAGCGGTGGGTGAGACATGGTCGGCCATGATCCCCCAGTACGTGTGGAGGCCCTCCGGGGAACGTAACTCGGGTTTGAGTGCCGCACCGTCTCGATGATGTCAAACTCCACAACATAAGACCTGGGCCATACCATCATTAACATCACATCATCACTTTCATAACATCTCCGGGCTGTGGAACGGTGAGGGTTGTCGTTGTGTCAAGGCAGGACGTTAAACTCCCGTCAAGGTAGGACGTTAAACTCCCCCAACCCGAGGCGAAAGTGAAGGGTGCATGGCGCAGGGGGAGCTGTGTCTGAGGGACAAACCATCTGTCCCTCCTCATTTCCGCAGGGCACATACCAGCTGGTGCTCTGCATGCCGGCGACCTCGTTTGTCGGCGTGGGACCTCGGCGCGAGTCGGCAAGTGCGCTTCGCCGCGCCCGTGGGTAACCGGGGCGTGTTCTGCCAAACCCAGGGGGTGGTGACATCGCCTGGGCCAGGTTAGCTGGGTCCAGACCGTCGAACGACTGGGCGACCGGCCCGCCACCTGAGTAGGAGCGGGTCCCCTGGCCTGTAGGTGGGAGCTCGGGCTAGTAGACGGCGAAGGACGAGAAGTGCATCCGCTTCTCCGGAGTGCGGGGTGCACTTGCCGATGAACACTGGGAGAAATCGACGATGACGAGGCCACTGAAGGAGACCAGGACACTGGCAACGGTGTACTGAACTCGGCGGCTTAGGGATGCCCTTGACCTAGGGACGAGGTTGGTGGGCGAGCTGCATTCTAGTCCCCCCCAATGCCAGAGGAGCCGGTCCGGGGTAAGAGATGGGCTTCCAACCCTTTTTCTTTCGATTGTCAATCATGGCCGAACCTGAGACAAGCGAATCGAGTGCTTCTGCGAGAGCTTCGATGCTTTCTGCTCCCGATCCATCGGAGCAAACGGAGAATATTGACGAAAGTGTGACTGAGAGACACAACAGAATTACACAGCTGTTGGAGTCCAATGTAAAAAATGGCAAGATTAGTCAAACCACTATCTTGGCCATAAAGAATGAACTTGCCTCCTGGGCCATTGCTCATGCAAGGCTTGAGGGGCGAGTGGTGGAGTTGCAAAGAGAAAATTTCACTCTCAGAAGACAGCCAGCTAGGACTTGGGCAGGTGTGGTAGCTCAGGCTGCCCCCAAGTCCCAAACAACTAGAGAAACCATAGCCAAAGTGGCACAAAAGCCGGACACGGCGGTCTTTTTAAGACCCCTGCCCGGCCAAGATATAAAAAAGGTTCAGGAAATTTTCACGACTGTAGTCAACCCAGTTAAGGACAAAATAAAAGTGAATAAAGTAAAGGCAACTAAAAATGTTGTAATTGTGGACGCAGCGACTGAAGATGATAAAAATAAGATCTTGAATAATCAAAACTTGTGTAAGGCGGTCAAGTGCGAAGCCCCAAAGAAAAGGAATCCGCTCGTAATCCTGTATGATGTGCCGGTTACGATGGATAATAATGAATTATGTAACACGATTAGGAATCAAAATTTCGATGGCATGACTGATGAACAATTTAAAAATGATTTCAAATTAAGATTCAAGACAGGACCTAGGGATAAGCAGACAGTACATCATGTAGCAGAGGTAACAGGATCAATGTGGAAAAAGCTTACGTCAATGGGAAGGATATACATTGGGTTTCATGCTATCAACGTTAGGGACTACTTGGTGGTGCCTCGCTGCCACAATTGTGGAGATCTAGATCATATCCACAAATATGTGACAGGAAGCCGGCTTGCTCCAGATGTGGAGCGGAAGATCATATAAGGAAAAACTGTACAAGATCAGGTATCTGCATTCCATGTACAAAAAGAGGCAAGAAGGCCTGCACTGCCTCAGGTAGGAATTGCCCAACTTACAGGATGTTGGAGCAGAGGTTAATTTCAAGAATAGATTATGGCTGAAATGGTAGCTGTGAGCAGGATGCCAAAAAGGAAGTCTCCGGGGAAGAGGCGTAGGGACGCGGCTAGGGCTGCCAAATTTAGGCAATTCCTAACCTTCGTTGAAGGAAGTAAAATAAAACGAAAAAGCATGGTAGATGTGTCCGTCCAGACGGATGTGTTTGAACGAGAAGTTACCGCTCTCCCCTCCCCCCGGAGCATGAGACTGCCAGAAAATCGGGCACCCTTACTTAGGCGTCCTGCAATGGCGGGCCAAATTAAAAGTAGCTCCACATCCGAAGGACCAGTCCAGGTCAACACGATTAGTAGTACAATAGTAACACCTACCTGTGACCAACCGCCAGTCAAACGTCTAGAGGTAGACCCTATCAGGATCTATCCCAATCTGGAACATGCTCTACAACTTTCGCGTCTGGAGGAGCCGGCTGTCCTGACCACAGCTTTGAGGCATATAGTGCGGGTGGGACACCAGTACGGACGTAAAGTCACCTTCTCGGCCATGGAGGCTGTCGATAGGATACAGTTAAAGACCATGAATCTCCCCACTGACCTTGGCGCCCTGCGTGACCTTGTTCAAAAGGTTTTTCAAAGGAGGAATGAAAAATTCGACCTAAACGAAATTTACAAGCAGGCTGTCCTAGCCAACGGATGGATAGCTTTCGACTGGAGGAAGACCTTTCCAGAACAATACGTACATACGTATTTTCCATGACAATTAAGATAGAAATAGGACAACTTAACGCACATAATAGTCGATTAGTCATGCAGGAGCTACGAAGGGTGGTGGAGGAGACGAGTCTCGACGTACTCTGTCTACAGGAGCCATACTCTCTTGCGGCGAACATAGCTTTCGCTAGTGTTAACTGGCAAATAATATCATTTGGGAACGATCCTAAAGCCACCACCATAGTCTTAAATAAAGCTATACGAGTCACAGTGCTTGCCCATTTCTCGAATGAGCACTGCATTGTAATTGAACTCCAGACTCCAGTTGGGGTCATTCACTTAGTCAACATGTACTTCCAATATGGCGAGGACATCGAGGCATATTTAGACCAACTCTCAAGAATTACAACAGCACTAAGAGGCAAAAAGATAGTGGTGGTGGCAGATGCCAATGCGAAGTCCCCCCTGTGGTACAGTGGCACCCGGGACGGCAGAGGGGAGAAGATGGAGGAATCAATAATGTCTTTACAGTACTTGGTCGCAAACAGAGCCGGGAATCCCCCACCTACACAGGCGGAGGAGGAGAAGGAACTAACATAGATATAACTTTAGTGTCACCAAATTTTGCTGGTCATCTGAATAATTGGAAAGTAAGAGACCAGGTAACAACAAGTGACCATAACTTAATAACTTTCGAGCTTACAGATAGGGAATGCCACTGGGACATAGGGTGGGAATTTCAATTAAATTATAATAAAACTGATTGGGAGCGCCTCGCAAGAGAGTTTGTTCCCCCGACATGGCCATAGGGTGACGAAGACGTCGATAGGCATGCTGTAGAACTGGTTAGTGCCATCACGAGAGCGGTAAAGGCTGCAGTACCAACCAGGAGGAGGGCTGTCGCGGCCTCTCCCGCACCATGGTCAGCTGAACTACGGCAGATGCGTCAGTCGGTCAGGAGGGCAAGGAGGTACTACCAGCGAAGTGTCGTCTGGGAAGAAAAACAGAGATGGCTGGGAATTTATAGGAATGCCAAGGAGGAGTTCCAGAAGGAGCTCAAAAGGGTTAGGCTAGCAAGCTGGGAAAAGTATGTTCAAAGCCAATTGGCTATAGATCCCTGGGGTATTCCATATAAAATAGTTAGAGAGAAAATTGGGTCATCTATGGTACTATCAACCATCCGGGATGGGAATCGGATGACAGGGACATGGCAGGAAACTGCTGAAGTCCTTCTCCAGTCCCTACTTCCGGATGATATGGAGAATGAGGACACTGAAGAACAAGGCCTAATTAGGCAAGCTCAACTAGAAGAGTACCAAAACAACACCTTGGTGTACCCCTTTTCGGAGAATGAGGTGGCGGAGCACATTAAAGTACTTAAGAGAGGAAAGGCCCCAGGACCAGACGGCATTATCGCGGAAGTGGTGCAATACCTTGCTCCTCAACTAGTAGCACCTCTAGCAAGAATCTACAACGAGGCCCTAAGCCTCAGGAAGTTTCCTACCATCTGGAAACAAGCAAACGTTGTAATAATTAAAAAGGGACAGGATAAGGATCCAAAAGAGGTTAAGTCCTACAGACCCATTTGTCTGTTGGATCTGTTGGGAAAATTGCTGGAGAGGCTGCTGGCTGACAGGCTGATGGCACACCGAGTGCTTTGTGGGATGAGCAGCAGGCAGTTTGGCTTTAGGCCGGGGCGTTCTGCGTCTGACGCTATCGCCATGGCGGCTGAGGTCTGCGGGTCGTCCACACACAAGTACATAGTTGGCATCATGGTGGACATCAGTGGCGCCTTTGACAACCTGTGGTGGCCTTCGCTTTTCTCTCGCTTGCGAGAGAAGGAGTGTCCAGGGCCGCTATATGGCTGTCTTAGGAGCTATTGCGTGGACAGGGAGGTCTGGCTATCATCCCCTAGCGGAAGAGTGGGCAAGAAGATTACAAAGGGGTGTCCACAGGGCTCTGTCCTGGGGCCACTCTTTTGGGATATCAACATGGAGCCTCTCCTTGAGACCTTGGAGAGCTGTGCAGATGTGCTGGAGGTGATAGCTTACGCAGATGACCTCCTCCTGCTGGTGGGCGGTCGGAGCCGGGAGGAACTGGAACCGAAGATAGACAGAACTATGACACTACTCTCACAATGGTGCCAAAGAACTAAACAAAAAATTGCACCTAACAAATCCACTTTTCTACTCTTAAAGGGCCAATTGGTCAGGAACCCAACAGTTAGGATGGATGGCACGCCAGTCATACGTCGTCGAGAAGCTCGATACTTAGGAGTAATATTAGATGAAAAATGGAGTTTTGCCAGACATATTGAGGTAACTACACATAGGGCATTAGAAGTGTTAAATAACCTCATCAACATTGGCCATAGACGATTTCATCTTCCACCAAATCTCATTAAATTGTACCACAACACCATTCTAGTTTCCATCGTGGGCTACGGGTCCGGGGTCTGGGCCCACAGGCTCACGAGGGTCGTTCCTGCCGTGGCCGTGCGGAGAGTGCAGCGAAACATGATACTTCGATCAGTGGGGGCATATAGAACGACGCCTGGGGGAGCATTATTAATACTCATGGGTCTATGCCCCCTTGATGTAAGAATCAGGGAGCAGGCTGCATGGTATTGGGTAAAGAAGGGGAAAATTGAAAAAACTATGGATATAATGGGGGTCAGAGTGGGGGATAAAATTACAATTAAAAGAAGGGCATTGGAACTTTGGCAGGAAATTTGGGATGGGGAAGAGACCGGAAGAAGAACGTACCAACTACTACCAAATATTCAGGAAAGGCTACAGATGAAACACTTCCAACCAAGTAAAGGACTGCTGCACTTCCTCACTGGGCACGGCCCGTACCCGGCATATCTTTGCCGATTCGGGAAAAGGGCGACACCGTCGTGTGACTGTGGTGCCGAACTGGGAACACCGGACCACGTGGTCTATGAGTGTCCGCTTTTCGACGACGTTGCAATGGACCTACGAAATTCATTACCTAATACAGACACCTTTAATCTCATTAGGGATGCTACCACCTTCACTATTATTAATAACCTGGCTAGCGAGGTATCTGCCAAGATCCTAAGAGAGTACAGAAGGGAGATAGAGTAGATAGGATCCAAATTTTCTTGACATAACGCATCATCCCATTCCGCCAGGGTGCGTACTGGCCGACCGTCAATGACGATCGGGATCCGACGCATCCAGGATCAGGGGGAGGGTGCGACCATACCGGCTAGACTAAAAGCACACCGATTACGACTCACATTAATTATTATTATTGTAGAAGTAGATTGTAGGAAATGTTTTTTCTTAGACCTGCAGCGATTGTTGGAAGGCCAGCCCAGTGCCAGGGGCACGCCCACTGGGGTTAGCTCGGTGGGCATGGCCATAAAATAGTAGGTTTATAGCACATTCTGGCACACCTGTAACGCTGCAGGAAGTAGTTATTAGTAGGAAAGTAGAGTATAGTTGATAGTGTGATTGCCTAACAGTTTTTTCCACATAGATACCTACAGATAATGCAAAACACGTAGATTGAACTAACTCCTGTAGTTAATACTAATAGTAAAATATAATAGATAAAGAATATGCTGCTAAAATGTAAATTGTAGCAAAGTTTGACCCACTAATGATTTCAGGTGGTGGGTTAATTATGTATGATATTGGGTTTAATAAATAAATAATTTTTTTTTAAACAAAACTCCTTGCTTCATATTTTTCAATTTCCCTGTGTTCCTTCTTGTTGCCAAGGCATAATATGTCTGTAGCTTGTCAATTTCTGCATCTGTCAGTCGCCGTCTCCCTTTCATTCTCATCCCATCAGATAATTTTTTTCCTGACAAATGTTGTTTCGGTCTTCTAAGTCTAATGCCAAGTCTTTTCTGTACATGTCCCACAAATTCTAACTTCTACACAATAGTCTCAGCTCCGTATGGAACGCATTTTTGAACCGCAAGGACACTTTACTATCACCATCACCAAAGTTAGTTCACGTATCGCAGGCCACGGGAGGTAACGGATCTGAGAAACAAGCTGACAACTCTTTGCAGTTCCATATCTCTACTTGAGACGTCATAGTTCATATTACATTCATGATCTGGTTCCGTTTCACACAACTACGACAAAATTTGCTCAAAACTTCAACATCTAGTACTTTGCTAATGCCGGCCGAAGTGGCCGTGCGGTTAAAGGCGCTGCAGTCTGGAACCGCAAGACCGCTACGGTCGCAGGTTCGAATCCTGCCTCGGGCACGGATGTTTGTGATGTCCTTAGGTTAATTAGGTTTAACTAGTTCTAAGTTCTAGGGGACTCATGACCTCAGCAGTTGAGTCCCATAGTGCTCAGAGCCATTTTTGAACTTTGCTAAAGTCAACAGATGTTGTAACAACACGATTCAATGAAGTGTGCCCTCTTTTTTACCAGGTACCATCAAAAGCGGCCACTGTCCCTGTCACCATCATTTTCAATAATAGATTCTTCTGCAGCACTTTTCATCGATGATTCTGCTACTTCTTTTACAGCCACAAGCAGTAAGCCATACTATATCTCAAATTTTGCTGGATGAGGTGGAAGATTCATCACTGCACAGTGTCCGTGCTACCTTCTGTCCCCTACCAATACAGCGCATTTCCTGCCACTCTCATCTTCCACCACAGAAACACACTACACACCAAAGCAATGCTTGCACATAACATTGTCCAATATTTACTGTGACGGTACGTTAACGTCAACACTAATATTACACGAAGCTTCTGTTTTCACAGCCTTCATTTTCATTCGCATCAAAAACAAGTTTCCTCCTTGAAGCACTCGTCAGTGGTTTGTTTAGCGGCTCTGAGAGGTTGAAGTCTTGAGCCACTCGTGTACAATTTGTTGTAGCACCCTTTACTGTGTATCTGATACTCTGGTGAGTTTACGATTGAAGCAACGAAATCTGGGCATCTTGTGCGAAAATATGTCACAAACGAAAACAAAACAATACAGCCAAATGAAAAATCACTCCGTATTCAGGCCAGAAGTGGCCCATTGGAACCATCCAACCGCCGTGTCATCCTGAGCTGAGGATGCGGATAGGAGGGGCGTGTGGTCAGCACACCGATCTCCCGGTCGTTATGATGGTTTACTTTGACCGAAGCCGCTACTATTCAGTCGAGTAGCTCCTCAATTGGTATCACGAGGCTGAGTGCACCCCGAAAAACAGCAACAGCTCATAGCGGTCCGGATGGTCACCCATCCAAGTGCCGGCCACGCCCGAGCCAAATGAAAGCCGTTTCGAAACTCACAACACCACACAGCAAGTCTTTCAAAACAGAGAGCAAACAAAATCAGTGATCAAAACAATGCATGTCGATAGCAGCAGAGAAAGTATCGATATCAGTAGTCCTTTGTTTCACGTATGACAATCTCTGGCGCAAATATAACCATTCGATTTCTACAGGGCGAAATACACTTACGAATGACAGAAGGATGCTGTGCAAAGTGGTGTGGCGCTGCATCTTGGTACACTTAATACCAAATAACGTGTCTTATAATCTCTCAAATATACATGTTTTTATACATCAAACTATTCAGGAAGGTGTGCGCTAAAAATAGGCATATTTTTGAAAATCGATTTTTTTAAATTTTTGACGTCCTATCGCCCTTAAACAAATCCGTATTAACTTCGACGGACTGTATGGGTTTGGGAAGTACTGGTTTCTGCGTAACACGTCTTCAAAGTATTTTGCTGGGCTAGAGAAATCAGACTGTTCAAAGTTCCGTAACATTATAATGCTATGTTTTACCAGATCTTATGTGGCCTGAGACAAGTAGGCTGACCAAAATGCTCGGTGGAAATGGTTTACGCTTTGGCAATCTCCCACTACTGAGCGCCTTCTTCTTGCAGGTTCATTTTCCAAATAACCGCAGGGAAATTCTAATTTGAGTTCAAGTGGCGTAAAGGATATAGGAACTGATCAAACCAAGCTTGTGCATCTATGCATTATCTCCCCTCTCTAGCTCCCATCACCTTCTCTTTGAGTAAGGTCTGCCCGCATCTCGTGGTCGTGCGGTAGCGTTCTCGCTTCCCACGCCCGGGTTCCCGGGTTCGATTCCCGGCGGGGTCAGGGATTTTCTCTGCCTCGTGATGGCTGGGTGTTGTGTACTGTCCTTAGGTTAGTTAGGTTTAAGTAGTTCTAAGTTCTAGGGGACTTATGACCACAGCAGTTGAGTCCCATAGTGCTCAGAGCCATTTGAACCATTTGAGTAAGGTCTCTTGTGACTTTCGACCTATTGTTCAGAAACGCAGTGTATAATTTGCAAGCAATCTGTAAAAGACTTGTCCTCCTGTAGTTTCTGCGACCCATTCTGTGTAAACACGGTGAGGTAAAGAAAACATGATTTGGGTTCAATCATTTGCCACGTGGAGACTTGACATGCATTTCAGCAGGTTTCGTAAATACGGGGTGTCTTACAAAGTGATTTACACTATTTGAAGTTTAATAACTGAAGAAGTATTAATGATAACCTGACACAATTATGATTATGTGGTGTGTGTCGGCATTCATTTGTTTTACTTTGTTTACTTTCAGTTAAAAGTAACCATACGTTAGTAATAAGATGACTGGAAACATGTCCTTGGTGCAAAGAATGTGGAATTTGAACTGATGTGATAAGCGCGGAAAGATGAAAGAAGTGCAGACACGATGGCGGGCAGAGTTTGATACTGCGCCACCAACACGTGTAACAACAACGAATTTATTCGACAGATTTGAGAGTGTAGGAATTATTGCGCGATCTAAAGAAGGGACGGTGTGGCAGGAAGAAATCAACAGTAAACGAAAGAGGGGCGGACACAGTGGTAATATCTTACACAAGATCCTCAAAGAAGGCCATACGGAAAACAGCGTGCGTATCAGGTGTAGTTAATCAGTTGTTCGTCGCATTTTAATCCTAGAAAGCTGAAAATCCTACATTCTCCGGTTGCTTCGTGCGGTGAATCAGGATTTGCGACAGGGTTTGTGATAGGATTCGCGATAGCGAGCAGTTGATTGATACCACTGTTTGGTCTGCTGATGCGACGTTGTAAGGGGTTCACCACCCTGCCTGAGCAAATGCTTTTTTTTTTTCGATGTATTGCTCACGCGGTGCCTGCGACAGAAAATATCTTTGCTGCAATAGAGTCGCAGGTCAGAACAGTCTCGGCAGCAGTTGCAGTCGTTCGCTGCGACAGTGCAGTTGTAGTCAGCGCAGTTCATAGCCATGTACTGTAAGGTAAATTTTATTATTTTTACTGGCATGCACGTAGTTAAGTTACTTGTGTGAGATTTTAATATGAATTTGTTTCAATCTTTCTGTGATTCGTCAGTCCAATTGACCCATATTTGTAATATTCATTTTTTTCATATAATGGATTGCAGATCTTTATCAATAATGTAAAGGATTTTCAGAATGTAATTTTCACCAGTCAACAAATAAAAGGAAGGAATAATTTTGCCTTAATTCATTGCCAGTCCCGATCCAGTCATTTATTTAAATTTAAATATTTCAGAATTTTTCTCAGGTCATAGTCATGTGTTCTTTAGTAATCAGACGACCAGCTGTGCAGCCATGTCAATAAGCAAAGTCAGTTTTTCTAATACTTCAGATCTCAGGCAAGCGTTGTCCAGTATTAGTAGATAGGCCAGCATTGCACTAAGCCGTGCCATTCACGAACAGGTATATAGACAGCGTTGTCCGGCGGCACCATTATGAGGTACGAAATTTTCAGTTTATTCAGATAGATTTCCCAGAGCCATGGCGTAGCGCTGCTTATGTCAAAATTTATCAGTTCTCATGAGTTAAGATATTAACAAAAAAATTATCATTTTTATTATTTTATACGGGAGGGTTACAACGTTTGAATTGAAGGGAACCGTCAGTCGCCATAGCTGCTTGGGACTGGGCAAAACATAAGCCCATGTTACGGAAGTATAATCTGTTACTCCTCTTGGATTATCATTGTGGTGTGGCATGTCTGTTAGAGGTCTTGTAGGGCCATTCTTGTTTGAAATAAGAGTAACCGTTGTGAAGTATCTTACCATGGTGCAGAAACAAATTGTACGAGCTGTCCATCCACTGTACCGAAACCAAGATTGTTTTCTTTCACGAAGACGGTGCACTGTCACATTACCGTCGTGATGTGTAGCAATTCGTGGATGAACCATTAGCTGAGAGTTGGATACGCCTACAAGGAAGAGCTGAGTATCCATCCACATGTCTCCATCTAACGATGGTGGATTTGTTTCATTGGGGAACACTTTCTACACCGTATATCCAAGTACGCTCGTTGACATGAGATAGGCTCTTGTCACTGCTGTGAATGAATTCCAGTGGCAACTATAACACACATAACACAGTTGTGTCGGTCTATGCCGCCGCGTTACGAAAGCTGCATTGCTGCCGGTCGAGGACATGTTGAATACCTTCAACAGTGAAACACTATCAGTAATGTCGTGACCTTCTGTGTGACATAAAAATTCACAGTTTTCCTATTTTTGTTCGAGTTATTAAAATTCAAACAGTGTGGTAGACCTATATTTTCACTCCAATATAACGGTCGTCCTGCGATCATAAAGTATCTCTCCCCTGTCTTTAACGAAAATGCTGCCGACGGCAATCTCAGTCGCAAACACACGGAAGGGTATTTGGACAACGACAAAGTTTGAGGTCTTCCAGTTAATGTTCGAGTTAGATCGAGTTATTGTTGCTGGTGCCTCCGCTGCTAAATCCCCGATAAACCACCTTGGGTGCTCAGAGGCAGTACTTGGATTAATAGTGTTGGCCATACATTGGCGTGGAGTCCGTTGCGAAACAGGTAGGGCGCACCGCAGGCGGTGGATTCACTGAAGCCAGCGACGTGGGCGGCCGCTATTGTTGACCCGGCCGGTGCTTAACTGCGCCAGGGACGCCGACTTACCGCCGTTCCGGCGCCAGCTTGCGGCTGCCGCTGGGCCCTGAAACTGCAACTTCGTGGTTCTCCACATCTCGCTGCGGCGTCTCCAGGTTGAGAGCAACGTCCCGCCTCAGTGAGGAGAATGAATACCTATGCGTAGGGTCCAACAGGCCATTCACTGTTCCTGCCGTTCCTGCTATTCTCAGGAACTTAATTTTTCCGATACAATAAGGAATTTATGGATTAAGATTTAATTAGGAGAAAGGCATTGCACTTTAAGAATATTAAAATTACAATGCTATTTGAGAAAAATTGAAAAACGTGGGATTTTCTCCCACGTATTACTATGTGAACCCAGTATAATGCGATTCCCGTATTTTTTGTAGCCGGATTCTGTGAACGTACTGTCCCATGGAATTAAAGTATAGGCAACATCTAAGCTGTACATGCTACATTATTATTTGTATGCTGTTCGTACTTCGACCACCACTATTACCTACCCTCCCTCGTTTAATATCCGAACTATAGACGAAAAAAATAACAGTTGACTAACCCCCGTCTGTGTTCAGATATCTCCCATTTTCAAGTACTGTGCGCCGCGAAAAGCAGCATGTTAATTGACATCCACTCTCGTACAATGCGTCCCTCCAGTAACGTCTTCAGGTACTTTCGATGAACATCCTCTTGCTGCTCTGAACGTGGTTAACTATGTTTGATGGCGTGAGTGTGGGATGTTACTGTTTTTATTTTTATGATGCAGTGCGGCGCAACACTGTCTCTTACGCTCATAGCCGATGTCACTTATGCACGTCTGTCGGCTTGGAGGTAGCTGGTTCGAACCCTAGTGTTGGAAGAAATTTACCACTCCAATATCTGAACTGCTGTGAGAGGTGGTTGAAACCTGGTTGTCATTGGAAGGCAGGATTCGGTTACGATTGTGGACAGGGCCGTAATCAGTTACTATTGGTTGCCTTTTACAGTTACACACATTTATTTTTAAAACAGTAATTCCAGGCTCAACAATAAATAACAAAATACCACACGTTATTAAAGAAGGAATAAACAACTGTGTAAATAATAGTATTTTCAGTGCATTACAATTTAGCAAATCACCATAAAATACATATACATCAAATAATGTCTTTAAAACAAGAATGGCAATAAATTAAGAATGTTTAAGAACTCGCTGCAATTTACAACTTACAGGTATTTAAATATTAAAGGTAAGTGGCCACAAACACAGCAGTGGCACTAGACGCCAGGAATGGCAGCAAATAAGGTTTCAAGGCTTACTGCTAAAATATAAATACCACATTAGATTTTTAAGTCAAATGACCACAATCATTGGTGAAGGCTTAACACGCCAGGAACGGCAATAACTTTAAAAAAAATTGAAAACCTGCAGCAAATAGCAAATACAATAGCATAAGTTATTTAAAAAAGAAGCCGCTGATCACCACACGCCAGGAATTGCAATAATATTAAAAAAATTAGAAACCTGGTGTAAAACAGCAAATTAAATAGCAAAGGTTAATTGAAAAACCAACTGATCAACAGAGGTGATATAAGATAATAAGGTAACAAAACACAAGAACCAAGGGGCCACAGACGGTGCTACAGGAATCGACTTCCGAGATGATCTCGCAACAAGCATTTTCGCGAGCGATGAAATAGGCAGCCAGGAGTTGCATTCACTTAACAAGATGGTAACTCAGACTAGTGGCAGCCTAACGAATGACTAATGATAATATTATTGAAGCTACCAGACGTCCAATAAACCAAATGCAACGATGGAACAATACACCCAAAGCACTCCACTCACTGCTTCTCGCCTCGGTGACACTAAGAACAGCAACACGATCCCAAGTCACTGAGGAATCGCATGATCTCACAATGATGGAGGTTTCTCTACTTGGATTGAAATGCACTCATCTTAAAGCTTGCTGGATCCGGTTTACCAAGAGCTCGTGCAGCCTCGTGACCACAGCCCTTTCACCTGGCAGCACATGCATGCTACCAGCGGTCCCAGCGTGTTCCTGCACCACACGGACCTGGCTCCTCCTCAACCAAACTCGCACACTCACACGACACAGAAAACAACGACGTCGCCCCGAAAATAGGGCAACAGTTAATACGTATCAATAACAGCCGCTGCTGCCACTAGCGGACAGGTAACGCTTACGAAATGAGTTTCGCCAGTCAACACGAGAAGACGACAAACAACCGCAGCCATGCCAACTAAACGATACCGTCCGGCCTCCAACAGAGGACGGAAGCCTACAAACAGTACCACGCGAGCCGCAGCACGGCTCCGTGGTGATGAGAAGTTCCTGATCACCAGACTTTGGGCGAGTCTCCGTATTTAAGTTATAAATCTCTCCACAGTGTACCATAAAGTAAAAGAAGATATTATTTTCTCATTTCCAGTCAGGTATAATAATTTGAAATCACTTATTTGATCAAACGATATTTCTACAGGGTGAACAGTGTTTAAACCATCAAACGCTGGGAGGTTGTAGGGGACATAAAAACAAATATTTTTCCATAATGTCATTTTTTCCTATGAGGATTATTTAAACCGGTGGAGGCCGTATTACGATCTTCAGTTGTTAGAGGCCTCAGCTGTTAGAGGGCGTACTACGCTCTTCAGTTGTAGGCAACTGCTGTCCACCAATGTAGTAGTGCATTGTCTCTGTTTACTAATGGAGCGTTACACCCGAGTGAGTACACTAATATGGTTGGTGCGTACTACGTAGCGCACCACAACGGACGGAGCTGCCCAGTGCGTTTATCAACAACAGTATCCTAATCGCCGTATCCCGCATCATACGACCTTTGCTGCTGTGTACCAACGTCTCCGTGAGACAGGGTCATTTAGCAGATTACCTGGACAGGGGCGGCGTCCCACGGTAAGAACGCTGCAATTTGAGGAAGCTGTCTTGCAGCATGTGGAGCGGGATCCTTCAATCAGCACTCGTGCAATTGCACGTAACATGGGGACGAATCAGACGAATGTAAGAACAGTCCTTAGAGAGCAAGTGTTGCGTCCATTTCACTTACAACGTGTCCACAACCTGGAACCAGTTGATTATCCCCCCAGAGCACAGTTTTCGCAGTGGTACCTGGAAGAGTGTGAAATGCATGCTACATATCCATCCTCTGTGTTCTTTACCTTTGAAGCAACGTTCGGGCGCGATGTTCGCATGTTTGGAGTGGCGATAACCCACATACCACAGTTACTAGCGCTCATTAAGTGCGGTTCTTCGTTAATGTGTGGGTCGGTGTTGTTGGGGACTGTTTAACTGGGCCGTATCTCCCACCTAGGCCATTAAATGGCAGGCACTATTACAATTTTCTCGCCAGAGCATTGCCAGGATTGCTGGAAGTCGTCCAGCTCCCTACAAGACAACGCATGTGGTTCCAACATGACGGGGCGCCGGCACATTTGAGTCGTCGTGTGCGTCGATTCCTGGACCGACGGTTCCCAGAAACGTGGATTGGCAGAAGTGGTCCTGTTCCATGGCCTGCTCGATCCCCAGATATGTCCCCTCTGGACTTTTTTGTGAGGGGAGAGATGAGCAACCTTGTTTACGCAACTCCTGTTGCATCAGATACATCAGAAGAGGATGTGGTTGCCCGGATAGTAGCAGCAGGAGGAACAATTCAGGATACTCCTGGAGTTTTTGCCCGTGTCAGACAGAACATGATACGACAGTGTAATCTTCGTTTACGTGTCAGTGGAGGCATTTTTGAAAATCTACTGTAATTGAAACTGGGTTGTGTTAATGTGTTGTCTCTTGATCATAAAAAAATGGGAAAGTGTTTGCTGGTTTAATTAATTTGCTGCCAGAGAAATCTTACTCTACCTGTTTAAATACTCCTCATAGGAATAAATGACATTAGGGATAAATATTATTTTTGATGTCCCCTACAACCTCCCAGAGTTTGTCAGTTTAAATACTTTTCATCCTGTATAATATTTTTAATGCGTGCTTAAATGCACAAAAATATTTTGACAATGCATGCAGAAGCTGAATTACACAAAATAAATTAATGTAACAATGACAGACAACAATGAAGCCCGTTTTAGCGTCTTCTTGGGTAGGAATATTTAATTTTTATTTCTACAGTTTCGCGTCATCTACGCAGGGCTGCTGCAGATCTGATGAGGGAGATTAGTCATGACTATGTTCTAATCCTTGCCTCTCATTCTCGTGCAAGAAGCTGTGAGAATTTTAGTGAGCGCAGTGCGAATAAACTTGCTACGCCTGAGCATATCTTTGCTTTCGAAAGTCTCTGAAACTGTATTCTAGTATTATTTCATATCTGCAAGTTTTTAAGTTACGTGGGATGCAATTCTTCCTCTATTCAGAGCTTTCAAACAACTCTGTCCCAGTAGGCGTCCGCAGCACTCGAATTGTCATTCCACAGAACAGCAAACAAGGTAGACCCTCTTTAGGGTTCCGTATCTCACTCAGTAAAAACGAAAACCCTATAGGACCATTTTTTTTTGTCCGTCTGTCTGTCCGGTTGTTGAAAACCCTTTTTCTCAGGAACAGGAAGGCGTATTAAATTGAAATTTATCACTTACTTCGGCCTACTATCGCTTGGCGATGTAAAAACTAAGGCAAAGCATTCAAAAGGTACGGCCACTTATGTCGCATGTTTTGAAACTCGAAAAATCAATAATGAGAACCGAGAGGGTATTTCTCGTTGTCCTAGAACCGTGAGATTTGTCAAGAAGAAATATTTTACAATAGAACTAAACAAAAAATTCAAAAACTTAACTTTTAATTATATAAGAAGACAACTATATTTCTTTTAGCATTTGTTATCAGACTCGAAACTTAAATTTAAAACATTTTCGGAAGTCTTGGAATTTCTGCAATCGATATCCTGCCAGTATCAATGTTGATAACAAGCAAAAATCGTGATTGTCGACTCCCAGGATGAACGAACTGTCTATACACAAAATTTGTATGGAACATGATCATTTTCTTAAGATTTCTTACAAAGACTGGTAAAAACGGTATCCTTACATGTTACCTTTATTATCCATCTGCCTGACTGTTGGGAAGCCTTTTTCTCTGGAACGGGTAGACGTTAAAATCTATGTTACATACTAAGATCTATGGTCTCTCGGAGGTGAAAATATTTAGGTTTCTAAGGCAAAGCAGTCCAGTGGTACGGCCATTTATGTCACGCATTTTAACACTCGCAAACATGCTCCTCAAAACTCGTAGGGATTTTCCGTTGGCATATAATTTTAAGATTTGGCAAGAAGCTTTGTTGAACACTACAAATAACAAAAAAAAATTGTACGTTGTAATAATATCAGACAAAAAATATTTGTTTGTTATTCTCGAAAGACTTGCAATTACCGGAGGAGATATCTCGCCAGCAATGATATTGATAATAGGCAAAAATAGTTAAGATTCACGATTCCCAGGATGTAAAAACGCTATACGTAATTAAGGTTTTACGGAGACCTAGGTGCGTGAGTCCTACTCGCAGTTACCCGGATATTTTATAGTGTGTTAGGAGACTCTTTTTCACAAAGAGAAAAGTAATTTCTAAAATCAGTCCGTTATGCCGAATCCACGACTTTTTTTTTTTTTTTTTTTTTTACTAAAGTGATTTACGCCTTTGGCCCCTATATGTAGTCCTGTCAGGAGGAATAACAAAATTTTAGTAATTACGTATAACAAGAAATATACGAAACTAATTTTTCGCTTGTTTTCATGTGCGTGTCTGCAGCTCTGATACACATTGAAATCCCCACGCCACTCTGATTCTGTGTAGAAATTCCTCTTTCCTTACCTTATCATACCACCTAAATTTCAACGTTCTCCTCTCCTGTTCCACTTTTCACCCTGCTGCCCATATTTTACTACCATACGATGATGTGCTCCAGACTTACGTTCTTAGATATTTCTTCCTCATATTGAGGCCAATGGTTGAC
Organism: Schistocerca piceifrons; assembly: GCF_021461385.2. Classification (NCBI taxonomy): domain Eukaryota; kingdom Metazoa; phylum Arthropoda; class Insecta; order Orthoptera; family Acrididae; genus Schistocerca; species Schistocerca piceifrons. The sequence goes on from NC_060139.1 coordinate 801,319,205, forward strand.
ACCAGTACACTTCTCTTTGCCGGCAATATCCGTTTTGCCGCTGCTAGTCTGTTCTCTGTATCCTGCTGCTTTCGTCCGTCACGGGTGGTTTTCCTTCCACGGTATCAGACGTCTTTCTATTTAACAGATCCTGTAACTCTTTTTCAGTTTCATTAAATATAGCAACAACATTAGCGAATCTTATAATTGGCATCGTCTCCCCTTCTGGCGCCTTCTTTTCTTTCCTTCAATGTTTCCTCGTGGTACAGACTGAACAACAGCGGCGACAGAATGCATGCACCGGCGGGAAAAAGCTCTTGCTGTCTGGAAACATGTTAGTTGAAATGGAGAAGCCACTGGTAACTAGAAAGGCTGCAGACGTCAGTAAGCTTCAAGTCACATGGCGAAGCAATAGAAAGGCGTGGATGGTGAGTGGCCTTATGGAAGAATGCCTGGGCTCTTTCAGAGCCAAAATGGGAAAAGGAAATCGCCAAGTTCTCCTTTTCCTAGACAGTGCAACCTGCCACTGGAAAGCAACGTTATCAAATGTGAAGGTGGCTTGGTAACCTCTAGGTTCAACTAGCCTCACACAACCCATGGACCAGGGGGTTATTTACACATTCAAGTGTCATTATAGGCGATTACTGATGCAATCTCTTATTCCTAGTGTCGAAGAAGCCGAAAGTGCGTTTGCTCTTGCACGGTTAGTTTCTGTCCTGGATGCAGTAAATAGGATTGGCATGGTAGTAAAGAAAATGAAACCCGAAACTGTCACCAAGTGCTTCAACATAGCGGGGTTTGGGAGTTAAGAACAAGACGATTCTGTGGCCATAGGAGTTCAAGAAAATGCAGCAACAACTGCTGAATTAATGTAAATGCAAAATATTTCATGTAGCGAAGATGATTACGTTCGAAGTGATGACTTTATGTCAGCTCACTCCACTTCACTTGTGCAACACATTTAACAGAAATCCGCAACAGAAAGGATGATGAAGAAGAAACAAAGGAAGAAGAAGAGGAGCAAAATGATGTCCCTGCAAAATTAATACGCCTGAAGGAGCCATCGCATGCATAAACAATGGTATGCAATTCGCAGCACACACAAATTCCCCCAACTTGTTGAAACTATTGAACGGTGCAGGATATTAAAACAAGTTTCCCCTCTTGATACGTGGCGAAAAAAGTGAAATGTAAAGCAAGTAAACATGGCAATAGTATGTAGGTACATACAATAACAAACGAATTTCAAGTTCGAGTAAAAATGTAGAAATGGTGCGTTATTTATCAGTTAGCGTAATAGTTCAGTGTTCTGTTGTTCAATACACAGGGTGAAAAGTATTTAAACCGACAAACTCTGGGAGGTTGTAGGGGACAACAAAACAAATGTTTTTCCCTAATGTCATTTTTTCCTATGAGGAGTATTTAAACCGGTAGAGGAAGATTTCTCTGGCGGCAAATTAATTAAACCAACAAACACTTTCCATTTTTTATGACCAAGAGACAACACATTAATACAACCCATTTTCAATTACAGTACATTTTCAAAAATGCCTCCATTGACACATAAATAAAGGATACACCGTCGGATCATGTTCTGTCTGACACGGGCAAAAACCCCAGGAGTATCCTTGTTCAAATGGCTCTGAGCACTATGGGACTTAACATCTATGGTCATCAGTCCCCTAGAACTTAGAACTACTTAAACCTAACTAACCTAAGGGCATCACCCAACACCCAGTCATCACGAGGCAGAGAAAACCACTGACCCCGCCGGGAATCGAACCCGGGAACCCGGGCGTGGGAAGCGAGACCAGGAGTATCCTGAATTGCTCCTGCTGCTGCTACTATCCGGGAAACCAGATCCTCTTTTGATGCAATAGGAGCTGCGTAAAAAAGGTTGCTCATCTCTCCCCTCACAAAAAAGTCCAGAGGGGACACATCTGGGGATCGAGCAGGCCATGGTACAGGACCACCTCTGCCAACCCACGTTTCTGGGAACCGTCGGTCTAGGAATCGACGCACACGACGACTGAAATGTGCCGGCGCCCCGTCATGTTGGAACCACATGCGTCGTCTTGTAGGGAGCCGGAGGTCTTCCAGCAATTCTTGCAATGCTCTGGCGAGAAAATTGTAATAGTTCCTGCCATTTAATGGCCTAGGTAGCAGATACGAAACCATTAAACAGTCCCCTACACCACCGATCCACACATTAACGAAGAACCGCACTTGATGGGCGCTAATAAATGTGGCATGTGGGTAATCCTCACTCGAAACTTGCGAATTGTGCATGTTGAAGACTCCATCACGCCCGAACGTTGCTTCATCGGTAAACAACACAGAAATGTAAGATGCATTTCACACTGTTCCAGGTACCACTGCGAAAACTGTGCTCTGGGTGTATAATCAACTGGTTCCAGGTTGTGGACACGCTGTAAGTGGAATGGACGTAACAATTGCTCTCGAAGGACAGTTCTTGCATTCGTTTGATTCGTCCCCATGTAACGTGCATTTGCACGAGTGCTGATTGAAGGATCCCGCTCCACATGCTGCAAGACAGCTTCCTCAAATTGCAGCGTTCTTATCGTGCGACGGCGTCCATTGTGCAGATAATCTTCTAAATGACCCAGTCTCACGCAGACATTGGTACACAGCAGCAAAGGTCGTATGGCGAGATATACGGTGATTAGGATATTTGTTGTTAATAAACCCGATGTGCAGCTCCGTCCGTTGTGGTGCGCTACGTAGTACGCACCAACCATATCAGTGTACTCACTCCAGGTGTATCGCTTCATTAGTAAACAGAGACAATGCACTACTACACTGGTAAACAGCAGTTGGCTACAACTGGAGAGCGTAACACGGCCTCCACCGGTTTAAATAATCCTCATGGGAAAAAATGACTTCAGGGAAAAATATTCGTTCTGATGTCCCCTACAATCTCCCAGAGTTCGTCGGTTTAAATACTTTTCACCCTGTACAGAAAATGAAAAATCTACTGTGCTGGAGTGAAGGCACGTAAATACAGTATATGTACAATTAAAAACTGTTGCTGTACTTTTGTTCATGATACCTGACAAAATTTTACGTAGCCCAGAGAGTTTTGTGTAATCTGGAGACTTGTACTATTTGGAAAATTATTTTAGTCACAGGTGATTCCGTTTTGAGCAAGTTTTACTGTATTAGGAAGACAAGCCGTTACTTTAAGGGAGGAGCAGTTGCGATCCGTCGGCCGCAAGTGGGCAGCCAGGCATATCTCAGGCGTCGCGCGGGCAGCCGCCCTGCCCCCCTGCCATCAATTGTGCTGCGCTGCGGTCCGGCGGGCCCTCGGCGCCACAGATAGGAGTAATGGTCCCCGACATTGCGCCATGTGTCTGCCGGCCGCCTGTTGCGACGACCACTTGGCCCGGATTTATCTCCCGGCGACCCTCCCCCGCCGCGGCCACCCCCTCGTGCTCGCTTGAGACGGCGGGACACGTCCTAAGGGGCATTAGCACTCCGCGGCAGCGCTAAGAGCCCGCTCCGTCTCGCCCGGAATCTGCTAACCCGCAACGGAGCGCTCTCATTACACACAGCTGACGCCGCCGGCTGGACCGCATCGCTCACGAGCCCACTTCCCGATCCTCCAGCAGAGTTGTGAGCTTTGTACCCAACTTGAGATCGTCACTGGCTGAACGTTCCGCAGCCTGCCGGTTTGTCTGGATAACTGCAGGGCACTCTGCACAGGCAGAACTGGGTTGCGTCTTTCATCACACACGTACGAAATTGTGCAACACACCAAGTTTTCACAAACTACCTCATACTGCGGACCTCAGCAGCTGTTGAAAGGCGTATTGTTAGGAAGAATTTCGCTAACATGTGGTAAAATTGTTGTTTGTCAAGTCGGCCTACAGTCGCGTCGTCAGGTGCCACATACATTGCTGCTCATTAAAATTGCTACACCATGAAGAAAGGCAGATGATAAACGGGTATTCATTGGACAAATATATTATACTAGAACTGACATGTGATTACATTTTCACGCAATTTGGGTGCGTAGATCCTGAGAAACCTATACCCAGAACAACCACCTCTGGCCCTAATAACGGCCTTGATACGACTGGGCATTGAGTCAAACAGAGCTTGGATGGCGTGTATAGGTACGGCTGCCCATGCAGCTTCAATTCGACACCACATTTCATCAAGAGTAGTGACTGGCGTATTGTGACGAGCCAGTTGCTCGGCCACAATTGACCAGACGTTTTCAGCTGGTGAGAGATCTGGAGAATGTGCTGGCCAGGGCAGCTGTCGAACATTTTCTGTATCCAAAAAGGCCCATACAGGACCTGCAACATGCAGTCGTGCATTATCCTGCTGAAATATAGGGTTCCGCAGGGATCGAATGAGGCGTAGAGCCCCACGGGATTAGCCGAGCGGTCGTGGACTGTGCGGCTGGTCCCGGCGGATGTTCGAGTCCTCTCTCGGGCATGGATGTGTGTGTTTGTCCTTAGGGTAGTTTAGGTTAAGTAGTGTGTAAGCTTAGGGACTGATGACCTTAGCAGTTAAGTCCCATAAGATTTCACACACATTTCAACCTTTTTGAAGCGTAGCGCCATGGGTCGTAACACATCTGAAATGTAACGTCCACTGTTCAAAGTGCCGTCAATGCGAACAAGAGGGGACGGAGACGTGTAACCAATGGCACCCCATACCATTACGCCAGGTGATACGCCAACATGGCGATCACGAATACACGCTTCCAATGTGCGTTCACCACGATGTCGCCAAACACGAATGCGACTATCATGATGCTGTAAACAGAACCTGAATTCATCCGAAAAAATGACGTTTTGCCATTCGTGCAGCCAGGTTCATCGGTGAGTACACCATCGCAGGCGCTCCTGTCTGTGATGCAGCGCCAAGGGTAACCGCAGCCATGGTCTCTGAGCTCATAGGCCATGCTGCTGCAAACGTCGTCGAACAGTTCGTGCACATGGTTGTTGTCTTGGAAACGTCCCCATCTGTTGACTCAGGGATCGAGACGTAGCTGCACTATGCGTTACAGCCATGCTGATAAGATGCCTGTCATCGCGACTGCTAGTGATACGAGGCCGTTGGGATCCAGCGCGGTGTTCCGTATTACCGTCCTGAACCTACCAATTCCATATTCTGCTAACAGTCATTGGATCTAGACCAACGCGAGCAGCAATGTCGTGATACGATAAACCGCAATCGCGATAGGCTACAATCCGAACTTTATCAAAGTCGGAAGCGTGAAGGTATTCATTTCTCCTTCTTACACGAGGCATCACAATAACGTTTCACCAAACAACGTTGGTCAACTGCTGTTTGTGTATAAGAAATTTATTGGAAACTTTCATGTCAGTACGTTGTAGGTGTCTCTACCGGCACCAACGTTCTGTGAATGCTCTGGAAAGCTAATCATTTGCATATCACAGCATCTTCTACCTGTCGGTTAAATTTCGCGTCTGTAGCACGTCATCTTCGTGGTGTAGCAATTTTAATGGCCAGTAGTGTACATTATAGTAAGGGAAGAACAGTGTCACCACGTTTTGTCAATATTTTAATTAATAAAGGAATGTCTAAAATATACCCACAACGTTAAAATACCATAGGCATACACGCCGCACCTAGTCAAAATTTACTATTCAGTAAAATTTTAATACCATGGCGAGCGAAATGTTATGAAGCCATGCTCCATTCTTTAAAATTTTCCAGCATCGAAAAAGAAAGAAGAAAAATATTTTATACTGAGCCGACAGCTAGAAGGTTTAAAAGGAGCCGGAATGGCGATAAGAAGTTGTCACTGGTAACATGATTAGCCATGCCACTATTTGGAATGTATCAGGTGGCAGTGACTTACCGGTGTGACGGCAAGGCAACTTGGTGCTGCGCAAAGTAAAAGCGGCCCGTCCGAGAGACGAAGAGAGACTAGCTGGCTGGTGGAACGGAATCTATCAAATGGTTCAAATTGAAATGGCTCTAAGCACTACGGGACTTAACATCTGAGGTCATCAGTCCCCTAGAACTTAGAACTACTTAAACCTAACTAACCTAACGACATCACACACATCCATGGCCGAGGCAGGATTCGAACCTGCTACCGTAGCAGTCGTGCGGTTCCGGACTGAAGCGTCTAGAACCGCTCGGCCACCGCGGCCGGCACGGAAGCTATCCATGTGCATAGTGTGACGTCGTATCACTAGGAGCGTTGGGTCACTACCTTTTTTAAGCGAGAATAATACGCAATTTTATTACATACTAGTCCCTAATCGTATAAACAATGAAAATTTGCCGTAATGATATGGAGCTGTAATTGTAATTCATTATTCGACGAGAAATGTGCGTTTTTGTTTTTATATGTAAAAATTTCTGCTTCCTCTAATATATTCAAAATACGACTTTTTTCTTTTTTATTAAGTATTTTAAAATTTTCTAAAGGGCCTGTGATGCTGTGTCCCTCTTCGAGTAACAGCGCTCTTAATCTAGACTGTGTTTTTATTTTTGAAGTTTACATGTCCCTGTCCACACGCATAGCTTCAGTTTTGGCAGCCAGATACTTTGCCGTTCGTCCGGGCGGCTTTCACTTTGTGCAGCACCGAGTTGCCCTGCCGTGAAAGCGGTAAGACACTGCCACCTGATACATTCCACATAGTAATTTGATCACTACTCCGACTCCTTTTAAAAAGCTTTAGCGTCCGCTCACTATAATTTTTTTCTTTTTTTGATGCAGACCAGATTTAAAGATTGGAGCATGTCTTCATTATATTTCGCTCGCCATAGTATTGACAATATTCACTGAATAGTAAATAGCAAATTTTGACTAGGAGCGGTGGGTATGCCAATGATATTTTAACGTTGAGAGTACATTTTAGGCATTCCTTTATTAATTTTAATATCCACAAAAAGTGGTGACACTGTACTTTGCGTTTTACCACGTAGGTTGTGACTGATGCGGCTTTAGGCCGCAGAACTGGTTGTGTTTTAATAAACAACAATTTTATCAGCTGTTACCGGAATTCTTCCTAACATCACCACCAAATTTTTTCAGGATAACCATGTTACGCCAATTTAAACAATTCAAGACAGACTCAAGAAACATACTGCATAAAATGAAATATACTTTCCAATTTTGCTTAAATTCATGGAACTTTTATTGAGCATTTTTTCTTACTAACGAATTCCTTATATCTCTGTACACGATTGCTGGTCATTTCCACCAACTCATTATATCACTTCATTTATTAGTTACTAGCTTAGCACCTCTGCTTCATTCCCGTTTCCGCAGTAATTACAACAAAAATAGTTTGTTAAATATAAATTAGACCCATTGGGAAATTAGTGTATTAAAGGGTCGTTTCTTTTTCTTTGCAAATTCTGACAAAGGCGGTTTGTCGTTGTCACTGCTAAATAGCTGCCAGAAATTGGAGTACATTCGAAGTTTTTGACACTAATTAAGGCAGTAGAAGCAAAGTCTCTTCCAAATGCACTTCTAGCCAAAAAGCAATTCTGATAGCTGGAGTCGGTCGTTTTTGCTTAACCTGCCTTTTGTGTTCTTGTAGTGATATTTCCACAGAAATTTTCATCCTGTAACTGTATGTATATGCATATACTTCTAACTCAGAAGTCAAATACCAATTTCCGTGTATGTCGCTTCAAAAATGGTTTAGTTGTTCTTCAATAACGATTCATTTTCAAAAATCTTTCACCCTCTATATCGCCCCTTAGCGCTTGAATTTGCGAAACTGCTGAAACAATATTTTTTTTCTTTTGAGAGAAAAATCAAAAACCAATTTTCATACTTGGAACTTTAAAACTGATTCATAGCGACATATTTTCAAAATAACCTATCGTCCCCTATTTCACCACCTTGAGGTTGGAATTTTGAAGAACCCCGTCTTAAGTTCTGCAGTATAAAGTCCACACTCTCTCCAAATTTCAAAGGAAGGAAGGAACGAAGATTGTGTTTAACGTCCCGTCGACATCAAGATCATTAGAGACGCAGCCCAAGCTCGGATTGTGTTAAGGATGGGGAAGGAAACGTGCCGTGCCCTTTCAAATGAATCATCCTGGCATTTGCCGGGAGCGATTTTAGGGAAATCACGGTTAAACTAAATCTGGACGGCCGGACCCAGGTATGAACCGTCGTCCTCCCGAAGGCGACAAAACAAGTGTGAAACTGTAATAAAATCTAGGCCCTTACCTGCTTACAGGCGTTGGTAAGTATCAACGGGGACAGTGGAAAACGTGTGCCCCGACCGGGACTCGAACCCAAGATCTCCTGCTTACATGGCAGACGCTCTATCCTTCTGAGCCACCGAGGACATAGAGGATAGTGCGCCTGCAAGGACTTACCTCTGGCACGCTCCCCGTGAGACCCGCATTTCCAACTTACTTTCCACACATTACATTTGTAGTGCCCCTACCCACTATACCCATTCCTCGCGGCAGTCAATCTACCGATTCCCGTAAGATATCGGGCAATGTGAGTGCATCCGCAATGAGGATCATTGGCCGGTAAGCCATGCAGTGTAGTGAGAGCAGTATTGTGCCATGGGAGACATTCTCCTGCGCTTCCGTGTGACCTGTGGTGGTAATAGAAGACGCGCTGACAGTTGACAGCTGCGATCCAACCGTGATCCAACCGTATCCCTTCATGCTTGATGTCTTCCCCGACGGCGATGTCATCTTTCAGCAGTATAATCGTCCGTGTCTCTGAGCCAGAACCGTGCTTCAGTTGTTTGAGGAGCATTATGATGAGTTCTTGTTGATTTCTCGGCGACGAAATTCGTCTGATGTAAATCTTATGGAACCCATCTGTGTCACTACCGGGCGCCATCACCACAACGCAAATCAGCGGCCCGGTATTTACGCGAATTACATGACCTGTGCGTGGACACCTAATGCCATACACCTCCTCAAACCTACCGACAAACTGTCGGGTCCCTGATACGCAGTTTGGCTCTTCGTTGTATAAGTAAAAGATTCGAATTACGACGCCACAAAATCAAGCCGTTCCTATCTGATCATCAAAGTTAAGCGCTGTCGTACTTGGCTAAGGACGAAAGAAACTATCCCATGATGTTTCACTGGCAACTAACGCAGCTCGATTAAACCTGAACCATACATAAAAGAAACTGCTACTGTATAGTACACATGGTATCCGAAAGAAATACGCAGTGAGACGAAATGAGAGATCTATTTAAAGACAGTAATCACACCACGAATCGTGATGGTCTCCTCGATATTACAAACGGCGGGGCATGGTTCGTCACAAGGTGTGAGATCACTACAGACGACAATGTGTGCTCTGCAACGTGCTCCAATGCTTGCCTCAAGATCCTCGCGCTCGGTGGGGTTTAAGTCGGAAGTATCCACTACTTCCAAGAGCGCCTGTCATCAATAAAAATGATGTGAGGACCGAATGCGCTCGTTAACAAACGCACTATGGGAAGGAGTACTGTGTCACAGTGTGGCGGTTTTTGTGTATCATCAACATCGACAAGTGCAATGACTATTGATGATACGATACTCTATGGTATTCTGCGGTTTGAATTCACTCTATTTTTTTAGCAGTTGCCTTCATTTGTTTTTGTAAATGACACTGTAAATATTATACACATTTATAATGCATTATTCAAACTACAACTTCTCCCGGATAATTATTTTATTCAAATTTCACAAGAATTCCACCTGACGTAGTGTAATAATGTTGACTGTAAGCTGTGTTTATATCACTAATCTTACACATCGTACATCAGAGCTTTTATAATTTTTGTCTTCGATGGATTTCATTATTCTTAGCAAATTGATCATGAAAAGGAACCACAGAATACCACCCGCACACAACACTGACGTATGCTACCAGAAATATTTTTCTCCATGATTCGTGCGTAGTTTAATTTTGGCCACATACATCAGCAATGAAATCTTGTTCAACAATAAATACCATCAGATCTGTTCTTAGAAAATGCAGCCTGATTCGATTAATTTTTTTTCTTTTATAGATAGAGTTCAGTACCACCGGTGCACATTTATTTCTTACACATCGGAATATTGAAAGTTTGCAGTTTAAAGTAATTTAAATTTGCTGCTGTAATAAAAGTTAAGATTTTCACAATAAATCATTTAAATTGATGCCACGAATAAAAAATTATTAATTTTTTTGCAAATTAGTTTAACACAAACCCATGCTATTTTCAACTAGAAGTACAGACGAAGTTGCTATATAATCGCAACTAACAATGGCTGCGCTTCTTGCAGCTATGATAAAACTATTAATACAAAACTATAATTAAAACAGGAAGTGAATTTTCAATAAATAATCATAAATAGTTTTAACGTATTTGGCTCTACTTGTTTTTATCAGCAAATGAACATAAAAGTACAATAATTTTAACAGACCTCAAATCGATTCGCTTCTTTCGATGTACATTAGAAGAAGACGACAAAAGGGTACCGAAACAAAAGAAAAGAATGACATACATTAACAAAGAACGTGAGACAAATATTGTCTCTGTTTTACATAATTATCATCTTTTTAAGAAATAATTACATAATTGAATGAATAATATTCACACGTTCATATTCCATTCGTAATGAAAAATATATATATCGCGGATGTTGTAACAGTACCATTGAACGGTGAGTGTGCCTTGTTCAAATACGGGATGTTCAAAAAGTCTCTCCCAATGCCTTATGATTGTTAGCCGCGCGTGCCGTATGCCGCAGTGAGTATACAGAAATGAAACTCAGTGTAATACAAGTTATTAATTTATGGAATATTCATTTTTACTTACAGATTTTCACATTAAACATTGAAAGTGTGCCCCCTGTTGTTGAATACACAATCAAATTCGTCTAATCATGTTTCCAAACACAAGCTGTGACATCTCTTCTCTAACAGAAGCAGTGAAAGTGGATATTGCAGTTTTCAGTTCATCTATGGATTTTGGACAGTTTTTATAGACAGTTGCTTTCGCTGCATCCCAGAACAAAAAGTCAGGTGATGTTAGGTCAGATGATCGTACAGGCCAAAGTCCATGTGAGTTTATGCGATCACCAAAAACATCAGCAAGCAGTGACATTGAAACGCGAGCTGTATGCGCGGTTGAACCAGCTTGTTCAAAATAATCGTTCAGTATTTCACTTAACACAAGTTCTCCTATTTATAATTACATAATATCACTGCAGTATCGTTGTGCGTTTATTGTTTCGTTGAAAAATATGGGAACCACGATCCTACGTCTAGAAATTGCAATCCAAAATCCTATTTTCACAGAATGAAATGATTCTTCATGAATACACAATGGATTTGCAGTATTCCACACACGAGAATTTTGCGAGTTCGTCTACCCGGATAAATGGAACCACCCATCATTAGTGAAAAATGTATTATTAAGAATATCCCTCCCATTTAGTTGAACGAAATTTTTGAACCATTGACAATAATACAGTCTCTCGCCGTGATCAGTATTTTTCAGTTCTCGCACGACTGTCACTTTGTATTAGAAAAGTTCTAATTTTTTCCTTACAGCTGTGTGGGCCATTCCGACACTAACATCGATTAGCCGGCCGGGATGGCCGAGCGGTTCTAGGCGCTACAGTCTGGAACCGCGCGACCGCTACGGTCGCAGGTTCGAATCCTGGCTCGGGCATGGATGTGTGTGATGTCCTTAGGTTAGTTAGGTTTAAGTAGTTCTAAGTTCTAGGGGACTGATGACCTCAGAAGTTAAGTCTCATAGTGCTCAGAGCCAACTGAACCAACAAACATCGATTTCCTAGGCGAATTTTCTGACTGACTTGTTCCGACTCATGGACATTTTATCGGAAATATCGTGTAGTTTATCCTCAGACAAAACGCTAAGACGAGCACTTCTCGGTACATCTGTCACTGACCCCGTACTTCGAAATTTGTTAATCAAATGTCGCACAGTATCGCAATGTGGGAGTGTTGTCTCCGCGAAAACTGAATTAAATGTTTGACGAACTGAAACAGTGTATTTACCGCCAGCTTTGAATACCTGTTCCACTAAAAACACACGTTCACCAACGACACTACTGACGCTGGCTGAGATAAACAAAACAGTGGAATGTTGGGGAGTCCACTTGAAGGGAAATAACCCAGGCAGGTGAACAATCACACGGCACGCGCGGCTAACAATCATGCGGAGAGACTTTTTGGACACCCCGTATTTGGAGGTCAATATATCTATACAGCATTATGCTTCCTCAAACCATAACGGTTGGACCACCAATACGATCATATTCGGAATTGTTCCTGGGTGCGTTACGTGTTTCCACCTCTGTGCGTAGGAGGTAAGTTCATCTTTGTCAAAAATGATGGTTGTGGTGGTGGACAAGTTGTAGTATGTGGAGGCATAATGTTGCCTCGACGTACTGACCTCCAAACCTTTAAAAAAAGTTACACTCAGAGGTCAACGTTATTGTGAAACTATATTCCTTTCCCACGTGCATCTTTTCAGGGCTCCATTCGGCCCTGACTTATTTTTATGAACGACAATGCGCGACCACATCGAACAGCGCAGAGAGAGGAGCTCTTTGGGACGAGAAGATATTTGGCGACTGGACGGACCTGCCCCCCCCCCCCCTTTCCCCCGTTTTAAATCCCATCGAGCTAATGTAGGTTGAGGACTGAAGCACGTCCACATGCACCGACGATCCTACATCAGTTGTCAACCACGTTGGTGGAAGGATGGAACACCCTGCCACAAGGACTCCTCGCCAGCGTGTGAGCACGTGGCAGAGCTTACATCGGTGGTGATCACACATTCTAATAAGAACCATGTTCCGCTGTGTGTAATGTTTAGGGGACCGTCATGGAACGCGCTGACTTCAACGTAATAACTGTTGTAAGTTGCTCTCTAAAACTGTTTCTGTCTAAAATTTATTCCAACTTTACAGGACCTAATATGTACTGATCTGTAACTGATCTGAACGCACTTGACTTTGTATTAAATGCGCAACTGAAGTAAATCAATTATTCGCCCTTATCAAAATTTCCGCTTACCTCTCGTCTTGACAACACTGTTGCAGATTTCTCGAAAGCTCAACAGCAAACAGCAACCAGGCAATTAATAAGCTACATTTTTTGTTTCTAGATAAATATCCATATTGTTGCATGTGGTAATGCTCAATAATAAACCGTCTGGTGCGTATGAAATGATATTCCGAGTCAACGACTCTAGGATGAAGTATATATTCAATCAGACTGAGTAACACTTTCTGTGATCTTTACACATAGCACTGGTCTGGACAATACTGTATTTACCAAAGTGAACAATGTTATAAAAAGGGTACGAAGTTATCGGAGAATTTCTTTAAAAATCAAATAGCTTATTCGATTAATATGTTAATCCTTGATTCAGGGAAGTGGGGTGGCCTTTCTCTCAGCTCTAAGCAAGTTAACTAGTTGACAATAATCATTACTAGCTGCGCAGTGCTGCACTCTTACCTCAAACTTCTTCTCTTCAAAAATAATAACATTATACAAAATTTATATTCCTTTCACTTTTCAATGTGCCCATCATACTCATCCTTGCTGTCCTTTCTCTGTCTAACAGATACAAGGGTAGTCCCAAAAGTAAGGTCTATTTTATTATAAGTACAGACTCTGTTTGTGTGGCAGTTGGTCACACTGCTAGGAAGAGTGCTTCACGCGCTGTGTATAAACATGCACACGCCGCGCTGAGGCGCTATCTTGGCATGACAGCCGTTGACAATAGAGCTCCCGTTGGATGTTACTGCCAAGTGCGAAATGCGCATGGTTATTCGGTTTTTGAACGCGATGGGCATTGCGCCGATTGAAATCCATCGCCAATTGACGGAAGTGTGTGGTGAATCGTGCATGGATGCCAAAAATGTACGTAAGTGGTGTAGACAGTTTGCAGCTGGTCGGACCGAAATTCACGACAGACAAAGGAGCAGGAGACCGTCAATTTCTGAGGAAACAGTGTTGAAGGTTGAGCAAAGCATGCGTGAAGATTGGCGGATCACCCTGGATAATCTCTGGACGTTGGTCCCTGAGGTTTCCAGAAGCACCGTTCACAGAGTTTTAACGGAAACATTGAACTATCTGAAGGTGTGCGCAAGATGGGTGCCAAGCATGCTGGCTGAGGACCACATGCGGCAACGAGTTGATGCTTCCCGCGCATTTCTTCACCGCCTTGCAGCCGAACAGGACAACTTTCTGGACTCAATTGTCACTGGTGACGAAATATGGGCATACCACTCTACACCTGAGACCAAGCAATAATCACGCCAATGGCGGCATCCTTCTTCGCCAAAGCCGCGGAAATTCAAAGAAAAAATCTGCCGGTAAAGTCATGACAACCGTTTTTTGGGATCGGAAAGGAGTATTGTTGGTCGACTTTACGCCCACTGGGACCACAATTAACGCTGACAGGTACTGTGAGACTCTGAAAACACTCAAGCGGGCAATTCAGAACCGGAGAAGAGGAATGCTGAACAAGGGCGTACACATTTTCCATGACAACACTTGCCCACACATCGCTCGGCAAACCGTTGCTCTCCTGTAACAGATTCATTGGAACATAATTACCCACCCACCCCATAGTCCTGAATTAACGCCCAGTGACTATCACCTATTCGCTAGGTTAAAAGAACATTTGGCCGGAAAGCAATTCAGCTCCGATGAAGAGGTGAAAGAAGAGGTTCATAACTTTCTGAACAGCATGGCGGAGAGGTGGTATGACATGGGCAAACAAAAGCTGCCACAGCGTCTACAAAAATGCATCGACAGAAATAGTGATTATGTTGAAAAATAGCTAAATGTTCAAGCTGTAAACTGATGTAATCCATTGCAGAAATAAACAGGTCTATGTACATATAAAAACAGAGGAGACCTTACTTTTGGGGTTACCCTCGTATATCACAAGTCCACGCAGCACTACTAAATACCTCCATCATCAGGCACACTTCAACTAAGAAAGCATAAGACTGCGCAGAGGCAAAGACTTTGCCACGACGAGACCAAAGATTCATAAAATTTTCTCGGGCTTCCAGCCGCGTCAGGTGATCAAAATCCAACGAGTTTTCGACCGAGCTCTCCTCAGTCATTGTCAAGTGGTAAGATTTTATTAATTCATATCGCCGCGAAACCATGCATTCACACAAGGCCAAAGATTGTTTAACAGTAACGTAACTTGCTCCCTGGATATCGATGACCTACAAAAATCAAGTGACATGACCACCTTACACTGTCTATGAGTAAGTGATTTTTGTTCACCCCACTGCATGTTTCTTTCGTTTATCTTCTGTAGTATACTGTATCAGTGCTTTCTAGGCATAGTCCAAATTTCATCTAGCTATGCATACCAGAGCTTTATAACCTAACAGAGAAATAATGGAAACAGTTGACTAATTTTTGTAATTACGGTAACTGCCGAAAATAGCTGGAAAACTATCAAAAGAAGTAAATAAAGAACTGAAAATGGCTTGAGTACTTTTAGTAACCGAAAGAGAGTTTTCTGGACTGAACAATCAATGTGGGTCTAAATGATTATATGCAATCAGAGTGTTCTATATGAGTGTGACATGGTTGTATAGTGCGATAACCAATCAGAAAATAAGTGTGCATAAGGGGGAAAATGGAGAGCTGAAAAGTGAGAATTAGTAGAATGAACAAGAAAACCAATTAATAAAAGAACAGAGTAGAAGATCCAGTGATTTTAATGTAATGATAAGTAAAAGTCGGTCGGAACAAGCATAAAGGGGATATAGCTCCAGATGTACCATGAAATATGTTTGCTGTGTTGTAAGAGAGGGGATAACACCGATACGACGACCGAATGGGACATGGGCTCATAAAACAATTCGAATAAATTCAAGAGCAAACGGTACTCGCAGCGCTGAAGACCGTAATGTATGGAATTACTTGGAGAAGGCCTTTGTTCCGGTACTGGATATCAATTTGTTTCTTTTTTTAACTTTGCTTTCAGCAAAACACAATGCACTTCTTATTTCTGAATATCCAAGCGTGTTTCGGCACGTAAGTATCGTCTACTGAGGGTCTGATTTATTTTGCTTTAACTGCGCACATGACACTACAGGAAATGTAAAAACGGATTTGTACAGGACAGCTTGTTTTTATAACTTTGTTCATGTCACCAGCAATGAAGCCGGAAGAATTGGTATAAAATGGTTTTAACTTAGAAATATCTTTTACGGAATTGCAGTGTGAAAAGTCGTGTACTTACGCCTTCCGTCCTGTTGAGCGTCTTTGGTGTGTTTTCTTTCTTGTCTGTAATTACAGGCACTGTTTCTCGCGCCATCTTATACTTCATTCTCACTTGCTATTACACAGTTGTTAAGACAAAAACGTGAGTTAGAACACTTACGTCACCATTTTCATCAGACTTTACGTTATTATCAACATTCACTTGCGCATTGTTTTGTTTCTGTTGTCGCGAGGAGAGAGAGAGAGAGAGAGAGAGAGAGAGAGAGAGAGAGAGAGAGAGAGAGAGAGAGAGAGATGACATTTGATACACTATGTTTTCTTTGAGGAAGTGTCCTTGTATAATGCAGTGTTACAAGTTGTAGTTTGTTGCTTATTGTTCCGTATTTGTTCAAAACTTTGTTTCTTTATATTATTGAATTGGCATGTGCTAGTTGTCGTCAATTGTAAGCTGTAACAGAGGCTTTTTTGCCTTCTCTGAGTACATTGAGATCTGTTTCAGTGTTTTGTGCGCGATGGTTTCCCTCCGTGAGATGATCTGCAAAAGTGGAGTGGGTAAGGCCCTGAGATGTTCAGAATACGTAGTTTTAAATCAGCTACATGTTCGGCCTATGTAGACAGACTGGCTTGATTTTTACTTGCAGATCTGGATGAACAGGCATCAATGACGGCTGGCAGCCATCCGAAATTTATTTAAATATATTCGCTGGATGCGAATACCCAGGCATCAGCTATGTTGGGTATAGATGTACTATGTGTCAGTGACACACGAATATTTGTGCCAGCCCATGACTCGAACCCGGAGTTTCTGCTCATTGCGAACGGTCGCCTTAACCGTTTCGAGTATCCGTGCACACCTTCAAGGTCAAGCTAATCTTCCTGATATCACACCGTCAACATCCCTATAATATAGCCTTTAAAATCATCTGACCGGTACACGTTTTCATATGCCATAATACAGCTGATGCCGTGATGTTCCCATTCAGCGAATTTAATTCGAACTGAGATCGGCATGAGATACAAGTTAACTCAAAGATTCCAACTTCATTACATATGTTTGTGGAGGCACTGAGATTTTCGTTTGTGCTGTATGATACTTGTATTCCTTGTTTCTCCAGTATGTTTTTGTTGCTGTATGTTAGTATGTGCTACGCAAGATTAACACTGTTGTATGACCAGCTTGTCATGTCGGCAGTATTGTAAATGCGACTTTTCAATGCGTCACCTGCTACCCGTGCTCGCATGATTCTATCGTTCGCGGGGCAGCTGACCGTTCACGCGACTCCTCGCAAATCGATACTCGTATCGTATGGCAGGCAGATTGCTTGCTCAGCCGGCGAACCTCCCATCCCGCCAGAATGCGGGACGCCATCAGATATGCTCCATGTATTTCTTACGAGGGAAATTTTCCGTCGCACCTCCCTTAAATTTAGTGGTAAAAGGCCCATTGAATAGCCTGTCGAAAACTGAACATGAAAATACGAAGTCGTACTGAGCTGTGAAAAAAAAAAGCAAAATAGAATCAGTGAACGGTTGAACTGAAGATGCGCAACATCGAACGAACTGCAAGAATCACGCCGTCGTGGTAGTGTGGTCAAGGTGCTGGAATGCCCCATTTTTTTCCCCACAAGATTATAAATTTTTCCGTCCAGTCTTTGACGTGTCTGTTCTTCTTCTGTAGTCTTGGTAGTTGACATACAATACCTTGGTTATAGAATTTGAGTCATGTGGTAAGAACAATTATCTTCACAAGTAAATGTGATGAATAATGACAACAGGTGAGATGCCGCATAGATAAACGGGTGTGAACTACGTAACAACAAGGGAACTGAATAGTCAAAACTTCCAAAACGGAAGAGGGGCTGCTGCGATGTGGAGTTTCCCTTGTTAGCGGATGCCGCGACAATTCGAACTGCTCATGGAAGCACGCTTCTTGTGTCAATAGATGGTGGGTATTATTGTAAGAACAGCAGAGAATTTCAGATTACGTAGGCTCTGCATTCTATACATTGTCTATTGTCTGAAAGAAGCATCCGTTGTGCTACAATTCCTACTACGAACTTCAAGCAGTGGTTTGTCAACAATACCTTAAAATTCCGTTTATGCCATCAAGTGTTTGAAATTCCCGCTGTCTACTGCAGTACCTCCTTTATAAATGTGCAGGTCGTAACAACGCGATTTTGTAAATCCTTTTGGGTCGTTGTAGCTTGGGCGTAGACATCACCTTTCAGCTCACACGCAGGGGAAAAGTTCAGTGATGTCAAACCAGACGAACGTGTAGTCTAACTGATAAAGCCTTTACCTTGTACCCAGTGACTAGGATAGACCAGAGTGAGCACTTTCCTAGACAGAAGCGTGTAGTGAGCCGAACATCTATCGTATTCCAACCCCTGTCTCACCTATCATTTTACCTTCTACAGCTCCTTAAATCACAACAGAAGGTAATCCTTATTGTCTTAACACATATCATTTCATCCTCAATTTTTCTCCATGTTTCTCCTCTGGTGTTCCACAGCACATGAATCACTTCTACATAATGCTGTGTTACACACGTATAAAATGAGAAATTTGTTCCTCAAATTAATGTCGATGTTTGTCTCTAGCCGAGTTCTTCCGACCACTAAGATCCTCTTTATGCTAGTCTGCTTTTTTGTGTTCTCCTCGCTTCGTCCAGCATGTGTCACTTAGCTACCAAGGTAGCAGAATTTCCTCACTTCTAATATTTCGTAGTCATCAGTTTTGATGTTAAGTTTATTGTTGATATCATTTTACTTTCATTTGCCTTTGTGTGATTTACTCTCAGGCAATGAACAATACTCGTGAAGTTGTTCATTTCACTCTATTGGTCCTGTAGTTCTTCACTTTCCCCGAAACAGCTATGCCAACAGTGATTTTTATCACTAATATCCTTTCATCCTGAATTTTAGTCCCAATCTCGAACCATTACTCTATTTATATTGTCACTTCTTCAAATTTAGACTGAACAGTAGGGGTGAAAGAACAATTCTCGCTTCACCCTTTTTAATTCGAGCACTTCCTTCTTGGTATTCCAATCCCATTATCCCCACCTGGTTCTTGCACAAATTGTGTATTAACACTATTTCTATACACGTTACATCCATTATTCGGAAAGTTTCGAAAATGTTGCCTTATTTTACATTGTCAAATCATTTTTTAAGGTGACAAACCCTATAAAATTCACTCAAATTTTCTTATGACCAGTTTCATAATCCAGTACGACGCCAGAACTGCCTCTCTAGTGCCAGAAGAGAATTTAAAAGAGACGTTTAAAAATGATATTGACAGAAAGTGAAAAACTGCATAGCAATAGAGACTAGAGCAGAAATTCAAACCTTTCGTAGCATGCATGACTATTGGGGAAAGTGAGGCCCCTACACGTAATTAGCAGTGTCTTTTTGAAAGAAGAGAAGCCACTTGTACGAATTTTGTGAGATCAGATGGCAAACCATTACTAAGAACGGAAAGGAAGGCCGAAATGTGGAAGGCCTACGTACAAGATGTAACGAAGGGAACGAACTTGACAAATGAATTGCGTAAAGGGAAGAATTAGTAGATAGTGGTGGGATAGGAGTTCTGATACTAGGAAACAGGGACAGAACACTGAATTAGCTGACTGAAAACCATGGACCTGGGGTAGACGACATTCCATCAGAATTACTGAAATCTTTGATACACCATACCAGCACCAAACCACCTCATATGCGACATTCTAAACACCCTCGTACTTCAAGAAGACTGTAATTGAAGAACGTAGTTATTCTAAACCCAAAGAAAACAGGCGCTGACAAGGAACGGCTGTGAACAAACCATTAGTTAATAAATCATATTTGCAAGATATGGATTACTTGTACAGAATTATTGAAATACTTGGATGAATTACCCACGACAGAACTATTACTTGCGATGTATAAAATACATCAGACAGGCGAAATACTCTCAGACTTCAAGAAGAAAGTAACAATTCCAGTTCCGAAGGAGGCAGATGCTGACAGGTGGAAATACTACCTAACCACCAGTTTAATATCTACACCCTACATCTACATGGGTACTCCACAAACCGACACTTAAGTGCCTGCAAGAGAATTCATCGAACCACCTTCACAATAATTTTCTATTATTCCAGTCTCGAAAAGCACATGGAAAACATCAACACCTATATCTTTCCGTGCGAGCTCTAATTTCCCTTATGTTATGATGATGATCGTTTCTCCCTATGTTGGTCGGTGCCAACAAATATGTTTTCGCATTCGGAGGAGAAAGTAGGTGATTGAAATTTCGTAAGAGAATTCCGTCGCAACGAAAAACGCCTTTCTTTTAATGAAGTCCATCCCAAATCCTGTATCATCTCAGTGACACTCTCTTCCCTATTTCGCGATAATACAAAACGTGCTGCTTTTCTCTGAACTTTATCGATGTACTCATTTAATACTATCTGTTAAGGATCCTAGACCGCGTAGCAGTACTCCAAAAAAGGACGGATAAGCGTAGTGTAGGCAGTCTCTTTCTTAGCTCTGTTAGGTCTACATTTTCTAATTATTCTGCTAATAAAACGCAGTCTTTGATTTGCCTTCTCCACACCATTTTCTATGTGTTGTTTCTAATTTAAGTTGTTCGTAATTGTAATTCCTAGGTATTTAGTTGAATTTTAGGGCCTTTAATTTTGAAAAAAGTTATCGTGTAATCGAAGATTAACGGAATCCTTTCAGCACTCATGTGGATGACCCCATACTTTTCATTGTTTAGGGTTAATTGCCAAAGTTTTGCACCATGCATATATCTTTTCTAAATCAGTTTTCCATTTGTTTTTATTTCTGATGACTTTACCTTACGATAAACAACAGTATCATCCGCAAACAACCTAAGATGGATGCTCAGATTGTCTCCTAAATCGCTTATGTAGATAAGGAACAGCAGAGGTCCTATAACACTATCTTGGGGAACGCCAGAAATCACTTCTGTTTTACAGACTTTTCTTCAGTTACTACGAACTGTAACCTTTCTGACAGAAAATCACGAATCCAGTCACATAAGTGAAACGATATTCCATTTCACTACAAGCCGCTTCTGTTGTACAGTCGTGATAGCAAAATAGTAGCACAATTTATCTGCAGAAGAATACAGACACTGGTAGAAAGTGACCTCAGGAAACATAATTTTGTGTTCCAGAGATAACAGGAACACGCGAGACGATGTTGAGCATACGAATTATCTTAGGAGATGGGTTGAAGAACACACCTACTTCCGTATCAGTAGATTTAGAGAAAACTTTGGACAGTGATGACGAGACTATACACTGAGGTGTTTATTTGTATTTAGGCGAGTCTTGCGAAAAGGTTTCCAACATGAATCAATGTGGGACATACGAAGAACGTATTTGTTAGAGCAATGCGTCGAAATTTGGCGTTAATAGACGACCGACGCGAGTGCCTTCGCTAACAGCACGACATCACCCGCAGCATCTCTCCTGGCTTTTGATCATTTAGGTTGGACCCTACGCAACTGGGAAACCGTGGCCTGGTCAGATGAATCCCATTTTAAGTTGACAAGAGCTGATGGTTGGGTTCGAGTGTGGGCCAGACTCCGCGAAGCCATGGACCCAAGTTGTCAACAAGGCACTGTGCAAGCTGGTGGTTGTTCAATAATGGTGTGGACTGTGTTTAAATGGATTGGAATGGGTCCTCTGGTCCAACTGAACTGATCATTGGCTATAAACGGTTGTACTCGGCTAGTTCATGACCTCAGTGACGGAATTTTTTTAGATGATAATGTGCCATGTCAACGGCCCACAATTGTTCGTGAGTGGTTTGAAAAACATTGTGGACAGTTCGAGCGAATGATTTGCCCACCCAGATCGCTCCACATGAATGCCATCGAACATTTAGAGGACATAATCGAGAGGCCCTCTTCATGCACAAAATCCTGCACTGCAAACACTTTCTTAATTATGGACGACTATAGAACCAGCGTGGCTCAATATTTCTGTAGGGGACTTGCAACGACTATATGAGTCCATGCCATGACGACTTTCTGCTCGACGCCGGGAAAAATGAGGTCCAACACGATATTAGAAAGTATCCCGTTAGTTTTGTCGCCTCAGTGTCCCTCTTCAAGAGTATAAAAGGAGGCAGGGATGAAATACAGGGAGCGAGAAATCGTCTACAACGTGTACAAAAAGCAGACTGAAGTCGTAATATTCGAAAGATTTGAAAGAGAAGCTGTATCTGAGAAGAGTGTGAGAAAGTATGGTAACCTGTGATTGTGACGCAAAAACTGTAGTGGGTCCCGGTTACTGTTCGAGTTTAGCCAATGAGAAACGACTTGCTCGCTGTATGAAAAAATTGGTATTTCCAGTCACAAGAGTCACCTACAGAGTTTAGCTTATAATTTTACTGTGTAGACTCATCGAAAACATAAATTTAATGTTGAAAAAGAAAGAGCAGGTAACGACTGATTACAACTTCTCTTATCTAGACACCCGGATAAATCTATGACGAAATTTGAAGGTGTATCTCATGCCCGAGACCAGGGAATGAGTCATAATACAATCTTGAAATATTTTGATCTGTTTTCCAGTCTAATGGAAGGCAACGATTTGCTCAAAAAACAAGGAGAATGAGATGGTACTTCAGTTAAACAACCGACCAGGCACTGTTATAAATGAGAGAATATCGAAGGTAGTTCCTGTAGTCACGTCGCCTGAAGAAGGGAGAAACTGTTATTGTCTTGCATGCGACAATCCTGAAGGAATGTTTCATCCTTCGTTTGCTGTAATAAAGGTAGTTAGACAACAGAACGGAAGGACAACATCCCACCTGGTAGTAAAATAATAATTCAAAGAAATCTCCCTACATGAAAGCTGAGATTTTTTTCCAGCGGCTAAGAGATCACTTTATTCCTCGTAAAGCCCTCGGAAATGCTTTGCTAATTCTGAATGGTCGCACTTCACACTCTTACTCTGTACATATGTTGGAGTTTGCTCAGATAACTAATTTCGTTTTAGTTTGCTTCACCAGTCACTCAACACATTACCTGCAGCCACATTACCGGTCTGTATTTAAATCTTTAAACCATTCTTTTTACAGCGCCGCGGCAAAACGGCAAAGGAATCATGCACAGGTTTGATGCGGCCCACCACGAATTCCTCTGCTGTGCTAACCTCTTCATCTCCGAGTAGCACTTGCAACCTACGTCCTCAATTATTCGCTGTATGTATTCAAATCTCTCTCTTCTTCTACAGTTTTTACCCTCTACAGCTCCCTCTAGTACCATGGAAGTCTTCCCCTCATGTCTTAACTCATGTCTATCATCCTGTCTCGTCTCTTTGTCAGTGTGTTCCTCATATTTCTTTCCTCTCCGATTCTGCGCAGAACCTTCTCATTCCTTATCTTATCAATCCACCTAATTTTCAACATTCGTCTGTAGCACCACATCTCAAATGCTTCGATTCTTTTCTGTTCCGGTTTTCCCACAGTCCATGTTTCACTGCCATACAATGCTGTACTCCAGACGTACATTCTCACAAATTGCTTCCTCAAATTAAGGCCGATATTTGATAGTAGACTTCTCTTGGCCAGGACTGCCATTTTTGCCAGTGCTAGTCTGCTTTTGATGCCCTCCTTTCTCCGTCTGTCACTGGTTAGTTTACTGCCGAGGTAGCAGAATTCTTTATCCCCATCTACTTCGTGATCATCAATCCCCACTCAGGATAGCAATGTCATCAGCGAATCGTATCACTGATATCGTTTGACCTTGAATTTTAATTCCGCTCATGAACCTTTCTTTTATTTCTATCATTGCTTCCTCGATTACGGATTGAACAGTAGGGGCGAAAGGCTACGTCCTTGTCTTACACCCTTTTTAATACGAGCACTTCGTTCTTGGTCGTCTACTCATATAATTCCCTCTTGGCAGTTCAACATATTGTATATGACTCGTCTCTCCCTATAGCTTACCCCTACTTTTTTCAGAATTTCGAACTTCTTGCACCATTTTACATTGTCGAAGGCTTTTTCCAGGTAGACAAATCCTATGAACGCGTCTTGATTTTTCTTTAATCTTGCTTCCATTATTAACTGCAGCGTCAGAATTGCATCTCTCGTGCCTTTACCTTTCCTAAAGCCAAACTGATCGACATCTAGCGAATCCTCAATTTTCTTTTCTATCCTTCTGTATATTATTCTTGTAAGCAACATGGCTGCATGAGCCGTTAAGATGACTGTACGATAATTCTCGCACTTGTCAGCTCTTCCCGTCTTCGGAATTGTGTGGATGATGCTTTTCCGAATGTCAGATGGTATGTCGCCAGACTCGTACCTTCTACACCCCACCGTGAATAGTCGTTTTGTTTCCACTTCGCCCAATGATTTTAGAAATTCTGACGGAATGTTTTCTATCCCTTCTACCTTATTTGATCTTAAGTCCTTCAAAGCTCTTTTAAATTCTGATTCTAATACTGGATCCTCTATCTCTTCTAAACCGTCTCCTGTTTCTTCTTCTATGAAATCCGACAAATCTCCCCCCCCCCCCCCCCCCATAGATGCTTTCAATGTTTTCTTTCCACCTTTCTCTCCTCCGCATTTAACAGTGGATTCCCGTTGCACTTTTAATGTTGTCACCCTTGCTTTTAATGTGACTTTCCTGTATGCTGAGTCTGTCCTTCCGACAAATATTTCGTTTCCGTTGTCTTCACATTTTTTCTGCAGCCATTTCGTCTTAGATTCGCTACACTTCCTATTTATTCCATTTCTCAGCCACTGGTATTTCTGTATTCCTGAGTTTCCGAGAACGTTTTTGTACTTCCTCCTTTCACCGATCAATTGAAGTATTTCTTCGGTTACCCATTGTTTCTTCGCAATTACCGTCTTTGTGCCTGTTTTCCTACCCAACTTCTGTGATGGCCCTTTTTAGAAATGTCCATTCCTATTCAACTGTACTGGCTACTGAGCTATTCCTTATTGCTGTATCTATAGCATTCAGAACACTAACCGTATCTCGTCATTTCTTAGTACATCCGTATCAGACTTCTTTGCATATTGATTCTTCCTAACTAATGTCTTAAACTTCAGCCTACTCTTCATCACTACTAAATTGTGATCTGAGTCTATATCTCCTCCTGGGTACACCTTACAATCAAGTATTTGATTTCGGAATCTTCCTTTATCACCCGGCTTTTTCCATGTATACCTCTTCTAATGTTCTAATATGTGTGATTTCTTAAGGGACCACACAGCAGACCTCATCGGTCCCTAAGCATACACGTTACTTAAACTAACTTATGCTAAGAACAACACACACACACCCATGCCCGAGGGAGGACTCGCACCTCCGGCGGGGGGGAGCTGCGCAGTCAGTGACATGGCGCCTGTAACCGCGCGGCCACTCCGCGCGGTTTGTGATTCTTAGAGTATTCGCTATTACTACCTGAAACTTGTTGCTAGAATGATTATAATTTCGCGGGCTTCTTTCTGAGTGCTGGGATAAAGCAGCAACGTCAGTGAATGCCATGAGCGACAGGGATTTATCCCTTTAATCCAGACGCAGTACCAGACTACGTACTCACAACGGATTCAGCTAAACTTGCAGGCAGTGAAACTATCAACTCACTAGACCAAAGATGTGATGAAAGAACGTAGTTACCTGAGCCTCAGTCCACTACTAGAGCAGACGCTCCTACTACAGCAGACAAATGTTGCGAAACATTCCCTGAAAAAGAGCACTATCAGCTGAGCCAGTTTCCTCTAGTAAAGCAACAATATGTGACCTGTGTCTTTCAAGGAAACATACCAAATCATATCAACAAAAATACTTAACAAAATTTCGCCTGTATTAGACAGAGACAAAATCCAAAATAACAGATACAGAAAAACTGCAGCTACAAGTCTGACATCATAAGAAAACGTAAAAAAGTTAAATTTGAGACTTGATGAGAGCAGAGGAAAAGCTGGTTACTCGAAAAAAATCGTAAACAGGTTTTGAACGAGGGGGAGGCTAAACTGAGGTCAGACAGTTCATACTCATCAGAGGAAGTCCAGTACAAGTGATGGTCTTTATGATGAAGAGGAAGAGTGTGTTGGTTGTCGGGTGAATTACCTAAAAACAAAGGAAGTGTGCAATTGGATTGAGAATGTCAGGCGCAAGCGTTGACAACACAAATCCTGCACATCATATAAGTTTAAGTTTCAGTTTTATTTAAAATTGTGTGATTCCCTATAACTTTCTCTACAAAACTTACTTGTAACATATAGTTCTATAAAAACATGTTAAGGATATTGAATACTCTTTTAATACGATTTCCTTTTCGGTTTTAAAGTGTTTGTCAGCTGGTCACCTGTCCCTTGTGTGTCTGACAACCTAACCTTGCTACAAAGTACTTCAGCCATGTTTCATACTAACAAAACAATTTGTTGTTAATATGAAACTCGGTCTAACTTCATGAACGAAGTCTATTTTTATGAATATATAAAGCAATATCTGTAAATTTTCCAGTGTTTTTCGTGTGCTAGGGTTTTGTATTGCATTTGAAAAAATCCTTGCCATCTATGTTTCATCCTTTTGTATATATACAAAAAATCGAAACACCAAAAAATAATTAATGTAGACAAATGAAATTTCGGGAATACCTTTGACAAGGTAACATATTTAAGTGATTGAAATGCTGGTACATTAATGACCATTGGAACCGCCAGAATGTTGAATCCAAGGATGCATATGTGCATACATTGTGTTGCACAGGTGCATGATGTCAGTTTGTGGGATGAAGTTTCACGCCTGTTGCACTTGCTCAGTCAATAAGCGTTCGGTTAATGCTGATTGTTGATGATTCTGGAGGTGTGTTCCGATGATAGTCCATATTTCTCCATTGGAGAAAGATCTGATGTTCGAGCAGACCAAGGCAACAGGTCGAAACTTTGTAGAGCATACTGGGTTACAACAGCGGTATGTGGGCGAGCGTTATCCAGTTGGAAAACAATACCTGGAATTCCGTTCATTAACGGCAGTACAAGAGGTCGAACTACCAGACTGACGTACAATTTGTTGTCAGGTTGTGTGGGATAACCAAGGGAGTGCTCCTGCAGTCATACGAAATCGCACCACAGAGCATAATTTTAGGTACAAGTCCAGTCCGTCTAGCACACAGCCAGGCAGGTTGCAGAGCCTCAATTGGCCTCCTCGTAAGTAACACACGGCCGTCGCTGGCACCTAGGCAGAACCAACTATCATCAGAAAACACAACAAATATCTACCTTGTCCTCCAATGAGCTCTGGCATGACACCACCAAAGATGCAAAAGGCGCAGGTTTGGAATTAGTGGAATATAGAGTGTCAGATTCGGAGCGGTCCTTGAAATAATCGATTTTTAACAATTCGTTGTGGCATTATTGTGCCAACTGCTGCTCAGATTGCTGCTGTAGATGCAGGACGATGCTTCAAAGCCATACGTCAAACACCATGGACATCCCGTCCGGAGCCCGATCTTCTTGCGTCCATACACTCTCGCGACCACCACTGCCAGCAGCCATGTACACTGGCTACATTTCTGCCCAGTCTTCTGCAATATCGCAGAAGGAACATCCACCTTCTCGGAGCCCTATTACATGACACCGTTAAAACTCAGTGAGTTGTAGAAAATGGTGTCTTTGTGCCTTAAAGGCATTCTTGACGAACATCGAGTCCAGCCTCAAAGATAACAAACGCTCATGACCGTTACAGCGTATAGTTAAAGCAAACCTGATTTGCACACTCATAGTCGCGCTACCAGCTCCGCTCTTACGCGACTGGCATGGAATATGCATAGACATCTTTACGTGGAGAAATACGACTACAGTACCAACTTTCGTTTACATTGCACAATTCCCGCGATTTTGTTGCCATCAGTGTGTGTTTATAATATACAAGAAACTACTAACGAATTCATAAATAGTGACGTTCGTCCGCTTATCGTGCTTACGTTCAAATGGCTCTGAGCACTATGCGACTTAACTTCTGAGGTCATCAGTCGCCTAGAACTTAGAACTAATTAAACCTAACTAACCTAAGGACATCACACACATCCATGCCCGAGGCAGGATTCGAACCTGCGACCGTAGCGGTCGCTCGGCTCCAGACTGTAGCGCCTAGAACCGCACGACCACTCCGGCCGGCCGTGCTTATGTAATCAAGCATGATTTTACCCATTCTACCAGGAATGAAAAATAATAGCTTTTTATCCATTTAGCTAAGTAGAAAAAGCACACCATACTATATAGTTCTATTCCCTTGCAGCGCCATCTACCGTTATGGAAATGATGTGTGCTTATCTACAACTATGCTTTTTCCCTGTAGATGGCCTCAGTGGTTCGATCTAGTTCGCTGAAGTAGTAGATTAACAGATTATTTCATTACTGTACTTCCATTTTTTAATCGTTGACATGTCGTTATCAGTATCACCTTACTCTATATATGGCGGACTTTATATTTTTCCGGCAAACTTACGTACCTAATCGTTGTTTCAACGAATATTTTAGGCCATTAGAATGTAAGTTTGCTGCACTGAGCAGATGATCTGTGATAGCAAGATTGTTCATATTTGTACACATTGGAGCGATGTAATACAGTGACGTCTATTTATTCTACAATTTTAACCTAGGGTTTTTGAAATGGTTTTGTATCTTCTTATATGTATTAACTTTTAAATAAAATATTTAATTTGTGAAATCTGATGCAACTCTCAATTTTCGCACCTAAACTGTTTCAAATGGCTCTGAGCACTATGGGACTTAACATCTGAGGTCATCAGTCCCCTAGAACTGAGAACTATTTAAGCATAAGTAACCTAAGGCGATCACACACATCCATGTCCGAGACAGGATTCGAACCTGCGACTGTAGCGGTCGCGCGGTTCCAGACTGAAGCGCCTAGAGCCGCTCGGCCACAGGGACCGGCGCACCTAAATTGAGCCATTCTTAAGTATAAGCGCGCATGGTACATTTGTTCATGAGACTATAGTAGATCTAAAGGCGTTATCCACATATATGGTTCTTCATATGTGCAACACTTCGTTAATCGGATTATTTAAGTAATACGATTGTTTATCTCGTACTGTAATTTTTATCTGAAGTCTGTCAACTTTGGATTTGTGCTAACAGTAACATAGCGTAATCTATTGGAAGTAACATTAATGTACCTTTTGATGCAGTTGGAGTTCGTATGAAGAACGGTAGATGGGCATTGATACCACTACTCGGTTTCGTTATCATGACAAATAAGTTTCATTTCCTAAATTTGTGTGAATGGAATCATATTTTTAGCGAGTTTATCTCTTCTTACAATTTTGACAATCGTAGTTTTGACGTATATATTTAATTTGTTATTATCATCTGACAAACAATGTTCAGATATCTTCACTTGTTGTAATTATTTAAATTGGTTTTATCAATTACCATCACTGTATAGATTTTTTGTAATTTGATATATTCCTTATGCTTGTATTGTAATTACTCCACTACTTTACATAGAGGGCGCTTATTGCAACGTGGCGCCACCTCATGTTGTCTTCCTGTAGTGTTGACCTATAATCACTTCACGATAGAAATCTCCCAATTGCAGTACTTCTACTTATGGCATGTATCGGTTAGAAAAACGGTATGTTATGACTTTGAATTTTAATTTCAGACATCTGCATTTGTTGTAACTATGTTTTACTGTCAATTTTGTCGTTTGTTAAAGCAGTTGTTGTTTATGCCCTGTCTCTTGTATTTGTTTTAGCATCGATGATGACTGGTATCAGTCGAAATCGATTTACAACAAGATAAATAAATTACGTTTCCGCAACTGGTTGCTACATTCTTTATAATTCTTCTTATACTTTCTTGGCCGTATATTTCATGCATAACGAATTTCGTCAACGTAAATTATAGGGATGTGTGAAGCATAACGGGCTAGTCGAATTCTGGTCAACGGTCCTTGCAATATTGTGTGATTTCTAAGCAATGTAACTGTATGTTATGGTACAACGTGATAAAAATCTGTTCACCCTCCACGCAGTGCTCTGTACTGGGACAGATGTACCGCCTTCCCGTTTCTTTATCAAGAAGCAGCAATTAAATCCAAAGATAAGTGCTTCGCTAACAGTCTTAGCGCAATTCCAACATTTATGCAAATTTAGAAATGCAGTGGTGGTGAATGCAGAATACTCAAGGTAGCTGTATTCTATAAAACGTGGAATTTACAGAAAGAAATTCACTGAGCCTTCCTGATACGAAGTGAAAGAATTTCTTGACGCTCACTTACGAAAATATAGAAATTCTCTTAACAAAGTGATTCCAGAATTGTTAACTGAAAATTACTTGTTTGATTCAGCGTGTATTATTGGAAAACGAGTAAAATTATTTAGAAGTTTTATTTGAAAACGATAAAATAATTTTCTGAGGTCAAAGTATTAACAAAAACACAATTTTCACTACATTCAAGGTTACCAAATCTGCTTCCGATCATTCCAAATTATTAAGAATTGCACAGTGTTTCAATTATTATAACTGCTGCGTAGCATGTACAAACACAATAACGTCTTCACCCCATCACGTTCGTACTGTATCCTGAATGGAATCGGACGACGACACATCAGACACGCTGCAAGATGCATTTTCCTGATGTTAGGATTCTTTTTCAATGTGCCACATTTTTACAAGTGATGGTACTGCTGAAAACTAAAAAAAATACGCCGAAAATAAATTCCTGCTGAGCTACAGGCATATTTTCCGCATATATATGTCGGAAGATTCGCTGCTTCACATCCTACATTTGAAGTCTGTGACGTCTACCGCAATCGCTTTTCACGGTTACGAATACTTTTGTGTCTGCAACTCCTTGTAACATCCTTCACATTTCTTAAAGAAAGAATTCGGTGCTGATGATGCCGTTCGGAGAACAGGGCGTGTGTCACTCAATTAGCGCCCGCCACTAGCTAGACCACAACGCAAAACGATGTTAGCCGTTTTCTTCCGAGGATAATAGGAGTATATTTCACTGGTTACGTTACTGCCTTGAAGTTTTATAAGCCATCACCTAGCTACAAATAATCTTCGCTTCGATCCGAAATTCAGTTGCACTCACCTCTTAGAACGCTTCTGCTAAAGAAAGGCTTAGCCCCGTATTTAATATTACGTCAAAGCAGACTCTCCACCTCTTTCACTCTCTCTCTAACGTCGGTTGCAGCTGTCACTAACGAAACTCTCGCTGTGCTTTCTTTCGCTTTTACATCGTGACTTCTGAAACCAGAGGGCTTACAACTCCAATTTGATACACAACGCTATTCTTAGATCACGTTATCATGTTATTCTTATTCAAATGTTTCCATCAATAACTCAAATTGTAAGACTTCCAGTAGCAGAAAATGTCGTCGTCGGTACAGAGAAACAGCTTTTCTTGTAATCCGCTATCAAACGTAGTGGAAGCGGATTTGATAGATGAGCTTCACTGCGTTGAACTATCAATAACAATGAACATCACACGACGCATTGTCAACGCTCACCCTTATAGTCGCTTTGGCATATCCCATGAAAACAACCGAACGAAAATAATCTATTTATTTTGTTGTTGCAAAACAGTCAATCCATTCAGGATGTTCCATAAAGCTTCTTTTAGCCGTCTAGTTTCCAAACTTATTTAGACGGCTGAAAGGTGTTTTATTTGACATCCTGTATCGAACAGCCGAGTCCCACAACTTCTGAGTGAAGCCAGCATGCAGTACTTTAATTAGCTGAACTAAAGCAGTGCTACAGTACACCACAAGCGTGTGGCCCAACCTACAGGTGTAAGTGAAGATATATCTCATGGGGTATGCCAAAGCGAAAATAAGCGTTATACACGTTCCTTTAATTATGTACTGAGTGCAGTAATTTTTCTTTTCATACTTGAAACTGGTTCATACATTCTTGTGGACTAAGTTGTTCGAGGTGCATTTATGTACAATAATTAAGCTGACTTATCGCTGGGATAGGTCTGCTATCACTTAAATTGCCGACCCCATCAGAAACCCCGGACATCAAGAGTCAAACTGGGTTGTTTTCACGGACACACACACACACACACACACACACACACACACACACACACAGTCTGTAGATATGATAAACTGGCTGATGGTGACGATGTACCGCGGGGCGAGAACATGAGTGAAAGGGGGGTGGGGGGTTAGTTCCTCGATTGGGTTTCAGAGCCCGACAAAGCCTAGAGGAACACGCCCCCTATCGATCACCAGCTTATGTTTAAACGTAGTACTCATTTGCAGTAAGGAATATGAACGTAAATTAAGTCAGTTTTAATACAGCTCAGTGAGTAGAAGACAAATGAAATTTAAACTATTCAGTTATCTGGCTAGTGGGCGGCGTCGTGGTTCATGCGATGGCAGGTTGTCTTCGGTTGTAATTGGCTCAATAAAGAAGTATGCTGTACAAAATGTAACTAAAATTAATTTCCTACAAAAGGGGCTGTAGCAGTTCATAGAGATCGAAACTGAATACCGAAGACTAGCACAGGGCCGACTACGTATGACTTCAGAAAGAGAGGAAAAAGCATAACGGTACCGCTTTAGCACTCATTGAGCAAATGGCATCTGACCTCGCAGCATCGGCTGGATGTGTTGTATCGAGGCAAACGGTGTACAGAAGGCTTCCACAGAGTGGTCTTTATTGTCAGTGACCTGCTGTATGTGTGCCTCTGAAGCTTCTTCACAGAAGGGAACGTCTACAGTGGAGTCGTCAACATGTCCACCTGGGCGGTCGAACAGTAGGCCAAGGTTCTTTTCACAGATAAGTCCCGATTTGGTCGGAGAGTGATTGGAGACCGATTCGGATCTGGACGGATCGGAGATCACGATTTCTGGACCCCAACATTGAGAAAAGATATCGATATCGAGGCGACATCATAGAGCACGGGTGGCTGATGTTTTCTTGGAAACAGAAGATATTGCGCGCAGGACGTAGCCTGCTCGCTCTCCACATTTGAATCCCATAGAGCATGACTGAGATGCTCTACGGAGACGGGCTGTATCACGTCACCATCGGTCAACCAGTCTCCAACACTTGCGAGCGGCTGTGCATGAAGAATGGATGTTATTGCCTCAACATGAAATCGATGACATCATTCGCAGCAGGCCCCGTCGTTGTCAGAGCTGTACTGCTGCCAGAGGTGCTCACACCCCATACTGAGAACATTAACCATTTGTCGGAATGCGTGTCCAAATCCGTTAAGTTGGAAAAAATGAAGATCGTTCTTGTCTACCGTTATGCATGTTGCAAATGTTTATGTTCTCTATTATTTACACTGTTTCTACTTTACCGTGTCGCACTGCTATTGTTTTGTGGCGAAATAAACTAAACCATTGCAAAATTTCCGTTTACTTTAATTTTGGACATCAGTGTATTACGGACGTGCAGATACTGGTGTTACATTTGACATGTACACTGATGACTATTTTTCACAAGAGAGGGAATAACACTGACATATTTTTGTAGATATTTTAGACGTTAGACCTTCTGACACCTGAAAAGCATCATACAACAATGAACAATATGTGTGTGTGTGTGTGTGTGTGTGTGTGTGTGTGTGTGTGTGTGTGTGTGTGCGTGCGCGTTCGTGCTCGCACGTGCGCACGTCTGTGTACATGTGATGTGCTGATGTAATTTAAATGTGGAAACACCGCAAGTTACATTATTTACGTAATATTTTTGATAAACAATTCTGAACATGGAGCAAGAAATTGAGATTGTGCAAATATTTTAGAGAACGGCCAAGATAGCTGCGGTGGGATCGGTTGTTTCATTTTAATGGTCTGTAACGTACTGTCATGTGATTAGCTGTTTTCTTTTAACGGCCACCACTATTACATGAAATGAAGTGTAGCTTCTTGGAATTTGAATGTAGTAATGAATAACGATTTTGTGGCTTGTTAAGTGAAGGTGATTATGATGATGATGATGATGATGATGTCATCGATAAGATCGCGTGATTTGTGAGGTCATAGGTAATATAGCGACGGCATTTCTAGCCCATTTACACTTTTTAGCGCCACTGCAGTACAAGTTTGTCCCAGAATGCAGGTCGCGTATCTACCCGTGGCATCAAATAGCTGGTTACTTTTCTTTATTTCTTTTCTCTTTAGCGTTGCCCATTTCTCTGCTGTGTGGACATTGTTAGATGTTGGTTTTGGCAGTCTAAGTGCAATTTGGTGGCTGGATGACATTTCTGAAGGCACCATCCCCTCCCCCAGAATGATTCTGTGAAGCTCCATATCTCTTCATTGAGGTGACAAAAGTCATGGGCTCCCTGCTAATATCGTGTCTGACCTCCTTGTGCCCAGGATAGAGCAGCAAGTCGATGCATGGACTCAGCAAGTCGTTGGAAGTCCCCTGCAAAAACAATGAGCCATCCTATATCTACAGCCGACCATAACCGCAGAAGTGTTGCTGGTGCAGGACATGTACGCTAACTGACCTCTCGATTATGGTCCATGGGATTTATGTGGGGTGATTGTGGAAGCCAAAGCATTCGCTCGAACTGTTCAGAATGTTCTTCGAACCAGTCGCGAATAACTGTGGCCTGGTGACATGGCGCCGGTCGATGTGGCCGAGCGGTTCTAGGCGCTTCAGTCCGGAACCGCGCTGCTGCTACGGTCGCAGGTCGAATCCTGCCTCGGGCTTGGATGTGTGTGATGTCCTTAGGGTAGTTAGGTTTAAGTAGTTCTAAGTCTAGGGAACTGATAACCTGAGATGTTAAGTCCCATAGTGTTCAGAGCCATTTGAACCATTTGGTGACTTCGCACATTGTCATCCATAAAAATTCTAGCGTTTTTTGGGAACATGAAGTCCATAAATGGCTGCAAATGGTCTCAGAATAATGTAACATAACCATTTTCAGTCAATAATCGGATCAGTTGGACCAGAGGACCCATTACATTCCATGTAAACACGTCCCACACGATAATGGAGCAACAATCAGTTTGCACAGGGCCATGTTGACAACTTGGGGCCATGGCCTCGTGGAGTCCGTGTCACATTCGAACCCTACCATCAGATATTGCAAACAGAAATTGGGACTCATCTGACCTGGCTACGGTTTCCCAGTCTCGCGTCGGTCGTCTGCTGCCACAGCAATTTTCGCCGCATTGTACCAGCGGTTACGTTCGTCACATGTCCCACATTGATTTCTGCGGTTATTTCACGCCGTGATGCTTGTCTGTTGAACTGAAAACTCTGAGCAAACTCCGATGCTCTCGGTTGTTAAGTGAAGGCCGTCGACCACTGTGCTGTCCCTGGTGAGAGGTAATGCCTGAAATTTGGTATTCTCGTTACACCCTTGGCATTGAGGGTCTACCAATATTGAATTCCCCAACAATTTCCGGAACAGAATGTCTCATGGGTCTATCTCCAACTACCGTTCTGCGTTCAAAGTCCTTTGATTTCCGTGGTCCATCGTGCGCCCATAATCAGGTCGGAAATCTTGTCACCCGTATCACCTGAGTGCTAATGATAGCTCCCCGAATGCACTGCCCTTTTACTTATGTACGGGATACTACCGCCGTTTGTAAGTGTGCATATCGCTATCCCTTGACTTTTGTCACCCCAGTGTATATCTAGAGTATATCCCATGTCCATGTGTGTTTGCGTGGTGTGCATTTGAGGTGAGACATTCGGTAATAATCCGATATTTACTTATCTGGTCGTGGGAAACCACCTAAAAATCAAATCCAGTCTGCCCAGCATCCCAGCCCTCAACATTAATCTGCGAGGTGCATTCGATACGTGGCTGGCTCGCTTTCTCCTATCCCACTTGGCTGTCTGGTTTCGTTAAACGGTGGTTGGCTCTGGCGAACAAATATGATAAACTTTAAAGTTGATGTATTAGCGACCACGAATCAAACAACATAATTATTAGGCTGCCGGAACAGGTCCACCGGTCTGGCGCCAACACTCAGGCAGTCACACTTCAATCCTGTTCTTCCAAAGAACCTATCAGGCATTGTTAGATGCTAGCAGGCATTTAGGAATGTATTTTACTGATACACTTTTAAGTCTTTGTATTTCATACTTTTCTACGCAATATAATCAGTTGAATTGACTGAGTAAGTCACGGGTCTTCACCAAATCCGTTCTTTAAGAGAAGCCAAAGGATCACCATACACGAATTTAAAAAACAACACTCGAAAATGCTGTTGAAATATTACCTCACTACTGCTGTAATTTTTGTTATTTATTATTGTTGCAACAACGGTAGCAAACGGACTGGCGGAATAGTGGGTTTACTGCGAGCGTTTAAAGGAAATTTCATAAGACCATTTCTTTAAATTATTTTTTACAATTTTACTGAACGGAAATGCCTTGAAATGCTTAATTTAACTTTGAATAATAAACTGATTTTAGAAAGCATGTTTACAATTTGTAGTCTAGTTCCTGCCAGTGACGGAATTTGTCAAGGTCTAACAAACTACTAGATGCTATGTAGAACTAGTCAGCGTTTCTGTTTGATCCGGGGAGTAACTGTGAGATTTGAGGTTTTTCCCGACACTACGGTAGGACCCGACGAACATGTTGGAGTCTAGCTGGAGCAAACATTGGACGGCAGTCATTTGACTGCAGAACAGTAAGTTTGCAGTTCCGATTAACGGGCGGGTAAATTTGAGCTTCCGGCTACTGAGCTCCCTCTTGTTGCCTACAGCGCCGTGACAGGAGGTAATGAAAAAGTCGCTAAGGAGAGCAGTTTGCGGAAAGATGGGAATGGAAATCAACGAAAGTTTTCTTTCGTATTCCACGTGTGCATCCTTGGTTGATTACTCAAAAAATAGGAGAAGAATATGTAAGACATTCAATGCTTTGAAATGTGTTGGGGGAGTGTGTGAATAACCTAGTATCTTAAGTTGGCACTGTGATATGTAGGTTTCATTCCTAGCCTGTAACAAATTTTTGTTTATTAGAATGCAGATATTCGAAGAGAATTTCACTGTACAATCTTCATGCCATATGATTTCTTTGCATTTTGTACCATTTATTCCACTCCTGTGATGCAAGTGAATGTAATTCTTTGACAATCCTGATCGTAGATGAAATCGATTTTCTTTTCACACCACATAGCACTATCTGTATCACCATCAGCTGGGCTCTCTCTCTCTCTCTCTCTCTCTCTCTCTCTTTCTTTCTTTCTTTATTTCTTTCTTTCTTTAAACTGCAATACAAACTTAGTAGTGAGGAGATGCTACACGAAACTTTCTCATACGTAATTTCTCACTGTGATACATGATCCAAATATCAATATAAAGCACTTTGAATGCATTGAAGATTGTATTCTGTCGAGATAGGGAAGATATTCAGAGGGTTTCCCAGAGTGTGTGACAGCTGCTGCTCAGCTGGATAATGATCAGCAATCTCATTAATGTACCAAGGTCTGGGTGAACTGCCTTTGGGGCCGACGCTACGTTCAAAAGCAAACTCGTGAGTAATCGAATGTATGAAGGACGACAGAGGAAGTATGCAATGCAGTTCTAACATATTGATCTCGGTACTTATCCCAACCCCCCATCCCCGATTTAATCACGAAAATCGTAATAATGTGTGAAGTAGTTATCGAAAGGCAGCTTAGTAGGTAACACTGAAGCTTCCTGATCAGTTTACAGGGACACAGAAGAGTCAAGTTTCGAACGGCAGAAATGACCACTTGACTACCTATAGGGCAAAAGAAGGAGATGTTCTAGAAAGAGGACGAAAGAGTAAAGTGTAGGAGTTTCTTGCTATACCTGCCATATTACTAGTTTTAATAGTTAGTATAATTAAATGTATTAATGGTTCTGTTTAAGAGAATGTTATGGTACGCGCATGGTGATTTATGTGATTGTGGCATTCGCTAAATTTAATGACTATCAAGATAAAAATAACACTGTTTCCAGTGATGTCCTACATGATGTATCACAGTGGCGACGTAGTGAGGAACCTACAAACAATATTAAAATGTTCCAGCAGCGTATTCCACAATCTTACTGTATATTCTGATTACCTTATATATGGTAATATGTTACATTAATCCAGCATTTGATATTCCTTTGGTGTCAGATATTTCCTAAGCCTTTACCCGCCGATTGTCTACTGTCACATTACATGCTTTCTTAATGTTT
Source organism: Schistocerca piceifrons (assembly GCF_021461385.2). NCBI lineage: Eukaryota > Metazoa > Arthropoda > Insecta > Orthoptera > Acrididae > Schistocerca > Schistocerca piceifrons. The sequence goes on from NC_060139.1 coordinate 801,357,556, forward strand.
TCGCCTGTGGTTGGTAAAAGGAAGGAAGATTAGGGCTTCAAGTCCCATCAACAACGATGTCAAGAGACGGAGCACAAGCTCGAATATTTTTTTTTATCTAGAGAAATCGCGGGAAACCTAAATCTGGATTGTCGGACGTGGATTTCAACTATGGTGCTCTTGAATGCGCGTCCAGTGTGCTAACCACTGCGCCACCACACTCGGTTGTCTTTAGACTCCGGTGTTGCCACTTGAAAACAAGTTCAGCCACACTGAATTCACCTGCTCAATACCTAACTGTTACAATGGATTGGAACCCATATACGAGTATTCGTTATATCTAGGTGTACATATATACTTCCGCAATTCACTGTGCTGTGAATGACGCTGGGTACATGGTAGCAATTAACATTCCATACTGAGCGAGGGGAAAATGACTGTCTAAATGTCTCTGTACGAGCCACAATTTCTTTCATGATTTTCTACCTTCACGATGTGTACGTTGGTAGCACCATAATAACCCCACAGTCAGATTCGACTACCGTTCCTCTGTATTTATGTAACGAGGTTTCGCGAGAACTAGGTTGTCTTTATTTCAAGGATTAACGCTGACGTTCTCAGTGCATTTCTGTTACAGATTTGTATACTGTAAATTTACATTGACGATAAACAATTCGAAACAATTTTATGACACTAATTTTCATGTTCACCAGTTTGAACGAAAAATGCGTAACACGACTTCTTAATAAAGTCCTAAACACAAAACTTTTTCTCGTATCAATGCAACTCTTGACTTAATTCTTGCACAATTCAAGTCAACAAAACAAAAACAAAAGGTCATCGAAATGAGCGCCTTTAATGTACCAGGCCCAAGCGGACACCACAACAAAATCCTGCCAATATTCCCTGTGCTATTGTAGCGATGTGTAACTCGATGCCAGGTCCTAATTACACACAGTGTCAATAGGCTCAGGTTTCAAAGCAAAATAATTGGCTCGTCGAAAGCGTCAAATTATATTAACCAGAAGCCCACTCACGATGAACAAATTTAAGAATTCGGGTTCGTAATAAGTAGTGTCATCTTACTCAACAACCATGTTTATTGCAACGCAGGATACATTTTATTTAGTCACTGACGCACTCCCATACCGTGTCTCAGAGACTACTGTTTGATAAAGTAAAGTTTGTGTTTTCACGATACCGAGATCTGCTGCTGCCTTTGCATTTACCATCCTGCATGATATTACAACCAATTCATATTTTTCTGTACGATTCCAGCCCATCAGCTTTCGTTTTGAATTGCAATATTTGCCACAAGGGTCTATAATTTGCATGACTACATCTACACACATACTCTGTGAAGTACCAACGCTATTGATAATGTTTCCTATTCAATTTACATTGTCAATGAGAGAAAAATTATACTCTATTTTCGTCTGCACGTGCACTTACGCCACCAAATGAAATACCACGATACCCAGGCGATGTATTTGATGCTGGTAATATAATGGTGGCCCACACTTCGTCGAGTACTGTTTCTGTATGTTTGTTGAGAAGAGTTTCGCATGAACTACATCCCCCAAGGAGCGTATCTGTTACACTTTCTTGTGGACTGCACAGACCGTTAGCGATTCTAGCAGCATGTCCCTAATTTCGATTGTCTACTAGCCGGCCGCGGTTGTCTCGCGGTTCTAGGCGCTCAGTCCGGAATCGCGCGACTGCTACGGTCGCAGGTTCGAATCCTGCCTCGGGCATGGATGTGTGTGATGTCCTTAGGTTAGTTAGGTTTAAGTGGTTCTAAGTTCTAGGGGACTGATGACCTAAGATGTTAAGTCCCATAGTGCTCAGAGCCATTTCCATTTCGATTGTCTACTGTCATACTTGTATTGTATTGTATGGACCTGTGGACCTAGAAACGATAGAGAGGCTTCGTCCTCGCCGTAGCCCACAGTGGTACACAACCCCACAACAGGCTACAGCAGTCTGCTCACACCACCGCCGCCCCACAACGAACCCCAGGTTATTGTGCGGTTCGGTCCCCAGTGGACGCCCCCCCCCCCCCCCCCCTCCGGGGAACGTCTCACAATAGACGAGTGTAGCCCCAAATGTTTGCGTGGTAAAGTAATGGTGGGTGTGTGTACGTGGAGACAGTGTTTGCGCAGCAATCACCGATATAGTGTAACTGAGGCGGAATAAGGGGAACCAGCTCGCATTCGCAGAGGCACATGGAAAACCACCTTAAAAACCATCTACAGACTTGCCGGCACACCGGACCTCGACACTAATCCGCCGGGCGGATTCGTATCGGGGACCGGCACGACTTCCCGCCCGGAAAGCAGTGCATTAGACCACACGGCTAACCTTTCTTCGTAAGGACTACAAACACTGCCGCAATACTCCAGGTTTGGTTGCAGCAACATATTATATGCAGTTTCCTTTACATGCGCACAGTACTTTCAAAGTATCAATATAAGAAAACGAAGTCTTTCATTTGGCTTCTCTAACGCTCATTATACAGGAATTTTACATCGCTGACAGGTCATACGACGTGACGTGCTACAGACATTCACCACTAATCTCGCAATCAGGTCTTACTGAGTTCTTTCTTATCTGTATTAATTTAGCTTAACCTAAATTTCAAGAGTGCTACCATTCATCAAGCAAAAGTGGAAAATATATCTTTCTGAAATTTGTAACGATCGTCCGTAGACGATACTTTCCTTGACACTTCGTCAGATGAAAATCTTATAGTGCTGGTGGCCCTCTCTGATAAATCTGTATATTGCAGACCTTGGAGGTCCTCATATGCTACGTCCTCTGCATAGAATATTTATCGTCCACTACAACGTACTAAATTGTATTAGTAAAGTATTCGTCCGCTCAATCACGTAAACTGCCTGACAGAACATGTTAAGCATTCAGAAGATGAGGAGGAAACGAAACGACTCCTCAAATTGAGATGGTATGATATGTTATTTAAGCGATTCCAGGATCGAGCGCAATTTACAACAAATTTGGCACAATGAGTTCATGTATCGGTATGACGCGCTAGAGAACAAAAATATGGCGTGGCGAAATCAGTAAGATTACAGAGCAGATCGGAGTGTTGACTACGGCTATGGAATAGTTATTGTTACGATGTTAATTACGGTCAGAGAGAGGCAGTTGGTGGATAAAAGAGAAAACAGGGACACGGACGCATTGCTACAATTCAAGGAGATGCTTTTAACCGCAGAAACTAGGAGATACTGCACCAGCTTTAATGTGAGAAGGAGTACACTGGTAATACGAATAACAATACGAAAGATGTTATCTAAAGTGTCTCGAGTACATGTGAGGCAGGGCAGAGAAAGGAAGAGGGAAAATTACGAGAGATCACCGAGAGAAAGGCCGCATAATGAGCACAATGTGTCAGCCACATACAAACATGTGCCAGTTATAACGACTATGATGAAGATGAGAGTCGTAGGCTCTAAAGCACTCGTTCTTCCCAGACCCGTCAAACAACCTACATCTAATGATCTGGATAGATCAGTTTCAAAGATACATTACCGATGTCATAGTTGCGTGCCCTAAAGATTAATTCTGGGAGCAGGCATTTGCTCAAAGAAGCCAGAGCGAGCGTAAGTTTAACTACAATATGGCGGAAAGTGTAAAATGAATTCAGGCATTTTTTGGCTGAATACTGGTCAAAAGACAACCACGACCAGGTTATGCTACGCAAATTAATGTTGGAAATGTATAACAACTACTGTTATCAAAATCCCAAACGTTATTTAATGAATAAAGAGATGGTCAAATAAAACCAAAGTGACTCGCCAAACTTTGTACGTATTTGCCTTACTGAAGTGCCATATCAACTGCGACACGAGATTACAATAGAAGGAACGAAGAGGCTTGATGTTAAAGCGTTTCAGGAATTTTTAGGATTGTTGTGCTGTGGTGCAGGCAACAGTGCATTGTGCACGAAACAACTTGTGCTTGAAGGGCGAGACCCAAATAACCATAACTGGAGAGCTAGTCATCCACTGATGGAATAGATATGTACAACAGGAACTTTGGTCTTCCCATTGTAGGATAAACGACTGTTGGTATCCTGAAAGAAGGGAAAAAGGTGGCTATTGAAAACAAGAAAGTGTGGCTGAAGCTAAATAACTTGTTCCACAACATAACGTGTGGCATGGCACTCAAAATAATGCGCTGCGGATCTGGCAAACGACGTTGGAGCTGTGCAGACCTAGTGTGGACACTAACGTACCCGGAGCTTTGGTTGATTTCCATCAACTCTGAGAGCCTTTAGAAGGAGAGGAATAATTAATATCACTATCAATGGTAGAGTGATAACGAATATCTTGGGCTTGAGTATTCAGGTCTTGATGCTCAATAGGAGTACACATGAGATGGGTGATAGGATAATTTATGGACAGTATTCAGAACATGGACGACGAGAGTACATAGAGCTGTGAGCAAGAAAAGTGTAAAAGCAAAAGAGCAGATTAAGACTGAATTTCAGTGATAGTTGAAAATGTTGGACTCAAGTTTCTTTACTGTACCAGGTCTCACAGTGGAAGCAAGTTAAGGACTTCATATCCAACACCAACAGGAAGTAATTTTGTACTTAACCAAACGATTTCCTTTGGTGATGCTTGCAAACCAAGACATTAAGCTAAAGCTTACTGTATATGGAGAGAGAAAGGAGAGAATGGATTTGGAGAATTAGGGCTCATGAGCCCTGATGGCAACGGTGCATGTATGTCAGGACAACAAGTCCAAAATAATCAGTAAAGAGACTGATAAAAGGCAGTCTTCACGCATGACCAGTAACAGACATGAGGACAGACAATGAAGAGACATGAAGTGACGAGTTTACAAAACCTTAGCATATTACAACTATCAAACACATGCCCTTAAAACCATATGCGAGCAGTGTAGATAAAGATGACGACTATGAGGATGATGCCCAATGGGAAGATATGTCACCAGTGAATCAGATTCTGAGGAGACTGAGTACATAGGTGCAACATTATTAAAGACTAAGAGGTAGCATGCAACATATTCAGTTTGAGGGACTTTGCAGATATGCTGTTAGCGGTGTTAGCGGAACTAAATAAGAAAGATCCATGGACAGACTCTGATGGCGATGAGGTGGAGACAGTAGTTCAAATAAATCGTTTTACCATAACAGTAAGTCAAGGCAATTTGAAATTTCTGTTCATGGACATTAAAGGTAGAAGAAGTGTGACAGTGAAGATGACCCTTAGGAAGTATATGCGATGAAGGATCAGTGTCAATAGGCACTGAAAATCTCTAATAGTACAAACCGTGCAGGTTGGTATTTTGATAGTGTACTGAGTTTTGTGTGTAGATATTAATGTCAGATTGTTAGATAACTTGAGCAAGCATTATGTGAAAGATAGAGCGAATATAAAATACATGTGGATAATACTTCAACTGCTGCAATAGCTATGAGTAATAAGATATGAAACACTAACGTATTCTTGTAGTGGGCAGATGATTAGGAATTTTAAATTAGCTGTCAGCGACAAGGAGCATTTGAAATGGTGCAGATGTTCTAAGAAGAATAAATACATTTTTAATATCTCTTTTATATTACTATGCACCTTTCCAGGTGAGAAGAATCATATAGTGGAAAATTTATAGGTCAACAGCATGTCAGGAACCTTAAGAAGTTTAAAAAATAATGGATGTGTAGGTGTCCAGAAATACAACATGCCTCGCTACCTGAAGAAATGAGTGTTTTAAATTTTATGTAAAGAGGTTACAATCATGTCATTGTTCGTTGGCAGTCGTCATAGTACTCCTTGTCTTGGTTTCTGCATGGGTAGACTTTTCATAATAGTCAGGGTTGGTTATTAGATGCAGTTTGGTCTATAGATGAAAGACTGAAGTATTATGTTAGCCGTTGAGTGAGAATACTTAAAGTGAATATGGTGTATGTGTAAGTTCTACATTTTTTTCTTTTCTTGGTAAGTACTATGGGACCAAACTGCTGAGGTCATCAGTCTAACTTAAACTAATTTACACTAAGGACGACACACACACACACACCCATGCCCGAGGGAAGAATCGAACCTCCGACGGGAGGAATCGAGCGAACCGTGACAATATCCCTCGACCGCACGGTTACCCCGCACGGATCTTGCATTTTTTTGTTTTATGTTGTGATTTCTGAGGGATATTTGTGAGGGTTTTGATGCTACAAGCGAGGAAAGGATTAATGGAACCAGTTGCTAGGAATGCACTGCGCCAGTGGCGAACTGAATTAATGCCACTGTACTAATGTCAATTTGAAGCTGTTCCGTTTGTGAATGCGGTGGCGAAGTGCTGTTTATATTGGATGTGGTTCTGGTTACTTTGTTGACAGGATGAGTACCTACATGACAGAGGAATCGTGTTCAATTGCAAATGAAGAGAGACCTGTTTATTAAACACACCAAATGAGGGCCAATCTTTTAAAAATACCAATGTATACGGTTAATCAGACATACAAAGGTAAGGTTCTGGGCAAAATCCATGAGGGATGAGCTCACCACGAAGTCAAAATGCTGGTAAGAATACAATGTACAATAGGTGATATTATGTATTACATACTTTTGAAAACACTCTAATAATGAGTTTAAGTTGACAGGGGTGTCGTGTTCGTCTACTACATTGCAGTCAGTCAGCTGGGCCCATTGTAAGAGTTGATAATCAAATCTTTAAGGCGAAATATTTATTGAGAAGGGAAATGAGATGTATGACAGTTTTCCCAGAATCTTGCTAACGAGTTGGGTCAGGATTCAGTGACATCAAAAGCTTGCAGTAGGTTGTGGGAGCCAGATCAGTTTGTGCTTGCCTTTATTCATTAGTCGATTTTCATAGTCAGCTGAGACTGCAGGAGACTCCAAAATGTAGTAAAGTGACATACATACATGTATAAACAGTCATCTCAGAATGAATAATTTAATGTATGCAGCAATTAAAGGCTTGAAGTGCGTAGCTAATGTTTGGACTCCCTTCCTCCCTACAAATTTTATCTATCCATCCAGTGAATACAATAAGTTATATACATATAGTAGGTATGTTATATTGTTGATTAAAGTGTACATACACCATGTTTTGTAAGATTAATTTTCTGTGTGGAAATGGTATATAATTTAATTTCCTTATTATCATATACGTATTCTACTCCATTAACTGTTCACTTGACCATTGCATGCAGTAAATATTTAAAGTCTGATCGTGCCTGCCTTGTGACAGTCAGTCAAATTATTTTACCCTGACTGTATCAGTTTTGTCAGTAATTATTACGATTTTTGTGTAAATCTTGGAACTTGTAGAAAGCTAATATGCAGTGGTCGATGTCTATGTATTTGTTAATCATAAAAGGGAAGTACATCTATTCTGACACATTGTTTGAGGATGTATGGGAGCAGGCCTTCAGCTGCGTGTGAGAGCTGTGCATCTGGTGTGGTCCCTAGGATTGTGATGTGCCAGCAGGCATTCTCCTCCGAGTGAAACGTCTGGCACTCCTATGTTTCACCACGCCACTTCATACCACACGATGGTGCAAGCCTTCCCCCAGTACGGCTACTCGACAGCATGTGACGTACACCCACAGGTTCACATCCTCACCATGCACTCTACAGTGGGATCAGTCCTAACTGAGCTTATGCCAACAAGCACCTGTTCTGAGAGTGATGCCTAAGAGCAACAGCCCACTGTCTGTGGCTACTAGTTTGTCTGCAGTGATGCAAACTTCTCCACACTCATGTTAAACACATTAAAATTCATTCAGTACTGTTGTTACAACTTCTATGTCAATACAGGGTCTGCACCGGAACACTTTATAATTTTGCTGCCTGTGTAACATTGTGAGCTATAACAGTTTTGCGATGCTAAAGTATAGTCACCCACTAACAGAGGAGGGCTTCTCTCAAGTCAATGATTACTGTAGGAACTAATGAGGATGGATATGTGGAAAGACAAGTCTGTTTTGGGAATATTATGGTCAGGAGCTAACATGTGATTGAATGACTACTTTAAATATTACTAAATACCTCACTAAGAACAATGTTGACAATGGCGACTACATAGGTGACTGAAAGGACACTACGTGCAACACGAGTCGTTCGTACCAACTGATATTTTTCATGTGCTATATGGACTTATGTTTCTAAGCCCAGTAGTTGTCTGAAACGTGCATACTCAAAGGATGTACTGATGTTGACTGATGCCAGGAACGAGTTAAAATTTAGATGATGCAAACTCGGGATTGATGTTTGTTAGAATAGCCTCATTTTTCTGCGAATTGCAAGCTGGGGACGCATTACACAAAGACCACATAGTGGCTCTCAATGAAAGTAGACTTGAGAGAATTTGAACCAATCCCACTCTTTTCAGGATCACTGCTCCCCAAGACTTCATGTACCGTAGGTGAAATTCACACTGTCCCTAGTGAACCATAACTGTGTAGAGATTTCTTGTGCAAACAAAGACTTTGTTTTAATCGTCTGAGAGGTTCTATGAGATCTACACATTGACACTTTGTTTACGAAAATCGCTGTACTTGTCACCGACCTACAAATTTTAAAGTTCATACAGTTTATGGGATGTCCAACATGAGTAACTTAAAAGCTATCCATCATACCGAGGGCACATTCATACCCTCGTACTCGCCATACTTTCCCCTTTATTTATATGTTACTGTCTTTCCAGAATCTTACTGAGTTTACATTTTATTAGAACATACCTGTTTTTTCAGTCTTTAACAAGATCTTTTAGTTTCTTACAGCGGCCCTTTCCACCATTTCTCTCCCCAAAGGCTTTCGAGCGCTGGTAATACCGGCCACGTGCTTTTAGAGTGAGTTAGTCGTCTTCTAGCATCAGAATTTCTTATACATGGTCTCTGCTCTAATCGCAGAGTTCAAAAGACGCCGACATCTAGAGGACGAGTTACAACGCTTTTGCCGCTGTGGGCGGCCACTCAGCTACCACGTGGCTTGCTACCACGCTCTCCTATCTGCCAAAAGTGAGACAACTGTCACACAGAGCATAACACACTCCGTCCTCTTGGCCGCGTCCCTTCCATTGCTTATAAGGTGCCTTCTTCAGGGGTGTACCTTCACACTGGTAAACACTCTACCTGTAGGTTCCTGTTTTTGTATAGTCGTATTTCATGATATTTCCTTGGGAGCTTCTCTCTTAGTCGGTTTTATGCAACGTAACTTTTTCCATGTTTTAGGACACTGCTGTCACTCTAGATCTCAACGGAAAAATTACTAATGAGATACCAACCAACAAAGGAGTACGACAAAGCTGCTGTACCTCCCTAACTTTGTTTAACCTTTACGTACATCAAATAATGCATACATGGAAAACAGGTTTTCGTCCTAGCTGGACGACTCTTTTACGTAACGTTCCACATGATGAGGATGTAGTGATCCTAGCATATACAGAAGAGGACCTTCAGACAAGAATGTACTTCCTGAAACAAATAAGTGCGAAATTTGACATGAGATGTAAACAGAAAAAAAATTAAGGCAGTGACCTTCATTGGTAAAGAACACATTAGAACCAGATAGTGGTAAATAAAAGACTTTAGAGCAAGTAAACCATTTTAGTTACCTATGATGTGATGCGGTGGGTACAGCAAAGAAGTTATACACTGAAGAGCCAAAGAAACTGATTCACCTGCCTAATATCGTGTAGATGCCCCCGCGAACACGAAACGTCGCAACACGACGTGGCATGGACTCGACTTATGTCTGAAGCAGTGCTGGAGGGAACTGACACCACGAACCCAGCAGGGGTGTCCATAAATCAAGAGTAACTTCAGGTGTGCCACAGGGCAGCGTAATAGGTCCTCTGCTTTTTACGATTTACATAAACGATCTGGTTGATGGTATTGACAGCGGCCTTAGACTGTTTGCCGATGATGCTGTAGTCTACGGGAAAGTAGTATCACACGAAAGTTGTGAACAAATCAATGAGGATTTGCAGAAAATAAATGAGTGGTGTAATGACTGGCAGTTATCTCTCAATATTAGTAAGTGTACCTTACTGCGTATAACAAGGCGAAAATCCCCATTAATGTATGAGTACAAAACAAATGATCAGTCTTTGGAAACGGTAACACCAGTCAAGTATCTAGATGTGACCATTGGAAATGATCTCAAATGGAATGATCAGATTACACAAGTAACGGATAAGGCGAACTCTAAATTGTGGTTTATTGGTAGAAACCTGAAGCGATGCAGTCCTTCAACAAAGGAAATAGCTTACAATACGTCAGTTCGTCCAGTCTTAGAGTATTTTTCATCTGTATGGGACCCTTACCAGTTGGATCTGATTCAAGAAATTGAGAAGGTCCTAAGAAGAGCGGCAAGGTTCGTAACTAGTACATTTAGCCATCGCGAGAGCGTTACAAATCTCAGAGAAGAACTAAAAATTGTAGTATAAATGATAAAATTGTGGAGTGTAGGTACCTGGCCGAGGGTGGCCACAGAGTTTTTGCGCTAGCTGTGCCCTGTGCAGTGTTGGGTCTGGGCCTGCAATTAAAGAAGAAAAATAATTAGAAATTCTTTTCTTTCTTCGTAAGGGTAATGTGACAACTTCTCGGCGCCAATCTACATGAGGTGAACAGTAATATTAAAACATGTAGAAGAGATAGGGAGTAGAGCGCTAGTTCCCTGCGATTTCAGACTCTATAGATCAGCGTATTGACTGTGGTAAAGATTTAACTGAAGAATAGAAGATTTAAGAACGGTGTATATTCAAAGACAGCCAATTGGCTAACTTTATAGAGGTCTTTGCAGGTGGAGACTTATTTAGTTTGTTAAAAATAATGACACTGGCTAGCCCTTATGGGGAGCCTTTCTATTGGCGAATGGGTATTACACAGATTACGCAGAGATCTGAGAGAGGAGAGATTTTCTTGGGTGAGTCGAGTCTGGGTCTTCAGCTTGGGTGGAACCCACTCTTGATCTGTCAACGGCAATACGAGATCAAGCGGCTGATGTGTTGCTGCGGGCAGCCAACCACGTCACTCGCAGCTTCCCATTGTCCGCTATGTAAAGTATCGTGAGAACTTGCAGCATAGGTGAGTGAGTACTGAAAGTTACTGTTTAATGGAGCGTTATTGTGGGTTGACTGGGATCCGTAATTTCTATATTTTGTTTAAGATACTGACGGCTCGTTCATTACTTGCATGAGGTAGCCACATGATCTTCAAGAGAAATCGGAGCAATCGCTGTGTTCCCATCGTGGTTCTGTCTTTTCATACATGACTTGTGAGATGATGGTCATTCCAATTCACGTGTCCCACGCAAAATTTGGGATGCTATTCACTTGGTTTGTTTATAGTTGTTTTCTGTGTTGTAAATGTTAGTTCTCGTGTTCTCTGTACTTTATCGATCTCAACAACTTTCTGCCATTAGCTCACGTTCAATTGTATGTTAACAGAGAATGTTGTAATAAATTGGGCTTAATTTTGGACCGATGTTTCATTTCATTAGTTAGATGGTCCCCTTTTCAATTATCTACTCTTTAATATTTTTATTACAGGACCAAGACCCTGGACTCATTTGTTAAGGCCATCACTTTTCATATCGTTATTCCGTTGCGGACAATTTTTCATTACCGCATCTGTGTCTACGGGGAGCAATCTATTTCTCAGGTGGTCCATCCCGAGCAGATCATTGTGACAGGGAAAAATGCATGCCAATAGCTCAGTTGGCGTCTCTTAATTGCACTTCTGCTCCTTGACTCTGATCCAGGACAGGGACCCTACTTTCACAATGATATAAGGTCTCTTGTACTTAGTTTGTATTAATCGAACTAAATGTTACATCATACTCTCGCTGTGTAAGGCTTCAAATAATTCGAATCTCTTTATTTCACCAAATTCTTTTTCAACGTGTAGAAAGCAACATAAGTATGTATACAAAAGCTTAAATTGTTTATATTAACTGTGTTAAAAGGAAAACAACTATTCATGACTGCATCACCCAGCACCCGTAGTTAATGTAGGGCCAGACACCTGGCTTACAGCGTTAGCTATATGTTTTAACATTCATTACAATAACTGATGCAATAGATCATGATGTAATACTCGAAAGTTGTTACAGCAAAGTAAAGCTATATAGTAGCCTTGTTGAGGCTAATACGATAACATCTTTTATCAAAGCTGTGAAGCACACTTTAAGAGGGCTTTATTCTTATTACTTTGTCTGTAGTAATATGTTTCTACGTCGAAAGAAACAAAACATGTCCTCGAAATATATGCAGTTTTTCTTTCTCGGGCTGATGCAATAATTGAACTGCTAGAGGTATGACCAAAACTTTTGGTGAAGGGAGTCACGTATCAAGGAAGACAAATATTCGAACAAAGTACTTTCATTCGCCTTAAGAGAAATTCCTTACAGTTACGTTACTGAATCAATTGAAACGCATGTGTCAACATTCTTGCATATCTATAGGAATCGGTTGCAGGAAAGGTTTCACTGAAAACCTCTTTGTTGTCTACACGTCTGGCCAAATGTTACCGACATGTATCGCCCCATTTGATAGTAGTCTGTAGAAAATACTGGTAACATTCGTACTCGATATTGGCGTACGTGTCATATGTGTTATTGAAACCAATGTGCCAGATGGTATCTTGCTCCCAGTAGGAAACCCGTTTTCTGTTTATCTGTCAGTTCTGTTCACTGCAGTAACAGCTGCTGCATATGTCTTTCTCTCCGTTCTCCACATTCTGTCACAAATAGTGATGATTGTGCGTTTTCAAAATATGGTATGACACGAGTTGAAATTATCACACATGCAACTAGCTGCAGTAATAAAACCAGTTATCCTACATATTGGTGCTCACGTTTTTGGTACCGCACTGATGTATTCTCTGTCATTTGACAGCTATTGTCTGTTCTCTCTTTTAATGTAGTATCTGTGTAATAGTACGGCTGATTCTTTTAAGCCACTTTCGAGATAATTGTATGTGACCATAGAAAGAGATTGTTTCTACAAGGAAAGGTATAAAATGTGGAATAGCTTATTCCTACACTCCTCGCTTGACTAGTTAGCAGAAAACTTTCAATTACGTAAATATAGCATGAGTAAGGCATTAAATGAAAAACTGAAAATCTGTCTTGTGACAGAAAAATCCTGAAAGACGTAAAGTGGATAATCTACGTAAGGCCTGTTGTCGGAGGGATAGAAGTGCTCAAACAAATTACAATACACTTCCCTTCAACAGAGTGTCCTATAGCAACTTGCGCAAGAGACTTCACGCAGAGCGGAGGAAGACGCTTTGCATATCATTTCCCCCCCCCCCCCCCAAGTCTTGTTCAACTCGCGAATGGCATGCTGACTTATCAGCTAATTGTAATGTCATGATCAATTTAATGCATGTACATGGGAGACTTCTATATTGTCTGCTGTGGGGTTGGCTGTACATCTCAACGAACACTGAGTAGAGTGCACTACAGACACAATATTTTCCTGAAAATAGCAGGAGGATAAAGATTATATGAGTATGTTAACGTGTTTTGTTGTTAGTGTTTTAGTGCACGATGGGGGCGCGAAATGTCGTCTATGAAGACAAATGCCTCGCCAATATGCTGCCGATATGGTTGCAGTATCGGTCGGAGGATGGCATTCACGTATCGTACCGCCGTTACGGCGCCTTCCATGACCACCAGCGGCGTACATCGGCCCCACATAATGCCACCCCAAAACAGCAGGGAACCTCCACCTTGCTACAATCGCTGGACAGTGTGTCTAAGGCGTTCAGCCTGATCGGGTTGCCTCCAAACACGTTTCCGACGATTGTCTGGTTGAAGGCATATGCGACACTCATCGGTGACGAGAACGTGATACCAGTCCTGAGCGGTCCATTCCGCGTGTTGTTGGGCCCATCAGCATCGCACTGCATATTGTCTTGATGCAAAGATAGAGCTCAACATAACCGCCGGGATTGAAGATGCGCATCATGTAGCGTATTGCGCACAGTTTGAGTCGTAACACGCTGCACGAAAAGCATTATTCGACATGGTGGCGTTGCTGTCAGGGTTCCTCCGTGCCATAACCCGTATGTAGCGGGCATCCACTGCAGTAGTAGCCCTGTCTCGCTGTACGTCCTCCATGTTCGGAGAACATCGCTTTTGTTCTCTCCGAGACACCTGGACACTTCCCTTGTTGAGGGTCCTTCCTGGCACAAAGTAACAATGCGGATGCGATCGAATCGCGGTATTGGCCATCTAGGTATGGTTGAACTGCATACCACACGAGCCGTGTACCTCCTTCCTGGGGGAATGACTGGAACTGAAGGGCTGTCGGACCCCCTCCATCTAACAGGCACAGCTCATGCAGGGTTGTTTACGTCTCTGGGCTAGTTTGGTTCAAATGGCTCTGAGCACCATGGAATTTAACATCTGAGGTCATCAGTCCCCTAGAACATAGAACTACTTAAACCTGACTAACTTAAGGACATCACACATATCCATGCCAGAGGCAGGATTCGAACCTGCGATCGTAGCGGTCGCGCGGTTCCAGACTGAAGCGCGTAGAACCGCTCGGCCACACCGGCCGGCCTGGGCGGGTTTAGTGACATATTTGAACAGTCAAAGTGGTTGTGTCTGTGATACAATATCCACAGTCAACATCTATCTACAGGAGTTCCGGAAACTGAGGTGATGGAAAACTTTTTTTGGTGTTTACATAATGAAATGATTGCTGATGACTCTCGGTTGCTTGAAACTGGGAGTAAATAAAGTTTTAAATCTTCATTATCCTTTAATGTTTCTTAAAAATAGCTTTCTTTGTAAACATAAATTAGTTTCCTAATCCCCATAGCTTAATCAGTGTATCACCACATAAATGATTAGCCAAAGGTTGCTTAACTGAGTATACTATAACAGTAAATTGGCAATGGACCATTAACTAATCAGTATCTAAATACTCACTCGTCGCTTCTTGTTGTTGTTGTGGTGTTAAATCAGAAGCCTGTTGATGCAGCTGTCCACGCTAGTCACTTCTCTGCGTAACTAAAGCAAGTTGCAGGTATTTGAAACTGCTTACTGTACTCAAACTTCTGTCTCCTTCTACAGCGTTTACTCCTCCTACCTGCCACGCCCGCCGAGCCCCCACCCCCTCCCCCTTCCACCACTCATCAAGCTCCTTCGCCTTTTACGTTACCAAACTGACAAACCCTAGATGTCTAATGATGCTTCGTATCAATTGACCCATTCCCTTAGACAAACTGTTCCATAAATTACTTTTGTCATAGCAAGTTATTTTGCTGCCCGAATATCAGAAGTTATTTTCTAATTTCTGTGTCCCATTTACTAATCTATTTCCCTTACTATCGTCTGATTTTATTCGACTACGTTCCATTAACCTGAATTCTAATTCCCTTAAGTTTTTCCTTGGGTTCTTTACAACTTGCTCAATGTATGAATTGAGTAACATCGGGGATAGGTGTAACTGTGTCTCAATCCCTTCTCAAATACTGCTTCTCTCTCACGTCTTTCGACTCTTATAACTGCATTCTGTTTTTCGGACATGTTGTTTATGACCTCCACTTCATATATGTTGTCCTCTTACCTTCAAAATGCCGGCCGCGGTGGCCGTGCGGTTACAGGCGCTACAGTCCGGAACCACGGGGCCGCTACGGTCGCAGGTTCGAATCCTGCCTCGGGCATGGGTGTGTGTGATGTCCTTAGGTTAGTTAGGTTTAAGTAGTTCTAAGTTCTAGGGGACTGATGACCCAAGATGTTAAGTCCCATAGTGCTCAGAGCCATTTGAACCATTTGAACCTTCAAAATTTCAAGTAGTGTATTCCAGTCAGCAGTGTCAAAAAATTTTTTTTAATCTAAAAATGCTATATGTATGTCTATCCTCTTCCAACCTCCCTTGTAAGGAAAAGACGTAGGGGTACTATTGCCGCGCGTGTGTCTACATTTCTTCGGTTGCCAACCTGATCTTCTACAAGTTTCTCCATTCTTCTGTAAATAGTTCGTGTCAGTATTTTGCAAGCAGGTCTTATCAAACTGACTGTTCAGTAGTATTCATTCTAGTCGCCATCTGACTCTTTTGGAACTCGAATTATTATTTTTTTCTCTAAGTCTGAGGGTATTGCGTCTTTCTCACATATGTTGCTCGCCGTATGGAATAGTTCAGGCATCGCTTTCTCCCAAAGATTCGACACTTCTGTGGGAATGTCGTCTATTCTAGGTTCCTTATTTCTACTTAGGTCTTCCACTGTTCTGTCAAATTCGTCTCGCAGTATCACCTTTCCCGACTCATCTTCCCACACTTCTTCCCGTCGTATAATCCTGTCATCAGGTTTGTTCCCTGATACAGATTCTGCATATTCCTTTCGTCTTTCAGGTTCCCTTTCTTCGCTTAACACTGTCTTGCCAAATGATCTCTTTACATTTACAGAGTTGCTTCTGTTTTCTCCAAAGGTCTCATTAATTTTCTACAGGGGACGTCTATCTTTTCTGTAGTCACACGGGTTTCTACTGCCTTGCTTTAATACTTTTTACATACTTGACGAGTTGTTTTGCGTTTTCTGTCAATCTCATTTAGGGATCTATATTCATTTTCAAGTATGTCTCATTTATATTTAATACCTCGCATAATATCCAAGGATTTCCCGAAGACCTTGTCTGTTTACCTATATGTTTCTTCTCTCCATTGCACTATTTCATCTCTCAAAGCTACCCATTCGCGTTCTTCCAAATTCCGTTCACCTTTTTCAGTCTGACGTTGCTTCATGCTTCCTCAGAAACGTTCAACTGAGTACAGTTCTTTCAGTTTATCCGGGTCCCGTCTCGTTAAATTCCTACCTTTTGCAATTTATTCAGTACTAATATGCAGTTCATAATCAAAAGGCTTACAGTTTAAAATCTGGTTACAATATCTTTGTCTTGCCATTATACATTCAGTCTGAAACCATTGGGATCCTGAGGTCACTTTCACGTACAAGTCTTCTTTTATCGTTCTTAAACCAAGTGTTAGTAAAGATTAAATTATATTCCGTGCGAAATTGTCTTCCTCTGTCATTTCTTTCCAGGGGTCCATATTCTCCCACAATTTCTGCTTGTCTTCCTTTTCCTACTGCCAAATTCGACGAGACACCCATCACAATTAAAGTTTCGTCTCCTTAAGCTGTTTCGATTAATTTCCTTTATCTCACCATACTTTCTTTCAGTCTCTTCACCGTCTACGGAAGTATCTGCCATATAAACTCCTACTACTCCGATGGGTGTCAGTATTGAGTCTTCCTTGTCTATGATAATACGTTCACTATGCCGTTCATATTAAGTAACCCGCATTCCTATTTTCTTACTAATTATTGGGTCTGCTCATGCATTACCCCTGTTTGATTTTTTATTGATAATGCTATAACGACCTTATCAGAAGTCCTGTTCTTCCTGCTAACGCATTTCACTAATTCTCACTACATCTGATTTCAAGCTGTCCATTTTATTTTTTACATTTTCTAACGTACATGCCCAATAAAGGGATGTAACATATCTATCTCTGATCCGTGGAATACCAGTTCTTTAAATAAAATTTAATCATTTTGCGAGCTTATTTTCAGTAAATAAAATGGTGTGAGTACATAATGGACAACGTCACGAGAGCTTTAACAGGTGATTATCACATCATAACTTGCCCAGAGGCCGTGAATGTGCAGCATATGGCCATTATTCTGTCTGATGATCGAACCATCGGTGTAGATGACATGTGAGTATCATAGCGGAAGATAGAACAGACAAACTGTTATAATGAAATGACTGCAGGGCGAGTAGATACGACATTGACTCAGGATAATAATGAGACAAGAAGAGTAGCACATGTGTTGCCAGAAAGATAACCTCACAAGGAGATGGTGTATTGTTCCAGTGGCTCTAAAGAATACTCGTAGAAAAAAATGGCTCTGAGCACTATGGGACTTAACTACTGTGGTCATCAGTCCCCTAGAACTTAGAACTACTTAAACCTAACTAACCTAAGGACATCGCACACATCCATGCCCGAGGCAGGATTCGAACCTGCGACCGTAGCAGTCGCACGGTTCCGGACTGCGCGCCTAGAACCGCTAGACCACCGCGGCCGGCATACTCGTAGAAGATCACAGTTAAATTTTAGGTAGGTGTTACAAGCAGTGTGTCACGACGAACTCTCAGAAGCATTACTTGAAACTGGGTTGAGATCTCTAGTCTCCATCCATACCTTACCACTGACACCACACTATAGAAACTTGCTTGGTGGATAGTCGTGTTCTGTTTGGAGAATGAGTTGCATTCCGAGAAGTTCAGCGATTAGAATCTTTTCTGCTTGGGGCTCTCAGATCGACACCATTGTGTAGATATACGACCTGTTGGGAGGTCACAAGAAACAGCGATTCTCGAAACTCGCTCCTCTTCAACTCTAGCGTGCTGGGGAAATTTTTGAAAGGAGGTTGAATGCACGCCAATATGTGGCAGGACCTGTAAACACTGGCTTCGTACCTGTAATGTCCAGGGCACCAAATAATATATTCCAGCAGGATAATGCATCTCCTGCACTTCAGATCTCAATAATTCCGCGAGAAACCCGAGATCCTTGACTTTCTTGCCTGCTCTTATGATTTGTCACTTACAGCAACTGCTGATGGGAAGACGTATGCTGCCATACTAGATTCCAGCCAACAATCTCACTAACTAACAAAACGTGTTTCAGACACGGCATGAAATTCCTTAAGATAGCAATCAGAGGCTGTACGTCTCCATGCTACGACGAGTAAGAGAGTGTATTTGTGCCAGTGGAGACCATACCTCGTATTGGTGCTGATGATGGACGTCAGGCACTATTGGAACGAAAGTGAGCACTGAGTGTGTTAGAAACGATATCTGCCACTCATTAAATCTCTCTCTACTTCGTATCTTAGCGAGTGGTTCGCTTAAGTCTCGTAAGAGGAAGCATGGCCGCACGCTGATCTGTTTTAACCACATTTGTCCTCTGTACCATTCTAACAGTCGAGGGCACCAACCTCTTTCAAAAAGCGAGATAACCAGTATCCCGTGATCATGGTCAAAAACGCGTCGCGTTTACAATGTTTCCGCGGTGCACCAACGTCAATCGCCTATCAACAAAGCATCGTCAGCCAACCGTGAATTTGACCGCGTTTAACGCCGCGTATTGCAATGGAAGGCACCCTGGAGATGCAAATATGTTAATACAGGTATAAATTTGCACTCGATCGCCTAACTTCCGGACAATCGCTGGTGGGTGACGTCATTTGTCTCATTGTATTACCCCACCACATGCGTCTTTAGGTAACTAAGTTGTATCGGTATGTAGATCCCCAATGAAGACTTAAACTATCACATGTTGTCTGCCTCCGTAGGGCAGAGGTAGCGTTACCGCCTACCACGCAAGGGGGTCCTGGTTCGATTCACGGCAGAGTACTGGGTGTTGTGTGTCCTTAATCATTTAGTCATCACTGACACGCAAGTCGCCGAAGTGGTGTCTCCTAAAAAGACTTGCAATACGGCGGCCGAACCTCGAAGGGGATATCCCGGCCAATAAATGCCAAACGACCATTTCATTTCATTATCATATGTTATGCAGAGATTTTTTTACTAACGCTAAATTAGGGCCCTATAGACTTCAAAAGGGTGGTGTTATAGTGACGCTGCAATTTAATTTTGTGTTCAGGTGAGATACGTATGTAATGGAAGTCGAAGTTACGTAAGTTCTATTGTTTATTATAAATCCTCACTCAAAACAAGTGCAGTATTTGCAATGAAGTATAACATGAGCATGTTTAATAACATCCTATTCACTGACAAATTATCAGAAGAACATGAAACAGTTACAAGTAACATAGGTTAGCAGAGATTCAAGACAAGGAACCCTTAGGTAGGTTACTACATTATGAGCACAATGATCCGTTTCTACAATCTAATGAGAGTGACTGCCAAAATTTGAATTCATAAAATTAAGCATGTTAGAAGGGCGTCTTCATCCCAGTCATTAACACTCTGACATTTACAAGTACATTGCGACCTAGACACGCCGAAGCCCATTGTAGATCTTACCATGTTTTTTGTAACAGTGTCGTTGTGTTGTCCGCCAGTGCTGATGTCAGCAGCCATTGTGTTGGATGATGTCTGTGAATCACCAAAAAATATCTAACACAAACCTTACATCATGCTCCGGATGGAGCAGAATCCGAAGTGATTCTCTCACTAGCAGACTACGAAATCATTCTAGTCCCTTCTGTCTTCCCTCGTAACATTCATCGCTTCTTTGAGAGCCATTCCTAGCCTCTCATGAGCAGTCGTCCAATGACAAGTGTCAAATCCTCCTGGAATGTCCTCGCAGTTCTCAATAACTTTCCAGGCTTATCTATTGAATTCCCCTATTTTCGTGCTCAGAGGCCTACACTTTAGAAAGGAATGTGTTTTGGCTCTGTCCTGTCGGTGCCTCAAAGGTTTTCAGTAGCGTGTTTCCTACAACCGTCGTAGATTCCTATCTGGTTTATATATAACAGAGGCCACCTACATTTATTTCTGGAACGAGAAAATTGCAGTCTTATAATTACAGACCCTCGCCCCGTTCCGTTGAGATCATAGAGCCATAAATACCCATAGCTTTCACAGAGTCTGCATAGTGTCCACTGGTGTAATGCTCTCCTATCGACTTCTCTGCATACCCCGTCCAAGGCTCATTGTTGCCAACCTTCCGGGAAAAAATGCCTTAGGGACGTAATAGAGGCGGTCATCTCTTGCAGGATCCATATGACTTCTCTGCGACCATCCGGACTGCTGTGTATTAGCCGCAGTCCGCATTGTGTTGATTCGCAATGGGCGTCTCTTCATCCGGTCCAGTACACACAACAGCCTTTGGCGAATGCTATCCTACCTGACCTCGGCGTCACCTTTTACAACCTGCGTTACTACCTTGATCTGCTGTCTGCCAGTGAAACTGCTAGCCCAGTCTAATGTGAATGTCAATAAATAAAACGCCTACAAGTACTTCATGTGTTGGCAATGACTATCGGATAATCTTTAATAAAAATAATGATATATGCTTTATATCAATACTGTGAAAGTGGACGAAACCGTCAGTTTCGCCGTCTTTCAATACGCTGTCACTTTCGTCAACAAGCAGGAGTGCGTTGATACCTCTCTAAGAAGTCCATTCGTTTATGTTTCGAAAAATGGAAAACAAGACAAGATCAACAAATTTTTAGAAGTATGTGATGGATAAACTTCCCGAATTGGCCAATGTGATTGCATTAGTTCTTGAAAATAAAAGTGAAGCATACAGCCTCTGATTGCTATCTCGAGGAATTTCATGGCACATCTAAAATACGTTTTGTTAGTTCATGAAAATTGTTGGCTGGAATCTCGTATGGAACTATATAACTTCCCATCAGCAATTGCTATCAGTGATAAGTTAGGAGACCACGTAACCCTATCAAGGATCTCGAGTTTCCTAAGGTGTTATTGTGTTCTGCTCACTAGCATTGCATTGTTGACGATGTTTTTCCGAAAATCAGATGGTGTATCGCCTGACTCATACGTTCTACTCACCATTGTGAATAGTCGTTTTGTTGCCACTTCCCACAATGATTTTAGAACTACTGGTGGAATTTTATTTATCGCTTCTGCCTTATTCGATCTTAACTTCCAATGCTCTTTTAAATTCTGACTTTAGCACTGGATCCACCATCTCTTCTACATCTACTGTTTCTTCTTGTATCACGTCACCAGACCAGTCTTCCCTCTCATAACGGCCTTCAATGTACTGTTTCCACCTATTAGCTCTCTCCTCTGAACTTAACAGTGAAATCCCCGTTATACTATTGATGTTATCACCCTTACTTTTCATTTCACCGAAGGTTGTTTTGACTTTTCTATATTCTGACTCAGTCCTTCCGAGAATCATTTCTCTTTAGATTTATTCCAGTCTTTCATGTAGCCATTTCACCTTAGCAGTCCTGCAGTTCCCATTTATTTCAAAATGAATTACCAAGAATGAAATTTAGAGATACAGGTTGGGACAGGAAAAGAGTCACATGGAAGGGTGGGTCAAAAATTCTTTGCATCATTTGCCCTTTGAATGATCACATTTATTTACAGTGCATATAATGGCTCAAAATTAAATACAAATCTCACCAAATGTCTCTGGACATAAGAGGTTGTTACATGGAAATAAGCCTTTTTAAAATTTAACCACTGACTGACGTGATCAAACTTTAGTTATTCCCACCCAAAGGAATCAGTACGAGAAAAAAAAGAAAATCACAATAAAACCTTCTTAAACAGGAAGTAAGTACAGATGTAGAGATAACTATTGGGGAAACTTCTTATAGAGTCACAGTCATTAAGTTGGAAATTGGTAATTTAGAAAAACACCCAATCATGGCGGACCTGACAAATTTTATTGTATCCCTACAACAGATACGACAAATGAAGCTCAGGTGAAGAATAGTGAGCTACATTTAAAAATAGCAATCTTAGGACATGGTAGCCAGAACGCAGATTACATTAACACTTTCCTCAGCAACAACATACATGCGCATATATTTGAAAAGACAAATGATCTACCTCAAAATTTAATTACAATAACGCTCACATATAGGCCATTACGTAGAATATTAAAGCAAGTACCTCAGAGCTTCCAGAATGAAAGGCCAAATTTGACTTAAAGAAGGCAAGCCGCCGTCGTGAACAATTCCACTATAGCAATAGCGAACAGGTCTCAAACACAGCTGGGAGGCACGTGCAGGGGCAAAACACCAAAGCACCTCGCGGCCGTCAGCCGGCGAAACGTCGGGCACGTGCTTCACATGGCTAAGGGGTGTTGCTAACGAACACCACATATTTTAGATATACGCTACAGGAATACAAATTACATACTCGTAAACAACAGTCGCCAACTCCTTAAGAGATCTCGGCTATAAGCACAAAAAATCCATCATAAAACAAGGTGCAAAGATCACTCCCAAAAAATTCCCTAAGGGAAAAGATCTTAAATCACTGGTAAGGGAGTACAAAAATATAACAGTTAACGACTCCCCTAACAAGTTTCGTCAACTTCATACTAAAATTGCACGGACATGTGCTTCCTTGAATCAAATAGATGGAACAAATAAATGATTGTGGTTACCTTTCCAAGAGGAATTCGAAAGTGACTATGCATTACAGTGTTTTCTTGAATCAGTCCTCAGGTTTCACAACTGTCTAGAACCTAATTTCAAAACATACGTATTAAAATAGGGAATTCCTCTTAAAATAATTCAAAGGTAAAATTACAAATTTACAAAAAAAAAAAAAAAAAAAATCCCTCAGACTCACTGAGCAAGAATCATGACACACACCCAACCAATAAAACTGAGTAAACTACTTCATTAAACACCAATTGTCATACACATGACGCGAGAGTTTTCACTTATAAACCATTGAATTTGAATATGCTGCACGTCCTCTGACCTTGATAATCCATAGCGAGTAAAGGTCTCAATGTCACACTTTATCATCAGCACAGGGACAGTCACTAATTTACATCCAAAAATTACTATCAATGAAGTAGATGCAAAGATACAACACGGTTGCGGCCAAGATTAATCACAATAAATTAAAATGATCCAGTGATCCATACGGCACCAACAGCAGATGCACAGATATCAGAACGCGAGCAATACTGACCGCAAACTTTTTCAGTAATGGTTCCTGCATCCGCGGAAAAGATGGGGCAGACTGCAAGTATCCAGGTCCGCACAGCATGGATAAACCGGAAAGTGCATGTCTACTGACGGCCGTAGCATTACACGGTCAATGCAACAGTATGACTTCCACCACCCAAAAGAGCGACAAGTCTACCTCGGCATTAAAAAGAACCAACGGCTGAACGAAACGAAACGCTGCGCGGGAAAGTCCACCCGTGATACGCTCCCGCTGCGCCCCTTCAGCCCGTTCTCCCCTCACATCTCGCTGGAGGCCTATCTCAGACCACCAGAGGTAGCGATCGTCTACGAAAGCCACCTATCGGGGACCAAGTGAAAGAAGGCATCGGGAAGACAAAGACAAAATGAACTGTAGCCAGCACGGCTCACTTTCTTCGATTAACTGAAGTATTTCATCTGTTACCCATGGTTTCTCGGCTGTTACTCTCTTTTTAACTATATTCTTCTTTCTAACTTTTGTGATTGCCCTTTTTAGAGAGGTCTATTCTTCTTTAGCTGAACTGCGTACTGAACTGTTCATTACCGCAGTATTTATAGCCTCAGAGAACTTAAAGCACATCTCTTTATTCCTTAGTGCTTCCTTATACCACTTCTTTGCGCATTGATTCTTCCTTAATAGTCTCTTAAACTTCAGCCTGCTCTTCATCACTACTACATTGTGATCTAAGTCATTTACTCTAGCGTATGTCTCACAATCCATTATAAGAAATTTATTCTCCTCTCTCACTTCTAGTACCAAGGCCATATTTTCCAGTATCCCTTTCTCTGCTTCTTCTCCTGCAACAGCATTTCAGTCCCTCATGACTATTAGATTTTCATTTCCCTTTATGCACTGCATTACTCTTTCAATATCTTTATACAGGGTGGTCCATTAATAGTGACTGGGCTATATATCTCACGAAATAAGCATCAAACGAAAAAACTACAGAGAACGAAACTCGTCTACCTTGAAGGGGGAAACATGATGGCACTATGGTTGGCCCGCTAGACAGCGCTGCCATAGGTCAAACGTATATCAACTGCGGTTATTTAAAATAGGAACCCTAAATTTTATTACATATTCGTGTAGTACGTAAAGAAATATGAATGTTTTAGTTGGGCCACTTTTTTCGCTTTGTGATAGATGGCGCTGTAATAGTCACAAACGTATAAGTACGTGATATCACGTAACATTCCGCCACTGCGGACGGTATTTACTTCGTAATACATTACCCGTGTTAAAATGGAGCGTTTATCAATTGCAGAAAATGTCGATATCGTGTTGATGTATGGCTATTGTGATCAAAGTGCCCATCGGGCCTGTGCTATGTATGCTGCTCGGTATCCTGGACGACATCATCCGAGTGTCCGGACCTTCGCCGGACAGTTACGTTATTTAAGGAAACAGGAAGTGTTCAGCCGCATGTGAAACGTCAACCACGACCAGCAACAAACGATTATTCCCAAGTAGGTGTTTTAGCTGCTGTCGCGGCTAATCCGCACATCAGTAGCAGACAAACTGCACGAGAATCTGGAATCTCAAAAACGTCGGTGTTGAGAATGCTACATCAACATCGATTGCACCCGTACCACATTTCTATGCA
The DNA here is from genome assembly GCF_021461385.2 of Schistocerca piceifrons. Lineage (NCBI taxonomy): Eukaryota > Metazoa > Arthropoda > Insecta > Orthoptera > Acrididae > Schistocerca > Schistocerca piceifrons. Next base: position 801,382,864 of record NC_060139.1, read on the forward strand.
CCAGGAATTGCATGGCGATGACTTTGAACGTCGTGTACAGTTCTGCCACTTGGCACAAGAGAAATTACGGGACGATGTCAGATTTTTTGCACACGTTCTAGTTAGCGACGAAGCGGCATTCACCGACAGCGGTAACGTAAACAGGCATAATATGCACTATTGGGCAACGGAAAATCCACGATGGCTGCGACAAGTGGAACATCAGCGACCTTGGTGGGTTAATGTCTGGTGCGGCATTATGGGAGGAAGGATAATTGGCCCCCATTTTATCAATGACAATCTAAATGGTGCAATGTATGCTGATTTTCTACGTAATGTTCTACCGATGTTACTACAAGATGTTCCACTGCATGACAGAATGGCGATGCACTTCCAACGTGATGGATGTCCGGCACATAGCTTGAGTGCGGTTGAAGCGGTATTGAATTGCATATTTCATGACAGGTGGATTGGTCGTCGAAGCACCATACCATGGCCCGCACGTTCACCGGATCTGATGACGCTGGATTTCTTTCAGTGGGGAATGGTGAAGGATATTTGCTATCGTGATCGACCGACAACGCATGACAACATGCTTCAGGGCATTGACAATGCATCTGTGAACATTACGGGAGGCGAACTACTCGCTGTTGAGAGAAATGTCGTTACACGTATTGCCGAATGCATTGAGGTTGACGGACATAATTTTGAGCATTTATTGCATTAATGTGGTATTTACAGGTAATCACGCTGTTACAGCATGCGTTCTCAGAAATAAGTTCACAAAGGTACATGTATCATATTGGAACAACCGAATAAAATGATCAAACGTACCTACGTTCTGTATTTTAATTTAAAATCCTGCCTGTTACCAACTGTTCGTCTATACTTGTGAGCCATATGCTTGTGACTATTACAGCGCCATTATCACAAAGCGAAAAAAGTGGTCCAACTAAAACATTCATATTTCCTTACGTACTACACGAATATGTAATAAAAATGGGGGTTCCTATTTAAAAAAAACGCAGTTGATATCCGTTTGACCTATGGCAGCGCCATCTAGAGGGCCAACCATAGCGCCATCATGTATCCCCTTTCAAGCTAGACAAGTTTTGTTCTTTGTAGTTTTTCCGTTTGACGCTTGTTTCGTGAGAATTTGGCCCGGTCACGATCAATGGACCACCCTGTATACTTATTCTATCTCATGATCTTGCACTAGCAATGTTGGCATGTATACCTGAACTATTTTTGTCGGTGTTGGTTTGCTGTCGATTATAATAAGAATATATCTATCGCTGAATTGTTCACAGTAATTTAATCTCTTCCCTACCTTCCTTTTCACAAAAATCCTATTCCCGTTATACCATTTTCTGCCGCTGTTGATATTAACCTATACTCATCTGACCTAAAATCCTTCTTTCCCTTCCACTTCACTGACGCAAGCTATATCTGGACTCAGCCTTAATATTTCCCTTTTCAGATTTCCTGGCTTCCCTAGCACGTACAAACTTCTAACATTCCAAACTCCGAGTGGTAGAATTATCCTTCCGTTGGTTATTTAATCTTTTTGTCATGGTCACCTTCCCCTTGACATTCCTCTCCCAGAGAACCGAATTGGGGATCTTCTTCCAATTTTGAAATCATAATGACAATTTTTCAATTACAAACTACTTGCCCTATGGATGAGTATTGTGTGACTTTAATTCAGTGGTTACCATTGACTTGAACATCCTCATACCGTTGATCATTGCTGATTCAGTTTCGCAACCGAAGGGTAAGAGAGTGCCCTGAAGATCTGTCCGCTCGTCCGCCCTCTTTGACAAGGCCGTTGGCAGATAGAAGGTGCCGGCCGGAGTGGCCGAGCGTTTCTAGGCGCTACAGTCTGGAACCGCGCGACCGCTACGGCCGCAGGTTCGAATCCTGCCTCGGGTATGGATGTGTGTGATGTCCTTAGGTTAGTTAGGTTTAAGTAGTTCTAAGTTCTAGGGGACTGATGACCTCAGAAGTAAAGTCCCATAGCGCTCAGAGCCATTTGAACCATTTGAAGATAGAAGGTGATTTCTTATCCCAGAAGTCTTCGGCCGCCATTATTGTTGATTTTATTCAAAATTCAAGCAGTGGCGGGTTCGAACACGGGATCGAGGACGTTTTGATTTCTAACCAGTGACGTTACTCCTACACCACTGATGCTTCCTCCACCCTCTCCCCCTCGCTCCCACTCCCCGCTCTACCATCCTTGAGATTAATTTTGTGTGTTCGTTCTATTTCAGATCGCTCCGTACTCACATTTCTAGATATTTTACCAAAGTGACTACTTCCCGTTATCGTTTATGCAGTCACAATAACTTACGCTGAATGAAGGGTCCGAGCGAGGTTTGGGTTAACATAAGGCGTTATGTTAACGTCTGATTCATGACAAAATGGACATGTTTGAGCACCTCTAACTGTGATTTAGCATTATTTATGTTACTCCTCAAGTTTAAATTATGTTAATATTGAACCCTTCGTCGTTTATCATATTCACGGACATTAGTGTAAACTTTAAAATCATCTTTACCTGTTGAACCATTCTCATTTGTTAACAATTTTATGGTGGCTTTGATAGTACCTGTCGTGGATTGTCCACTTTGTCAATACTAAAATGCCTCTGACACGAATGAAATCTGTTAAATTTTCTTCCGTTTTTGGATTCATGACGACCCCCAGCACCAACTCCCTTCCATTTCGGAAAGTTTCACCATTTAATAGACGTTATGTAATAAAGGTCTCCATAAAGTTTGGTAAGTAGCCGTACTGGACTATTGTTCCATAGAGTTCGCCACTCTTCATTTACTTCTGTATATTTACTCGTTTGATAATGACAAAGTAATACTCGCCACTGGTCTAAACACTTACCGTACTCTGACAGCCACCCTCTTACGTCACGGCTTAACAACAACTTCTCCGAAGTTCCACTAGATTCTACCCGAATGGCTGGTTGTAGCAGAAATATAGGCATCCCCCGCGGGAGGTAGTACGACTCCAGCCGGAGGCGCTGACGGGTCGTTGTGCCTCGGGCTCCCTCCTCAGCGCAGCGCCACGGGATATGCCACAGGCGACAGCGGTCGCGGGGGCCACACAACTCGCGGCCCGGGGTCACGCCTGTATGCAAACGCACGGAGGCGACCGCCCCACAGCCGCCGACTGTTCACTCTTCCCACGAGGAATTGCCGGCTGCGCTTGATGAGGAATGGAAAATTCATGACGGCAGCAGCGGCGGCCCACGGTCGTTACGGGCAGACCTCGCGCGCGGCCGACAAAGAGATGCAGATGACGCAGGCACTTGCCATGCACCTGCTACTGCCATGCCACTGCCACTGCCACTGCCACTGCCACTGCCGGTGTGCAGTTTATCAGGGAGGGCTGCAAATGCGCGTGTGCGGGTAGCCTCTGCAGAGTTGCGAAGTTTGGCTTGTGAGAAGGGAACACGAAGTTAGCACCAGATAGCTTGTTCATTCACCGTAAAATAAAAATTTATGAAACGGAAGTGTCTGTGCTATTAAGATGAATAAGGTGTCTCATAAATAACGCAATTTTCAATTTAATTGTAAAACACATAGTTTATTTCAAAATTACTAGCATCATTATGTCCATATGAAACACAAAGTCTGTGATTAAACATGATATAAAATACAAATCTCCTCAAGGTTTCATGTGCACACGTCCATTCTGTGTACAAAATTGTTGACGAATCTAGAGCAAAAATACGCTCGCATTTGATCCATGACACGTCTAATTTCTGCCTCAAGTTGGGAGATGGCTCATGGAGTGTTCACATCAACACAAGATTTGACATATCCTCACGAAGAAAGTTGCATAGTGTCAAATCATACGATCTCGGAGGGCCAATTCTTATCCTCCTTGCGAGAGATGAGACGAGCAGGGAATCTTTCCGTTAGCAACAGTGTTGTTTCAGCAGCAGTGTGGCAGGTTGCCCCATCCTGTTGGAGCACATGTGTTCCACTTTCAGTTCTTGCAATTATGGTCGTAAGAACTGTGTTGTTACGTGGATACAACTATCACCAATCTCTGTCACTGCTTTTCCAGTCTCGTCTTCAAAAAAGTATGGCGAATTAGTCCGCCAGCCCATAATCCGCACCAAGTACTAAGTCGTTCTGGATAAAGACAATTCTCACGTACCACCCGAGGGTTACCTGTGCCCCAATTCCGGCAGTTTTTTTAAATTCATATAACCACTAAGCTTGAAATGTTCCTCGTTGCTGAAGATTATTTTCAATTATTTTCTTATGAAAATCATTATCGATTTTTGTTTGGTGAATGCCCAATGTTTGACGCTTCAAATATTCCATCGGCTTCAGCTCGCTGGATGCTAAAAGTATACAAATGCAGATCTTCTGTTAAAATTGGATGCAAACTGCTTCTCGGAATTGCTGACTGCTGAGAACGGCAGAGAATCGACTTCACTGGACTCGTAGCCACGCTTTCACTGACGAGAGCGACATTCTCTACCGATCTACGAGAACGACGACGTCCAGGGATTTGATGTTCACTGTCGATCCTTCATCTTCAAATCTCCTTAGCAGTCTTTGCCGTGTTGACACATTAGGCGCAGACCCGCGCGGCTCCCACCCGTCGGAGGTTCGAGTCCTCCCTCTGGCATGCGTGTGTGTGTGTGTGTGTGTGTGTGTGTGTGTGTGTGTGTGTGTGTGTGTGTTTTCCTTAGTGTAAGTTAGTTTAAGTTAGATTAAGTAGAGTGTAAGCTTAGGGACCGACGAACTCAGCAGTTTGGTCCCATAAGGCTTCACGACAAACTTCCAAACCTCCATTACGCGCATGTCGACTCCCAAAAATTACTGGAAGTCTTCGGACAGTCTCTACATAGCATTCATCGTTCTTGAAATGCGCTTTCAAAATCTGGATGCGTTGGTCCATCGTGTATCCCTCCATTTTAGTTGATAATAATACGCATAAATGCAAACTGACAATGACAGTCGGTAATCGCTCTGTCAACAGATGACAGTCGCTTAAATGTTAGGTCCGGAAACCTAATAAACTGAAAGAGGCACTCACTTTAAATATCTCGTTCTTCGTGTGACACCTTTTACTTTGCAATGTTCCCTCAAAAAATGTTCAAATGTGTGTGAAATCTTATGGGACTTAACTGCTAAGGTCATCAGTCCCTAAGCTTACACACTACTTAACCTAAATTATCCAAACACACACAGCCATGCCCGAGGGGGGGGGCTCGAACCTCCGCTGGGATCAGCCGCACAGTCTATGACTGCAGCGCCATATACCGCTCGGCTAAGCCCGCGCGGCTAATGTTCCTTCAGAAACGCATCCATGTCAGAAGGAACACTGCATCGTACTACTTAATAACACAGGCACTACTATCCCGTAATTATTCGTCAATACCAGGCTACCGGGCCCTACGCTCTCAATAAATATTTCCTTCCTAAACAGTGATATACGTACCGCACGAGTGCAGGTTGACACAGGGATGACGACAAGCGGAAATTTGGTTCTGGCTGTGATTTGTGCACTGACAGTCGACGCGGTTAAGGCGACCGCTCGCATAAAAGCGGGAAATCCGTGTTTGAGTCACGTTTTGGTAGAGATTTCCACTGCCGTTATTCTAATATACAGCCGATGGTGGTTCATATTAGCAGTTGTGAATATATTTCCTGTAAAAGAAGCTGAGCCGTGGGTGGCTCGTGTTCGTGCCATCTCTTATTTAACATCCTGTTTTTTCCGTACTGCCACCTCGTTATGTTAGTTTCAATCACTTTTGTCACTGAGTTGCGTGCCCGTGAGCGGCAGCAGCAGCGCTCATTGAAATAAGGCCTGTCGCGTTATATTTGCTGGGCTGCTATTACTTCTCGGTCGTCGTGTGTTGACCAGTCAGTTGGAACGCGTCAGCAAGTTAGTTCGTACCGGGCAGTGCTTGAGTTGGCAGTCGTGGCGCGGCAGCAGTGAGGTCCGGACCGCCATGACTCGTCCGACGTGACTGAAGTGGAGACGACTTTGGTATGTCTTCGGTCGGTCGTCTTCCCAGACTACGTGTATTTGGCTGGCTATCGCTTATGGGTTGGCTGTGTGTGCTGACTCGTGTACCGGCCGGTGTGGCCGAGCGGTTCTAGGCGCTTCAGTTTGGATCCGCGCGAACACTACGGTCGCAGGTTCGAATCCTGCCTCGGGCATGGATGAGTGTGACGTCCTTAGGTTAGTTAGGTTTAAGTAGTTCTAAGTTCTAGGGGACTGATGACCTCAAATGTTAAGTCCCATCGTGCTCAGAGCCATTTGAACCACTTTTTTTTTGCTGACTCGTGATTCGTCCCTGTTATTGTACAGGCACTACCGTTAGCATTGTCTAGTTCTTCGTGCAAGTGTTCGTGAAACTGTGTGTAGTTTTTGTGATTTTGATGGACAAGTTATTTTAAATGTTGTCGGCGTCTTAGCTCTGAGAAGTCGGTCGGTTGGCGTGGAGCAGTGAAGAATTCTCGGAGGGGCGTAATTTGGCCGGGGCCCGCTGGCGGTCCCTACGCAGTGTCGGAGAGTGTGGCGCTGTTCCCATTGCTATGGGGTCCGTGGCTCACCGACCCTGGACACGAAAGTTGAGTTTTGATTTCACCTACCAGCAAGTCAAGACTGTTAACATTGTGTCTTTTGGAGTTCGTTGTCGGCTGTTGGGTATTCCCGCGAGCAACAACGTGGTTTTCAAGTTGGGAAATTCTAGCCACCCTCTGGTTGAGTTTCACTGTATTTGGTTATTTGAATTGAAGTGGACAAGCGGAATCTTCTGCCTTGTGGCCGTTAACACTCCGGTTACCTACCCTGGGCAGGAATTTGTAAATTTTCGGCCTTCAGCCGGTTTCGGTTTCAGTTGTTTGTTCTTAAGGCCATAGCCTAAATTAAAGAACTGTTTCACGTAAGGACTATGGTATTTTTTTAAAAAATTAATGTTTTGGAGGTTGAAGTGTTCGGCCTTCAGCCGATTTGAATTTAACTTGCTCACTTCAGCCTAACTAAAGAACTGTCTGAAGATGAGGCTTGCCTTTTAAATTGCTGATTATGCTTGCGTTTTAAGCTATTGGCCTTCAGCCGTTTTTAAATTAAAATGGCCTTCAGCCGTTAATTAAGTCCCAAAGACTAAAGATGTGTGTCAAAAAAAATTTTTGGGCTCTTTTAACGATTGATGTAATAATAAAGTTGTGTGTTCTAGTATAACTGACAGCCCCTTATTTTGGCCCCTTTCCCTGCAGGTTAAGCTGGGCGTCGCAGAAGTTACGTACTTAAAAGCAAACGAAGAAGTGAAATTCAACTTGTAACCTCCCCCGCTTTCTCCCTAATTCCATCTATTGTCCTTATTAGTATCTTATGAAGATTTCAGAGGAGCGAAAATTACAATAAACATTATAATTTACTTAGCTTCTCATTTAGAGTTTGCTCCAGTTGTTCTTGCTTCGGGGTCTGATTCCCGAAGCAAAAAATGTCACATCTTAGGTCCTCACTGTTGGATTGACCTAAATAAATTCGAAAATTCTTGTTGCAGAATTATTATTTTACGTAATTATATTTTCTCACATTATAGTATATGATACAGTATTTTGATTTTTTACATTAACAAAGCCGAAATTACGTTGTTCACACATAATACAAAAAATACGTCCCATCACATCAGGGGCATGCTTCCAACTCTCACACTCTTCGGAAAATAACCATATTCTGAAGGTTTTACAATTTTTTTAACAAATGAATTTCTACTAGCTTTTATTTCGATTACTATATCACAAATGAATCCAGAAATACACATAGAAACCAGTATCGTGTTGTGTAGTTAATAATATAAATTTTAAGTGTGCCAACTGTTCGTAATTTCAAAAGTTTCTAAAAAAAAAATGCAACTGTACGTACATTCAGAACTAGTACTTATCGATTATAATATCGAGAATAAAACATTTTATAAAGTAATTCATTTTCATAAATTTTAGCTGGAAATCCAAAATTCGAAAACTAATACTGGTATCGACAACTATTGTAGAGAACAAGTAATGCTAGAGGAGGGTGTCTCGTTACAAACCTCATACGTTGACAGTTTGCGTGAATTTATTTCAGCGATAACCGAATTAAGTGATATAACCAAGGAAACTGGCGGTACGAGAAGACGATCGAGCTCTCGCCAGTATGACGTCCATGTACCATTCTCGTGTCCCTCCTTCTGAACCCGCACCTCGACGTGCATTGATAAGCAAAAACATTATGAGCACTGCCCTCTGAGACAATAGATGCTGCCTTGTGGCGCAGCGGGCACGTGATTCGGTTACTAAAGTATGTAAGCGGACACGGACGGGGGATCACCCTGGCGAAGATATGGGCTGCAAATTGGGAAATCCATTGAGATGAGCGACTTTGACAAAGAGCAGATTGTTAAAACGCAGAGCCTATGAACGCGTATTTGGAAAACGACGAATCTGATCGAATGTTCACGTGCTACTGTCGTGAGCATCTACGGGAAGAGGTAGAAGGACAGTGAAACTATCATTAGGCGCTATATGGTTGGACGTCCATGACCCTTCACAGAACGTGGGGTTCGGAGGCTTGTCTGCTGCGTAAGGTAGGATAAACGGTGATCTGTGGTATCTCTGCCGAAAGAGCACCATGTTCGCGCAGCAAAAGTGCTTCGGAGCACACCGTTCATCGTACGTTGTTGAATATGGAGCTCCGCAGTACACCATCCCTGTGTGTTCACTTGTTGACCCAACGACATCGTTAATTGCGACTGTAGTCGGCACGGGACCATCTGGATTCGACCTTCTATTGATGGAAACCTGTCGGCTCTTCGCGTGAATCACATTTCTGCTACACTAGATCGATGGTCGTCTCCACAAACGCCGACATGGAGGTGAACGGCAGCTAGAAACTCGCAGCGCGCACCGAAGCAGTTTGGTGGGAGCAGTATTATGTTATGGGAGACATTTTTCTGCGCTTGTATGGGACATGTGATAATAATCGAAAACATACTGACAGCTTCGAACCACCTGCATCCCTTCAAGTCCAAATTTCTCTTGTCTTATATTTGTGGTCCTTACGAGAAATATACTTTCACGGCAGTAAAATTGTTCTGCAGTTATCTTCAAATGCCTGTTTTCAATCGTCCTAAAATTCTTCCAGCTAACCAAAGTCGACCAATAGCCTTCCCAGCTACAATCCTTACATGCTCATACCATTTCATATCATGTGCGGTGTTATGATGCGAGCTAACATCCCAAAGATGTTCGGGCTCACATGCGGTTCCTCTTCGTCTTGGCTCAAACTCGTCTAGGGGATGAACAGCACGTGTCGCATTAAGCGGCCTAAATTATACATTTGTGCCCCTTTGGTTAAATATTCTGGCTGATGGAAAGTTTACGAAATTGTGTGAAACATGCAATGTTAATGTAACATATAATAACAGTAATAATGATATCGGGAGGTAATTTAACGACCCATAAATGATGTAGGCCACACAGTGGCGATTTGGTTAGAATAATGTTTGTTCAGAAGGCAAACTAATAGTGAAAGTGGTCGTGTTTAGAATTACTATTACACTCAATGGCATATCCATTTGACAAAGTTCGATCATTCACAATCTCATCGGAAATTAGAAGTCCAATACTCCAACTAGCTAGAGTTAACACCAGGCGCACGGCTGCTCACCGCTCAGAGAACGCGTCCCGCGGTACCTCACAATGCGAACTTTTTTAAGTCGTTTCACTTCCTGGCTACCTAAAGACCGACCGTCCGCTTTCGCGTCTCCATCCGCACTGTCCATCTACCCGTCCCCAGCAGCGTTTCCCGCGCGCCGAATATCCTCACTCAACTGACTAGTACAGTTCCCTTTCCTGAAGCCGTCCATCTGATTGGCTACAGCTTATTATACATTATTTTACATTTTAACATATTTAAATAATCCAAGCTTGACGACTTTCACGTTCTAAATAAAGTAACAGTAATGCCCATTACATAACAAACGTTAAATTCTTTTTCATAAAACCAATACAGTTGCCTTCTTAACTTTGAATGTCACTACCAGTAGCCTAGCACCAATGTGCTTTCTGATAAATAAATAATGAACGAAAGTAACTATTATGCACTAAACTTTACAAAAAATTCTATTACCTAATGATTCAATAAGGTGTGATGCTGTCATCGTTTAAAGTGTTCTGTATGGAGGAAATGATGATGTGAAGCTTAACTGAAAATACTGATAATTTAAATTTCCTGTGTCTTTTAAACAAATAAAGTTACTGAATTGATATTTACAACATATGTCATTTTAATTATGCGCTTCTGTATGAAATATCGATCGTTAAGATCGACCACAGCGTACAGATTTTAGCATTCAGGTCTTTGTTATTAAACTGTTAGATTCACTTTAACAGTAAATCCTAAACTATTGTAGATATGATCAATATTCAAGTTTTCTTGGAATCACCATGAAAATTTATGAAGGAAAGTAGATTAAAATTACTGTGGCTTCTTTCCCTGAATTAGTACAGAATTAAATACTTTTCATAGATATTTCCCTTTACGGCCGATCTTAGGTCTGCCATATTTAACACTGCTACATCTCCCTTGCCACAAACAGCTTCTATGGGGTTTCCGTATGACGTAGGTTCTTGTCTCTTTCACTCGCACACTGCAGCACTTAGGCATCATTCAGCACAGTAGACGCTCGTGAATTTCCACATCTCGTCGCTTATCTGCAGTCTTTGTGGCACTCGGTCCTCAACGTAGGGTTCGTTTCACAATTCCTGAAGGCTGACTCTTTCGGCCATGTACTTAAGTGAGAGCGAAACGCTCGTTAACTTACAATGTCTAGATATTTAATCGACGTCACTGTGTCAAGCAGCACACTACTAATGCTATATTCGAACGGTTTGGAATAGTTTTTCCTACTCACCGGCATTGACTTACATTTTTCTGGATTTAGAGCCAGCTGCCATTCATCACACCTACTAGAAATTTTGTCTTACTCATCTTGTATCCACCTCCACTCACTCAACAACAAAATCTTCCCATGCACCGCAGTATCATCGGTAAGCTGCTGCTGATTGCTGCTTATCCCATCTGGCATATCATTAATGTATATATGGAATAATAGCGGTCCTGTCAGATTTCCCTTGGGCACTCCTGAAGATAATGAAGGGACTCCGCCTGGTTTCAGATATCAAGGCTGTCACTTCACAAGAAAATGTGGCTACTTACCAAACTGGAAGGTGACGAATGATAGATGATAATATATTTATCAGGCACAAATTTGGGCCTACCATTTCTTTTACCAACAGAAACACCTCTGAAAGCTATAGATAGACCTGCAAAAGGAAAGACGTGGATAAAGCTCCCCTTGTGTCTCTTGAAACAAGGTCTGCGGCAGAAGATATAACACCACAACTTCCCCCGCCCCCTCCTACTTCTACCTACACCACACCTATGCCAGATGAGAATACGCTAAAAAATGTATTATAAGGACACACATTTTTTAAAAATATATAGAGGTAAGATTGGGATTTTCTGCCTGGGTAGGGTGGAGTGGGGGCGGAATATTCCTGGGGCAAAGAAAGTGGTGGGAAGTGATCCTATCCAACTCCGCCCCATAAGTTGACTACTAAAACGAGTGCTTTAACTTGAGTGGTAATACACATTTTCCCAGGATTTTTGCAGGGTTCTGTGAAAGTTCAATGCTGCTGTAAGAGAGAGACGATAGTGAGGTAAACAATGAGTTATAGATCCACAGGTTTCGAGTCTCTACCAAGTAAACTTGACAGCAGAGGTCGACGATTTTCAGATAAACGCTGCTAGAACAATGGTGTATCGTTACAACCGACGCCAAAGACTAAATGAGGTAGCCCACATATACGAACGTTAAAAAGAAATGAAGCCATTGTTCTCGAGGTATTCGAGAGAGGCGGTCTGTTGGTTTCATGGTATATCTTTCGTAAACAGCAGAAACCGAAATGCACGACCATTTTTAAACTCCATATGTGTATGGAGGGGATGAGAAAGCCGATAAGACGGAGTCTCCTTCATCGTCCGCTCCAGAACTCTCTGCAAGAAATTAAACGTTGTGCTGAAAACAAACTCATCGAGACTCCTTTGGCCGATTGAGAGAGTACTATATGAAAAATTTGCTTCCTAGCCACGAGTTTTCTTAATGAGCGAAAGGAGAGACGTAATGGTTGAGGGTGACTCTGACGGATGTGGTTGTTGGACAGTAAAAATCTAGATTACAAAGAGCATAAACGAATATTAAGGGTAGTCGCGTAGACGAATATTGTTAATATAGTGGAGCTCTGAATAAACTAAACAGTATAATTTATTCATGACTGATTGAGAGCTGATTGTATTGTGCACAAGCGGAGCTACGTAAATGTGGTTTGTTGATAAACGCTACGTGTTTTGGACGCTGTTGCTGTAATGAAGTCTCCTTTAAATCATTTTCTTGGATCCTGGGCGAACCAAGCTGGTTGAAAAGTATACTGATTTTTCTACTTTTGTTTGATAGCTACCCGATAGATTAAAGTTTCATAACGAGAATCACCTTTCCATTAGTTCGACGGACAAGAGCACGAGAAGTGATGAAAGCAATATGGAAATATAACTGGAGGTGAAACGAAAGTGGCTACAATATGTCGTCTAATGCAATAAAACGTACTTGTGACTGATGTTGGTTTCTCGTGTACTGAAAGTAAGATTTGTATCTTCCTCGAGACACAAATCTCCAACTTCATCTGTCCTATTGTGCCCATAAACATGTAACTATAGGTGACTATGGCATGCATTATGCAGAGGAAAGGGGTCTAAGGGGGGAGTATACGGAGGAAAGAATAATTACCTGTAAGGTCAGCGGACGTACAACGTCATTTAACACATTTTATCAACAACAACTACAACAAGAAGAAGATACAGTAAACTATTTTATAGAATGTCTCTGCGCAATTATAAAATGTGAATTGTTCGATGCTAGGTTCTCTTAGTGTGTAGGAAATTCGCTCGGATGATTCGGTTCGAATAGTTGAAATGGCTCTGAGCGCTATGGGATTTCAAATCTGAGTTCATCAGTCCCCTAGACTTAGAACTACGTAAACCTAACTATCCTAAGGACATCACACACATCCATGCCCGAGGCAGGATTCGAACCTGCGACCTTAACAGCAGCGGCTTTCCGGACTGAAGCGCCTAGAACGGCTCGGCCACAAGGCCGACGGTAATTCAGACTCTCTCTATTCCAGCAACGCTAGGAAGATGCCTACAGGCGGCTTTGCGTAGCTGAAATAGTTTTCCCCCTTTAACGCTTCTGCTTATCATCATTATTAATTTGTGGCGTTGCAGTACCAAACGATTTTACTAACTAGGCAAACACCTCAATAGCGCCTCTCTACTGATGGCAAGTCGGGAATACCCGGCATTCATTACGTTGTTCATTTCCAAATACGTAACTAATGGAAGTTCAGCAAAATTGAGTTTAGTAGCTGACTCTCTTAACACATTACGAAAACACTGATGTGCAACAGATAAGTGGTAGTATTATCTTTTCACCCTCGTTAAAAATACTTATTTGTTATTCTTTAGCAAACTGGAGACTTATATTTGTAATGTCACCATATTTCTAATAATGCTCAACTGTTTGAGATAAGATTCTATATTTTCCAAGTTGTCGCAAAATTATTCTCACTGTGTTTTTCACTTATCCAGTATTCTTATACTAGTGATTCACTTAAGATTAATACGGTCTCTATTTCCATCTTATTTTTTCGTCGGTAACTGCAGGAAGTGTCCAAGAAGCTCACGGAAATAGCTGCTGCTTCTAACTCATCTTCGACGCCAAAATTCAATAAAGAAATACATTCATCAAAAAACGTTTTGTATCACCTCGGTTCATAGAGTTCCAGTACTTATACAGAAAATTTGAATAGAGATCAACAAAAATATCATTTCCGCACTTTTTATTTCTCATGAAAAACACACATTGCTAGCTGTACCACCAAATAGCGACACCTTCAGAGATGGTAGTCCAGATTTCTGTACACACCGGTACCTCCAATACCAAGTGAAACATCCCCTTAGAAAAATTATGTACCCTGTGCTTAAACTGACACACAATATTTTTAGCGCAACGCAATCTGACTTTCAAAAATCCTTACAAAAGAATGGCCCTGACTAACATTAAGCTATACGTTTCACAAATCACTTACCTCACCAAAAATCTTCGTTACTCGAGCTACTGCAATAAAGCGAGCGCCACTACTGCCAGCTAAATAAAAGATTCAAACTACGGAAGGCACTAACTACTGATAGGCATAGTTAGCAAATGAAAGATTTTAATAGAGAACAAACAATGTATTTACCTTAATAGTCATAATATATGTAGCAGTTCATGACAAATTACAAAACTCCGCCATCTCTCTCCCCACATCCACCACTGCTGGCGGCTCACCTCCAACTGCGCAACGCTACGCGCTGTTCACATCCAGCTGCCGCTGCCCAACACTACAATGGCAGACAACAATGCAAACTAGCCACAGACTTCACACAGCACAGCCAGTGATTTTTATGCAGAGGTGGCGTTACCAATAAAAAAACCTAAACAGCCTACTTACATAGCCCCCATGCTCCCCACAAAAAATTTTACAAATTGTTTTGGACAGTGGCTAATAATGATTTGATAAAATTTTTTTAAATTACAATAACAAAGATATCAATTGTACACACTTATTGATACAATGTTGGTCAAAAGCTAAACTTTCTCACAGTCCATAGAGACAGTCCTGATTGTTTATCACAGTAAAATAGCAGTGTTTTTCTCAAAGTCTGAGCAGTAAAAGAAAATGCACACAGGAGTAGTGGATTTCCATGCTGTCTCGAAGAAGTAGTGTTGTCCTTCCAATGGAAAGACAGTGCTGACTCTTGACATGCAGACAGGTAATGGGCCACAACAGAGCAAACCCACAGAAGAGTCATTCGATGTTTTGAAGAATATTGGTAGGTAGGTCATCACAGAGCATACCCATTGTAGTCCTGGTAGAGATTACGATATTGGTGGGCCACCAGAGGTGCAGACCCACTGTAGTCCTTGTAGAAATAATGGTATTGGTGAGTCAGCAAAGACGCAGACCCACTATAGTCCTTGTAGAGACGGCCAGCAGCCATCTGTTGCAAATGTGCAGGTGCACAATCGCCATCAAAGAGTATTGCAGACAATATAGCAAGTCCATAAACCACCACTTGTGCACTCACAAAGTTTCTGGAATTGTCCTTAGAACCAGCAATGCTGTTATCCAGTCCCTTGCTGAATCATTAACACACGTGCAAACACTAACAGTCCCTACTTCTCACATATTGTCCATATACTATGACCAACAGAAACGTGTGCAGTGAAAGGGAACTTACAAGTTAATAATATGATGAACTGGTGTCAATTACAATTATATAACATAAGAATACAATTACAAAGGTACAAAATACATCTTTAAAGAACATAACAATACAGATAGCATTTGTAGTAATACAGGCTTTACAAAAGAATAGAAATAAACATATACATCAGTGTTACAAAAATAATGACATAAGTACATACATAAAGATCAGAATAACTTTTGAAACATCACCTTCACATATGAGCAACAAAACAGAATAAATAATGTCTCAACATCTTTACAAAGTAAATAACATAGTATTAGAAAAATTCTACAACATAGCTCTCATCAGCTAAACACATAAAGACAGGAAAAACACAAATACACAAGGGTACACAGACATATAGAGGAATAATACAAAAGGAAAGGACAGGATTTGTTGTACTGCAGTATTTTGCAAACAAAACTTTCTTTACTTCTTGGAGATCTCCCTTCATTCATCATTATTCCCTAAAAGTCCTATCTATACCTGCTTTCTATATTTTATTCATATTTCTTTCAAAATAATTATTTCTCAGTATACAATACTCAATTTGGCCCAAATCTTTTTCATATAACTTCTCAATGCATTCTTTCCCTATTGTCCATAGTCAGTTTCTTATATAGTCTACCCCCTCTTAAGCTAACTTAAATCTACGGAGCTCAGATGCTAAACTAAGGGACGAGGCAATGCAGCAGCATAAAACAATTAACACTAACAGCAATGAAAAATAAATTGGAAATTGTCAAATCAATTGCAATATTACAACTAATATAAGGCAATGAGCAGCAAACAAGAAAAATAAATCATTAGTAAAACTGGCTTAACAGAATAATACAAAGTCAAATTCAGTAACATTATGCCTGGCAAACAGCTGCAGCAAGTGCTATAACTTATACCTAAACATGAGAAAGCACAAGCAGAAAAAATAGTACACTAAAGACAGCAATGCAGATAAGGGAAATGTCTATTCACATCTTAATGTCTATGTAATTAAAGTGGTGCACCACAACTATTTCTACAAAAGAAATTACCAAGTACTTGAAAAGAAAATTATGAATGCAGTTCCTGTGAATGTAAATGTCTTTTTGTGCTCCCTCATTTTTTTAAAAAAAATTTTATTTACTCGATCTGTACACAGAAAATATTTATATTAGTACATCTATAAAATTTTATTTTAACCAATGCTGCAGTGCCACTAGAAACTAGATATTAAAGAAAATGAGCAAATATGTACAAAGGACGGCATGAAACATCATTCATTAGCCATATGGCATTTCATAAGGCAGTAAAAATTCTCTCAATTCTCGAGAAAGACGCTTGTCATAATCAGGTGTGCAGATGTAAGTATCTTTCCAAGTAATGAGCGTGTCGTATTTGCAGTGCTTTCTACAAAGGAATGTCAATAGCGAGGATAATGGCCTCCATTTTTTTTGTCTTTTCTACCTGTGCCTCTGAAATGGCACACACACTAATGGCTTTTTCTCCAGGCATCTGACACAGCTGGATGCCCACGACGCATTACATGCAGGTGGTCACTTAACTTTCTTACGGAAATATTTACGACAGCAGTTTCCGCTACAGTGGCAGTCTCATATAAAAAATTTCAGAGGTCGAGAATTTGCGTTGCAAATGTGTAGATACAAAATCTTATGAATATAACAGTGTCCAAAAAATTTTCGCCGGCATTGTGATACATTCACGCATTTACACACATTTCATAACTCTTAAAGTACGATTCTTGGTTTCCAACATCCTTTTACACAAATCAGAGTCCCTAAACACTACTCATCATTCCTTACCTTATTACACATATACATATTTGTCGACACTTCTTCAATATTTCATCATAATAAATATGTAGCATAATCAAATTCCTCATATAGCATCAGCTTATTGACCATAAACATACCTCAGCAGCATAATACACATCGGCGTCGTAAAAATAACATCATAACACCTCAGTCAACTCTCAAAATTGTCGTAGCTTCCTCCAATAATTTCAAAACCTAAAAAAATTCTCTGCTCATGTCAAAAGTGTCATCTGCCTCAAACGCACTTTAAAAATCGTGATCCCATACCAAATATATCATTCAAAGCTCTCATAGTATGACAATGGTTCCGAAAAATATGAGCATTTCACAAAGTACAGACAAAATACAATTTCATTGGTGTGAAGTTATCTAACTGTGTAATTACGTAAACATCTGTCACTGATGTAGTAAAAAAAAGTTTATCTCTCAGTTAAATGATCAGATAGCTGTGTAATTTATGTATTAGGGAAATATGGTACTGATGTGTAAAGTTGTATAAGCAAATACCAAATTAGCTAGGGCTCCTTGTGCTTGCCAAACACATGGTACACAAAGTAGGCGTGTACCCCCCTGAGGATTAATGTAATTATACCCTCAGGTGTTACAGATTACAGCAATGGAATGAAATATATCACGGAAAACCCTAGTATCATTGGGACGTTTCATATGGCCATATGAAACATCCCCTTAGAAAAATTATGTATGACTGTGCTTAAACTGACACACAATATTTTTAGCGCAACGCAATCTGACTATCAAAGATCCCTGCAAAAGAATGGCCCTGACTAACATTAAGCTATACGTTTCACAAATCACTTACCTCACCAAAAATCTTCGTTACTCGAGCTACTGCAATAAAGCGAGCGCCACTACTGCCAGCTAAATAAAAGATTTAAACTACGGAAGGCACTAACTACTGATAGGCATAGTTAGCAAATGAAAGATTTTAATAGAGAACAAACAATGTACTGTATTTACCTTAATAGTCATAATATATATAGCAATTCATGACAAATTACAAAACTCCGCCATCTCTCTCCCCACATCCACCACTGCTGGCGGCTCACCTCCAACTGCGCAACACTACGCGCTGTTCACATCCAGCTGCCGCTGCCCAACACTACAATGGCAGACAACAATGCAAACTAGCCACAGACTTCACACAGCACAGCCAGTGATTTTTATGCAGAGGTGGCGTTACCAATAAAAAAAACCTAAACAGCCTACTTACACAAGTAGCACGTCCTCTTGCATTGATGAATGTCTGTATTCGTCGTGGAATACTATTCACAAGTTCATCAAGACACTGTTGGTACAAATTGTCGCACTACTCAACTGCGACTCAGCGTAGATCCCTCAGAGTGGGTGGTGGATCATGTCGTCAATAACCAGCCCTTTGGAATCAATCCCAGGCATGTACAATATTGTTTATGTCTGGAGAACACGCTGGCCACTCTAGTCGAGCGACGTCGTTATCCTGAAGGAAGTAATTCACAAGATGTGCACGATGGGGACGCGAATTGTTGTCCATGAAGACGAATGCCTCGCCAATATGCCGCCGATATGGTTGCAGTGCCGGTCGGAGGATGGCATTCACGTATCGTACAGCCGGCTGTTGGCGCCTTCCATGACCACCAGCGGCGTACGTCGGCTTCACATAATGCCACCCCAAAACAGCAGGGAACATCCACCTTGCTGCACTCGCTGAACAGTGTGTCTAAGGCGTTCAGCGTGACCGGATTGCCTCCAAACACGTCTCCCACGATTGTCTGGTTGAAGGCATTTGACTCATCTGTGAAGAGAACTTGATGCCAATCCTGAGCGGTCCATTCGGCATGTTGTAGGGCCCATCTGTATCGCGCTGCATGGTGTCGTGGTTGCAAAGATGGACCTCGCCATGGACGTCGGGAGTGAAGTTGCTCATCATGCAATCTATTACACACAGTTTGAGTCGTAACACGACGTCCTATGGCTGCTCTAAAAGTACTATTCAACATGGTGGCATTGCTGTCAGGGTTCCTCCGTAGCCACAAACATCCGTAGGTAGCGGTCATCCGCTGCAGTAGTAGTCCTTGAGCGGCCTGAACGACGCATGTCATCGGAAGTTGCTGTCTCTCTGTATCTCCTTCATGTCAGAACAACATCGCTTTGGTTCACTGTGAGACGCCTGGACACTCTCCTTGTTGAGAGCCCTTCCCGGCACAAAGTAACAAAGCGGACGCGATCGAACCGCGGTATTGACCATCTAGGTTTGGTTGAACTATAGACAACAAGAACAGTGTATCTCCTTCCTGGTGGAATGGCTGGAACTGTCGGACCTCCTCCGTCTAATAGGCGCTGCCCATGCATGGTTGTTTACATCTTTGGGCAGGTTTAGTGACATCTGTGAGCAGTCAAGCCATATGTGTTGTGATACAGTACACACAGTCAACGTCTACCTTCAGCAGTTCTGGAAAACTGGGTGATGCAAAACTTTTTTTGGTGTGTGTATATTCAGTGTGAAATAGATCCATTTATAATGTACCATGTGGAACTGATAGGAGGCCATAAGGAATTCTAAACCACTAATCTTCCTGTGGCAGCATGGGAAACAGAAGCGAAAAAAATGAATGTGGTATTCAGGCGCTTCATTTAATCTTGTTTCATAATGGTGATGGGCCTAAGTAACTATTCGTAAGCATAGTTGTCACAAAGACATTCTGTTTTGTAAACTGTCGTCTATTTGAAGCGCTTTTCCTCTCCCACCTGACTGAAGCTTATCTGTCCAGTTTCTTTTAAATCCTTTCTCAAGTAACATTTGGTTCAACACACTGTACTTTCTTGTGTTTGTCGCTAGTTACTGGCTGTCTTTGGAGCTTACGTTTCTCACATAACACTTATTTCTACATATTACATCTTTTTTGTGCTACCATTTAACGATTATTAGGATATTCATCGCATTTCTCTAAACTCAGTATTTTACGTTCCGATTGATAATAACGTGTTACAATCTGTGAGACATACGTTTTACATTTCATTGTGTTAAAATGTCGTTAACTTCGTCCTTACCTTCATATACGAAGTTATTACCATCTGCACTGGTACCTGCTCTGTTTCTTCAGTGACGTTTCAATTTAGAACAGAATATGCACATTACAATTACATAATATCCCACTTACTTTTGTATGTACAGTACATTTTCTGTGTGTACTTTACTTCACCCCTTCTCACTTACGTGGGTATTTACTCTAATATGTACTGTCGAAGGGGTTCACTGTAGCCACAAACATCTGTAGATGATACCTTTTTTAATGGAGATTTCGTCCCGCAGGCAACTTTAGTTTTAAGAGCTGAGTTGGTTTACAGTTTACTGATGCGTAAAATTTAATTCTTTAAGTGACCCGATAAGTAATTAATTTAATAGAATGCTGTGTAAGGTTTTAACTACTTCCCAACTCTGTTAGTATCTTGCAATTTTACTTTGCTCATTAGTAAATTTTGTAGCTGTAAGAAACCTTTGGCTTGTAGCTGCAGTAATTTTCTGGCGTTTGAAGTTAATTGAGCGTTTTAAGCTTTAAAGGAGAACCTGCGATTGAGTTTCTTCTGTAGTGTTTGCTCGTTTAAGTCCATTGTGCACGTAATCAATGGCATGTATATTTAAGATCCTGTTTACTCTCTGAGAAATTTTATCTTCAGTAAATGTACTTTAAGATATTACATTGAAGCGCCAGAGAAACTGGTGTATTCAAATGCAGAGATGTGTAAACAGGCTGAATATGGCGCTGTGGTAAGCAACACCTATATGAAACAACAAATGTCTGGCGCAGTTATTAGATCGGTTACTGCTGCTACAATGGCAAATATCAAGATTTAAGTGAGTTTGAACGTGGTATTATAGTCGGTGCACGAGCGACGGGATGCAGCCTCTCTGAGGTAGCGATGAAGTGAGGATTTTCCCGTACTACCATTTCACGAGTGTACCACGAATATTAGGAATCAGATCAGTATTTGATACAAGAATTCCTGAGTCGTTAAAATATGACGATACTGATGTTTTGACTTTAGTAATTTTGTCTGAGGTGTTCCGTACCGTGTTGCCTGTGATACTACAAACTCCACACGCCAGTGCAGTTGGCTGTTGCAAATGGTTAGGTGAGATTTATGAAGGCATGCTCTATGGTAGTCGTCAGCCATGAGTGTATTTTTGTGCAGTATAAATTCGCACTACGGGATAGTAGTGTAAGTCTAAGTGAAGTAATTGCTTATCGAGCGCTATTCTCGAGTTTTTCTTGATCTGCGAATCAAGCACAGGAAAACTTGGATCAGGGGTTATAGACACCGTAGTTTGCTCGTATTGTTAGTGACGCAGTAATTGAGACTACTTTGCCCTAGCTGAACTATTACAAAGAAGAAATTTCAAGTGCTACCACAATTTCTGTAGTAAAAGTCATGAGTAACATTTCATTTACAGTTTGCTAGTTGGTACACGAGAGGCCAACACCTGAAGAGGCATATATTTTGAATATTTGAAATTTAAGTTGCGGCATACAGTGGTGTTGGCATCTAGAAATTACTCTAAGTTTTTTAAAGAATAAACTACCATTTTGCTATATATTACTGTATTAATCTTCTATTGTGTTTAGATTTAGGATCTGGACGTCTTAAAACATTTGACATACTAATGATCCACACTGAAGGGTCAAAGGAACTGGTACACCTGCCTAATATCGTGTATGGCGCCCGCGAGCACTCAGAAGTGCGGCAACACGACGTGGCATGGACTCGGCTAATGTCTGAAGTAGCGCTGGAGGGAACTGACACCATGAATCCTGCAGGGCTGTCCATAAATCCGTAAGAGTACGAGGGAGTGGGCATCTCTTCTGAACAGCACGTTACAGGACATCTCACATATACTCAATAATATTCATGTTGGGGAGTTTGGTGGCCACTCAGAAGAGCCAATCTGTAGAAATTCTGGACGTGTGGGGTGTCGAATTATCCGAAGGGAATTGTCCAAATCCGTCAGAATGGGCAATGGACACGAATGGATGCAGGTGATCAGGCAGGATGCTTACGTACGTGTCAACTGTCAGAGTCGTATCTAGACGTATCAGGGGTTCCATAGCCGGTCGGTGTGGCCGTGCAGTTCTAGGCGCTTCAGTCTGGAGCCGAGTGACCGTTACGGTCGCAGGTTCGAATCCTGCCTCGGGCATGGATGTGTGTGACGTCCTTAGATTAGTTAGGTTTAAGTAGTTCTAAGTTCTAGGGGACTGATGACCACAGATGTTAAGTCCCATAGTGCTCAGAGCCATTTGAACCGGGGGTTCCATATCACTCCAGCTGCACACGCCCCATACCACTACAGCGCCCCTCACCAGACTGAACAGTTCCCTGCTGCCATGCATGGTCCATGGATTCATGAGGTTGTCTTCATACCTAAACACGTCCATCTGCTCGATACAATTTAAAACGAGACTTACCCAGCCAGCAACATGTTTCCAGTCATCAACAGTCCAATGTCGGTGTTGACGGGCCCAGGCGAGGTGTAAGGATTTGTGTCATGCAGTGGGCCTTCTACTCAGATAATCCACATCGATAATGTTTCGTTGAATGTTTCGCACGCTGACACTTGTTGATGGCCCAGTATTGAAATGTGTAGCAATTTGCGAAAGGGCTGCACTTCTGTCACGTTTAACGATTCTCTTCAGTCGTCGTCGGTCCCGTTCTTGCGGGATCTGTTTTCGGCCGCAGAGATGTCGGAGATTTGATGTTTTACCGGATTGCTGATGTTCACGGTGCACTCGTGAAATGGTCGATCGAGAAAATACTCCCTTCATCGCTACCTGGGAGACGCTGTGTCCCATCGCTCGTGCGCAGACTATAACACCAAGTTCAGACTCACTTAAATCTTATTAACCTGCCACTGTAGCAGCAGTAACCGATCTAGATACTGTGCGAGACATTTGTCTTATATTGGTGTTGCCGACCGCAGTGTCATATTCGGCACGTTTACATGGCTCTGTATTTGAATACACGTGCTTATACCAGTTACTTTTATCCCTTTAGTGTAAGACCTTTCACACTGTACTTGAATATGGCATAAAAGCAGAAATTTAGATAGTACGGAAGATAAATAAAGTAACACGCAGTCCAAATGGCGGTTTCTTCTTTCAAATAATATTGCATGACTTTCTTAACACCACTGAAAATTTTCGGAAGTCCTCTCTGTTAGGTAAATTGGCATTAAGTTGAATCAACCTGTAGCCTTTCGGTGTAATTCGATTCCTATTGAATCCTATATTCCGTTCAGCTAGTCGAGAGTCTCCACGGAGAGCGCTTATAGCAAGCATATGAGAGGAGAGATGTGTGGTGTGTACAGCGCGCCGTGCAGAGCAGGCGAGGAGGGGGCGTAGGGTGCGAACAAGGGCGTTATGTGTCAGCGCAGCGCCTAGGGTGACGGCGTGTAGCAGCGGAGAGGCCGCAATGCGAACCGTGCCCGTGGTGGCGGCAGCAGCAGTAGCGTCGCAGAAACACTAGACCAGCCGGCTTCCGGTTCTGTAATTGGCTGGGTGGCCGCCCACCCTACACCACGCTCTGCACTGCCGTTGCTTCGGGGCGCACAGTGGCTACCTGCCAACAGTCCACGCAATCTGTGCCTGTGGTCAGCATTGTTTGATACGAAAGACGCTACATTCGCGTCTTAATAAGTTCGCCACACTGCTGAAATCGTCAATAACGTGATTCTCATCTGGTATATTTTCAAAATTTGCATAACTGAGGACGCAGATCACATGGTCAACTGTAAGGTGAAGCGGTTCCGACAAGAACCAATAGATGCCTGACGGCTCCAAAAATTAATCAGTCAATGATTTCGCCTAGGCTCCCTCCCAGCTTGTTTCCAATTCATGTGCGAGGAGCGTTTAACAGGAAATGAAATTTCAGTTGAAAAACTGGGGAATTTGTTTTGGGCATGGTGGAGTATTCTCACTTCAGCATTTGCGACTGGTTGCGGCGTTATAAGTAAAATTGGGGTCTGTAATGGTGATGCGTTTAATGCAGAGAGCTATCACTGACTTTCTTTCGGCGGAAATTCAGAGCGTCGTGGATATTCATAGGTGCTTGAAGAATGGCTGCGAAGACCTGTCAGTGAACAAAAGCACGGCAAGTTATTGGGCGTTGCGTCTGTCGTCATCGTAACAAGGTCGCGCAAACCTATCCGATCTCCGCTTGCTGGCTGCCCGTACCTGTGACTCCCGTAATGTAATAACGTGCGGACACTCCCATTCGAGGTGATCGACAGATCACACTCAAAACACCTGCGGCACGACTAGACGTCTCTGTTGGTAGTGCTGACATACCTGTCCACCTGTTGCGTTCCTCGCCGCCCAACAGAAGACCATTAACAGCGGCAAAGGACCATCTGTGCAGAATTAGTTGTCCATTTCGAGGCTGATAGTGACAACTTTTTGTCGAATATCGTCACAAGCGATGAAACATGGGTTCATCACTTCGTACTGGAAACTAAACGGGAAACCATGCAGTGGCGCCACACCACCTCTTCTCCGAAGAAAAAAATCAAAGCCGCACCCTCAGACGTTAAAGACTTGGCGATGGTTTTCAGAGATTCTGGAGGGATTATTCTGTTTTACGTCCTCACTCGTACCGCAACGATCAACTCGTAAGTGTATTGTGCTACCCTCAGGAAACTGAGGAAACGACTTCGGAGTGTTAGTAGCCGCAAATATGTAAACGAAATTCCCTTCCTCTATGACAACGCCAGGCCGAACGTAAGTGTGCGTATCTGAGGAGAGCTCACAAAACTTCACTGATCTGTTCTTCATCCACCTTACAGCCCGGATCTGGCACCATCCGCCTTAAATCGTTTTGACCCAATGAAGGTTGCACTCCATGGAAAGCAGTACTCGGACGATGGGGAGGTTACTGATATAGCAACACGTTGGCTCGGATGTCGTCTAGTAGATTGGTACTATAAGGGCGCTCTCAGTTTGTTGGCGTAAGGCCTTCGCATTGAACGGAGATTATGTTGGGAAATATGATTTTGTAGGCAAAAGAGAGGGGAATAATATAGTTATTGGACTCCTGAATAAAATCAGCCTGCTTTCAGAAAAACAAAAGAACGTGTCGCACTATTTACCTAAAGCCCTCCGTAAAAATGTGCTTTGGTTAATTGGTCTCTGTAGGATAAGGGGAAGGGGTGATTCCGGGGCTTCAAAATCTAAATACCTATAAGAAGGAGACCATCAACTTGCGATGTTACCAACCGTCATGGTGGAGAGAAGCATCCAGAACATGTCGTGGGAGGAGAAACTTGTCACTGCCGCTTGTGCGGCCAAGTGAAAACGAACATTAAAGAGGACAATAGGGACATAAATGCCTACGACGTCAAGGTGCCGAGACCCTGCAGCGTCAGATGCAACGTCTGGCAACAGAGACTACTCTCTCTCACCCGTAAAACTACGCTGCTAACCGCCTAAATACAAATGGACAAATGACACATCGGTACTTAAATTATGGATGTTACATTTACGATAATAGGGGCAGGTAACTTCATTGCAACCAAGCAACGAAAGGCAGTTATCCTGCGTGTCATTTGTGGAGATCTTTTTCTAGTGTAACGGGAGTTAATATAAGAATTAATAGAGACTTGAGAAAGATGGGAGACATGCCAGCTGACGCAATCACTGGGTAGGTGAGCGTGTGGGCAGCAAAAAATCCGAGTGGTACTATTAGTTACTGGGAGGCGCATACCTGCAGAGGAATGACCTCTGATTTGAGCGACGTTGGTAAGGTGTGGTACAATCAACACTTTGCTCGTTCGACGTTGTGTCTTTTCCTCAACCATCCATTCGTGGCATAATTAATTTTTAAACTAAATTGATTACCTTAGTACTGATGTTGCGCTGCTCGATATCTGTTCAGTGTTGCACCTGCTTTCAGTGAT
This sequence comes from Schistocerca piceifrons, assembly GCF_021461385.2. NCBI lineage: Eukaryota > Metazoa > Arthropoda > Insecta > Orthoptera > Acrididae > Schistocerca > Schistocerca piceifrons. The sequence goes on from NC_060139.1 coordinate 801,409,033, forward strand.
TAACATTGTAGTTTCCGTATGCATTTTGAGTGATCAGCATTTATTATGTGATTCACTAAGGCCAGCTATAAATAGGACGTGTTTACAGCAGTAAACATCTTATAATTTTAAACATGGCTGTCTCTCAGCAACCGTATGTAAGTTTCAGGATAGGAATCATGCAGCCAACCGGTTGCAAATAACTGTTTGGTAGACTGACCTAGGTTTAGACACCTCTAAGAATCTCTTCATCAGAATGGAACTTGAAGAAACCGTAAAGTTACATTGCGAGAAAGCAACGGTCCAAGTTTCTAGCAGATACGCTCAAGTCAAAAAAATAAAACTAAACACGTTTAAGACTGACACGTATGTTTTGCCAGGCATGATATCAGATTTAACATAACCTTCAGTATTAATTTCCGGGTGGTTATCCGGTGGCGTCCTTGGCATTTTATCAGCTCCTGTTGGTACTGTGCACCTCGTATATGCAGAGTGTTGTTTGTGTCCTTTGATTAACAGAGTACCGAGATGACAGTTTGGATTGGGAATAGTGATGCTACCGAAATACAATGCTGATATCGGTCTGTTGTATTCAATGGTGGCGGAGTTTTGCTCACGCTAGTGCAGGCATCTCAAGGCATTCTTCATACGTGGCTTCGAAGCTGAAGGTAGTGCTACAAGACATCAACACTTTCCAACTTACCTTCATAAGCTTCGAAAAATATTTTCTGCATGATTAATTTCTCCGTTACGCAATGTAGGCCAGTTCTTTACCTTAGTTTCCTTGACTGAATATAGTTCCATGTAGCAAATCGCACTGACTGTTTGACATGACGGGTCAGTGAATCGAGAATTAGAGAATGGACAGGGCGAGCCGAGCTGTCCCTGTTACGACCGAAACCGGACCAACCAAGCAGTACTTTCTTTCAAAGATTGGTAGTAGCAATAGCAACGACAACGATTTCGTCTTCAAGTCATTTACGGGAGAAAATGTATTTATTTTGATACTACTTCCATGAAATAACAGGAAGCAATCCGCCAACCGTCAAACAAACTTTATAGGTTGTCTTTTGCATTTTGAGATTTTTCATTGAAAACCTTATACAAAAAAAAAAAAAAAAAAACTCTTGTACTTACCTTGCACGCATATTTCAAATCATTCTCAAAAGAGATGGGCTGTAGGTGCACAGGTTGGACTATTATTAGATTTAAAAATAAATTCAAAACGCCTGACCTGGAATCGATGTTATAAATTTTGCACTGGGATTCAGTGCGGAAAAGACAAGGAATGCTTGAAGCGGGTATATGTGTCTCAAATAATTGAATCTTGTTTGAGGTTCGCAGAAGGAATAACAATATAAAGAGAATTCTGGTGAATTTTTACAGTTAACTGTTATCTTTCTTGGCAATACACAATGTCGCGGGGTACCTCTATGTGTGCTCCAGGGGTTATCCACTACGCAAGGTACTTGAAAAGTCTGTATTTCGTAATGAATTTGAACTGTCATCACAAGAAGAGATTTCTGATATTTGTTTTTCTTGTAAGTGTGTATGTCGAAGCATGACTCTCTGCTTTTCTCAGCTAACGCACCATATACAGATTACAACATTCTTTAAGAGCTTTGCAAGTCTAATGTTGTCGGTTGTGACATCTCTCATGTAGCTTTACAGTAACTGAAAAATGTGATAATACCCGCCTCATGGGACTATTGTCTTTGCATTCTTTTGTCCTAATTTCTCTACTGAATAAAAAATGAAAATATGGAATGTATTGTATCATGAGAGTGAGCCATCAGAGGAAAATAACGGAACTACTTAAGTAGGACAATCAGTTATGTCCTAGAAATCATCTATAATGGGATCGAATGGTTCGTTTATAATGAAAGAAAAGTATGTCTGTCCAAGTTTGACTTTGTGTGACGAGTCCCTAAGACAGCTCCTTCGAATTCGCAGGAAAAAGTAGAGTTAGTTAACGTTGTATGCCTTGTCAATAAACTGAGCAGGCAGAAAAAGACGTAAAGCTCGTAGAGGACTACAGTAAACCACATACACCAATGAAGATTAGGATGCAATATGTGTTTCTAGTTGTATCCTGGTACAGCCTTAAGAATCAAGGGCACAGAAGAGAGATTTTGTCAAAGAGTAAGAATTTACGAGGGAATATTGGTTTTTCTCATCATATTTACCTCACAAACATTTTTTGTAGTAATATTATAGGTTGTATTATTAAAGTCAATACGATAAATTTCGTAACTAACATGAAAGAAATTGAATAATCAGCTCCTTCAGTGTAGTATTTTTAGATAAAAATAAATGTGATTTAATTTTTTTTTTCCAAATGTAGGGGTCAAGATCACAGCTTCCCATTTTCCTATGGAGCCGAAGTTAGGTATTAACTCTTTTTATCGTGCCGTGGAACGAAACTAGGACGTAACACGAAGGCAAATTCAAACGGAAAATAAGAGACACCCCAATGATCTGCTACGGATGTCAGCTGAATGTAACGATAAATACTTCTATATACTCCCACAGACGTTTCCAACAACAATGCGACGATCATAACACTTCTCCACAACCCCCTATTTGTGTGGTAGTTCTGGATAGTATCACTGCTATTTTTTAAAGTATCAGTCTTCCAAGTGGTTTGATGCTGTCCATCTTCTCCCAGCTTGTGCTAACCTTTATATATCAACGCGTTACAACCAAAATCTCTATAATCCCTTTTGCACGTAGCAGTCTTAGTGTGTCCCAATTACTTTTCCTCTTTACTGCTTCTACGAGCGAGCAGGCGAAGTGGTAAGGAGCCGTACTAGCATTCAGGACGACGGTAATTCAAATCCATGGCTGGCCACCTAGCTCTCTCTAAGTCACTAAAAACCAGTGCCAGAGGGATTGCATTCAAAAGCAGTCGATGTATTTGATTTCCTATCATTTTCAATCTACGCTCGTCCTCTGCCTCCAATTAAATCGAGATTCACAGCTTCTTGCTTCTGGTTGACAGTGGCCTGTTCAGGTCGACTTTCATTTCTTCCTCAATATTTTTCCTTTTCTTCAAGCGCGACTTTATCCTTGGAGTGTCTGAGATATTTGTAGTGTGATCAGATTCGATTAGTCGAAACAAGTTCCTTAAGCAATCTCTCTGTGTCTCTAATGACGCATTTCGTAGCTTTGGATCTCTGGTGGGCCATCAGCCAGATGTGTAACCACCACGCGAAAATGTTTCGAAGTAGTTTTCGACTTTATGTGCCAGGATACTTTTCCTGGTTTTAGTTTTGGTAAACAGTTTGTTCTACTCTGCTTCTTGCTTTGTCTCGTGTCAGTGCTACCTGGCTCAAAATCGTATTTGGTCTATGGGTTGCGTCTTCGATTAGTAAGGTAAACGTCCTCGGTCCCGGATTCAAAGGCCGCCTGTCTTTAAATTTTGAATGAAAATCATCAACAGTGGCTGCTGAAAACTACCGGCATAAGAAGTCACACCTGTACTGCGGACGGCCCTGTCTTAGAGGGTGGAGAAGCGGACAGAGGTTCAGCCACTCTCTTGCCCTTGCAGTCGGGAACTAAAAGGCCGTAGACTCAGCAATGTTTATCGTTTAACGTCATGAGGACGCAGGAGGCAGTGGAAATCACTGCATTAGAGACACATAAAAAGTATCCACAGGGCATTGGCCTGTAATTGAAAAAGTGTCTGATGGTCTCTCCATTGGCAAAAGATTCCGGACTAATCCGACATTCTGATCTCTAGTAGAGGACTTCAAGAGAAAGATAACGATGAGAAAAAGATTGAATAACAAACGAAAGGATAGCGTTTTGCGAGACGGGCGGGTAATTTCAGAAGTCTGAACGTCATAAGGAAGCTACATAATATGAAAAACAAAATGCAGAGGCTCTAAGTAGATATAGTGGGGGTTAGTGAAGTGAAATGGAAAAAAGGCATCGATTTCTGGTCAGTCAAGTATAGGGTAATATCAGCAGCAGCAGCAAATGGTATAACAGGAGTAGCATTTGCTATGAATATGAAGGTAGACCAGAGAACAGAACAGAACAGTTCAGTCATAGGAATAGGAATTTTCTTATCAGAATCGACAGAAAACCGATGCTTACAACAACACATCTGTTATACATGGTGATGTTGCGAACAGAAGGTGAAGAGAGAGAGAAAGTATATGAGGATACTGAAAGGATAATTCAGTACGTAAAGGCAGATGAGAGTCAAATAGTTATGAGGAATTGGAATGCGGTTTTAGAAGAAAGAGTTAAAGCAGATTATGTGCTTGGTAATAGGAATTAGAAAGAGTAATTCAGTTCTGCAATACATTTCAGGGAGTAATAGTAAATACTCTCTTCAAGAATCATAAGCGGATGAAGTATACTTGGTAAAGCCCGGGACATACTGGAAAATTCCAGTTACATTACGTCAAGGTCAGGCAGAGATTCCGAACTCAAACACCGGACTGTAAAGAAGTACACAGGAGCAGATTCAACCTCAGATCACAATTTAGTAATGATGAAGAGCAGGCTGAAATTTGATAGACTAGTCGGGAAAAATAATTTTGCAAAGAAGTGGGATACGGAAATACTAAGGAATGAAGAGTTACGCTTAAGGTTCTCTAAGCCTATAGTTATTGCGATAACGAATAGCAGAGAGGGCAGTTCGGTTGAAGATGACTGGACATCTCGGAAACTGGCCATCACATAAGTTGGAAAGAAAAACGTGGGGACGAGGAAGGTGACTGCGAAGAAACGTTGGGTTACAAAAGAAATACTTTAGCTGATCGACGAAAGACGGTAGCACAAAAATGTTCAGGAAAAATCAGGAATAGAGAATACAAGTCAGTTAGGTATAGTCAGCACTCTCGCACCAGTGAAAATAGACTATGAGGAATCGACAACTATGATTCTATCGTCTATTTCCCGCCTCAGCATAGCTGCGAGCATTTAGTGGTGAATGTAGGAGACTATGTTGGAGGGAAGCAGTCAGAGTGGCATATGTAAGTTTGGGTCGGTCCAGGAAGTGTGCATGGATAGCCTAATAGTTAAGGCGATCGATCGCGTTAAGCGGTAAGCCCGGGTTCGAATCCTGGTTCATCACAAATTTTTAAGTGTCACCAACAGGTAGTACATCTATACCTAACACATTGAAGCACAGTTATTCGCAATCAGCGGATTTAGCTCGGACGGCTGTCTATCGTCAACAGTGTCTTTTTATCCAGACTTCCGAAGTAAAGTTGTATATTTCTTATGGGACTCAAGCGCGTCTGTTTGCGTCACGTTTAGCGGCCTCATGGTTACCATGCAACGAGTGTTTTCCCGTGCAGGAGAGGCGCCGCCGCTACCAGTGTACATAGGAGCTCCTCCTCCGGGGCCGCACGTGCCGTATCTCTGTCACACGTGGGCGCCCCGCGACCGTCACGTTTTTAGCGACGCCGTGCTGGTGTTTACTCTCGCAGCGCCTGCACTGCTCCTGCCACAGCCTCACGTTCTCTCCCGTTATTCCACTCTTTCCGGCGTAGAACCTAGAATATACTCGAAAAAAGTTTAATCCTGCTATGCATCGTCGTTTCTACGTGCCTGCAACACACCAGACGTGTCTCTGCCGTTATTGACACAGAAATGGGATAAGTAAGTAAACGGGAAATGCGAATGCGTTTTGTTCTAGAACACTGCTACTAGTTTATGTAGCAGTTTGTGTGTTGTTCATCTGTAGGTCACCGTCAGTGGTGTATGGTCTGACATTATTGCTTTTGCTGGACTTTACTCACGGCCTTAAACACTGTGCTAAAAGTATACCACAACTGCAGTACACGAAATTGATCCAAGCAGGTAACTTAACACATTGCCACGTTAGGTCATATTTTACTTGACAGTGTACAATCCGTACAGTTAGTATAGTATTGGGGGGAATAAAGGATGATTCATAAATATCCCCTAGGGCAAACGGTACACGTTAAACTCTTGTAATCTCTGCTCTATTGTTATTTACTACTTGAAACTTTGGACTAATTTAACCTGTTGTTGTATGCACTAAAGATGACTGTGTAATAGCTGAAATCTAAATCTGCTGTAACGAAACGACGGATTTCGCGATCGACTGCTATTTTCTTATCCATTGTCTAATATTCAACGATAGCTGCGCACCATTGGTGATTTAGTAGTCTTGATCCATTGTACGAAGTCGTATTCAGGGATGTGACAGGACCGATCATTCGAAGTCCAAAAGTATAGTAAACTTGGGCTTTAAAATTTATACCTATGTACAGCTATGAATACTTGTTCCGTAGAAGATACGTGTCTCACAGTAGTGAAGATTACTGGCTGTGTTCGCCGCCATATTGGCGGGTGACCTTGAAGTGGAGCACGAGGCGCCTGGCGGGATCGCGCTAAGTTTTAACTAAGCGCGATCCGCTGGAAAGACCTGTTTCCGGTGCCGCCATTGTGGTTTATCAGGGCGCTACTTCCTGCCGCGCCCAGCCAGCTTCTAATTATCAGCAGGAAGTGTGACATATGGCGCTGCTCTTATCAGTGCTTGTAGGCAGCTACCGCTTGTTTCGAGGACGTGTAGTGCTATTATATTATGAAGCTACTGCATTTAATTTAACACGAGGCAACTACATGATTTACACAGCCATGCAGCGTTCTTATTGATTTCTAATATTATTATCATATTATTAATTATTTCGCAGGAGTTCCGACTCCTGCGGAGGTGGGTTGGTTTATTTTCTTATCTTTTAAATACTACTACACAATGATCTTGCCAAAAGCCGAGAAGCGATTCTTCTTAGTGTTTTAGCTCTCTGGGGCACTATGGGATGCTCTCTGAGGCACTCTGGGATGCTCTCTGGGCCTGTGTTTGATGGTCTCTGTTGACTCTCTGATTATCTATAGCTCAGTTTTTGATCGTTTATCTCTTATTTTTTTATTTTATTGTTATCTATTAAACACTAAACAGTACTACACATTGATCTTGCCAAAAGCCGAGAAGCGATTCTTCTTAGTGTTTAGTGCCAATGTTTACTGGAAATTTTTCCTTCCTTTGGTCCGTACTACCACTTCCTAAAATATGGAAACCAAAAGTAGGACTGATTCTTTTCACGGTGTCAAAGACGAAGAAGTGCTCATAGCTCTTAAGTTATGCATTTTAGAGCCCCTGTTTACTAGCCTTGTTTTGCTTCGAATGACTGTTCCTGTCGTGTCCTTGAATACGACTTTAAGCGCCAAGATTACTGAATCACCAATGTAGATTTTGTCCAGTGGGACATGACTTTTGAATCACCTTGTACGTTGACAGTCATTGTCGCTTTGGAAGATAAACTATCGTTCTAACCATTTTTATGCAGTAAAATCCAGGTTTCAGGCTCCATCTGAGCTCAAATAATGGCCAGAGTTGTTTTCCCATCATTGATTCAAGCAACATGTTCACCAGTATACCGCTTGTTGAATGTGGAACCAGCCACAATGACTGTTATTACAGAAATGGCTCTGAGCACTATGGGACTTAACTGCTGTGGTCATCAGTCCCCTAGAACTTAGAACTACTTAAAACTAACTAACCTAAGGACATCACGCACATCCGTGCCAGAGGCAGGATTCGAACCTGCGACCGTAGCGGTCGCGCGGTTCCTGACTGTAGCGACCGGCACGTTCTTATCAAATGTGATGTGTCAGTGTGGTTACTTGCGTGTGTAAATGGTTTTGTTTTGTCCTATGAAGTGTCGTTGCAGATATCATTGCCGTGTTTATTGCTTGAAGAGAAGAATTGGAACTGAGGTCTTGATAGACGATATTTATGATATGGTTGCCACGCTTCTGACTAATAGTAAGTAGTGTGTGTAATGAGTATAAGTTAAAATGATGACTGACCTGTGTTCGCTAACGAGTTAAAGTTTGTATGAAGTTCAAAATTAACTTAATATTTCTTTCTTACTGTAGTATAAAGAAATTGACGTTTCCAAGCAGTTGTCGTTTTGTTTACTCTATTTAAAGTTAATTTCTACGGAAGTGAATAAAACTTACAATAATAACTAGTTCGTTCAAAAGATGTTTGTGTCCTCGTGGACTGTTGTCTGTTTATATTACAAGCGACACCGTTCACAAATATGTTACAGACATCCCCTTTTAAGGAAAATCTCTGTGTCCTTATTTACGTCAATAATAGTAAAAGAGCCTCGTCCATTTCATTGGAAAAACAACAGCGTCTTTTCCAAGTGAAATGTAAACATTGGAAAAAATGTATGTAGATTAGTTCTTGCATGTTAGCAATGAGTAGTTATGTCACATGTTGGTTCCTCTCCCCCTTTTTCTTCTACTCCAATTCTGAAAATTTTCCGTCATTGCTTCTTCCACGTACAACACCTTAAGTGGGTGTTTTTCGTGCACTTTCCTCTGCGCGCATGGGCCATTTCCCTTAGTGATAGCTGTCGGAATCACGTCACTTGCCGTGCTCACTCATTAAAACATCTCTTTGCTAATTTTAGTTTACGGACTAAAATTAAAGTGAATTAGAATCGAATAGAATGAGTTAAAGAAGGGAATGAAATATTAATTTTACATAGTTACAGTCGTTTTAGGAGTGAAATACTTTTAAAACTTGGTTGTGCACGAAGTGGAACTTCACATAATGCAACTCAATAAGATTTCCCTCTTGGAAGACCTTTTCTAGTGCATACTCCACATACTTCGCTGATCTCCTCTTCATTTTCAGAATAGAATTTTGCTTGGCAAACGTGCTGGAGAACGCCTGGCCAGAAGATGTCACTTTTACTGTCCATGGTGGGAGTCCAGTTGACGACTCTTGCCATCGACAGGATTAATCATGAATTTCAATCTGTTATCCCTGCCGCCATGTGTTTAGGTACAGGACGTGTGCATTGGAGCATACAATAAATTATGAAAAATTATCTAACAAACATTGAGTCAGTTTGCTCTTAACACTTTCAATAGCTTTTCAACTGGAAATAGCTCCTATTCACGCCTCCCATATTTTTATTGTGATCCATGACAACACTTGGCTTTTTCACAATGCCATTTTTTAAAATTTATTTCTAGAAATGTACCGTCATGGAATATGCATACCATCATGAAACGTCTCTTGTCCTTCCATTTCTTCAACACCAGCTAGTTTCTGCATGTAGTTACACGTTCGCCCTTCTCCAGTGTCTCATTTTAATTAAGTCAGGAACACCCAGCTGCTCCGTTTTGGGGCATTGTGTCAACGAGCGTCAATGTTCTTATTAGTTAGTAGTTTTTTTTTTTTTTTTTTTTTTTTTGCGGAACGCTGACGCAATTCACATGAGTTGTGGGTGTTACCTATAACTCCTAGTCAAAAAAGAAAGCTATCATCATCGAGTGTAGAACTTGTATCAGAGGTGTGAAGGGTCCACATATACCGAGGAGTCTTGGATGCCAGCGGAAATCATTTGGATATAGTGGTCCCTGCAATAACACTAGCGATTAGATGATAACTTACCTAGTTTCTTGTATAGGGGCTTGAAAATGGTGCCAGTAAGGCACAGAAACTGATAGCTAAATAAAATTATTACATAAAATTACGGCTATTGGTGCCTGTTTGTTCAAGTCTTCGACTAGCCGCAAGCCCCTTCCATCAAACAAGATAAAATTAAAGAAAATTAAATTTGTCTGTAATAATTTTGGGCCTAATCTCTGTAAGTCACTTGATCGCTGGACTCTTTACTTTTGAACTGGCAGAAACTGGAGGATTTAATGCTCGCAATGCTCTGTGTTTGACCATTGGTACTACTACTACTACTACTACTACTACTACTGCTAATAATAATCATAGTAATAATAATAAAACTATGTAGGCCCTACAGCAGTGCAGTACCTATTACAAAGTTACTTTTGTGTTGTGCTGTCCACTCGTTCGTTTATTGTTGCGAAACGAATAATGAAAAAATATATGATCAACTGTGGGAATTACGTTATTACTAGTACTGTTTAAAAATGTAATTATTGTTTGCTTACATTATTGTCATAGCAGTCTCTTTTGTTTTTACACCTCAGAACATTACATTCTACCCGCGAGTGGGTAATTATCCCCAGGTTGGAAACCGTTGTAGTAGAGGGTGTATTAACTAATAGCATCGTAACACTCGCCGGCCTGGAACTCGTAAATCCCGTTAGCCACAAGTCACAGATTGCTGGCGGTCAAAAGCATTCGTCGAACTATCTCAGGACGAGCAAGCTGTACTCGAAAGTTCCCACTGTGCCCACTTTGGAAGTTAAACATCCGTGGAGATAACCTACAAACTAGGGTTACGCCTCTCACATCGCGAACTTATCACTTTTGGCCTTAACATGTCTACTGCCTCTACATAGCTTCTGTTGATTACGCTTCGGTTTCCACACTTTTGCCCGATTCCTAACCTTCTATCGGCAAAAGTTTTATCTAGGTCAACAGACGCTAGGGATGTAACTTGGTTTTTCTTGTTTCTGGATACCTGTACTTGCTGCAAAAATCAGAATTCCATCCGTCACCATTAGCTTTTCCGATACCAAACTAATTTTTGTCCAGAGTAGCGCCTAAGCTGTTGTATATGTTTTTCTGTGTAATTCTCTGGCAATTAGATTTCCTGTGCAAGGCATCTAAAGCTCTTCACGCATAGAGACAGAAAGATTTCGTTTTAAATGCTTTATTTTTCCCATACGTTCCGCATCAGTAGACGCACCTCTCAAAATGCTGCTGTTCTGGGAGCCGGTCCTCCTCAGGTGGCAGGGCGCGCCCTTCACCTTTGCTTGGGCAGCAGAGCAGGACGGGGCAGAGAGAGCAAGCAGAAGGAAGGCTTTGTGCTGCGGCCTCGACCGTATGTCAGGGGGCGGTGGGCGGCGAGCACTCCTCTCTGGACGCGCCTCGGGGACCTGACCTTACGGTGTCCCATCTCGAGAGCGAATTCACGAACCGAGACTCATGACGTAGCACTGTCTAGCTGTCACCGCACCCACCCGACAGACAGTGAAATAAAAGAATTTTATTTCCAAATTATTGGCAATTTTCTTCATTTTCCCGGCCCTATCCCGAATTTTTACAGAGTGGGCTTGTCAGTGGAAGAAGGTAGCGGCATGCCCTTTCTTTCGGCACCGCTTCCCCTCCACCCCCCCCCCCCATGCGACAGAAGTTTTGTACCCCATCTGCGTCTAGTGTTACATTCTGTGACAGTATCACAACGTTTTCAAAATGTTTGCTAGGCTGGTGTTCAGAAAGTGCCATGTTGTGGTGTGCTAAGTGATGACCAATATGGTTATTAATTATTAATACAACATTTTCCATTGTTTAACATATCTGCACCATATTTGACCAGGTATTTGTATTTGTTCACATGTCTGGTTTGATTGAAGACCAAGGTTTTGTGTAACATCATGGTGATCCAGGTCACCATGCTGATGATTTAACAAAGTGTGTTTCTTGTGGAGCATGTGTTCCGCAATGGAGGAAAGCTTACCTTAGCACAAGGAGCTGTATTTGCAGCAAAGTTCCCAGAAGTGAAGATGCCTCACCGCAAAGCCGTACGGAACCTCATCACCGATTTTCGAGAGACCGGAAGCGTTCATAATGCTCCAACATCGGGCAGGCCATCCATATCCAAAGAGAAGGTAGCGGAGGTGGAAGACATGACCCTGCAAAACCAGCTCAGCAGGCCCACGTGTCCGTGTGTTCCACTCACAAGATTCTCCGGACGTCACTGTCCCAGTATCCCCACAAAATGTCGGTAGTGCATGAAATGAGACACACCGATCGCCCGGCGCCTGTGAAGTTTTGCAACTGGTATTTGTCATTCCTGCAGGACAATGGTGTGCGGATTCTTGACACAATGTTGGTTGCTTCATTTACTGCGTTTTTATATTTTCTCCTTTGATCAATTAAGTTCAATATTTCTTCTGTTACCCAAGGATTTCTACTAGCCCTCGTCTTTTTACCTACTTTATCCTCTGCTGCCTTCACTACTTCATCCCTCAAAGCTACCCATTCTTCTTCTACTGTATTTCTTTCCCCCATTCCTGTCAATTGTTCGCTTATGCTCTCCTTGAAACTCTGTACAACCTCTGGTTCTTTCAGTTTGTCCAGGTCCCATCTCCTTAAATTCCCACCATTTTGCAGTTTCTTCAGTTTTAATCTACAGTTCATAACCAATAGGTTGTGGTCAGAGTCCACATCTGCTCCTGCAAACGTCTTACAATTTAAAACCTGGTTCCTAAATCTCTGTCTTACCATTCTATCTGAAACCTGTCAGTATCTCCAGGCTTCTTCCATGTATACAACCTTCGTTTATGATTCTTGAACCAAGTGTTAGCTATGATTAAGTTGTACTCTGTGCAAAATTCTACCAGACGGCTTCCTCTTTCATTTCTTCCCCCCGATCCATATTCACCTACTACGTTTCCTTCTTTTCCTTTTCCTACTACCGAATTCCAGTCACCCATGACTATTAAATTTTCGTCTCCCTTTACTATCTGATTAATTTCTTTTATTTCATCACACACTTCTTCAATTTCTTCGTCATCTGCAGAACTAGTTGGCATATAAACTTGTACTACTGTGGTAGGCGTGGGCTTCGTATCTATCTTGGCCACAATAATGCGTTCACTATGCTGTTTGTAGTAGCTTACCCGCATTCCTATTTTCCTATTCATTATTAAACCTACTCCTGCATTACCCCTATTTGATTTTGTGTTTATAACCCTGTAGTCACCTGACCAGAAGTCTTGTTCCTCCTGCCACCGAACTTCACTAATTCTCACTATATCTAACTTTAACCTATCCATTTCCCTTTTTAAATTTTCTAACCTACCTGCCCGATTAAGGGATCTGATATTCCAGGCTCCGATCCGTAGAACGCCAGTTTTCTTTCTTCTGATAACGATGTCCTCCTGAGTAGTCCCCGCCCGGAGATCTGAATGGGGGACTATTTTACCTCCGGAATATTTTACCCAAGAGGACGCCACCATCATTTAACCATACAGTAAAGCTGCATGCCCTCGGGAAAAATTACGGCTGTAGTTTCCCCTTGCTTTCAGCCGTTCGCAGTACCAGCACAGCAAGGCCGTTTTGGTTAGTGTTACAAGGCCAGATCAGTCAATCATCCAGACTGTTGCCCCTGCAACTACTGAAAAGGTTGCTGCCCCTCTTCAGGAACCAAACATTTGTCTGGCCTCTCAGCAGATACCCCTCTGGAGTGGTTGCACCTATCTGTATCGCTGAGGCACGCAAGCCTCCCCACCAACGGTAAGGTCCATGGTTCATGGGGTGGGGGATGTCCGATACAGTGCCTAATTCAGTCCCACTGATGCCCTAGATGGTCAAAATTCCGAGATGGTCGGAGGGTCCTGACCATAATGCTCCATTTCTCAATTAGTGATGGATTCGACGACCTTGCTGGCACATAAAGGGTTTCGCAAACACCAAAACAAGCAGTAGAAACTCTCACCATGTGTGGGCGTGTCTTGTCTTGTCGAAATGTGAGCCCAAGATGGCTTTCCATGAACGGCAACAAAACGGGGACTAGAATACCGTCGACGTACCACCGTCTTGCAAGGGTGCATCTGATGACAACTAAAGGGGTCCAAATATGATAAGAAATGGAGTCCTAGACAGTCTGGACATATAGCGGGCGACAGTCATCGATGGTCATGAAGATTCACTCCCTGTGAGGACTCATCACTGAAAGCAGTTCTGTCCAGTGAGGCCGAAACAATGTCTGGAATTGTCATAGACAGTGGTGGGATAGGACATTGATTGTCGCCCGCCATACAGGCTGGCAGCCAGGAGTAATGGTCTGGCGAGCGCCACTTCTTTTTCAGAGCAGGAACCCTCTGGTTGACATCCGTGGCACGCTTACAGCACGACAGCACGTCGACGATATTCTACGCTTAGTTTTGTTGCCCTTCATGGGAAACCATCCGAGCTTACATTTCAACAAGTTAATGTACACCCACAGACGACGAGAATTTCTCCGTTCTTGCCAAACCCTACCTTGGCTAGCAAAGTCGACGCATCTATCTCAACTGAGAACGTTTGGAGCATTATGGTCGGGGCACTCCAACCAGCCCGGTATTTTGACGATCTAACGCGCCACTTGGGTATAATTTGGCACGATATCCCCCAGGAGGACATCCTACAACTCAGCCAATCAATGGAAAGCCGAATAACTGCTTGCGTAACGGTAAGATGTAGATTAACGCATTATTGACTTACCCAGTTTGTAAAGTTCTTTCTCTTGGATCAATAATCCATTTTTTCTTAAACTGCAATCATTTGTTTGTCTGCACATGTACAACATATCTACCGATTTCTATCACAGTGTGATAATTCCTTCGTGATGCGTTGTTTTATATTTATCTTTCGGTGTATAATCAAGAGTGCATTAGAATGAGATTTTTTTTTTTTTTTTCGGGCACACAGTTTTAATCTGCCAGGAAGTTTCAAGAGTGCATTAACTTGTTGGCACAGTGTGATGGTGCCTTCATTATGCGCTGTCACAAATTTATGAGTGGAATGTTTCATAACAAGTGAAGCTGTATAAAACATTCTCGGACTTCTTTCCGCATCAATTCACGGTAAAACCTAGTGCTTTAGACGATTTACACCATCGTCATCGTCACGAGCAACAGTGCTGTCGCGAAAGTCTTCGTTCTCTTATAACATGCGAAGCTGGTTTTCGTGGTAAAGAGTGATAGCACTCGCACCATTATATTCGCTTATTTCAGAGGACAAATCACCTACTGTTACAGATGAGTTTCAGTTTCAAATCAGTGATTTATTTTTTGTGGTGACAAAATTACTTCTTATTGCACAACTTTATTACAACAGAAAGATACAGTCTTACACATAAAACAGGGCTCATCTCCAATCTCAAGATCATACAAACCTCGACATAAATCCTTTTATAGCACATAAATTAAAATGCATCTATGAAGATAGTAACTGTTCCGAAAGAACGGATACCAATGATGACAATGATGACAATGCAGCTTCTCTACAAAGAAATGATAATTCATCTAAACCCTCAGCTGCCAACAGGTGTTGTTGATGTACCTCAACGGGGACAGCTAAAAATGTGTGCCCCGAACGGGATTCGAACCCGGGATCTCCTGCTTACATGGCAGACACTCTATCCATCTGAGCCACCGAGGGCACAGAGGATAGCGCGACTGCAGGGACTTATCCCTTGCATGCTTCCCGTGACACCCACATTCCCAACTGTCCACAACCTACATTTGTAATGTTTCTAAAGGATATGTGCCCTTTCACTCATTACTTGCGCCAACTAAAGTGACGATTCCCATAAGATTCTGGCAAAGTGTGTACACACTTATGAAACTAACGTTAGGAAATAGTATGGAACTTCCGTGGCACCTGTGTTGTACACTGCAGCTGTGCGGAATGAAGAGGACTACAATACCAGATTTTATGTAATTCCATACCAAAATAAGTTACACGAAGGACTGCTCAAATATGTGCAATGGCAATGAAAGAGATTTTGTTAGGAAGATTAGTTGTTCGCGTCTTCCGTGGATCTTTCATACGACAGCTGTCTATGAGGTAAATAATTACATATCAACAAATCTCTGCGATTCCTGAAGCCATTTCTATCGAACTTGGCATACGTATCACTTGCGCCCGAAAAAGATTACTGTGACACAAAGACACCGCTCTCGGTGAGGGTGGATGGTGAAAAAGGCTGAAATAAATCCCTAACTCAGGAACGCCTGGAGTGATTCCAGTCAAAAAATTTTTATATAATGACTCATTCTTTGCGGAAACTTCTGTGGAAATAAGATGCTACTATTACGAATAGAGGTGAGGGTTAGGATGAGAACGGGTGGCATGTAGAAACGTCCGAAAACAAACTGTTGGTATTTCTTTCCTGTAAGTTGCCTACTTGGAATTCTGTAAAAGTATGAAGCTCATATGTCTCTTATTTGTGTCGTTCAGTGCTTCAACAAGATCTCACGAATAAGCACGGCTAGCGAGTCAATAACTTTCTCAACGTCTTCAAAAATGGTTCAAATGGCTCTGAGCACTATGAGACTTAACAGCTGAGGTCATCAGTCCCCTAGAACTTAGAACTACTTAAACCTAACAAACCTAAGGACATCACACACATCCATGCCCGAGGCAGGGTTCGAACCTGCGACCGTAGCGGTCGCGCGGTTCCGGACAGAAGCGCCTTGAACCGCTCGGCCATAGCGGCCGGCGTCTTTCAGGTCCAACTGCTGAACATCTCATGCACTCCCTGGAGTCGCGAAGTGTAAAACTGCGGATCATACAGCTGCCATCCTGAAAGGTGTGTGTGTCATACGCGTACTCGGGCATATCCGCGGGCAAGAAGCCAGACAACAATGAAATCTATTAACACTGGGCACGTACAGACTGTATAATTAATGGCCAGGAGTTTCATGCACAGTCGTTCCTAGGATATATTTCTTTGACTTACCATTCCTTTCTCCTATGACATGATTAAATTCTGTAAATTGTTCTGATCTGGCGTCTTCAATTACTTGGCCTTGAGCAGTGAGAGGCGGTAGGTTGGGTCTTGATTAGGAGCTATTGATTGATTGGATGGTTGGTTGGTTTAAAAGAGGGAGGAAGGGACTAAACTGCTAGGTCATCGGTCCCTTGTTCCGAATAAAACAATGCCACAAGGGTGAGAATAAAACAAGCTAGAATGACAACAGAAAACGGAGAGAAAGGATAAACCACAAGAACGACGGAAGGGCAACAAACACTTAAATGGACAAAAGAAACAGGTAGAAGAGATTCAAACGACGAAATAGATTATCATGGCTGGCTGACCATGAGAGTAAAAAGGAGAAGCCAGCCACTCTGCAACACATTAAGACCTCCATCCTAAAAGAACTAAGGTGGAGGACACAGAGGGACACAGGACATGCGCTAAAACTTAGATCAAATCATAAAACTCACCCTCAACAATAAAACGTAAAACTAAATCAGCCGATGAGACTTTCTCAGATAAAATTAGCTGTAACGAGCCCGGTAACCGAATATTTCGTCGCACGGCAGTCAAAGTGGGACAGTGCACCAGAATATGGGCCACCGTCAACCGGGCTCAGCATCGACACTGAGGCGGGCCTTCACTGCGCAGGAGGTAGCCATGGGTCGCCCTAGCGTGGCCAATGTGGAGCCGGCAGGGAACCACAGAGTCACTGCGAGAGGCCTACATGGAGGACTGCCACACATTTCTACTCTCCTTAATGGCAAACAGTTTGTTGTGCGTACTGAGACTACGCCATTCCGTCTCCCAAAGCCGAAAAACCTGGGGCGGTAAAAACGAACGCTGGTCAGTTATTGGAATGCCTGTTTGACCAGCCTGTCAGCAAGTTCGTTGCCTGGGATTCTGACGTGTCCTGGGGTCCACACAAACACCACTGAACGACCGGACTGTTCCAGGTCATAGATGGACTCCTGGATGGTCGCTACCAAAGGATGACGATGGTAGTACTGGTCCATAGCTTTTAGAATGCTCAAGGAGTCAGTACACAGAAGAAACGACTCCCCAGCGCATGAACGGATGTGCTCAAGACCATGAGGTATAGCCACAAGCTCTGCAGTGAAAACACTACAGCCATCGGGCAAGGAATGTTGGTCAATATGTCCTCCATGGACATACGCGAAGCCGACATGACCATGAACCGTCGAGCCGTCGGCGTAAACCACTTCATGGCCTCGGTACATGTCAAGAACCGAGAGAAAGTGTCTGCGCAGAGGCGCGGGGTGAACTGAGTCCTTTGGGCCATGTGAAAGGTCCAGGCGAAGCCGCGGCCTATGTGTACACCACGGAGGTGTACGCGAATGGACCTCGAGTATAGGTGGTAAAGGCAAGAACTCCAGTTCAGATAGCAGGGATCGGACGTGAACTGCAATTGATTGTAAGCGCTGACCTGGGCCGTCGGTGCAGGAGATAACCGCTTTGGGTGGGAAAAGGAGACGGTAACTCGGATGCGCAGGAGAACTACGAACGTGCTCAACGTAACTGCCGAGCAGTTGCGCACGCCTGACCTGCAATAGACGGACTCCAGCCTCCGCCAGGACGCTGGTCACCGGACTCGTCCTAAAGGCTCCCGTCGCTAGCCGAACGCCACAGTGGTGCACTGGGTCGAGTACACGCAACGCCGAGGGCGCCGCCGAACCATAAAATCAGACTCCCATAGTCAAGGCGGCTCTGTAGAAATGCAGCAGCATAGAGCGATCTGCACCCCAGTTGGTGTTGCTCAGGCACCGTAGGGCACTTAGGTGCTGCCAGCACTTCCGCTTAACGAAGGCGGGGAAGCCAAGTCAATTGGGCGTCGAAAACCAGTCCTAAATATCGATATGTCTCCACTACAGTGAAGGGATCGTCATTAAGGTAAAGTTCTGGTTCCGGATGAACGGTACGACTCCGACAGAAGTGCATAACACACGACTTCGTAGCTGAAAATTGGAAGCCGTGAGCTAGAGCCCATGACTGCGACTTGTGGATGGCACCCTGTAGGCGCCGATCAGCAACACCAGTACCGGTGGAGCAGTACGAAATGCAGAGAGGGTGAGACGGACTCCCCTACAGTTGCTGCTAGACCGTTAATGGCCACTAAAAATATACACTCGATACAGAGCCCTTTGGGACCCCATTCTCCTGGATATGGGGAGTACTGTGGGAGGCACCAACTTGGACACGGAAAGTACGAAGCGACAGGAAATTCTGGATAAAAATCGGGAGCGGGCCTCAGAGACCCCACTCGAATAACGTGCCAAGGAAATGACGTCGCCAGGTGGTGTCATACGCTTTTCGTAAATACAAAAAAGATGGCAACAAGGTGTTGGCGTCTGGAAAAGAAAATGCTGTTTGGATGGCAGTCTCGAGGGACACAATATTATCAGTGGTAGAGCGACCCAGGTGGAAACCGTGCTCCCTGCCGCCATTGGATAAGCAGCTGCAGCAGCAAGTCGTATACTCTTAGCTCAATTATTTGTTACATAGTTTAATTCTTGGTTTCTTTGCGTGTTTTTGGTATTTGCGTTGTTTAATTCATAAATTTCTGGCGTATTGTAGTATTTGAGAGTTGTAGCATCGCGTTTTAGTACCTGAATAGTGTAAAATCGTGTAGTCTCCTTCCGCCGCCGAGCAGTGTGTCAGCATTGCGCAAGTAGCAGCATTACTGCATTTACTAGGCAATCTTGTATTTTAATAACCGTTTAAATTTTGTGTCGAATTGTTTGTGATCTCTGTAGATTAGTTCAGACGTTCTTTGCACAACAGTTTTTAGCATGGATAGGGACTGCAACTGCTGTGTTCGGATGCAGGCTGAGTTGGCATCCCTTCGCTCCCAGTTTCAGGCAGTGTTGGCTTCGGTCACACAGCTTGAGGCTGTTGCCAATGGGCATCACTGTGGGGGTCCGGATGGGGGTTTGTCGGGGACGGCCAGATCGTCCCACGCATCCCCCGATCGGACTAAGACTGTGGCTACCCGGGATACTGCTCACATTGAGGCTGATCCCTCACCTTTGGTAGAGTGGGAGTTCGTCTCGAGGTGTGGCAGGAGGCGGAAGACCTTCCGGAGGGCTGAATGGAAGGCCTCTCCAGTTTGTCTGACGAACCGGTTTCAGGCTCTGTCTCAGGCTGATACTGATCTTCGGCCGGACTTGGCTGCTTGTCCTGTTCCAGAGGTTGCCCCTCAGTCTGCAAGATCCGGGCGGTCGCAGAGGGTGGGCTTACTGGTAGTTGGGAGCTCCAACGTCAGGCGCGTAATGGGGCCCCTTAGGGATATGGCAGCAAGAGAGGGGAAGAAAACCAATGTGCACTCCGTGTGCATACCGGGGGGAGTCATTCCAGATGTGGAAAGGGTCCTTCCAGATGCCATGAAGGGTACAGGGTGCACCCATCTGCAGGTGGTCGCTCATGTCGGCACCAATGATGTGTGTCGCTATGGATCGGAGGAAATCCTCTCTGGCTTCCGGCGGCTATCTGATTTGGTGAAGACTGCCAGTCTCGCTAGCGGGATGAAAGCAGAGCTCACCATCTGCAGCATCGTCGAGAGGACGGACTGCGGACCTCTGGTACAGAGCCGAATGGAGGGTCTGAATCAGAGTCTGAGACGGTTCTGTGGCCGTGTGGGCTGCAGATTCCTCGACTTGCGCCTTGGGTGGTGGGGTTTCGGGTTCCGCTGGATAGGTAAGGAGTCCACTACACGCAGCAAGCGGCTACACGGGTAGCAGGGGTTGTGTGGCGTGGACTGGGCGGTTTTTTACGTTAGATGGCCTCGGCAAGTACAGAAAGGGCAGCAGCCTCAAAGGGTGCGGGGCAAAGTCAGGACATTCTGGGGCCAAGCAGCAATCGGTATTGTAATTGTAAACTGTCGAAGCTGCATTGGTAAAGTACCGGAACTTCAAGCGCTGATAGAAAGCACCGAAGCTGAAATCGTTATCGGTACAGAAAGCTGGCTGAAGCCAGAGATAAATTCTGCCGAAATATTTTTACAAAGGCACAGACGGTGTTTAGAAAGGATAGATTGCATGCAACTGGTGGTGGCGTGTTTGTCGCTGTTAGTAGTAGTTTATCCTATAGTGAAGTAGAAGTGGATAGTTCCTGTGAATTATTACGGGTGGAGGTTACATTCAAAAACCGAGCTAGGTTAATAGTTGGCTCCTTTTACCGACCTCCCTACTCAGCAGCATTAGTGGCAGAACAACTGAGAGAAAATTTGGAATACATTTCACATAAATTTTCTCAGCATGTTATAGTCTTAGGTGGAGATTTCAATTTACCAGATGTAGACTGGGACACTCAAAGGTTTAGGACGGGTGGTAGGGACAGAGCATAGAGTGACATTATACTGAGTGCACTATCCGAAAATTACCTCGAGCAATTAAACAGAGAACCGACTCGTCGAGATAACACCTTGGACCTACTGATAACAAACAGACCCGAACTTTTCAACTCTGTAAATGCAGAACAGGGAATCAGTGATCACAAGGCCGTTGCAGCATCCCTGAATATGGAAGTTAATAGTAATATAAAAAAAGGGAGGAAGGTTTCTCTGTTTACCAAGAGTAATAGAAGGCAGATTTCAGACTACCTAACAGATCAAAACGAAAATTTCTGTTCCGACACTGACAATGTTGAGTGTTTATGGAAAAAGTTCAAGGCAATCGTAAAATGCGTTTTAGACAGGTACGTGCCGAGTAAAACTGTGAGGGGCGGGAAAAACCCACCGTGGTTCAACAACAAAGTTAGGAAACTACTGCGAAAGCAAAGGGAGCTTCACTCCAAGTGCAAACGCAGCCAAAACCTCTCAGACAAACAGAAGCTAAACGATGTCAAAGTTAGCGTAAGGAGGGCTATGCGTGAAGCGTTCAGTGAATTCGAAAGTAAAATTTTATGTACCGACTTGACAGAAAATCCTAGGAAGTTCTGGTCTTACGTTAAATCAGTAAGTGGCTCGAAACAGCATACCCAGACACTCCGGGATGATGATGGCATTGAAACAGAGGATGACACGCGTAAAGCTGAAATACTAAACACCTTTTTCCAAAGCTGTTTCACAGAGGAAGACCGCACTGCAGTTCCTTCTCTAAATCCTCGCACAAAAGAAAAAATGGCTGACATCGAAATAATTGTCCAAGGAATAGAAAAGCAACTGGAATCACTCAACAGAGGAAAGTCCACTGGACCTGACGGGATACCAATTCGATTCTACACAGAGTACGCGAAAGAACTTGCCCCCCTTCTAACAGCCGTGTACCGCAAGTCTCTAGAGGAACGGAAGGTTCCAAATGATTGGAAAAGAGCACAGGTAGTCCCGGTCTTCAAGAAGGGTCGTCGAGCAGATGCGCTAAACTATAGACCTATATCTCTGACGTCGATCTGTTGTAGAATATTAGAACATGTTTTTTCCTCGCGTATCATGTCGTTTTTGCAAACCCAGAATCTACTCTGTAGGAATCAACATGGATTCCGGAAACAGCGATCGTGTGAGACCCAACTCGCTTTATTTGTTCATGAGACCCAGAAAATATTAGATACAGGCTCCCAAGTAGATGCCATTTTCCTTGACTTCCGGAAGGCGTTAGATACAGTTCCGCACTGTCGCCTGATAAACAAAGTAAGAGCCTACGGAATATCAGACCAGCTGTGTGGCTGGATTGAAGTGTTCTTAGCAAACAGAACACTGCATGTTGTTATCAATGGGGAGGCGTCTACAGACGTTAAAGTAACCTCTGGCATGCCACAGGGAAGTGTTATGGGACCATTGCTTTTCACAATATATATAAATGACCTAGTAGATAGTGTCGGAAATTCCATACGGCTTTTCGCGGATGATGCTGTAGTATACAGAGAAGTTGGAGCATTAGAAAATTGTAGCGAAATGCAGGAAGATCTGCAGCGGATAGGCACTTGGTGCAGGGAGTGGCAACTGACCCATAACATAGACAAATGTAATGTACTGCGAATACATAGAAAGAAGGATCCTTTATTGTATAATTATATGATAGCGGAACAAACATTGGTAGCAGTTACTTCTGTAAAATATCTGGGAGTATGCGTGCGGAACGATTTGAAGTGGAATGATCATATAAAATTAATTGTTGGTAAGGCGGGTGCCAGGTTGAGATTCATTGGGAGAGTCCTTAGAAAGTGTAGTCCATCAAAAAAGGAGGTGGCTTACAAAACACTCGTTCGACCTATACTTGAGTGTTGCTCATCAGTGTGGGATCCGTACCAGATCGGGTTGACGGAGGAGATAGAGAAGATCCAAAGAAGAGCGGCGCGTTTCGCCACAGGGTTATTTGGTAACCGTGATAGCGTTACGGAGATGTTTAGCAAACTCAAGTGGCAGACTCTGCAAGAGAGGCGCTCTGCATCGCGGTGTAGCTTACTCGCCAGGTTTCGAGAGAGTGCGTTTCAGGATTAGGTATCGAATATATTGCTTCCCCCTACTTATACCTCCCGAGGAGATTACGAATGTAAAATTAGAGAGATCCGAGCGCGTACGGAGGCTTTCAGACAGTCGTTCTTCCCGCGAACCATACGCGACTGGAACAGAAAAGGGAGGTAATGACACACCGTTGGGTGGCTTTCGGAGTATAAATGTAGATGTAGAACCGCCCTGGCACGCAGCCAGTAGGCCACATGTCTCCAGGACCCAACCCAACCGCTGATACACAATACGTTCCAGCAGCTTACAAAAAACGTTGGTGCGGCTGATGGGCCGATACCTATCCACATCAAGCGGGTTTTTGCCGGGTTTGAGCACTAGTATGATGGTACTCTCCTGCCAGTGCGGTGGAAAGACGCCATCGCACCAGATCCGTTGACGATGACAAGGAGATATCCTTTGTAGTCAGACGAGAGATGTTTAATTATCTTACTGTGCATACGATCTGGCCCAGGAGCTGTGCAAGGGCACTGAGGAGCTCTCGCTCTGTAAATGGGGCGTTATAGGGTTTTCTCTGTGGCTTGTAGTGAACGAGAGGACTTTCCCTTCCATCCTCCGTTTGAGACTGCGAAAGGATGGGGGTGGGGGTGGGGGGTAATTCTCCGATGCAGAGGCGCGAGCATAGTGCTCAGCAAGGTGCTCGGCAATCGCGTTTGCCTCGGTAGATAACCGCAATTTATGTTAACACCGGGAACTCCTGTTGGGTTCTGGTACCCAAAAACTCGCTTGATCTTGGCCCAAACTTGGGATGGTGACGTATGGCACCCAATGGTCGAGACGTATCTCTCCCAACACTCCTGTTTCCGTCTTTTGATAAGCTGGCGAACGCGGGCGCAGAGCCGTTTAAAGGCTACGAGGCGCTCCAGGGAAGGGTCCGCTTATGCCACTGTAGAGCTCGCCGACGCTCATTAATTGCCTCAGCGGCGATCACCAAGGGGCTGTTGATTGAAATAGATTCTACCAAACTCAGATACTTAGACTATTAAGTGACGCAGTCAAGATTTCAGAAGGGGTGCCAGTCATTTTATTCACGAATTCAACCAACGTTCAAGTAACTAAACCACAGTCGTCAAAAAGACATGTGCTTTTATCGACAGGCAGTCTACAAATCCACACGCAAAATACAGTCATGTATTTAACGTACTTTTCATGCACATATGAACAACAGATGGAAGTTACAGTGGGTGCCGGCAACGCTTTAACTCTCGTTACACCCAGTGCCGGTAGCTTTCGCGGTGGCATCGTTCGGAACAACAAGACTACTAAGAAGTGACTGGGTGTTGTGTGCTGTCCTTAGGTTAGTTAGGTTTATGTAGTTCTAAGTTCTAGGGGACTGATGACCATAGATGTTAAGTCCCATAGTGCTCAGAGCGATTTGAACCATTTGAACTAAGAAGTGATCCAGGCTGCTCACGACTTTCATTATGTTTCAAACGCTACTGTCACAATTTTATTTTTCATTTGAACTTCCCAATGACTACAATGACGGAGGACCCTTTACACTTACACAAATTCCTGTATGACAATAAATAAAAAGTAATGATGTCACGATTCTCTGGCGCATGCAAGATCACAATTGCCAGTCAGATCGCAGAATAGGTGTGCAGATTGATGTCAGCTACATGAAGGACACCGACAACGTGCGTGTAAAAAACGACACGCCTCATGTATATTGATAAATACTTTCTTATTTCAATAGCTGCCTGCTACAGTAAGAAGGATACTTTAACTGAAAGTACAATAATTGTGGAAGCAAGAGGCGGAAAAATTACAAGAAGCTTTCCCCAAAATTAAAATAAAAGGGCAACATACCTGTGATTTTGCATACAGTCATAAAGGTGTAACAACATTGATGTGTACTACATCCACATCTACATGACCACTCTGCAATTTATACTGAAGTGCATGGCAGAGGATTCATCGAACCACCTTCAAGCTGTTTCTCTGACTACTTCTCTACTGTTCCAGTCTCGAACAGTGCTCAGGAAAACAAATAGTGACATTTTCCCGTGTGAGCTCCGATTTCCTTATTTTATTACAACGATCATTTCTCCCTATGTAGGTTGGCGACTGCAAAATATTTTCGTACACAGAAGAACAAGAAGAAGAAGAAGAAGTTGGTGACTGGAATTTCGTGAAAAGATATCCCTGTATCAGAAAAAGCATTTGTTCCAGTGACTGCTACCTCAACTCGCGCATCATATCCGTGACTTTCTCTCCCCTATTTCACGAGAACAGGAAACGAGCTGCCATTCTTTGAACTTTTTCGATGTTCTCCGTCAGTCCTGTGTGGTATGGATCCTATACCGTGCAGCAATACGGACAAGCGTAGGGCAGCCAGCCTCTTTAGTAAACCTGTTGCAACTCCTAAGTATTCTATCAGTTAGACTCAGTCCTTGGGTCGCCTTCTCCACAACACTATCTATGTGATTGTTCCATTTTAAGTTATTCAAACTGTAATACCTAGTTATTTACTTTCGTAATTGTAATACCTAGGTATTTAGTTGAACTGACATCCTTTCGATTTGTGTGATTCTATCTAGCTATAGAAATTTAATGTATTCCATTTAGTAATCATGCGGACGACCTCATACAGTTCGTTTTTTAGAATCAGTTTCCACTTTTCGCACCATACAAACTGTTGTCATCTTCTGATGACTTAACTAGCCCGTAAGCGATGGCATCATCTGCAAACAACATAAGAGGTTTTAAGAGAGTTTCTCAAATTGTCTCCTAAATCATTTAAATACACTACTGGCTATTCAAATCGCTACACCAAAAAGAAATGCAGATGATAAACGGGTATTCATTGGACAAATATATTACACTAGAATTGACATATGATTACATTTTCACGCAATTTGGGTGCATAGATCCTGAGAAATCAGTACCCAGAACAACCAACTCTCGCCGTAATAACGGCGCCTGGGCATTGAGTCAAACAGAGCTTGGATGCCGTGTACAGGTACAGATTCAACACGATACCACATTTCATCACGAATAGTGACTGGCGTACTGTGCCGAGCCGGTTGCTCGGCCACCATTGACCAGACGTTTTCAATTGGAGAGAGATCTGGAGAATGTGCTGGCCAGAGCAGCAGTCGAACATTTTCTGTATCCAGAAAGGCCCGTACAAGACCTGCAATATGCGGTCGTGCATTATCCTGCTGAAATGTAGGGTTTCGCAGGGATCGAATGAAGGGTGGAGCCGCGGGTCGTAACACATCTTAAATGTAACGTCCACTGTTCAAAGTGCCATGAATGAGAACAAGAGGTGACCGAGACATGTAACCAATGGCACCCCATACCATCACGCCGGGTGATACGCCAGCATGGCTATGACGAATACAGGCTTCAAATGTGCGTTCACCGCGATGTCACCAAACACGGATGCGACCATCATGATGCTGTAAACTGAACCTGGATTCGTCCGAAAAAATGACGTTTTGCCATTCGCGCACCCAGGTTCTTCGCTGAGTACACCATCGCAGGCGCTCCTGTCTGTGATGCAGCGTCAAGGGTAACCGCAGCCATGGTCTCCGAGCTGATAGCCCCTGCTGCTGCAAACGTCGTCGAACTGCTCGTGCAGATGGTTGTTGTCTTGCAAACGTCCCCATCTGTTGACTCTGGGATCGAGACGTGGCTGGCACGATCCGTTACAACCATGTGGATAAGGTTCCTGTCATCTCGACTACTAGTGATACGAGGCCTTTGGGATCCAGCGTGGCGTTCCGTATTACCCTCCTGAACCCACCGATTCCATATTCTGCTAACAGTCATTGGATCTCGACCAACGCGAGCAGCAATGTCGCGATACGAGAAACCGCAATCGCGATAGTCTGCAATCCGACCTTTATCAAAGTCGGAAACGTGATGGTACTCATTTCTCCTCCTTACACGAGGCATCAGAACAACATTTCACCAGGCAACGCCGGTCAACTGCTGTTTGTGTATGAGAAATCGGTTGGAAACTTTCCTCACGCCAGCACGTTGTAGGCGTCGCCACCGGCGCCAACCTTGTGTGAATGCTCTGAAAAGCTACTCATTTGAATATCAGAGCATCTTCTTCCTATCGGTTAAATTTCGCGTCTGTAGCACGTCGCCTTCGTGGTGTAGCAATTTTAATGGCCAGTAGTGTAGATAAGGAACAACAGAGGACCTATAACACTTCTTGGAGAACGACAGATACAACTTCTGTTCTACTCGATGACTCCATCGATTACTGAGAACTTTCTGACAGAAAATCACGAATCCACTCGCATAGCTGAGACGATAGTAGACAGCCATACAATCTGATTAAAAGCCGCATGTGAAGAACAACCTTTGGAATTCTAGAGATATGGGATCAATCTGAGAGCTCCAGTCGGTATCGCTACTTACATCTAAAGAAATAAAGACGTAGCTCTGTTTCCCAACAACAATATTTTCTGAATCCGTGCTGCCTATGTAGCAATAGACCACTTTCTTCGTGGTAACTCACGATGTCCGAATACAACATACGTTCCAAAATCCTACTATTGTGATATGGGTCTGTGATTCAGGGGTTTACTCTACTTCCTCTCTTATTTGTGTGACTTACGCAACTTTCTAGTCTTTAGGCACGAGCCTTACGTCACCCAATCCGTTGTAAAAGGTAGTTAAGTGTAGAGCTATTATATCGGCATACTGCAGGGAATCTAATCGGTATACAATTTGGACTCGAGGACTTGCTTTTATTAAGTGGTTCAAATGATTCAAATGGCTCTGGGCACTATGGGACTCAACTTCTGAGGTCATTAGTCCCCTTGAACTTAGAACTAGTTAAACCTAACTAAACTAAGGACATCACACACATCCATGCCCGAGGCAGGATTCGAACCTGCGAACGTCTCGCAGTTCCAGACTGCAGCGCCTAGAACCGCACGGCCTTTATTAAGTGGAATAAGCCATTTAGATACATAAAGGATACGCGCTTGTAAGTTACTAAAGTCGGCAGCGGTTCTTGATTTGAATTCACGAATATTCACTTCGTCTTCTTTGAAGAAGGAATTTCGGGAGCAACTCTTGCCTTACTGGCACCATCATCTATAACATTACTGCTAATGTCGCATTGTGAAAGTTTTCATTGTATGTCGATGCTGGTGTTCTTTACATACGATATACTTGGATTTTCTGTCAGATTTCGAGACGAATTTTCGTTGTGGACGGTATTAAAGGGATGCATACAACAGACGTAAAATGTTTACAAGAAAAGCCATGCAGAAAGATGCATCACGTCCCGCACAAAATCGCACAGCTGTGAGATTCAGAAAACATGTGGCATTCTCTGCGGTTTAGAAAGGCCGCAAGTAAGAAAGGCTTCTGAAGCCACAAAGAAGCAGAGGGGATATAAAAAGGAATTTCGTCGGTTGCAAAAGCACCCTTCAGTTCAACAAACCCTTGAGCTAGAATTGCACACACGCCACACTCGATACGCTCCACAGTACGCAGAAGCCAGCAATACACATCAGCAGATAGGGAGCGAAGGAGAACGACACGTTTCTGTTGTAGCAACCGAGACGCGGAGAACGAGAACCACTTGTGCGAAGCGTGCGGAAGGGTGAAGAGGAAGCGAGGAGAAAAAAATTTTCGACGAGCAGGACAGCGAAATAAAGGGCTGGTACCTTTATTGAAAAAAAAAAAAGAGGTCTCTTCTCGTTCGGAGGTGGAAGTTATATACGAAACACTCTTTGTGCGAATCGGCAGCAGGTAATCAAAAAGTTTATATGCGGGCACGAGTAAATCCGAAATGGAAGCAGGCAGGAGGGAACGGAGAGGCCTCGAGAGCCAGCGTCAAGAGTGGGAGCTGCGCCCTGGTCTTATCTCGCGGCAGGGCGTGGCGGCAGAGGCAGAGGCAGAGGCGTGTCAATACCGAGCCGCACAAAGGCCGTCCAATTGCAGTCCGGCCGCCCCTGGACGGGAACGGCCTGTGCTGGCTTCCTCGGAATCGCCCACCAGCCGGTACCGGGAAGGACGTAAACAAGTAAACAGGTACAGCCATCTCTCCAACACTACGCCTCGTTCTACTCTCACACCAAGAGACTGGACAGTCTTCATTTTCTTTAAAAATAAAAAATAAGACGACGTACACGTAGGCAACGTCGGCGGGTAAGTGCTCTATCAGCATAGGCGACTGCAAGAGGGGGTAGGGGAGGGGGAGAGGGAAGAGAGGGTCTTACCTCCTCCTGGAATCCGGGCACACGATTTTTTATTACAGAAATGTCTCGAATCATCGTTTCCGACTCCAGTAGGAAATAAAGCAGCTTTTGCTATCACTGCACTGAGGCGAAAAAAGTAGTGGGTTACCTCGTAACATCTTGTCGGACCTCCTTTTTCTCGACGTAGTGCAGCAACTCGACGTGCCAGGGACTCAACACGACGTTGGAAGTCCCCTGGAGAAATACTGAGCATGTTACCTCCACAGCCACACACAATAGCGACAGTGTTGCCGGTGTCGTATTTTATGCACGAACTGACCTCTCGATTACATCCCATAAAAGTCCGATGCGATTCACGTCGGGTGATCTGGATGGCCAAATCAGTCGCATGACCTGCTCAGAACAGCTGTGGCCTAGCGACATACTGCATCGTTTTTTCTAAACATGAATTACATGCAACTGATTTCCAGGTTGCAGAACGTAAACATTTCCAGTCAGTGATCGGTTCATTTGGACCACAGGACCCAACAAATTCCATGTAAACACAGCCCACTAACTTGCGCAATGCCTCATAGACAACTTGCGCTCATGGTTCATAGGGTCTGTGCCACACTCGAACCCTACCACGAGCTCTTAGCAACTGAAATCGGGATTCATCTGATCAGGCCACGGTTTTCCAGTCAAATGGTTCAAGTAGCTCTGAACACTATGAGACTTAACTTCTGAGGTCATCAGTCCCGTAGAACTTAGAACTACTTAAACCTAACTAACCTAAGGACATCACACACATCCATGCCCGAGGCAGGAGTCGAACCTGCGACCGTAGCGGTCGCGCGGTTCCAGACTGTAGCGCCTAGAACCGCTCGGCCAGGTTTTCCAGTCGTCTAGGGTCCAACTGATATGCTGACGAGCCCAGGAGAGTCGCTGAAGGTGATGTGTTTTTAGAAAAGGCACTTGCGTCGGTCGTCTGTTGTCATAGCCTAGTGAGGCCAAATTTCGTTGAACTGCCATAACTGATTCTTTCGTCGTGCGTCTCACATCTATTTCGGCGCCTATTTCAAGCACCATTCTTTGTTTGTTAGCACCGACAACTACACGCAAATGCCACTGTTCTCTCTCAGTAAGTGAAGACCGTCGGCCACTGCGTTGTCCCTGAACTTCCAGGAATATTGAAGGCCCTAACGATTTCCGAAATGGAATGTCCAATGCATGTAGCTCCATCTACGATTTCACTTTCGAAGTGTTGATTTCCGTCGTGCGGCGATAATCACGTCGGGAACCTTTTCACGTGACTCACCTGAGTACAAATCACAGCTTCGCTACGGCATAGCCCCTTTATACCTTGTGTATGCGATACTACCGCCATTTGTATACGTGCCTATCGCTACGGGCGGGAAAGTATGCCGATGCCTTGGTGTGTGGGAGCGGTTTCCGTGCGTTTCAGCAGTCAAGATGGGTGCGAACCTTTAGAGAACAGTACCGAAATAACATATTCTTGCCGGCCGGAGTGGCCGTGCGGCTCTAGGCGCTACAGTCTGGAGCCGAGCGACCGCTGCGGTCGCAGGTTCGAATCCTGCCTCGGGCATGGATGCGTGTGATGTCCTTAGGTTAGTTAAGTTTAATTAGTTCTAAGTTCTAGGCGACTGATGACCTCAGAAGTTTAGTCGCATAGTGCTCAGAGCCATTTGAACCATTTTTTTAACATATTCTTTTGTTTTTCCTCCTCCTTTACCATGCTGCAGAAAAGATAACATCCCTGGTGCACAGAGGCTGGGAAAAAAAACATAACTTTTAAACCACGTCTTGTTCAACTACCATTACGCCAATAGATACTAAAAACTGGAATTCAAGAAAGTATTGCTATAAATCAATTAACATCAACAAATCTGTGTTAAGTCCCATAGTGCTCAGAGGCATTTGAACAGTGTGTCTAAGGCGTTCAGCATGACTGGGTTGCCTCCAAACACGTCTCATCCGATTGTCTGGTTGAAGTCATATGCGACACTCATCGGTGGAGAGAACGTGATGCCAATCCTGAGTGGTCCATTCGGCATGTTGTTGGGGGGCCATCTGTACCGGGCTGCATGGTGTCGTGGTTGCAAAGTTGGACCTCGCCATGGACCTCGCCGAGTGAAGTTACGCATCATGCAGCCTATTGCGTACAGTTTGAGTCGTAACACGACGCATTGGGGCTGCACGAAAAGCATTGTTCAACATGGTGGCGTTGCTATCAGGGTTCCTCCGTGCCGTAATCCGTAGGTAGCGGTTATCCACTGCAGTAGTAGGCCTTGGGCGGCCTGAGCGAGGCGTGTCATCGACAGTTACTGTCTCTATGTATCTCCTCCACGTCCGAACAACATCGCTTTGGTTGACTCAGAGACGCCTGGACACTTTCCTTGTTGAGATCCCTTCCTTGCACAAAGTAACAATGTGGACACGATCGAATCGCGGTATTGACCGTCTTGGCATGCTTGAACTAGAGACAAAATGAGCCGTGTCCCACCTTCCTGGTGGAATGACTGGAACTGATCGGCAGTCGGACCCCCCTACGTCTAATAAGCGCTGCTCATGCATGGTTGTTTACATCTTTGGGCGGGTTTATTGAAATCTCTGAACAGTCAAAGGGACTGTGTCTGTGATACAATATCTACAGTCAACGTCTATCTTCAGGAGTTCTGTGAACTGGGGTGATCCAATCTTTTCTTGATGTATGTAACATAAGTAGGCATATTTTGAATATACTATTGAAATATGCTTCCCGTACAGCTACCAAAATAATCTGCTTTAGAAATAATAAGTGGAGCGCTGTAAGTCTTGTGAGATACAGTAAGTTCTGTGTATTTCTGATAAAATTTAGTCCCTGGTTCACGACACTGAATTAATTACATCAGAAGCGGCGATTTTGAATTTCGTCCCCTCTGGTTTTGTGCGTGTTTAGAGTTGCTGGTAGACCTCTTGGGGCGTACAGGGATTGTAAACAGCGTCAGACGTTAAGTGATCATTTATGAAGGACTTGGAAATGCCGTGCACTCATATGAGACTGTGTTATCAGTACCTAATAGAGTTTGAAAGGGGCGTTATTGTGGGTCTCCATTTGATCAGATGGTCAAATCGTGCAATATCCACACTTTTGGGGCATTCAGAGTCAGTTAGTTAGTTAGTTAGTTAATTAGACAGTTACATTTTCCATAGGTCATTTGAATGATTCTGTTAAACAAGTGCTGTGGAACGAGTTAGTTTACAAGATACATATATAGCTCAAGCTACTATTGAGTTTTATGCATCAAGGAGCGGCTTCAGATACCACACTCAACATTTTCATAGTCTCTTGGTCGCTAAATGCAAACTATTAGTCTTAGAGAAAAACTGGACAAAACCTTTTTGTAGGAAATTTAATGTGGTTAAATTTTGTACTGGGGTAAATTTTTGCTGGAGGACACGATTTTCGAGTTATTCCTTAAAATTGCTTCTGAAGGTCGTTTCCGTACAGGTTTCTCGAATAATTCCAAAACCGCGGCCTCTGGAGGAAACGCATCCCAGTATACAATTTAACTAGATTAAATTTCCTACAAAAAGGAAGTGTTAACTTTTTCTAAAGGACTAATGATTGCAAGTTGCGAGTGAGACAGTTTGAAAATGATGTTGACGGTATTTGAATGCGTTGCTGGTTGCATAATGCTCAGCACTAGGGGCAGCGTAATCACACACACACACATATATATATATATATATATATATATATATATATATATATATATATATATATATAGTCAGTGTTAATAATCATGAACACATTTTGTATTCCTGCTCGTGGAACTACGGTACAGTTAAAATAACATTTCTTTCGTTCTTTTTCAGGCTACAACTTGTGAAGTAGAAATTTGCCCGTGGAGCAGGAGTTGTGCAGGAGAAATGATTTTAATCTACATTTCAAACTTGTTTTGCCTCCGTGTCAGATATTTTATACCATAGTGCAATTGATGCAAACTTTCTGTTCCTGCATACTGAATTTAGTTTTGAGCCCCTGAGGGCATTATTAGCGGGTAATGAAGGTTATTCTTCCCTCTAGTGCTGTAGGTATGGACATCATAGTTTTTTTTTTTTTTTTGAGTCATCAGCAGTATCTAACTGGTTTGATGCAGCCGACAACTAATTCCTCTCCTATGGTAACCTCTTCATCACAATGAAGAAATTGTAACCTACGTTTTCAATTATTTGCTGGATATATTCCAAGTTATCTCTTGATGTTGTGACACATGTCCTCTCACCTTGTCCCTTCTTCTTGTCACTATTTCCCATACATTATTTTCTTCGTCGATTCTAACGAGAACATGCTTTTTCCTTACCTTACTGGGCCATCTTATCGTCAACATTCGTTGTAGCAACTCTTTTCAAACGCTTAGATTGTCTTCTGTTTCTAAGTTTGATATTAGTAGATTTCACTTGGACAAGAATGCCCTTACCGACCGCGACAATCTGCTTTTATGTTCTCTCTGTTTCGATAGTCATGGGTTACTTTGCTTCTAGAGTAGCGAGATTCCTTAACTCCGTCTACTTCTTAATTTTGATGTAGCGTTTCTCTCTCTTCTCATTTCTGTAACTTCTCATTACTTTCATTTATCTTCCGTTTACTCTCAATCCATATTCTTCAATCATCAGACCATTTCATTCAGCAATTTCTATAGTTCTTCACTTCCTCTGAGCTTAGCGATGTCAACAGCGAATTTTATGGCTGATATCTTTTCACGCTAAATTGTAATCTGAACCTTCAACTTTTCCTTTATTTTAATTTTTGCATATTCGATTCATAGATTGAACAGCAAGGGAGAGAGACTGTTTCCCTGTCTTACACCCTCTGTAATGTAAGCATTTC
Organism: Schistocerca piceifrons; assembly: GCF_021461385.2. Classification (NCBI taxonomy): domain Eukaryota; kingdom Metazoa; phylum Arthropoda; class Insecta; order Orthoptera; family Acrididae; genus Schistocerca; species Schistocerca piceifrons. Next base: position 801,443,002 of record NC_060139.1, read on the forward strand.
GTTGAGTCTTCCAGTCTAATTGTTCCGTCTTGTTTCTTGCACATAACGTTTATTTCTTGTTTTCAGCTGTTACTTACTCCTAGTTTTCTCAGAATTTTGAACATCCTGCACCGTTTCACACTGCCGAACGCTTTTTGAGGTCGACACGTCCCACGTCTCGCTTTTTCTTCACCCTTGGTTCTGTTATCAAGAGTAACGTTACGACTGCCTCTCTGGTGCCGTTACCTTTCCTAAAGTCAAACTGATCGTCATCTAACAGATCCTCAACTTCCTTTTCCTTTCTTCTGTGTTTTACTATTATCAGCAACTTGGATGAATGAGCTGTTAAGCTGATTGTATGATAGTCCTCGCACTGGTCAGCTCTTACTGCCTTCGGAATTGTCTGGATGTTTTTTTTTCCCGAAAGTATGATGGGATGCGCCACCCTCACAGATGCTGCACGCCAGTGTGAATAGTCGTTTTGTTTCCGCTTCTCCAATGATTTCAGAAATTTTCAATAGACTGTCAACTGTCCCTATTGCCTTGTTTAATCTCAAATCTTCTGTAACTATTTTAAATTTGGACTAATATTCGATCTTCCATGTCTTCGGTATAGACTCCAAGGTCGTCTTGTACCAAGTCAAGCAATTCCTCCCCCTCATAGTTGCCTTTCACCCTGTCCGCTCTCTGCTCAGCATTTAACAGTGGATTTCCCATTGGATTCAATATGATTCCGCCCTTGCTTTTAATTCCAGCGGTGGTTGTTTTCACTCTCCTACCTGCTGAGTCAGTCCTGACGATCAACACTTTTTCTATATCTTCACGTTGTTCCTGCAGCCATTTGTGCTTGACTTCGCTGCAACATTCTTTTCATTTCGTTCCTACGTGATTTATACTGATGTATTTATTTCTTCTCTCAAACGTTTTGTACTTCCTTCTTTTCGTCGAGCAATTGCAGTCTATCTTATGTTATCCACGGTTTCTTCGCAGTTACCTTCCTAGTATCTACCTTTGTCTTTCCATCTTTTGTGAGTGCTCTTTTTAGGGATTTACATTTCACTTGAACTGAATTCCCTTAGCTGAAATTTCTTATCGCAGTATCGTCGACTTTAGCAAACTTCAAACGAGTCTTACCCTTGTTCAATACTTTAGCATCCCTCTTCCTTTCATTCTCATGCTTCTGGAAGATACCTCAAATTTCAGTCTATTTTTATCATTCCTGAATTGAAGTCTGAATCTGTATTAGCTCCTACATACGCCTTACAAACCAATAACTGTGTGATTTTCGAATCTCTGCCTGACCATGAAATCAATCTGGAATCTTCTTATGTCTTAGGGCTTTTTCCGTGTATACGTCTTCCTCTTGTGATTCTTCTGTTCGTAGTTGAAATTTGTCGCAGAACTCTATTAGACTTTTTCCTCTCTCATTCCACTTACCAAGAAAACATTTTCACTTGACCCTTTCTTTTGCCCTACCCCTACAAACGCATCCAATTCCCCATGATTATTAGATTTTCGTCTCTTTTTACATAGTGAAGCACTCGTTCAGTATCCTCTCTGGTTCTTCATCTTCTGCTTGGGACGTTAACACGTACAGCCAAACTACTGTTGTAGGCGTTCGTTTTCCGCCAGTTATGACAACAACCCTACCACTGAGCTGTTCACAGTAACTCAATCTCTGCCCTACTTTCCTTTTCCTGACGAAATTCTAAAATTATACCACATTCTGCTGTTACTGATATTACTCTTCGTTCGTCTGACCAGAATTGTCTCCATTTCACTTCACCGATGACCACTATGTCTACAAAGAGCAATTCCATTTTCCTTTGTAAATTTTATAGGTTTCCTACTACGTCCAAACTACTGACGTCTCACGCCCCGATTCGTAGAATCTTTGCGTGGAAATGGGCAACATGTGTTGAGAGATTGAAACGTTTTTTCAAAGACTAGTAGTTATACGAAGAGAAGAAGTAGTTCAGCTTCATTTTCTGGGAAGGTTAGTAATATTATCCCTCAGTTAAAGTTTTCATCCGTAGAGAAACGCAAAGATTTAAACTATTCTACCTAATTTACTGACTCCTGTTCATGAGACAATATGGAATGGCAGTACATCTGTGGATTGTTCAATCAACAAATACACTGGGAGAAACTGAACAATCACAACACTTAATAATTCTTTGTAAAACGTCGTTAACAATCTCTCCCCATGCTTTCTCTCTAACAGTATTTATTATAACACTCGTGTCTTCTGCAAAGCGAACCAATTTTCTTGTTGATGTTAAGTGGAAGACCATTCACATATACACAGAATAAGAGTGTACCCAAAGTTGAACACTGTGAAAGTCCATTTGCTATTACTCCCCATTCACAAAAATTTTCTAATATTGTTTGAGTCATTTAGTACACCTATTTGCTTTTGTTGCTAAATATGATTCAAACTAGTTGTACGTAAAAACAAATTCCGTAAAACTTTTGTGTTTTTGAGATAGTACGATGATCTACACAATTAAATGCCTTGTAAAGATAGCAGATGATAGCAACTGGTGATATTTTCTTAATTAAACTTACAATATTTGTTAAGTGTATGTATAAACAGCATTCTGAGTCGAGAAACCATTTTGGAATCCGGGCAGTGGTATGCTAAGTCTCAAATGTGAAGCTGCTCTTCAGTACATTACTTTCTCGAATATTTTGGAATAAGATGTCAGTATGGACATTGGACAGCAACTGTTAACATCCGTCTTGTCACCTTTATTGTAAAAGTGTTTAACAATTGAATATTTAATTCTGTCTGGAAAAAGTCTCTGTGTCAGTGATAAATTACATGTTTCACTAAGGACTTTATTTATGAAGTTAGAATAACTTTTCAGTATTCTCTTTGAAATTCCATGAACAATAGATGAGATCTTCTTTTTTTAGAAAATTTAGAATTCTGTTTTTTCAGTTACTGGTCTTGGTGCGGCTTCTAATTGTCTGCAGTTTTGTGGAATGATATTTTTAGTATATTCCATTGCAACTTCTAGTGAACGTTTTACCCCTACTTTCACTGCTAGATTTAGAAAGAGACTGTTAAAACACTTTTAGCTTGTGATTTATCAGTCACAACATTGTCATTCAGTTTTACTGTTATTGTACCTTGTACACTGACTTGATAGATTCACAGTATCCCATATAGTTTTAACTTTCTTATCTGTACTACTGTTTGCTGGTAGAACATACATGCTACATGATATTTCAATGATTTTGCTTAAAATATTACAATATTTTTTGTTGCGTGCAAGTTATGTCGAATCTTGACTTCCATACTTCATGAGAATTTGATTCACTTGGTTATCCATGGCTTATTTGTATTTCTTTTTAATGAATTTTGTGGATAACTTTTGGGAAAGCAACTTTCAAACACTGACACAGATTTACTGTGGAACAAGTGTGGAATACGACATTAGCATCTTTTCTGTATGTACCTTATCCCATACCACCACATTTATACTGTTCTTAAAATATTATATGTTGTTCTCATCAATAAGCCTTCCTGCGTTATACGAACCGCTCTCAGGGCTCTAAGATACCATATTGTCCATTTACATTAATGTTGCTTCATGTTCAGGCAGACCATTAACAACTGTGTGTACAATGATTGTTTCAGCCTGGACACTACCCATACGAGTTGGAAAATTAACTACTAAAATTAGACTGATGCATCCAAGTAATGACTCCAGTTCAGTTTTTCTGTCCAAATCTTTGAACAATTCTGATCTGAAATCTCCATAAAGTACCTACTTTTTCCATTTGTCGGACAGGTAGCTCAATAATGCACCTAGATTTCTCATAAATAGCTGAAATTTTCCTAGACGAGATCTGTAGACTGTTATAATTACCACAGATGCATTCTGTAGTAATAAATCGTAAGCACATGCCCCTAGGTCCTGAAAACTATGTATCTCGAAATTTCTGTGTTTGGCTACATTTACATATGTTGCGAGTCCTCCTTTTTCTGTGTTAACTCCACACAGAAACGATGCTAGTCTACAGTCCTTCATATTTATTCTCAGCACTGTGATTATATGGTATTCAGAAACGTACAGAAAATCTGCAACTTCAGAATCTTCTACACCTTGTATTGATACAAGAAGCTCATCATCCTGTTTTTGAACCTCCTAGTGTTCTGATGAAACAAATTAATTTTAATTTCCTGGAAACACTTACACATGGACCTATTATGGCCTTGTACTTTTGTAATTTTTTTTGACATTGTCAATTTAGAACCTGACTTTGCACTAAAAAAAGACCCTATGACTCCAGTAATCACAGGGATTTTGTCTTATCTGCTTGTGGCTATCTTTTCCACTCCAATTAATGTGTGTGGCCATCTTTTCCATTCCAATTAAGGTGTAGGTGGTCTGATGTTGAAGTGGCTGCGAACCTGATGGCAGGAATACTTTTTGTCGAGGTTCTACTCAATCACGTCTGACCATTCCAAGGGAGGATCGTTGTATTGTGCACCAACTGCATGGTAGGCCATACAGATATGCAACTCCCACACGAGAACAAGTAACGGACTGCTTGCATCACTCTGTATCATGCGGCCTAGCAGCAACCGGACTAGGAAATTACCGTCACATGCATAGGGTGCCGCAAACCCCACAACACATACGGCAGCATTTTGAGTGGTGCCGTGACCAAGGAGCATGGAGCGCTGGCGAATAGCGTCGTATTGTGTTCAGTTGTATATTGTGGTTCTCTACTCCTGCGGTTGACCATCGTCGACGATCTGAGGACAGGTCCCATTCTTCTAATATTTTTGAGAGACAGCGATGTTATTCCCAGGGTAAAGTTATAAGGACTCATCTCTTACGTCTTTATGCCATTGCTGGTAGTAACTGAGTGAACTCTGAAGGCACCGCGCTACGTCTACGACATCTTTCGTCCTCATGTATTGTCTTAAAACGGTCATAATCCACTTACTAACTTCTTTCTCCTCTTGCGGCTTGGCTTACTACCTCGACTATTACTAATTCGCTTAAGACGGTATAACAAAAGTTAGTGGAGCTTGTAAATCGCTGAAATGATCTACAGCATCTCCGATCGTAGCTCCCACATATGCGCAAAATCAGTCCACTCTCTCTCTTGTGTCTAATTCACTGATAACAAGAGTTGAATATAAAGCTTCTGGTTATATCCAAGCATATGACGTCACATCCAATATAATACCTTGCCAACCAAAAATTAATTGCAAGTACTACCTCCCTTATCTCAGGGTAGTTCAAATTCGTTTAAATCAAGTTCTGAAAGTCGTCTTACAGTTATAACTACCGTGATGACAGCCTAAGGTAAGCAAGAACACGCACATGCACTCGCATTCAGTCTTACAAATAACGATTACAAAGAAATACGTACATCGAGATAAACACGTAAATGCTAGAAAGGTCTAAGGTAATGATAGTACCTAATGATTAACCGGTTGCTATTAAAAGGGGATATGTTGACAAGGAAAGCAGTTCTGTTTGGTATAATGGATAAGCAAACAGTTCCTTGTTGTCAAATCAGTATCGTGTAAGCTGTTTAGATCGAACGTAACAGCAATATGTTGACAGCCTTAAAAAATGGTTCACATAGCTCTGAGCACTATGGGACTTAACATCTGAGGTCATCAGTCCCCTAGAACTTAGAACTACTTAAACCTAACTAACCAAAAGACATCACACACATCCATGCCCGAGACAGGATTCGAACCTGCGACCGTAGCGGTCACGCGGTTCCAGGCTGTAGCACCTAGAACCGCTCGGCCACCCCGACAGCCTTAAAGGCAGATTAACTATTAGGCTACTCGCTTCGGTATGGCATCCCATTTCATTGTTCTCGTGATTTATGTGCGAGCTTCTTATTATAAGCCTACATTACACAAGCTGCTCTACTTGAAATCTGTTCAAGCGAAGGGATTTATCAGGGCTGTGCAAATGCTGCTCACGTCCGGACGGGATCGAGATCTCCCGATAAACCGCAACATTTGGTACAGTATCGTGCTTATTCAGACAATCACGTGACGTTTGACTCTCGCAGCGTCTGTTGAAACGATACGCAAGTAACTACAAACTAGCCACAACAATAAGCTAGAGTTCTGCTTTGTATTTTACAATGTCGTCAAACACTGGAGAAAATAGCATAAAATCCTACTACTGCACAAACTCCTACTGTGTTTGAAGAAGTTTAAAATACAAACTCTCACATAGTACCGATATCTATGGATATATTAACATTTAACCCAATTTTTAAGTAAAGATAACAGACAAAAACGAAAACGTCCTTCTCGAAAAAAATTTGCTTCGCTGAACCGAGTATATTATTTTATTTGTTTATGAGAGGCGGCAATGACTTACAAAGTAGGTTTCAAATGAACTTTCAGTCTCTGTTCATATATTAGAATAACAAACAAAAACTTTACCAGATTTTAATCACTTTAAAAACAAGACTTCAGCATTCCGATGAAAGATTCAAGACAATTAATCAAGACTTAAATGCCCAACAAATGAAATGTATCGTAATGAAGTGACCGTAATTTTTCTCCCAAGAGTGAAATTACAGTGGCAAAACCTGACTTGGAGATCATGCCACCAAGCCTCAATAGATAGCGAGACAACCCAAACCGTGCGAATTGGACAGAATCACGATTGCAATCCTTAATTTATTGATTAGTGGCCGTTCTTATGCATGACCTGCAACCTAGAAGATCCGTTCTTACGCAGGACCTGCATCTTAGAGGATATTTCAGTCTCTGTTTCATAGTTGTTCTTATTATTAAAATCCATAGTGCACTAAAGGCGCTCATTGTGATGGTGCTTACAGGGGTCCCTAGATCGCAACCCGAAGGACGTAACAGAACCCGAAATTTCCCGAATTGTGATGTAATCTGTTCGAACAACCCTAGGAATTATCATTTTCAGTCTGTCGTACAACTGTTTCACATCAACTGATTATAAAGTTCTGGTTGCGAGAGAAATTTATGTGTTTCTAATTTAACTGATACTCGGAGTAGCACGTTTAATTATTGCTTAAAAGAAATGCTAATACTATTCATTTAATTTGGCCATCCTTATTGTTATTTGGATAAATATTCAGCTTTTACATTATTCAAAGATGGTGGTGTGTTTCAAATCCTGGATTATTTAATTGTCTAACCTGGTGTAACTGTTGCCGTGATGCATGTTCCCACTCTTCTGCTTTTGAAGATAGCTGATCTGCAGCAAGATGGTGATGGTTACCACTCCAATTACCAAAATTAATTACAAAAATTGGAATAAAACTTCACGACTGCTTCGGCTTACAGTTGTGTATCACAAAACAACATAAATAAACAGTTTCTGATCAGGAACGGGGTACGGGGTAGTATAATTCTGGGAACAATTCACAGTTCGATTCAACAAACGATCTTGTCCAGTAGTCAGTAGTACAATTAAATATAGTTTTTGTTTAGCCACAAATGTCACAGGAGATAGTTATATTTTGCCGTTCGAATAAATTAGGTGTAATTTATGCTCTGCCTGTGTGACTGCGGTTGGTTCTGAAATGTTGTTTGTATCTTCGGCTTCCTCTTCCTCGAAAACATCTGGTGTAAAACTCAAATCATAGTTATCAAGATTAAGAGCACAAGAGGAATTCCACTGTTAAACGCGGACGACAGAGCGGTAGGTAGAAAGAGTACACTGAACAAGTGTAAGAGAGGAAGCAAAAGGAGTCGATGTGGAACATGTAGGAGATCCAGTATCAGAGATTAACGTAAATCTGGAAGATCTGAGATCAAATAAAGTGGAGAAAACATTCCTTTAAATGTTTGCGCCGGCGAAACAGTTCACTTGTAAATAACTATGGTCACTTGCAGAGATTTTGTATTTATCCGTGTTAGTCGACCCCAGCGTTGGTTTTTCAATGTTTCAGTCTTATAATACATTGTTCGCTACCATTTGTGGTGGCGGCGATTATGCAGAAGGTGGTTACGGTAAAAGCGAACCGCCCCTGTTAATTCCGCCGCCCCAGACGAGAGTTAACGCCAGACCAAAAAGTAATTTTGTTACTGATGTGCTAGCAATTGCACATGAGGATCAAAGACAGAAGGCAAAATCACCTGTTAGAATGTGGAAATCGTCTACAGAGTTACATCAAAAGCTCTAGCCTAATATCGTGCGAAGATCCATGACGACGGCCGAAGCAGAAGTTACAAAATAATGAAACGACCTTTGGTCCAGAGGCATCATATCAACAAGCGGCGAGAACAGGGATAGCTAAATTCATCACTGAAAATTTGTGTGTACGGTGTAATGTTGGCCCTCGAACTCTGTTTAGGAAAAGTATGCAGAAAAGAGATAGCATTGGGAGATAACATCCGATAGCCGCGTCGTTGTTGTTGTTGTTGTTGTTGTTGTTGTTGTTGTATTCAGTCCGAAGACTGATTTGTTTCTGCTCTACATCCTGTGCAAGCCCCTTCATCCCCGAGTAAACTGCAGCAACCTACATTACTTTGAATCTGTGTGTGCGTGTGGCAGTTTACTACTGAAGTGGCGAAAGTCATGGGATACCTCCTAATATCGTGTCGGACCTCCTGCTTTCCGGCCTAGTGCAGCAACTCGACGTGGCATGGGCTCAACATGTCGTTGGACATACCCTGCAGAAATTTTGAGCCATGCTGCCTCTACAGCCGTCCATAACTGAGAAAGTGTTGCCGGTGCAGGATGTTGTGCACGAACTTATCTCTCCATTGTGTCCCATATATGTTCGATGGGATACATATCTGGCAATCTGTATGGCCAAATCATTCGCTCAAATTGTCCAGAATGTCCTTGAAACCATTTGCGAACAACTGTGGCTCGGTGACAAGGCACATTCACATCCTTAAAAATTCCATCATTGTTTGGGAACGCGACGACCCATGATTGGCTACAAATGGTCTCCAAGTTGCCGAACATAATCAGCATCCAGCCCATTCCACATAAAAACAACCCACACCATTGAGGAGACACACAGCTTCACAGCTTGGATCCACTGCTTCGTGAGGTCTGCACCACATTATAACCCTCCCATCATCTCTTATCAACTGAAATCTGGCCACGTTTCTCCAGTCGTGTAGGGTCCAAAATTTATGGTCACAAGCCCAATGGAGGTGCGGACGGCAATGTCGTGCTGTTAGTAAAGTCACTCGCGCAGTAGTCTGCTTCCATAGCCCATTAAAGCCACATTTCCTGGCACTGTCCTACGGTTACTAGCACTGACAACTCTACGCAAAGGCTGCTGCTCTCGGTCGTTAGGTGAAAGCCGTCAGTCACTGCGTTTTCCTTGGTGAGAGGTGATGCTTTAAATTTGGTATTCTCGGCACGTTCTTGATACTATGGCTCTCGGAATATTGAATTCCCTAACAATTTCAGAAATAGAATGACCTCGCATCCAGCTCCAACTACCATTAGCCGTTCAAAGTCTGTTAATTCCCATCGTACAGTCATAATCACCCGAGTACAGATGACAGCTTCACCATTGCACTGACCTCTAACACCTTGTGTACACGACACTACCACCATCTGTATGTGTGTATATCGGTACCCTATGACCTTTGTCACCTCAGAGTATGTGCGGCATGATTCAGCTGCCCATAGCGCTTTCGTTTTATGCTACCTACAATGTTAAAGCTGGTCTTCATAAACCACAAACAAGATTTTCATAGTTTCTCACTCTCTACGCGCAAACTACAGCATAAATCCTACAGAAAAAAATCAGTTTGACCTTTTGTAGAAAATTTGATAATTCTGTCTTGACATAAAAGAAAACATACAAAAGTGACCTTCGAAGGCACCACCATCCCACACTCTTCCCTCACAAGACAGATTTCTAATATGTTATTTGTGGCACCCCCTCCTATGAGAGTATAAATAATTTCTGTTACACGAACTATTCCGGACATTAAAACTTTCTTAGTCACTATTGTCTGGGCTATTACGCCACCAGCAAAATCAGATACTTCGTTAAAATCATTAATTTAAACGTGCCCCTAAGGGTAGTAAACGTAAAACCACTTTTTTAAACTTTACGCCAAAACTAATTACGTTGAGAATTAGATTAAACTTAACTCTTATCACATTAGTTTCGTAGTCAGTGGGCATGCGGATTTCGACGAGGTAACTGTTTACTTCTTCCTGTTAAAATTCACAAAATTATTAGATAAAATTCACAAAAGCGTAAATTTTACAATTTGTAAGTTCTCCAGTAAGCTGGTGGCGAATAAGACCAGTCAATTTAGACGAAAGAAGTCGATCGTGGGAAATAATTCTTGCAGTCACAAATATTTCTACAGTGGTAAGAGGGAGCGCCATAAACAACGAAATAGAAATCCTGATGTGGCCTGAATGTGGGAGTCGGTTGCGCTGAAGTTCACATTTGTTCGTTTTTCTTTAATAACACGAAAGCTACGGCCTCCAGCAAAAACGTGTAAAATTTAACTACAGTAGATTTTCTACGAAAAGGTCCTGTTCATATTTTCTGTAGGCAAACACTAGTTTGCGCGTAACGAGCGAGATGAAAATCTCGAGTGTGGTAAATGAAGGCCAGCAGTAACATTCCGGGTTGCATAAAACTATAGCAGTAGTGGCAGCTGAATCATCCAGTGTAAGTATTTTCAGAGACACGAAGAACCCCGTCGTAACTGAGCACTGAAGTAATTCAGTGGAGACAAGTGAAAATTTCTGATGGACTGGGACTTGAACCCGAATTTCAACTTTATGCGAGCTGTCGTCTGAAACGCTTCTGCAATCTGAAAGCTCTTTCCATCCGACCCAAATTCTCAACATGTCGCACATTATGAAGTAGCGTCCCTGTCCATTTACCTCGTTTTGCTCGTAACGTTCCCTGTGTTTCTGCACGAGGTACGGCCTGTATTGCGAATCCGCAGTAAGGATATCATAGGAGTCAAGCTTACAGATACACTAGGTGTATCTGGTGTCTGATATGGCAGACTTGTCCCCTTTCTCCTTGTTAATCAAAGTGGGGCATATGAAAGTGCCCCAGTGAACAGAGCTCCAGGGTGCAAAGAAATACAGCAGGGGAAAGGAAGTTCAGTGCTAACTTGACTAGCAAAAGTTGTCGGTTGGGCACTAGTCACCAGGATAAGAAGGATCGAAGCTGCGCTGCTGAAATTGCTGAAATCTCGTCCGAAATGTACTTCTGCAGTTCTTGAAGACTATCATGGTTGTTGCTAAACACATTAGACTTGAGGGCTCCCCACACAAACTAATCGCACACTGACAGATCAGGCGAGCTGGGTGGTCAGCTACGTCCGCGACCAAACTGACCTCTGCCAACAACTCTGTCAGGCGTGAAGATTCTGTAAATATGCGGCCAGGCACTGTTGGAAGTAACTGTATGTCTGTTCCTCCTCCGATAATGTTACCGCAAATGGTTTCAAAATACTCACAATGCAACGTGCCGAAGTCAGCGCCTCATAAAAGAAGGTTGGACCAATAACACTACATACCAAACCCCAACTTTCTGATCATGCAATGGTGTTTCGTGGAAGTTACGGGGATCCTCCGTGGCCCAGAACCTGTGTTCCGGTGAGTTCACGTAACCACTCAGGTGAAACCCGGCTTCATCAGACATAGAGACCAGGTCAATGTCCAAGCCATTCATTGTTATTTCAATGAACAGCCACTCACAAAACTGGAGGCGCTGCTGGTTTTAACACATGAACAATAGACACTGGGTAGGGATACATGCGCAAGTCCAAGTGCATTATCCGTCCGCATGATCAGCGTGATATGCCGGTATCTTGAGACAGGTGTCGGATTGATTTAGTAGGACTCTGAAGCATTTTGTCATGAACTGCAGCCACATTTTCAGGTGTGCGGACACATTTCAGAATGTTTTCTGACTCGTTCAAAACAGATCCCGTCTGAGACCATTTTCTGACTAAGCGTTGAATGGTACTCTTTGCTAGCACTCTGACACCATTAAACTTCTCAGCAAACAATTCAGCGCACTTGGTTCACGACTTTGTTGTCACGCAACTTTCCACAACGAAAACCCGCTGCCCCACGTTGAGTACCATCGTCCCCTTTGCACTGATTCACTCACACCCACGCAGTCATCACTACGCTCTGAACCGGTGTGGATCACATGACGGGTGTACAGGTCCTGTGCGCGTCACGGGGTGTGGTTACATGCAAACATTCACATAAAATCATATCCACTCTTACGGGCCACTTTTATTCTCCCCATCCCGCATATGGTTTTATACCCTTATATTTGTCCCCTAACCATAACTGCTTATCCATTTTGCTTTTCCTGTAAATCTATTTTTTTTTAAATTGTATCCGCTTTCGTTTGCTTCACTTGCTCCATTTTTATGTTTTCTCCTTCCATCAGTTACACTCAATATCACCTATTATATCGAAGGAATTCCACTATGTCTTGTCTTTTTACCTATTTGATTCTCTGCTGCCTTTACTATTTCTACTCTCAACGCCACCCAATCGATTTCTACCGTAATCGTTTCCCTTATATCAGGAAATCGATATCCATTGCTCTCCTGAAACTCTCAACAACCTCTGCTTCTTTCAACTTTCCAGATGCCGTCTCTATGATTGTCTACATTTTTGCAATTTTTTCACTTCTAATGTGCAATTCATAAATAACAAATTTTGATCGGAATCCATATGTGTCCTTGGAAATGTCTTACAACTTAAAATATGATTCCGTTACCTCTGTCTCATTATATAATCAACCTGGAACCTTCCACTGTCTCCGGTGACTTCCACGCATACAACCTTCTACCATGTTTCTTTAATCAAGCGTTAGCGATGATTAAATTATGCTCCTTTCAACATTCTACCAGACGATTTTCATTCCTTTCCTCCAGTCTTCCTTTTCCTACTATCGAATTCCAGTCAATTACAATTAAAGTTTCTCTTAACTCTTGGAAGTATTTCTTTCATCTCATCTTTCATTTTTTTCGATCTCTTCATCATCTGCGGAGATAGTTGACGCATAAACTGGTACTATTACGATGTATGTTTACTACAAAAATGCGTTCAGAATGTTGTTCTAAGTAACTTACCCCATTCCTACTGTCTTATTCATCATTAGACCTTTGTGAATCATCAGTCTTCTGACTGGTTTGATGTGGACCGCCGGAAATTCCTCTCCTGTGCCAACCTCTTCATCTCACAGTAGTACGTGCAACTTGCGTCCCCAATTATTTGCTGGATGTATTCCAATCTATGTCTTCTTCTACAGTTTTTGCCCTCTACAGATCCCTCTAGTACCATGGAAGTCCTTCCCTGATATCTTAACAGATGTCCCGTTACCCTCTGAATGTTACCACCCTTGCTTTTAACTTCACCGAAGGTTATTTCGACTTTCCTATATGCTGAGTCAGTCCTTAAGACAATCATTTCTTTTTCGATTACATCACTTTTTCATGCACCCATTTGATCTTTGCTTCCTTGTACTTCCTATTTATCTTATTCCTCAGTGACTTGTGTTTCTGTATTCCTGAATGTCCCTGAACAGTTTTGTACTTTCACTGATCAACTGAAGTATGTCTTCAGCTACCCATGGTTTCTTTGCAGTTACCTTCTTTGTACCGATGTTTTCCTTCCGAACTTCTGTGATAGCCCTTTTTAGAGATGACTATCCCTCTTCAACTGCACTGCCTACTGAACTATTCCTTGTCGCTGTATCTGTAGCCTTAGAGAACTTCAAGCGTATCTCGTCATTCCTTTGTACTTCCGTATCCCACTTCTCAGCGCGTTGATACTTCCTAACTAATCTCTCTAACTTGAGCCTCCTCGTCATCACTACTACATTGTAAACTGGGTCTATATCTGCTCCTGGGTATGCCTTACAATCCAGTATCGGATTCAGAATCGCTGTCTGACCATGATGTAATCTAACTGAAATCTTCCCGTATCACCCAGCCTTTTCCAAGTGTACCTCCTCCTCTTGTAATTCATTATTAAAAGTATTCGCATTACTAGCTGAAATATACTGTAAAACTCAATAAGTCTTTCTCCTCTCTCGTTCCTTGTCCCAAGCCCGTATTTTCCTGTAACCTTTCCTACTATTCCTTCCCCTACAACCGCATTCCAGTGCCCCATGACTATTAGATTTTCATGTCCCTTTACGTATTATATTACCCTTTCAGTGTTCTCATGTACTTTCTTTAACTCTTCATCTTCAGCTTGCGACGCTGGCATGTGTACCTGAACTACCGTTGTCGGTGTTGGTTTGCTGACGATTCTGATAAGAACAACCCTATAACTGAACTCTTCACAGTAACAAACTCCTTGCCCTACTTTCCTTATGAATCCTACTCCCGTTATACCGTTTTCTGCTGCTGTTGAAATTACCCTATACTCATCTGACCAGAAATCTCTGTCTTCTTTCCATTCCACTTCAGTGACCCCTGCTATATCTAGATTGAACATCTTACTTTCCCATTTCAGATTTTCTAGCTTCCCTAACACGTTCAAGCTTCCGACATTCCATGCCCCAACTCGTAGAACGTTACCAATTTGTTGGTTATTCAGTCTTTTTCTCGCGGTCACCTCCCCCTTGGCAGTATCCTGCCGGAGATCCGAATGCGGGCTATTCCGGAATCTTTTCCCAATGGAGTTTTGATAATGACACTTTTTCAAACACAGGCCACATGTCCTAGGGTACACGTTATGTGTCTTTAATGCTGTGGTTTCCATAGTCTTCTGCATCCTCATGCCGTTGATCATTGCTGAATCTTCCGGCTTGAGAGGCAGTTTCCCACCCCAAGGACAAGAGAGTGCCCTGAACCTCTGTCTGCTCCTCTGGCCTCTTTGACAAGGCCGCTGGCAGAATGAGGGTAACATCTTATGCTGGAAGTCTTCGGCTGCCAAATCCGATTAGTAATCAAATTTGAAGCAGTGGTGGGTTTCGAACCCAGGACCGACGACATTTTGATTAGTAATCAAACACGCTACCCCTAGACCACCTATTCCTGCATTATCCCTATATGATTTTGCCTTTAGAATCCTGTATTCACAAGAACAAAGCCCTTGGCCTACTTGGACAATTAAGGGAGGTAACATTCCAAGCTCCGATCCGTATACCGTCACTTTTGTTTTTCCTGATGATGAAATTATCCTGGGTAGTATCCACCTGAAGATCCGAATGGGGTACCATTTTACCTTCGGAATACATCACCCAAGGGGATATTATCATCCTGTAACCATGCCTTTAACCATACAGTGAATCTGCATTCCCTCGGGAAGAATTAGGACTGTAGTTCCCCTCACTTTCAGCTGTTCGCAGTACCAGGATAGCAAGGCCACTTTGGTGGTGTTACAAAGCTATATTAGCCAATTATTCGGACTATTGGCTATGCCACTGCTCGAAAGGCTGCTGCATTTTCAGGACTCACATGTTTGTCTGGCCTCTCAACAGATACCCATCCATTGTCGTAGCACCTACGGTACGAGCATCTGTGTCATGGCACGCAAGTCACCCCACCACGAAACGGTGCGTGGTTCATTGGAGCGGCGGGAGGGGGCCGGTAGACATAGGTCGGATGGTAAATAAGCTGGGTCCGCAGATCTTTAACAGTGTTAGCGCTTCACGTCATCTATCCGCAACCATGTTAAAACCGAATCAAAGACAGTAGCAGCTATTAACTCTATGGTTCGACATGCTTCTTTTGCGCATAAGGTTATTAAAATATGTAGTCCAACTTTCCATACCAGACAACCGAGAGTAACGAAAGTTGTAACGACGGAATTCTCTGGAGAAGAAATAATAGCTGTCATTCATTATCAATTTCCAGTACTCCAAGCCACACCGTATGTTAAGAAACTCTAGGAAAATAGAATTATTAAGAAATACCGTGGCCATTGGGTCTTATACCTTTAAAGCACAGAAACGACCCGATTTCGTGTACTGGGCTCGTGCACGCTACTCTGTTCAAGCAACCGGACTTGAGCCCTGTTCTGCAGTGCTTTAATCGTATACGGCAGTAGTCTAAAATGCTGCACTCTCTGCTCTGAGCAGCACGAGATTAGCGAGTGTAACAAAGAAATACCTCTGTTTTTGGTCCACTCACTAGAGCAGCCGTGTAAATCTAGAGAGTGCCCGAGTACGACAGACTGAGAAAAAGTAACCAGCACATGGCACTAGATGGCCTGACCTAGCGGCAAGTAGCCTCGCACGTGAATTTCCGAATGTACGAAAACGTAGTCACAAGAAACGTGGCGCCCTCTCACACACCTGTACGCTCTCAGAGTACTACAGCTAGTCACTTGGTACATCAGGACAACATGAAACAACAACATGCAGGAAGCAATACTCCCTCAAGTCAGTCGATCCAACAGAAACCACGTGTCTGACCAATGCCGGCTACATACGAGTATATCAATGAACGGCATCCCATTTTTGACAGTTCAGGAGACAATAAAGAAGCAAATAGATCTTAGGCGGGAACAGCAGCGGCGCAACAGAGAACTGCACAGAAAATGGCATATACGGTACAAGTAAATAGACAGAAAAACTAGTGGATACCAAACAGAGTTCACGCTACTTAGATGGTAAACAACTCATACCCATCGCAGTTTCAGGAGGACCCAACTGTTCAGAACTAGGCAATTTATGATGCAGCAATGAATGTACTAAGATAGAAAATGGGTCGTCCACATATAGCATCGAATAACAGTAAGGTAAAAGAACTCATTGAGGAATCGCTACCGAATCTGGCTCCCAACAATGGCAGGATATGGTAAGAATATAGATCACTGGAATCTTCCTTCTATTACCAGTAATAAACATGTATTATTACATTTTTCGCTCCTACAAGGTAATATCTGAAACTTGGTTGCTGCCAATTCTATAATTTCTGTTTCCTGGGATTAATGTCATTCTAGACGACAGGCAATGGATGTGTGTGTGTGTGTGTGTGTGTGTGTGTGTGTGTGTGTGTGATGGATCGAGGGGCGGGGAGGGGGGGGGGAGGGCACTTCTCGTAATAAAAAGAATTCCTCTGAAAACTCAGATGATGGTTGAGAGATAGTACTCGGACCAATCACATTAATGTGACCAACGGCAATGTTCGACGTCAACGTGCAATAACCTCTCACAGACGGCAGTTGGAAGCGCTAACAGTGGAAGATAAATAAGCCGTGTCGGTGGGACGCGGAAGACAATGCAGTCGTTGTCGTAATGCCTTGAGCGACTTACCTGATACCCAGAAGGGCATCGTCACTGAGTTTCGCGCCAAGGCTGAAGCGTTTCCGAAACGGCTAAGATTGTAAACTACTCCGAGGCCGCCGTTATTACAGCATACCGTGCATAGACAAAGTGTCCTGAACAAAACCGGCACCGAGGCAAATGTGGTGCATCGCGAGGTGAATTACAGCTGCGGAGATTTGTACGGGCGAATAGACACGCAACTGTTTAGAAAGTGACAGCCCAGACGAATCAAGGAGCTACCCACAGTGTCTCCTCAGCGACCGTTCAGCATACGGTCCTCTGCAGAAGGCGCCTTGTTCATTGACCCTTGCTGACTGCTGTTTATCGGCGACGAACGTAACTGAACGTCCAGTGAGTGGCGACAGGTGGCGCTTTCAGATGAATCATTTTCATGTTCCATCGCATAGGAGGACAACAGTGCTTACGACCAAGTAGTCGATGACAACTAGAAACGTCTGGCAGCAGACCCAGTGCTGAGGAAGATGATAAAGGAGACCGTTTCCTGAACAAATGCTTTGCTGTTGCAGACCTGAAAAGAGCCCTGTTGTTAGTGAAAAGTAGAGCTCGTGGGACTGACAACATATATCATTGTATATCTTTATTAACGCGCAACGGGGAGAGTTATCTCTGAAACACTTTCAACAATATTTGAAACAAATTAAATACCTGATGCAAAGTATAGAGTAATGACGATCATCAGCTGCGCACGGAAATTGCTGAAAAGGATGCTGAATCACAAAATTCAATGATGGTGTGAATACCACAACATTTTTTTAAAAAAACATTTTTTTTTGGAGAGGAGAAGGCACGAACGAAATCCTAATAAAATTATTAACCGATAACAAAGTATGTCTCAACTGTAATTCGTATGTCTATTTTGTTTTACTGACATAAGCAACACGTGTGGTAACGTCGTATTACCGATGCCGACAGCCATAACACGGAGGCAGAGTGTTTCCGGTAAGTTTGCCAGCGAACTTACACACTTACTTTCCCATCGATTACTGGTAGTAAAAAGTGGGAATCGCCATGAGCGGCCAAGGATTGCGAGTGTACAGTACCCATAAATCAATTATATTTTCCCCGATTTCCAATATATTTACATTGCACCTGCACGGTTTGTTGCATCAAAATGTAACAGTTTTACAGTATGCTGATGAGCTGTGATTTAGTCAGAGGGTGATACCCTTCCTGGTGGCTTGCAGAAGAGGGATCAAACTATGTCTAGACTACACACGTGTGTGGCGAAGAAGCGTTTCTACACTTAAGAGCAAAAGAAACTGGTACATCCGCCTAATATCGTGTAGGGCCCCCGAGAGCACGTAGAAGTGCAGCAACACGATGTGACATGGACTCGACTAATATCTGAAGTAGTGCTGGAGGGAACTGACACCATGAATTCTGCAGGGCTGTCCATAAATCAGTAAAAGTAAGAGAGAGTGGAGATCTCTTCTGAGCAGCACGTTGCAAGGCATATCAGATATGCTCAATAATGTCCACGTCTGCAGAGTTTGGTGGCCAGCGGAAGTTTTTAACTCGGAAGAGTGTTCCTGGAGCCACTCTGTAGCAATTCTGAACGTGTGGGGTGTCGCTTTGTCCTGCTGGAATTGTCTAAGTCCGTCGGAATGTACAACGGACATGAATCGATACAGGTGATCAGACAGGATGCTTACGTACGTGTCACCAGTCAGAGTCGTACCTAGACGTATCACGGGTCCCATATCACTCGCACTGCACACGCCCCACACCATTACAAGGACTCCACGAGCTTTAACAGTGCCCTACAGCCATGCAGGATCCACGGATTCATGAGATTCTCTCCGTATACGTACGTCTATCCACTCGATACAATTTGAAACGAGACTCGTCTGTCCAGGCAACATGTTTCCAGACATCAACAGTCCAATATCGGTGTTGACTGGACCAGGCAAGGCGTAAAGCTTTGTGTCGTGCAGTCATCAAGGTTACACAAGTGGGCCTTCGGCTCCAAAAGCCTATATCGATGATGTTTCGTCGGATGGTTCGCACGCTTACACTGGCCCGGCACTCAGATCTGGAGCAATATGCGGAGGGTTTGCATTTCTGTCACGTTGAATGATTCTCTTCAGTCGTCGTTGGTCCCGTTCTTGGAGGATCTTTACCCGGTCACAGTGATGTCGGAGATTTGATGTTTTACCAGATTCCTGATATTTACGGTAGACTCGTGAAATGGTCGTACGGGAAAAATCCCCACTTCATCCTTAGCTCGCAGATGCTGTGTCCTATCGCTAGGGCCCCGATTATAACACCGCGTTCAAACTGACTTAAATGTTAATAACTTGCCATAGTAGCAGCAGTAACCAATCTAACGACTGCGCCATGCACTTTTTGTCTTTCATAGGCGTTGCCGACCGCAGCGGAGTGTTCTGCCTGTTTACATATCTCTTTATTTTAATACGCATGTTTATACCAGTTTCTTTGGCGCTTCAGTGTTTATATCACCTAGAAAATCTGTTCTCTGCTAGACAATGACTTCCAATCGTGGAGAGGTTGTAGCTTGGGCCGCACGAACTACCAGTCAAGACAATAGTCAAATGTCTTGGATTCTGTATAGACCATAAACATCGATGGAAGACACACGTTACAGAAGGTGTAAATTGCTGGAAGTCCACAAATATATTTTATGGTATCATTGTTGTAAGTAGCAGAGCAGACACAGGCATTGGAGCAAGACTGGCTCAAATGGTTCTGAGCACTATGGGACTTAACATCTGTGGTCATCAGTCCCCTAGAACTTAAAACCTAACTAACCTAAGGACATCACACACATCCATGCCCGAGGCAGGATTCGAACCTGCGATCGTAGCGGTCGCTCGGCTCCAGACTGCAGCGCCTAGAACCGCACGGCCACTCCGGCCGGCTGAGTAAGACTTCAGCATGTCTTTATTTTGGGTATTTTGTCGACACAAATCTAAGACGACTAGTCAATTAGCGGTACAAACCACCTAGAGTATGGACCGATGACCTCGCTGTTTGGTCTCTTTCCCCAGACAACCCAACCCCATCTAGAGCATGCAATATGCACCGACTAACGTTCTCTTAGTCGAAGCAAATGAGCCTGCCCTACATCAAAGTAGCAGATGTCTGTGTGTGTGTGTGTGTGTGTGTGTGTGTGTGTGTGATTCTTATGGGACTTAACTGCTAAAGTCATCAGTCCCGAAGCTTACACACTACTTAACCTATATTATCCTAAGGACAAACACACACACCCATGCCCGAGGGAGGACTCGAACATCCGCCGGGACCAGCCGCACAGCCCACGACAGCAGCGCCTTAGACCGCTCGGCTAATCCCGCGCTACCTGAGTGTATCTTATTACTCAAACAATTTCAGTTCGCACAATATCAGATATTACGAGAAATCTATACCTTAAGGAGTTTTGCTACGCCTCCAGACATTGGCTCAATAAAAGTCTTCCCACTCTTGTTACCACCTTTGGATGCTAGGCCACTTCTCAAAAGAAGCGTGTCTAAATAAAGATAGTTTCTGGAGTAGATTACCACACCAGTGTATTGGAACCACAAGCTTTATTTGATCTTGTCGTCGGTTGTGGTTATTCAAGGAACATAAAAACTCAAGGTTCGTCTACACCGACGCTTCGAAGAATAAAGATAGGTGTAGTTGTGTTTACCGGGATTTCATTTCAATCTGACAGCTGAAATGAAATTCAATGGACCTAAAAACTATCGATTATGACAACCGAGCGTTTGGCTATACTGCGAACCCTTCATTAATCCGAGAAGCCCTTGAGCTATGAATTCCTTATCTTCCCCAGACCAGCTGTGGAACTATTACAACATCCGCACAGAGGGCAATCCAACCATTCCATGGCATACGACACCATGAGTCTGATATTGTAGATCATAATTAAGAAGCAGGAAGTTTCTAACATTCTGCGTGGTGTCTGTTTGTTCTAAGTCGTGTCTCCCTACCACTACCGCGCAACGACGCTCTGAGTAGTTTGAACCTGGGACCTGCTGCTGGTAAGGAGACGCCAGAACACACATGACATGTAGAGTCCAGAAGAGTTCAGTGAGACTAGCGATGATATAATCAAATTCTTAATGATTTCAACGTCAGCTCCACTGCACTCCCTGTAAAAGAATCTTAATACTACCTAAATTTAGTGGAAGGAGTTCAAGGCTTTCCTATTTTTAGTTAGCTGGTAAAATGACGCCGAAAAAGTAGTTAAGTTTACCACTGGAATTTTTATTCTACTCACAAAACATTGTTTATAAATTGCACTATTGATAAAAGGAAATATTTTAATACAGGATGATAAAAACCAACTGCATTCAACAAAAATGTGAACGAATATTCCCTGAATGGGTTTCCAAGTTCTACAATGGATCGAAGGATGACCTATGCCATACCACATCCATAATCTAGGTTTAAATTACGTTTCATCAAAGAGAAAACTATCAAAATGGTCTACAGTGACCCTCAATTATCTATAATTACTTATTTAACTTGTCGTAAATTACAGTGGCTAATGTGGCTTCTCAATACTTATATAACAGAAAAATCATCGCGTTTCAGATTTTAACTCCTCGTAGCAAATGTGAATACCATGAGCTTTAATTGACGATCGACTCTACTATTACGCAAAAAGGGGATGTAACAGATGAGACTTCTGCAGTTCTGAGTGAAGTCTTATGCGGCATCATGTGCATTCATTACCTTGTCGTTGGTTAGGCAGAGTCAAGGGGCGGCGGGTAGCGCAACTCCACATACCTCGCCATCTCGGAAGCAACTCTCTCTAACCTCTCCTTACTACAACTTACCGAAGTTGGTTTAAGAAAAGCTATCTGTCTGTATTTTCAACTGACCAGTCAGGGTCTCAATGTCAACCTTAAGCTCCGCCTATAAAACTTCTGTCTATCCAGAAACATTATATTTTTCGTGGTGGGGCAATGTTTTTAATGTTTGGAACGTAACAGAGACGCGTATAGTCTCACGCTAAAACATTCAGCTGGTGTGGTCCTTTTAGTGTTATCGTAAGATCTATACTGTTCTTGTGGAGGTCTCTATCTTTTAACATGGGCTGGGGGTGGTCTTGGCGCTTGGCTGGCGACGTGGGTGCCCGTCCCTTATCGTAGGGCCTTCTAGCTTAACACGATTCTGCTCTCAGCTTCTGTTCTCGTTTCTCCCCTCGGAACTGCGTCTGTTTCACGGTGGGAAGGTATGACATGCATTTCGGCGTTCTTGTGTTAGTCTGTGGTATTCCATTTGCTCACTCGTTGATCGTATTACTTTGGTTAATTTAATGTCAGGATTTATTCGGAACTATGTGACATACTGTCGAATTTGCTATCATGTCAGGGTTTTCATGGATTTGCCTGACACCTTACAAGTTGCCATGTGCTAGATCAAAGCAGACAGTGACATTCGTGATATACTAAAAAAGCTAGCCGAAATATACGTCTGTGGCGGAGAGAGGGGACAAACGGAACTTGCAGCCACTTACGGTTTAAACGATATTTAGTAAGTAGTCAGAGAGAAGTGGAATACAGAATGGCAGAAGACATCAGAATCTATAAGAAAAATTTTTGCCGAAGTGAACCCGGTGAGATTAGTAGCTTCTGGCACCAGAAACTTCGATACTCCAGAAAACTCGCGAACACTATAAGGCGTCTCACGTTCAACAACGGCTGTTATAGGAAGCGTCTGTAGTACACTGTATTGGTCTCGTCGTATCCCTATAGCGCGAGTGTCGCGAAGAAGAGGATGTATTGCTTTCAGTTTGTAGGGTGCTCTTCAATGTCCTATACCAGATATGTGTGTGATGATGGCTCTATGAGTCCTGCTCACATGGGAAAATGAACTGTCGCACCATCAGCTTAACTCGTCATGGATCAAGGTTTCTGACAATAAGAATGGAGGATCCGATTGACAACTAGAAGTTTGGCCGTAGAAAAGGTAGAGGCTCTATTATAACGGGCACACTATCGATCGAACCACGAGTGTGGTTCGGTTTCAACGACTCCACGATGTAAGAGCTCTGTAAATATTACACAAAATAAAGTACCTTAGCATCCAACACTGATTACTCATGTAGTCTCAACAGGCTCAGAACAGAGTTTCGTAACTGACGGTGACTTTCTGTAGTAAACATTATGCCAGACATAAAGTCTGTAGCCTTTCGTCGATGCGCTGTTGGCTGTGGCGGTTGCAATCTTCGCGGATTGTTTACGCTAATGGAGTATTCCAGTGTGGGAGTTGCTTAATCCAGACATACTCTGCCCAAGGGCTGCGTCGAAGGTAGCTGACTGTTCACTTTAGATTGAACTTGACGACGACCGAAGACTGCACGCTGAATATTGACCTCCAGTTTGCCAACCTGCAGATTGACAACGCAGAACGGACTGCTGAACCGAATCCGCACGATTGGTTACAGCTGCTGGAGACTACGCGCTTCTCGCCTCTTGCCTCAGCATCTAGAATGATGTCATTGTTGCGTCTGGTTTGCGTCCGTGCTGGTGCGGCAAAGTAGTCCCGCTGCTGAGGGAGGCCTCTGTGAACAACCACAGAAGCTCACGCTGTTCCTGGCTTCGCACCAATGTGTGCTATACCGAACGCCGCTGTGGTGGATGGGAAGCCTATACAGTAGGGGAAGAGACGAGCGAAGAAATAGAATACACAGCGGCTGTTCTGACATTGCGCTTGACTGTGTAAGCAAGACTTTGTAACAACAACAACGCTGTACTATTGTACATATAATATTTTTTTCTTCTGATTTTCGATAAATTAGTGTAATCGATGTTCTGATTTCATTTCTTTTTTTTTCATGTCATTGGGTTAAGAAAACTGTAAACAGATTTCGATGTGAATATTAATGTTTATGTCAAATTTCAAGCAATATTATAACAGAATTGAAATGTAAGAAACGTTGAAACTATTGTAAGATGTCAGAGTTGTAATTGTGCGTCTGGTCCATACGTAGGCAATGTGTTAGAATATGTAGAGTGCAAAACCTCGGGTGAATACCCGGCTTGTAAGGGAGTGGTAAAAGGTGGATGGCAGGCGAGCGCGGGAAAATGCACACGGGCACTGCACGGTATAACGGGCTCAGCAGTAGTAGTCGGAGTTGGGCATTGGTCTGAGCAACACGTTCTGGATCGAGGAGGCTCTCCTGGAAGTAGTTTCATTGAGCCTCGGATATGCCGTTCCGACGCCTATACAGCATGGCAAAATTCCATAGGCACTAAATGGAAAAGCATTGCGACGCTATGAAGAAGTAAAGTGCCGATACATCAAGAGCCATTGCTGTGGTTGTATGTGTGCTCTGTGCCTCGCCATCTCGCCGCCCGCCAACCGCCACATCGATACGAACAGGTTGAATTTTTTAGTACTGTATTCGTATGGACCAGTGTTACTTTTGTTCCATACTGTTCAATAACAACTTAAATTTTACCAGAACTGTCCTATCATTTAATTATCCTCACAACTAACCTAGCCAGGGTCCTTTCCAAATGTTGTGCAATCCGAGTGTCCCGAAATGAAGAATTAAAGTTTATGTTAATAATAATTACCTGTAGACCTAGCTATGTTAGAATGATGTTTAAAGAACTTTTTTTGTTAATGAACTAATAGACGAATAACAAAGGTCTGACAAAGTTGGAAGATAATCTTGAAATTGATTTAGTAATGAAGTTTAATTATTTTGAGACAGATATAATGGTATTTAAATGAGCAGAAAATAAGACAAAAAGAGTAGTAAATCATATATTGGAAATCTTGAGTGCATAATGATTTCAGTAATTAGTTGTTTTAATACACTAACCATAACAGTTTCAAGGTCCCCCCCCCCCCTCTTTCTTATTCATTTGAATTCTGAAGTGTACTGAACTGATCTGACCAACAAAGTTAAAGTCAAAACAGAAACCAAAATTTATCAGTGTTTTACCTTTATCAAAATTGACATTGTATGTGTGTTTCGAAAGTGCTATTTCTAGGGTAACCTATGCCCGATTTTTATCAGATCAACAGACAGTACGAAGTTTTGTAGTAAACATTACAGTGTAATGTTATGTATTTATGGTTTATCCATATTAATACAGAAAGTGAAATTATCAGTTCAGTAGATTTTCTGGTTCTAAAATTTACCATATTATGCAGTGTCATTACGTGTTGTTTTACACGAACGTACATCAACTTGTACATGGAAGAAACTCAGTTAATGCCTAATCAGGCTGGCGACCGTATAATTAACAAATTGGTAGCATCTTCAGTGTTGTTTCTTGTCCGTCCTGACGTGTAGTTGCATTTCGGACTTGCTTGACGTATAATTGTTACTACAGAGTGGGTGTGAGTCTGATTTGCCTCCATTTAGGTACACGCGGTCAATATCTATACAAAAATCCTTTCTTATAAGGTGAAGCCCGTCAACTTACCATAGTACAGGCTTTAATGAGTATCGTGAACCCTAACGCGCGCACATTACAACTTGAGGAAAATGAAGACACTTCCATAGCTTTTATCAATCTAGAAAAAGCATTTGACAATGTAAAATTGTGCCAAATGTTAGAAATTCGCTGAAAAATAGGAGTAGGCTATAGGGAGAGCTGAGTAAAATAATACATGTACACTGCTTAACAACTGCTAAGAAGCAATAGACACTTGCAAAGGAACAACTGCCAATTGTTATGGAATAGCTGCTACGAAACAGCCGACCACTGACAGAAAAAGCAAATGTAGAGGAGCGAAACGTGTGCATGAACGCTGCGTACGCATTCGACAGTTGCAGTACGGTGTTTGACGAAGATTGCTGTGGGATCGGTTAGTGCGACATTCCGTGCGGTGCGGCAACATGTCTGCAAGACATCACTTGAGTGCTTACGATCAGGAAGGAGCAGTTCGACGGCTCGAAGCCGGTCAAAGTATCACTACTGTGGCCGCAGTAATGGGTGTGTCCAAATATCTTGAAATTAAAAAGGTCGCTGAAGACGCAAATGGTATGCAAGAACACCCTAGCGCGAAATAGAACAGACGCCACACTCTCAGAGAGATCGCTGCAGACCTTGTAACCGCTACCGATACAAATGTCTCTGGCAGAACCTTTTCGCGGCGATTAAATCAAGCTGCTTTGAATGCTTGGAAGCCTGTTAAAAGGATCCCATTTCAACCACGCCATCACTGAAAGAGAGTTCGTTAGGGCAGGGAGCATGTTGGTGGGTGTCAGCAACATTGGTCCAGAGTGATTTTCTCCGACGAATCCTGCATCAGTGTGGCAAGTGATTCTGGCCCATCAGTTAGTGAGAAGAATGTTCATAACTATCGGTATGGGCTTGGTGTTATGGTGTGGGCAGGCATTATGCGCAACGGCCGAACAACGCTGCATATCTTTTCGCGGGGCACCTTGACAACACAACGGTAAGGTAGGGAGATTACTCTGGGCCATGTCCATTTACCTATGGGTGCCGTAGGTACCGACGTCCCGTTCGTGGACGACATTGCCAGCTCACAGAACCACTGGGGAGTCGGTCACACTGCAGAGTCAAGATATTGAACGTAAGGAGTGGCCTGCGTACTCTTCGACATATACCCTATGGCGCATGTTGGGATGCTCTTGGAAGACGTGTTTCTCAACGAACACAAATACCCGAAACGTGCTGGAATTGAAAAGTATCGTGAGAGAGCAGTGGGACAATGGGACAACAGTTCGCCAGTCAGCAAGAGTAACTGGTGCAAAATGGGTATTAGTGTCCGAAGAGAGTATACTTTTTAGCGAGAATCCGATATCGACACTTCTTTATGTTGGTAGTCTGAACTGTGTCAAACATCAACGTTTCGTATGTTTGTTAGTCTCCTTTCTCAGGGCTTCAAATATGTACCAGTCTTCATTACAAATATCCCACTCCACCTCATTTACGTGTGTACTGTGTTTCATGTTGTTCGTCACTGCCCGTGACTAATCCCGTTTCTTCAACAGTCAAGCTGTTTATCAGAGCCAAGACGGAACAAAATGAGGGGAAGACGAAAAAGGAAGTGCTCGGATTAAAATGGGTGTAAGACAGGTTCAAATGGCTCTGAGCACTATGGGACTTAACTTCTAAGGTCATCAGTCCCCTAGAACTTAGAACTACTTAAACCTAACTAACCTAAGGACATCCATCACACACATCCATGCCCGAGGCAGGATTCGAACCTGCGACCGTAGCGGTCGCGCGGTTCCAGACTGAAGCGCCTAGAACCGCTCGGCTACTCCGGCCGGCGTAAGACAGGTATACGTCTTCACCACTACTACTGTATGTGCGTCTGAAGGAACCGAAACTGCATGACAATCACAGCTGCTAATTAAATATTACGAAATTTTATTCGCAAATTGGGTATCCAAACTGAATTAAGCTGTACTGCTTATGGGTGACATATGGAAATTTATGTATATTGTGAAAAGAAATTGTCCCATAACACTAGCCGGCCAGTGTGGCCGAGTGGTTCTAGGCGCTTCAGTTTGGAACCACATGACCGCTACGGTCGCAGGTTCGAATCCTGCCTCGGGCATGGATGTGTGTGATGTCCTCAGGTTAGTTAGGTTTAAGTAGTTCTAAGTTCTAGGGAACTGATGACCACAGATGTTAAGTCCCATAGTGCTCAGAGCCATTTGAAACATTTTGAAAATTTGTGCCGGGGCGCCAGAACTTAGCCCAGATTTAACACTTGACGTAAGGAGTCATCTTAATCGCTTTGTCTATCCAGGGACACTTCCAGGACCGGCTCAAACCTCCACATATCACACATGTTCAAATCTCCTAAGGGCCGCACAAGCGAGCGCGCGCGCGTGTCCACACACACACACACACACACACACACACACACACACACAAACACTAACTATGTAGTTCCCACCAGACAAGAACATTCGCTGCGTTCGTCGTTCAAACACGTCGAAGCATGTAACACTATGTCGTTGTACAATGTCTGTGTTCACAATTCACGTTAAACTGTGGAATTTTTGGATTGTTTGGGGCCGGCCGAAGTGGTCGTGCGGTTAAAGGCGCTGCAGTCTGGGACCGCAAGACCGCTACGGTCGCAGGTTCGAATCCTGCCTCGGGCATGGATGTTTGTGATGTCCTTAGGTTAGTTAGGTTTAACTAGTTCTAAGTTCTAGGGGACTAATGACCTCAGCAGTTGAGTCCCATAGTGCTCAGAGCCATTTGAACCATTTTTGATTGTTTGGGTGAAGAGACCAAACAGCGAGTTCATCGGTCTGATCGGATTAGGGAAGGAAGGGGACGGAAGTCGGCCGTGCCCTTTCAAAGGAACCATCCCGGTATTTTCCTCGAGTGATTTAGGGAAATCACGGGAAACCTAAATCAGGATGGCCGGACGCGGGATTGAACCGTCGTCCTCCCGAATGCGACGTTATACAGTGTCAGATAAGCAAGATGTTTGGAGGAACAGACAATATGTGATGCGTTGCTGCCCATTAAATTTTCGGGAATATAATTTGCAAATTGGGAATCTAAATCGACTAGAGCAGTATTGTTTATTGAAGACATACGAAAATTTGTGTCTGACTGGGACTAGAACCCGTGTTTTCCGCTTAACGCGAGCGGTTGACTTAACCCCTTAGGCCATCCGAGCCCATTTCCAGGACCGACGCAAACCTCTGTACGGTATTGTAGTGCCCGCGTTATTCCGAAATACGATGGAATGTTCCTCTCGACATGCATGCATATGTAAAGGAACAGGAACTGTGGTGACTTCAGCCGTTATGAAACACATGAAATGTATTTGCAATTGCGAGTATGGACAACCATTAGCTGTGTAATGGAATTACGACAAAGAAAATTTGTACATCACCGGGACTCGAAGCCGGATATCCCGCTTAACGCGAGCGATTTTCTTAACGGCGTTGGCTATCAGGGCCCACTTCCAGGACTTACCCAAACTTCCGTATGTCACATATGCCCACATCTCCTAATTCTCACATATGCACTGTGTGATTCCCGCCAGAGGAGGACATTCGGGCCGCCGCGGTGGCCGAGCGGTTCTAGGTGCTTCAGTCCGGAACCGCGAGACTGCTACGGTCGCAGGTTCGAATCCTGCCTCAGGCATGGATGTGTGTGGTGTCCTTAGGTTAGTTAGGTTTAAGTAGTTCTAAGTTCTAGGGGACTGATGACCTCAGATGTTAAGTCCCATAGTGCTCAGAGCCATTTGAACCATTTTTTTGAGGACATTCGATGTGATCGTCGTTTTAACTAGTCGAGATCTGTAATATTTAATACGTTATCATACAATGACTGTGTTGACTGTACAAAGAAACAGCTGATGCTAATTTAGAATCAAATTTCATAATAAGCACTGAACTGACCTGGATCATTAAGCAGTGTGTTTGCCTTAAGACGTGTATGCACTTGAACAAGTGTGACGTACGGAGGTCTGTGTCGGTTCTGGAAGGGTGCCTAGATTGCCGAAGTGGTTAAGGCGACCTCTCGCGCTAAACGCGAGATCCGGGTTCGAGTCGCGGTCCAGCACAACTTTTCACATCACCGATAAATAGTACAATTGAAGTCAATTTAAATTCGCAGTTTGCGAATCAAATTTCGTAATGTTCAACACCATCAGTATTCTATTGCCAATATCTAGTATTTTGTGATAGCTTATATCTACGTGCATGAATTTTTCAAGGAATAAATGTTCACTTCATCACAATCCCTTATTAAATCTGAATGAAATTTTGCCACGAATGTAACACTCTGATGAACGTTGTTATTTGCTATCGTTTCCGAAAAAGCTGTGGTTCGCTGTTGCGATACAGTGTCTTGAGGAAGATTAAAAGAAGTAAGTAAATTGGTTTACTCGAATGCAATACTTGGAGGCCTTTAGCCTGTCGCCTTGCCCGGTATTTCTGACACCGCTGCTCGACGTCTGGTACTCTAGTATGGTATTCCTGTACTAATACTTTGCACCACGCTTTCTCGTAAACGTTTGAAAGGTGCATCGCAGTGGAGCAGCATTTGGTACACCGAAGTATGTACTACAACCAAGCAAAAATTAGTATAATCTGCGACGCGTTGTGTGTCTGCCACTCTCGTTAGAGCCACTAGAGTGTACGAACGCACCTTGCATCGAGATGGGTTTACGGTTGCTGACCTCGGCCCGTAACGGTACACGGCTCAACAGCTACGGCCGTCCACAAAGCAAACTCCGTCGTGGCTCGTAGAAGCTGTGTCCACAACTAATCCAAATTTCAATTGCCATGAAACGTTGTGAGGCCGAATAAAGGCTCGATATGCATATTCCGCTTAGCGACGTCAATTTGCATGTGCTAGCTGCAACCCAATTTCTCTGGCAGAATTAATCAGGGGGCGGGAGAATACAGCCATTCATTTCGCTTTGGTTGACGGAATAATAAGCAAAACACAATTAAGACTGCAATTGCCCGATGGCGGTGTACTTTAAACACTGAAAAAGCTCTCTCCCATTAAGGCACATAATGACTGTATAAATAATCTCCCATTTGGACATTACTGATGTTTTATGGAATGGGATTAGAAATGGACGTGGTATAAGAGATTTCCAACAAATGTGAGCTGACTTTTCGAACTTTTCTAGAATATCTGTTGTGGTGGACAGTTCAGAATGACGATAGACTTCTTATTTTTGTTTTAATATACAGGGTTCTTCAAAAAGGTTCATCTCCTTTGGCACGTCTATATTTCTGAAATTAACAAACATTTACAATAAGTTTTGTTTTCTGGTGAACGGGAAACACAAAAAAAAATTTTTTCGTATCTCTTCATAGGTGTTCAATATGCCCCCTTGAGATTCACGGCATATGTCAGTGCGGTATTGTCGACCGGTGTGGCCGAGCGGTTCTAGGCGCTTCAGTACGGAACCGCGCGACCACTATGGTCGCAGGTTCGAATCCTGCCTCGGGCATGGACGTGTGTGATGTTCTTAGATTAGTTAGGTTTAAGTAGTTCTAAGTTCTAGGGGTCTGATGACCTCAGATGTTAAGTCCCATACTGCTCAGAGCCATTTGAAGTGCGGTATTCGAAATGCTCCCACACTGCAGTAAGCGTGTCTTGAGTTACAGTTTCCACAGCTGCTGTTATGCCATGTCTCAGTTCATTCATTGTTGTTGGTAATGGAGGCACATTAACAGAGCCTTTTATAAACCACCACAAGAAATAATCACATTTAGTCGGGTCCGGTGACGTTGGAGGCCAGTAATATAAGGCTGAATCATTTGGTCCAGTGCGACCAGTCCATCGTTCAGTAATCCTTTGATTGAAAAATTCCCCCACTTCCAGATCCCAATGTGGCGCGGCTCCATTCTGTTGATAAATGAAGTCTTCAGAACCAGTCTCCAGCCGTGGGAAAAGAAAGTCCCAAGGATATCGAGATATGTGCTTCCTGTAACAGTGTTCTCGGCAAACGAAAATTGATCATGCGCCTTTTCCCGTGAAACTGCACAAAACACATTAAATTTGGTCCGTGCCCCTCCTGTTGTATAACTTCTTGTGGTTATTCCGTACTCCACATTCTCACATTACGACGGTTCACCTTTCTATTTGAATGGAATGTTGCCTCATCACCACACACAAAACATGGAAGAAAACTGTAGTCCTCCATCTTGCCAAGAGTAAAATTACAGAATTTCACACTTTGTTGTTTGTCACCCTCATGTAGAGCTTGCAGTAGCTGAATTTTGTATGGTTTCATGTGTAAACGGCGGCGGTAACACACCCCAGGAGGATATCGGGGACATGTTGAGCTGTCGAGCTGCACGGCGAACGGATATCTGCGGACTCCTTGCGAAACTATGGGGATGCGTTCGACGTCTGTGTCAGACACTCGGGAAACGACCCGGCAATTTGCCTTTTCACAGACAATCTGTTTCTCGGAATTGTTCATGCCATCGTCTAATGTTCTGTGCTGTAGGAGAAACCACACTATGTCTAGTACTAAAGTTACGTGAACAGTTATTACTGACCCACAATGCGCAAAATGTAGAACACAAAACGCTTTCTGTTGTCCCAACACCATTTTTACTAGAACTGAAGTGGGTGCACACTCCTACTACCTAGTGATAACCATGTGAAACTCGAGAGTTTGCTCTGTCCAGCAGTACGTTTTTCAGGCACGTATCTCAAATAACATAATAATACCCTGTATATCTTCCACATGAATGAAGATAAAAACTTTGAGTGAAAGGTAACTCACACACTGAAACTAAATGTTTATCTTGGCGCTAGTTGAAAGATGGGTTTATTCAGCTGTCAGCAAGTGTCTCCCAGATGTAAGTACTCGCTCGATCGTTCCATTTGTTTTTACTGCACTTCCGATAATAGACAGAAAAATGTATTTATCAAAAGCACGAAGCATCAACGTACAAGCCATCTGCATGTAAGAGAATTTCTCAACAATGATTAACCTCAACGATGGATCGGTCGTAAGATGCGTACACCTCATCTCACAGTACGTAAGTTGGGGGACTAATCGGTTTCTGGCGCATTTTTTGGTGTAGGTTGCCTACATCAGGAGCAGGTATGCACTCAGGGGCAAACCTATTGTTCTCCTTTGATTGACAGGTAATTAACCTATTGTTCTCCCTTGATTAACAGTTCTTAGCCTATTGTTCTGTTGAGTGGTTTTCCATGTTGCTCCACTTAACCTATTGTTTCCCCCAACCCCTCCCCCTCTCCCAACCCCCTCCCCCCTCGCTGCTACAGGTACACTTTCAGGTCTGGGTTAACCTATTGTTCTGTTAAGTGCTTTTCCATATCGCCCCCATTTCCTTTTTATTGAAAGGCACTTAACGTATTGCTTCCCCTGCCCCCTCCCCCAACCCCTCCCCACCCCTCACTGCTACAGGTACACTTTCAGGTGTGAGTTATTGGAATAGGTCCCCTCTCACACTTATCAATTTGACTGACTACTTAATTAAATTATCAATTTATTAACCTCTTTGATCGGAAAGTGCCACGCCCCCCTGGTGGGAAGTTCAAATTACATCAGGGCAATGCAACCTCTACTAACCTAAGAAAATAGTGGAAAGATAGATCACATTGACTACTTAATTAAATTGATCAATTAATTAACATCTCTGGTCGGAAAGTGCCATGCCCCCTACTATGCCCACCTGCACTTGGAATGAATTTTCGAGAGTGCCACACCCACCTGGACTTGGAAGGAAACAGTTAAAGTCTCCACCACAATCCTCAACTAACTGCCGCATCTCCTTACAAATCCATGTTGGCGGGCTAACGTGTACTAACATATACTAACGTGCACAATGCATGACATCATCCAAGATGGCTTCTGTGACGTCAGTTGATGATGCAAGTGCCACACCCCCCTGGCTGGAAGTTTGAATTGTGGCGGGGAAAAAAGGCCAGTTTGGCTACCTCCACTAACCTAAGTCATCTGACTGCCACCTCTTCCTAGGAATTGCCGGGAAAAAGACGCAGTTGATCGATCATTTGGACGGAATCCGAATGCTCTGTGTGGAATATTGTTTAAACAATTTAGACACTACAGAAATGGTATATTGTTTATTTATAAAAAAATTGTTCGAATAGCTCTAAGCACTATGGAACTTAACATCTGCGGGCCTCAGTCCCCTAGAACTTAAACCTAACTAACCTAAGGTCATCACCCACATCCATGCCCAAGGCAGGATTCCAGCTTGCGGATCTCTCTTGCCCATCATTCTCAGCTGTTTGGAAGTATGTAGGTGTTGCAAGAAGCAGTTGCATGGGGCAAATATGTTGCATAACCTAATGTTAGGGAGTGTACTCTGAATGTATTAACCTAATGTTTGAGCCTTTTTCGGCACTTAACCTACTGTTCTGTTAAGCAGTTTTACATGTCACTGCACTTAAACTATTGTACAGCCTTTGAAACCAAATTAAGTAATCAGTTATGTCCTCCCACCATTTTCCAGTTCACTTTTCGAATTTCACATGCTTTTCAACGCCATTTCTGGTGCATTCTTCTTTGTCACCCATCCCCTTAGCTATTGTACTGCGTTTTACATAAAAATCGTGCAAATTATAGTAGTGATTTGCACACAACCTGGTGTTCTGCTCCAAGTCACCCATTCACACACTCCCTCCCACTAACTACTGTACCGCTAACACCACATTGATATAAAAAAATTATGCAAATTAATTAAATCTTTTTTTTCACATGTATGGAGTAGTTTTCCTTAATTCGCAGCATCCTTTTGGTCGGTGAAATCGATGAAATATAGTTTAAACAAAAGATTGTTAATAAAAAAAAACACATCCCGCCATTCGACACCCGCCGTTGCCGCCGCCGCCGCCACCGCCCCCGCAGCAATCGCTTCTCCAAGCCACTGCCGGAGGCAAGCCAGCACCAGCCAGTGCTCTCACGCACAGCTGCAGGTGAATGTTGGGTCTATTTTCGTGTATACAGTTATAATTCTTCGAGTGTTATACTGACGTCGCAGAACTCTAAGTCGCGCTCAAGCTGGTCCCATAAGCGATGATGCATAGCTGTGTATGGTCCAGCACCAGGAATGACGTTCCAATGGTTCCCAGAATAGCACAGGGTGCATTGTTCATAGCGATCCTTTCGCCATTGTTTTCTGCAAACGAAACTTTCAGCTGTAAAATTTTTTTTGCAACAGATATCGAAATTGCACTGACAATTTAACACCGCAAAAGTTATCTATAGATCATCAAATACATACAAGACTCACAAGAATGTTGAAAGCCAGGAACATATTTACCAGTATAACTACAATTAAGTATTACAATTGCTGCTACAGTCCAACACCGATCGATGTACAGGTAATGTTTCCTCTTGACGGTTGTGGTTCTGGAACGAATCTCAGTATCTATAGTGAACCCTCGCAAATTGCATGGAGTCCCTGAAATACTTAATGTGCACTTTCATAGGAGTTTTCGTGACGCCACGGCTTGTATGCACGGAAATTCTTGCCCTAACAGAACCTGTTTATGAGAATAGTGCAGAATAACGTGCCACCTCGTCCATCATGTATTACCCTTCCTGCTTTCAACATATGCAAACGTGCTCACCGCTAAAAGCCTGTGCATGCTCGCGAAAAACACCATTAATCATAAAAGCATTCTTGTTGTTTGGAAAGAGAGCACTCTCTAAGCGTAGACGGGGAAATCAGAACAATTACACAAACAGAATTCGAAACACTGTCTTAGGGAAGAGAAAAAAATGGCGGGAATTTTCGGTATCCTACAGCTACAGATCTGGAGATGTCCTAATGCCACAGTGGTAGATGAGTGACGGCTTTCCTGCAAGAGATGGATGGTCTGCTTCAACTTGTCTTTCAACAGTTGGTTCCTTAGAACTTTCCATACATACCTTGTCTCCATCTTGTTGTAGACACTCCTTCGTCCCGGCACGATAGATGTCTTGTGAATGAATAGAGCATTATGATTGTATTTTGTATAGATCACCATATTGCATCCACAATTGAACCCTGCAATGTGCCCTACATATCGTAAAATACAGGAAGACGCATACTTAATTGCACTGCTCTCCCACTGAGGATAGATGCTAGAATATTAGAGCGCGAAACAGATCTCCAACCCAGCAATGTATCACCACATACCATGTCGATGTAGTAAACATACATTTCCTATCCTGTGCCATACAAAATCATTCCTTTTACATCATCCGTACATATACCACGAATACAGAAAGAACCATATACACTCCTCGCACCACTAGATATTTCCATGCGAGGTCGGCGGTCATCGACCTCCGACAGGTGACCAGAGCACTCTCAGCGGACCGAAGTCACTCTCAGAACTGTTCTATAAATTCGGACTCGTTTCCCCCTCTGCACAAACATGTTACTATTTCTGGTCCGGACCTAATTGCTTGCTCGCTTTTCTACACACACCTCCAGACTCAGGGATTACAAGAACACACGCATTTTCACATGGTTAGCCATAATATTAAACCTTTTTCGCGGTACTTCTCGATATCGAGCACGCAGCAGTTTGCTACCGATCGCTCACGCAACACAATTCCGAAGATATCGACAGGAAATTATTTCTCTACAAAACCTGAAACTTTAGCTAGGTGGGGGCATGCTGTAAACCACTGACTAACTAGGAACTTGTCACGTCTGGGAAGACATTTACGTGGAAACTCGAGAAAAATAGAGAAAACTGATATTTCCACTCGTGAATACCGATGCCAGTAATATAACATATTCCAAATCATCCCTATAATTTACAAGTTCAACTGTTTCTCATGTCTAGAGAACAGGTAAAGATGTCTTCCGCATGCTAGATGCACACACCACAATCGATTTTCCCTCCACTATATAAAGACGCAGAAGCAGTCAACCGAACAATTTACATAGGAGGGAATAACGGTCCAGCGCAAACACACCTCCATATTAATCTCAAATTTCCACGCGATCACGAAAGCTATGCAAAACATACTAAGTATTAGTTCGCCACTCGGTAGTCTAGAGGACAACACGTTAATTCTTCTACATTCCTACACTCCAACAGGTCTCTCCATTCTGACAGCTCCTACTATTAAAGGAAAACGTGAATCACCCCCGCACAGGTCACCGGCGCTGCAGGCCGAGCATGCACAGGTAGAATCAATCATCCTCAGAAATCGGTCACATATATACTTTATCCCTGTATTTACAACTAAATGTTACGATCGCGGTCTCAGTTGAACGACATTCGACAAAGAGCGAAGTATCGGAAATACACCATGTTGACAGCTGTGGCTCTGGAAATAGGAATATCAGTACCACTCTTATCACTTGACATACTCTTGCCTTTGCTGCCACAGTACTAGACGTCAAATCCATACCTTCCTTATGAATGGAAATAGTCATTTCCTTTGCATATGTCGGAACACAAACATACTTTATAAGTCTGATGCTCAAGGCGAACCTATCACGCACCCCCTACTGCTAAGTATAATACTTCGTCAATAACTGATTACCTACTATGCAGAATAATACTGAGAGAAAATCAGCGATGGGTGGACATGTCTCATAAGTTTTCCTTGTGACTGATATCACTGTGTCTTAGAAACGGAGCCGTAATCGTCTCTCACGTTTAAAAACCCGATTGCAGCAACTACTGTATGTTACTGTCACAAGCGGTCTTGGTTCTACAGGTACACACAAGTATCCATGTTAGAGGCTATACTTGCTTTATAATCCACTTATGGCGCTACCCACGAATCACGTGGGTTTTCCAGACAAATACCGAGACGGTGATCGTCTTTCAAACCGCCAGATGTTAAAAAACCCGATCCCAACAACTACTGTATTTTACTGTTACAAGCGGTCTTGGTTCTACAGATGCACGCAAGAATCCATTTTAAAAACTATACCTGCTTTATAAATCCACGTATGGCATTACCTACGAATGATGTGGTTTTCCTATCCGGACAAATACCGAGACGGTGATCACTGGAGTGAATGTTATCACACCAGCAGCATGCTTACACGTTGCCCACGATGCAACCTCGTGGTAAATTCGCTCAATTTTGAAATTGATTCGGATACGGAGCGTGGTATGAAACAGACATGTGCAACCCCCTCACGCCATTGCCACTAGATATTTGTCCAGTATTTGTAAAGCATTCTGTCTCAATGCCATATCATACTTCTCGCACTCACATATCTCGAAAACGAGTCACCTTTCTAGAACCTATCTGCTACAGTAAAATTCCAAAGTGGTATTAGGTAGCCCCTGTGTATCTTGCAACTACCCTTCAAACTCTGTGCTACCACCCCTGCATCTTTGCGCATGTGATTATAAGTCGAAACTGAGTAGAAGTCAGAGAAAGCTACATGGCAACCCATGTAGAAACAGGCGAAGCTGAGTTACTGTGACAGAACTGTGTTTGAATCATTTGACGGAAACGAAGCCTGATCCTCCAACATGAGGTAGTATAAATGACAATACCGGAGCTGGGGGAAGGAGGTGGATTTTGCTACTGCATGGTGGTGCTTCTTCAAATTGCAAGCACCTGCTTGCAATTTGATCAGCGTTCCTCAGGGTCCATTCACGTCTATCAACCCGACATTCTGTCTTCGAATTCTATTCCATCAGCCAGAGGAAAATTATGAACTGTAAAAGCTCAAATAACTTCATCCGATAGAGAACAAGATAAGATTTTTAACGCATCTCTCTCCTCTCGTATATCCAAATCAAATACCGCATGTTTGTAGGCATTGAACACATGTGACGATCCTATTAATTATACTGGTATTGATCAACTGCACATACCAGTTTAAGGTTTCATCACCCATACTGTAGGATGATGACCGTATCCCATAGACTATACTGTAAGTCGCAGACCCTGTGACCCTGTGTCGTTGTTTGGTTGTTTGAAACATTGTTTTATAACACGCTTTGTACTCTGCCACACATTTTCTTTCTCTGCCACGACTTCGAGGTCTGTGCTAGGTCCTAAACTGACATTAAGACGCTCTGATCCACGGTCTCTCACAGAAAACTAGACATCGCACGGTGCTAATCATTTTGTTACTGCAGCTACCATAACACGTGACACACGGTGAATGATTGTAAATAAAAGACAGTTACAACATAAGGAAACTAGAAGAGTTTGGTTGCGTTGTGGAGAGTTTCCAAACAGATGTCCGAAAGTGATTGATGACCTCTACATTTAAACTAATCTGCCACAGTGACGGAATACATTATGGCTCAGCCTTCTCTTTCGACTGATTCCTCATATTCCACTCACTGTTTTGGTGCAAGCAACCCCCAGAAGGTGTCATCCATCCACAAAGCTCATTCTCCATCTCAAATAAGCGCTGTCAGTCAATCATTATGTGGTAACCAGAAACGCGCCAATGCACTGACGGGATGGAAAAGATACCGCCGATGTACTGTAATAATAAGCGTCACAGATTATAGCGCGAACAATTTTAGCAATTTTACAATAATTTCAACACCAGCCAATGATGTGACAGCATGTTTCCCCAATTTCAGTATCATAGCTGACGTGCCCCTTCTCTACTTCGCAAGTATCATTGCGAATATAGATAGATGACTGCACAATACGTCCATTCACTGTTAATTCTCAAACACATAAATCATCAAAGTATACCAGACAGAGCTCTACATATTTCAGACACCTCAAGCACAGTGCTTAGTTTACGATCTATGTCTTTGCGTATGAGAGTCACAGAGCATACTCTAAAGTATTGTTCTGGAGTCTAGGATTGGTACCTGGAAGGTATTGGTAAGAGAGAACATAAACACACGCACTCCTAGGGCTACAACGTTCCGCACTTAAAACGGTATATAATAATAGACCGCCAGCGTTTCCAACCTATCAGTTGTATGGAATGTAGCGCTGTTAATATGCCAATGTAAGAAATATATTTCAAGCGCAAGACATACATCCTTCTTCCCGGTTTCTCTACGATCAACTATGTTATCGAACTTTAAAACGAAAAAACTACTTGCGTAAAACATTGGCGCTTTGTGATACGGGTACAACATAGCTTTCCGGAGGTGTATAGCGCCCACTGTTCACATCCGATCACGGTTCGTAAATTATACTATGCCTGCATCAGCCCTATATAAAATGATCGTTAGTAACGGCGAATACCTCTTACAAGAAAACAAGTGAACGCATAGCAGTAGCGTCCGACATGTGAAAATTACCAGTTATTCCGTCACTAACTCCGTAAATAGCACACCTGTGAGGCAGATGTGCGTGCCTGAATGCAGCACCTATAGCTGACCTAGTTATGACGCTGAAGTCTGGATTACACCCAAGATGCGACAGGAGTACATCGCATAAATCAAAGTTCGTTTAGAGAAATGTGTCAGGTCTCATGACACATGAGATTGAAGTCCTCTGATTACCGATAGGTTTACCGTTAACGATCGCGAGTGGACGCTGCTTTAAACCACATACAGAACACGTGGCTATATACGAGCAGAACGCAGGCTATATCACGCGACCAATGCATTTTGACAGAACTGTGGAATAATCGACCTGCAGCAACTTCTCGTTCCCTAGAATGCATCATCAGTCAACCTTTAAATAGTACCTCGTTACATCTCCCTCTCAATCGATCACCCCGTCCACTCTCTGTTATCTTTTAATGCAGATGCAAGTAAGTTTAGAGGTCGATGGTTCTCTCTCTTCATGAAAAGCATCAAATAAAGTAGTCAACTCGCGTGTAACACTAGTACCCCAATAGACATACAGTATAATGCCGCCTCGACGGAGGAAAACTGACTACCTCCCTGATCGATTCGATGTAGGCGTTTTCTCGGATTCCTCTTGCTGTCGCATACTAGTTCCAAAGCGCAAATTGTTCGGCCCGAACCACAAGATACACAAGTACTTTCTCAATTTCCCCGCATTTCGATGTATATTCGGTCAATTTATACCTATTTCCTCCTCATTTTCCACAATTCTATCGATTTTATGTCAGATCTATCATACGATCATGACATAGCCTCTCGTTCTGTGTTCTAAAATTGACTGCAAATGTAGCACAGCTGCCAACGCCTAGCCCAAATGTACTTATCGGGAGGCGTAATACAGCACTGTATTCGACTGTATCCGGTCATCTCCACATTTGGAGAACGTATGATCTGTTTTCTGTACGTCTGTGTATATACACGCCTCGTGGACGGCTCCCAGGACCCAGTCCTCTCCGCTGGTGGACCAAACTTCGAACATAGAATATGTGTCCGGACGTAACGCATGGTTGGACCACCTGCGAACGCTATCGCGCATGTGACACGTGGTGGATCCGCCTCCGAACATCGTTCCGGATATATAGTCCTCGGCAGATCCACACTCGAACGCTAACTCGGATGCGGTATGCTGTGGATCTGCATCATGACACCGCTTCGTACACTGCGCGTGACAGATCCACCTTCAAATCCTATCCCGTGCACAGCATATTGCGGATCCGCATCTCAACATCGCTCCGGATATAGCGCGTGGCGGATCAACATTCGAACGCTAACTCGGATCTACTG
The DNA here is from genome assembly GCF_021461385.2 of Schistocerca piceifrons. Classification (NCBI taxonomy): domain Eukaryota; kingdom Metazoa; phylum Arthropoda; class Insecta; order Orthoptera; family Acrididae; genus Schistocerca; species Schistocerca piceifrons. The sequence goes on from NC_060139.1 coordinate 801,484,239, forward strand.
CGGGTCCTGAAGATGGTCAAACGGCCGGTGAGCTTTAACTATATATATATGAAGATGGTGTCTGTTCTTTCGAACTGTGTGGTTTGAGGTTTTCGGGCGCTAAACAGCACGGTCATCAGCACCCATTCTTTCGAACTCTTACGGGAATCGGTAAAGCCGAGAGTAATGAGTGTAATGGGCACAGGCACTACGAATATAGTACGGGACAATAAGTTAAGAATGTGGGTCTCACAGGAGGCGTGCAAGACACAAGTCACTGCAGTCGCACTATCCTCTGTGTCCTTGGTGGCTCAGGTGGATAGAGTGTCTGCCATGTAAGCAGGAGATCCCGGGTCCGAGTCCTGGTCGGGGCACACATTTTCAATTGTCCCCGTTGACATATACCAACGTCTGTATGCAGCTAAGGGTATTCATTTCATTGTATTGATTTAATCGTAAATTCATTCTAACGAGCTGCACGCTCACCGATGGTGTCTGTTTTTTCGGACATGGCCGAAAGGATAGACATCATCTTCCTATACAAAGCCACGTTGTCAGTAAAGGTAGGAAGTGAACTCGCGAGGACTCTACATCGTCCAATGTCGCTTAGTTTTCACGGAAGTGTTTGTGTGCCACCCGTAATGTTGACATTTCGTGGCCAATGGTGAGATTATTTTCGACTTTTATGGCGAGCAATTAATTTTGATGATTAGAAGTTTAGGCGATATACCATTTTACTTCGAACTTACAGCAGAGGTCGCCTCTGGACTGTTAATAGTGCTGATTCTGACAGGGAAATTATTAGTATTACTATTATCAGGAATATTATCACCATTCTGTGTGCGAACCTTTACTGAATATACACTTCTGACCATTAAAAATGCTACACCACGACGATGACGTGCTACAGATGCGAAATTTAACCGACAGCAAGAAGATGCTGTGATATGCAAATGATTAGCTTTTCAGAGCATTCACACTAGGTTGGTGCCGGTGGCGACACCTACAACGTGCTGACATGAGGAAAGTTTCCAACCGATTTCTAATACATAACAGCAGTTGACAGGCGTTGCCTGGTGAAACGTTGTTGTGATGCCTCGTGTGAGGAGGAGAAATGCGTACCATCACGTTTCCGACTTTGATAAAGGTCGGATTGCAGCCTAGGGCGATTGCAGTTTATCGTATCGCGACATTGCTGCCCGCGTTGGTCGAGATCCAATGACTGTTAGCAGAATATGGAATCGGTGAGTTCAGGAGGATAATACGGAACGCTGCTGGATCCCAACGGCCTCGTATCACTAGCAGTCGAGGTGACTGGCATCTTATCCGCATGGCTGTAATGGATCGTGCAGCCACGTCTCGATCCTTTAGTCAACAGATGGGGACGTTTGCAAGACAACAACCATCTGCACGTACATTTCGACGCCTTTTGCAGCAGCATGGACTATCAGCTAGGAGACCATGGCTGCGGTTACCCTTGACGCTGCATCACAGACAGGAGCGCCTGCGATGGTGTACGCAACGACGAACCTGGGTGCACGAACGGGAAACGTCATTTTTTCGGATGAATCCAGGTTCTGTTTACAGCATCATGATGGTCGCATCCGTGTTTGGCGACATCGCGGTGAACGCACATTGGAAGCGTGTATTCGTCATCGCCATACTGGCGTATCACCCGGGGTCATGGTATGGGGTGCCATTGGTTACACGTCTCGGTCACCTCTGTTCGCACAGACGGCACTTTGAACAGTGGACGTTAGTTTTCAGATGTGTTACGACCCGTGGCTCTACTCTTCATTCGACCCCTGCGAAATCCTACATTTCAGCAGGATAATGCACGACCGCATGTTGCAGGTCCTGTACGGGCCTTTCTTGATACATAAAATGTTCGACTGCTGCCCTGGCCAGCACATTCTCCAGATCTCTCATGAACTGTAAACGTCTGGTCAATGGTGGCCGAGCAACTGGCTCGTCACAATACGCCAGTCACTACTCTTGATGAACTGTGGTATCGTGTTGAAGCTGCATGGGCAGCTGTACCTGTACACGCCATCCAAGCTCTGTTTGAGTCAATGCCCAGGCGTATCAAGGTCGTTATTACGGCCAGAGGTGGTTGTTCTGGGGGACTGACTTCTCAGGATCTATGCACCCAAACTGCGTGAAAATGTAATCGCATGTCAGATCTAGTATAATATATTTGTCCAATGAATACCAGTTTATCATGTGCATTTCTTCTTTGTGTAGCAATTGTAATGGTCAGTAGTGTATTAATCAGTTACAACTCAAAACTTTTATGTGTAGTCATAGTTCCTCAGCTCGCCGAATAGATAGCAAGTAGGAAAATTTTCTTTCAGTGAGTACAATAAAAATGTGCACTAGCAGACTGGAAATTATGTACAGTTTGTTCTCTCGCTTTCTGGCTGACCAAAACTGCTTTTCAGGCTCTTGTAAAAACGGCGAAGAGATTATTTAGCCTGCCGCCCCATAACGTGTGGCATGAAGACTTACAAAACGCAATAAAAGTTAATTACAAGCAGTATAAATGAGATTTCTTGTGAAAATTAGAAGTGTTACAATGGAAAACCATATAAAAAATAAAGAAATTAGTACTTACACAGATATTTATAACACTAATGAAATGACTGAAGAAAACGAAAGGATATAGAAAGATCAATTACAAGGAATGGGTGTAGGGAGAATCCCACGTCAGTCCATGCTTAACCAACCAAGTGAAAGAAGGGACGTAGGAAGCCATAGAATGAGGTGGAAGCGAAGACGTAACTGGCAGGACTGTATAAACGCTACGATCCTACAGCAGAAGAAGAAGGAGAAGCAATATAACGTTTCTTGCATGTTTTATTCATTGTGCAGCAATTTAAATGGTCGTTATTGTAATGGTGAAGGCATCGTGTCCTTCCACCAGGATTCGAACGCCGTGCCCCCACGAAACTAGCGGGCGTCAGTAACCACGGCACTGGAGACGGGTAGTAATTAATCACGGCTGCTCGATAGCAGCAGAGCGGAGGAGGCGGCGTTCATCCAGTGGTGGGCGGCAGAGAATAGCTACTGCGGCGCATTCACTTGTCAGGACGCCAGCATAATCCGGCAGGCTTCAAGTCCAGCTACCTCTGGCGCAGGAAGACGAATGACGCAATTTTACAGTGGGAGCTGCGCTGTAGCTCCGAGCCAGAGATAGCGCTCGTCTCGAGGGATCACGCGTGGCACAGCAGGTTACCTCAATCAGCTTCGTCTGAGCTTTCTTGCTGTGCAGGAATAATCTGTGGATCACGATATCAAGAAGGGGCTTAGGAAGTGGAGCAGAATAATACGGTGCACCTATAAATACCAGAGTTTACAACCGCTCCACTATGAGAGAACACTATTTTTTCGTGGTTTTAGTTCATTTACCATTGTACAACATCCCTTAGAGGTAATAAGACACACGCAAAACACGCAGGAGTAGAGGAGCCGAGCTTTACTCAAACCAAGAAGAAAAAGTCCAATGGTTTATTTATTTATTTATTTATTGTTCCGTGGGACCAAATTAAGGAGAAGTCTCCATGGTCATGGAACGAGTCACTACATGAAATTATAACACGATAGTAGAAATAGATAAAATGAAATGTAAAAAACATATTCAGGCGACAAGTCGTAAGTTTAAATAAAGAGAATCAACAATGTAACACTGGAATTTGCTTAATTTTTTAGCTCTTTCAGGAGCTCCTCGACAGAATAGAAGGAGTGAGCCATGAGGAAACTCTTCAGTTTAGACTTAAAAAAGCTTATTGAAAATGGATGCAGCAGAATACTGCACTCCTTTCTGCACAAGAGTCAAGCAAGTGCATTCCACATGCAGATTTGATTTCTGCCTAGTATTAACTGAGTGAAAGCTGCTAACTCTTGGGAATAGGCTAATATTGCTAACAGCAAACGACATTAAAGAATATATATACTGTGAGGGCAATGTCAATGGTAGGAAAGAAATTCAAACTTTCTCGATTTATACAAAACATTTCAACTATCGTTGGCTACAAAAGTTTATGATTTAAATCACTTATTAACATAAAGAAGTAATATACTAAGTTTTGTGACGTACATGCCCACACGATGGATTAGCTTATTGGGTTACTGTGTAAGATGATACCGTTTTTCCAAAAGTTAAATAAACACAACTGACACATATAGCAGAGATTTTAGCCATCAGTACCATAACCTTCTTATTTACAACAGTGTGATAACGCTGGTGTAACTTTGCGATCCCGTGACTGTAGAAATAAAGTGGTTTTATAACGAAGAATTTGTCCAACCATGTTCGGAGCGCATTTTCACCTGGAAAGGAAGTTCCTTGAAAGCTGTTCCGTAGAGTGTGGTAAAAGTGAAAATCTGAGGGCGCAAGTTCAGATGACTAAGGTGGGTGCGGAATAACTTCCCAACCCGTCGCTTCTATGGTGTTCTTGTCAGTCTACCAGAATGCGGACGGCCGTTATCGTGGAGTAGCATCACTTCAGGCAGTCTTCCTGTTCGTTGTTCCTGGATTGCGTTTTCTGGATTTCTCAGTTGCTGTCAATAAATGTCAATGACGGTTATTGTTCGGCGGACGCAATTGGTAGTATACCACATTGTCACTGTTCCACAATATGCTTACCATTATCTTTCGTGGATGTGTGCAGATCTTTGTTTGGGTTCAACCATACCTTCCTTTTCCTTATATTACAATGAAACCACCATTTTTCGTCAGCAGTAACGATACAGGGTACGACGAATGGCTGGTGTTGTTCACGAGCAAGCAGTGATGCACATATGGCCACCGGCAGATTTTTAGGATTTTCGTTCAGAGCATGCTGTACCAGTATACCAAATTTTTGAATCTTTCTCATTGCAATCAAATGTAGCACAATGGCAGAATGATCATAGTTCATTTGCCGGTTCTAGAGTGCAATGACGTGGATCATCGTGGGTTAATGTGTTTGAAAGCTCTTCATCAAACCGTGGAGGTCTTTCTGAACGTGGACAGTCACTAATGTCGAAACGATCCTCCTTGAAACGAGAAAACCATTTTCTCGCCGGGCTGCGTCCAGTGGCATTATCCATTATCCCCATACACGGCGAAAATATTTCCGGCTGCCATCGCTGCTGTCACCCGCCCCCCCTCCCCTCTCTCTCTCTCTCTCTCTCTCTTTTGCGTCACCAGTCTTCTGACTGGTTTGATGCGACCCGCCACGAATTCCTCTCCTGTGTCAATCGCTTCATCTCAGCTTAGCACATACTACCAACGTCCTCACTTATATTCTGCATGTGCTCTAATCTCTGTTTTCCTCTACACTTTTATGCTCTACAGTTCCCTAACTACGGCGGAAGTTATACCATGATGTCTTAACACATGTCTTATCATTCTGTGCCTCCTTCTTGGCAGTGTTTGATCTATATATTCCTTTCCTCTCTGATTCTGTGCAGAATCTGCTCCACCTAATTTTCAGTATCCATCTGTAGCACCACATCTCAAATGCTTCGATTCTCTTCTGTTCTGGTTTTCCCGCAGACCAAGTTTCATTACCATACAATACTGTGCTCCAAATGTACATTCTCAGACATTTCTTCCTCAAATTAAAAGCTATGTTTGATACTAGTAGACTTCTCTTGGCCAGGAATGCCCTTTTGTCAGTGCTAGTCTGCTTTCGATGTCCTCCTTGCTTCGTCCGTCTTTGGTTATTTTGCTGCCTAGGTAGTCGAATTCCTTAACTTCATCTACTCCGTGACCATAAATGTTGATGTTAAGTTTTTCGTTGTTCTCATTTCTGCCACTTTTCATTACTTTCCTCTTCTGCGCTTATAGGTAGCACACCGCGTCTAGTACACGTTTACCATGGCGCTCGGGGGCCACAGCAAAAGTTACTACACCTGAAGATGGGCTTATAAGAGCCCGAAACCGGTCGTGTGATAGTAAAAGAACTTTGCAACTGAAGCGGTATTTTCAACTTTTAGTACTCTCCTGTTTTTTCAGTTTACTCTCATTCGATATTCTGCACCCATTAGACTGTTTGTCCGCCCCTGGTCAGCGCGACGGAATGTCATACCTAACGGGCCGGGTTTGATTTCCGACTGGGTCAGAGATTTTCTCCGCACAGGGACCGGGTGTTGTGTTGTCCTTATCAGCATTTCATGCCCATCGACACGCAAGTCACCGAAGTGGCGTCAACTCGAAATGCTTGCACCAGACGAACGGTTTACCCGACGGGAGGCCCTAGCCTCACGGCAGTTCCGTTTCCATTAGGTTGTTCATTCCATTCAATAGATCACGTAATTCTTCTTCACTTTCACTCAGGATAGAAATGTCATCAGGGAGTATTGTCAATGATATCCTTTCACCTTGAATTTTAATCCTGCACCTGAACCTTTCTTTTATTTCCATCATTGCTTCTTCGATGTGCAGACTGAAGAGTAGGGGGAAAGACTATATCCCTGTTTTACAACCTTTTTAATCCGAGCACTTTGTTCTTGGTCTAACACGCTTATTATTTCCTCTTGGCTTTTGTACATATTGTATATTACCCGTCTCTCCCTATACCTTACCCATATTTTCCTCAGAATTTCTAACATCTTCCACCACTTGACACTGTCGACGCGATTTCCAGATGGACAAATCCTATGGATTTATCTTTATTTTTCTCTAGTCTCGCTTCATCAACCACAAAGTCAGAACTGCCTCTAAAGGGCCTTTGCCTTTCCTAAGACCAAACTGATCGTCATCTACACACATCTTTAATTTTCTTTCCCATTCTTAAATATATTATTCTTGTTAGAACTAGTTGCATGGGCTGTTGAACTGAATGAGCGGTAATTCTCGCATTTGTCAGCCCTTGCAATCTTCGGAATTGTGTGATAATATTTTCCGGAAGTCAGATGGTATATTGTCAAACTCATAATTCTACACACCAAAGTGAATAGCCGTTTGTTGCCACTTCCCCAAATGATTTTAGAAATTCAGGTGGAATGTTATCCATTGTTTCTGCCTTATTTGATTTTAAGTCTTCCAGATATCTTTTAGATAGGTCTCCTGTCTTTTCCCTCTCGACTCCTATTTCTTCTTCAGTCATATTAGTCAAGTCCTCTCCCACTTAGCGGTCTTCATTGTACTCTTTCCACTTACATACTCTGTGCATTTAGCAGTGGAATTCTCACTCTTAATGTTACCACCCTTTCTTTTACTTTCACCGAAGGTTGTTTTGACTTTTCTGTATGCTGAGTCAGTCCATCCGACAAACACTTCTTTTTCGATTTCTTCAATTTTTTCATGCATCCGTTTCGTCTTAGCTTACCTGAACTCCCTATTTACTTCATGCCTCAGCTATTTGTGCCTTTGTATTACTGAATATTCCTGAAAATTTTTGTACTTCCTTCTTTCATCGTTCAGCTGCAGTATTTCTTCTGTTAACCATGGTTTGTTAGCAGTTTCCTTCTTTGTACCTATGTTTTTCCTTCCAACTTCTGTGACTGCCCTTTTTAGAGATGTCTATTCCTCTTCAACTAAATTGTCTACTGAGCTATTCCTTGTTGCAGTATGTATAGCCTTAGAAAAGTTCAAGCGTATCTCTTCAATCCTTACAACTTCCATATCACACTTATTTGCGGTCTGATTTTTCTAACTCGTCTCTTAAACTTCAGCCTATTCTTCATCACTGCTATCTGAGTCTATATCTGCTACTGGGTACGTCTTACAATCCAGTATCTGATTTCGAAATCTCTGTCTGACCAAGACGTAACCTAACCGAAGTCTTCCCGTATATCCCAGCCCTTTCCAAGTATACCTTCTCTCTTGTGATTCTTAAACAGAGTACTCGCTATTACTAGCTGATATTTATTGAAGAACTCAATTACTCTGTCTCCACTCTCATTTCTAGTAACAAGCCCCTATTCTCCTGTAGCCGAATCTTCTGCTTCTTCCCGTACAACCGCATTCCAGCCGCCCATGATTATTAGTTTTTCATCTATTCAACTACTTTCCCTGTCTCTTCATCTTCAGCTTCAGCTTGCGACGTCGTCACGTTTACCTGATTTATCGTTGTCGGCGTTGGTTTAGTTTCGTTTCTGATGAGAATAACCCTACCTCTGAATTGGTTACAATAACATAGTCTCTGCCACACCTTCCATTCATAACGAATCCTACTTCCGTTGGACCATTTTCTGCTGACGATGTTATTACCCTATAGTCGTCTGACCAGAAGTTCTTGTCTGCTTTCCATTTAACTTCACTAACCCCCCCCCACCCCCACATACACACTATACCTAGACTGAGCCTTGCATTACGCTTTTCAAATTTTCTCGTTACTCTACCACGTTAGAACTTCTGACATTCTACACATAGACTCGCAGAACGTTATCCGTTTGTTGGTTATTCAGTCTTTTTTTCATGGTGACCTCCTCCTTGACAGGCCCCTCCCAGTACTCCGAATGGGGAACTGTTCTGGAACCTTTTGCCAATGAAGAGTCATCATGACAATTTTTCAATTGCAGGCCCCACGTCCCATGGATGTACGTTATGTACCTTTAATGCAGTGGTTTCCGTTGCCTTCTGCATCCTCACGCCATTGATAATTGCTCATTCTTCCGCCTTTAGGGACTGTTTCCCACCCCAAGGGCAAGAGAGTGCCCTGAACTTCGGTCCTCTCCTCCGCCTGCTTTGACAAGGCTGTTACCAAAGTGAGGGTGACTTCTTACACCAGAAGTCTTCTTCCGGTATTGCTGTTTACTTTTATTGGAAACTTAAGCGGTGGTGGTGTTCGAAACCGAGACACACACATTTAGATTACTAATGAATGACGCTACCCGTGCAACATGCGTTAACTTGTCTTGAATTCTTCTAGAATATTATGTCGGAAATGTTCTGATTTCTTCACTTGGCATTCCATTTTCTAGCGTCCACAGGTCCACTCACAATCTCTAAATGACAAAATACAATATGTAAACTCAAATAGCAACAGTCGACTACAAAGAAAATGACAATTGATGAATAAAACCATAGCAACCTGAATACCAACATGAAAACCAAAAAACGCTATGAACTCTTTGCACCAACACAATATAAAAGTAAAATATCAGTGTAAAAAACAACCAGTCAGAACGCTACTGAGTGTAAGAAACAATGGCATAAGTGACTAGGCAGAAGCCACTTCAGTCAGAGGGTTGAATGTGGCCATACAGAGTGGTATGAAGCACGAGGTAACTACGTCACAGTTTATAAGTGGGACTCCAGCAGTCGCAGTTACGAGAATGAGTTATCTGCGAGACTCCAGCTAAAGCCGTCGTCAGACGGGACGAGACAGCCAACGCTGGAGCGGAGCGGACAGGAGAGCCAACGACACGGCACACTGCGCTGTCTGCCCACGGTACGAGCTCGTTAACCTCCTTCTGCGCTCGCAGAACTCTCCAGTGGCAGTGATCGGCTTTACTTGGCTCGCAAGCCACACAATTTGTTTAGGACAATTGACAAAGTTTCTACATCAGCTTTATTAAAACGAGCATTACATCCCTGTCTATATACTACTCATGTTGTCTGTAGTATATACACTCCTGGAAATGGAAAAAAGAACACATTGACACCGGTGTGTCAGACCCACCATACTTGCTCCGGACACTGCGAGAGGGCTGTACAAGCAATGATCACACGCACGGCACAGCGGACACACCAGGAACCGCGGTGTTGGCCGTCGAATGGCGCTAGCTGCGCAGCATTTGTGCACCGCCGCCGTCAGTGTCAGCCAGTTTGCCGTGGCATACGGAGCTCCATCGCAGTCTTTAACACTGGTAGCATGCCGCGACAGCGTGGACGTGAACCGTATGTGCAGTTGACGGACTTTGAGCGAGGGCGTATAGTGGGCATGCGGGAGGCCGGGTGGACGTACCGCCGAATTGCTCAACACGTGGGGCGTGAGGTCTCCACAGTACATCGATGTTGTCGCCAGTGGTCGGCGGAAGGTGCACGTGCCCGTCGACCTGGGACCGGACCGCAGCGACGCACGGATGCACGCCAAGACCGTAGGATCCTACGCAGTGCCGTAGGGGACCGCACCGCCACTTCCCAGCAAATTAGGGACACTGTTGCTCCTGGGGTATCGGCGAGGACCATTCGCAACCGTCTCCATGAAGCTGGGCTACGGTCCCGCACACCGTTAGGCCGTCTTCCGCTCACGCCCCAACATCGTGCAGCCCGCCTCCAGTGGTGTCGCGACAGGCGTGAATGGAGGGACGAATGGAGACGTGTCGTCTTCAGCGATGAGAGTCGCTTCTGCCTTGGTGCCAATGATGGTCGTATGCGTGTTTGGCGCCGTGCAGGTGAGCGCCACAATCAGGACTGCATACGACCGAGGCACACAGGTCCAACACCCGGCATCATGGTGTGGGGAACGATCTCCTACACTGGCCGTACACCACTGGTGATCGTCGAGGGGACACTGAATAGTGCACGGTACATCCAAACCGTCATCGAACCCATCGTTCTACCATTCCTAGACCGGCAAGGGAACTTGCTGTTCCAACAGGACAATGCACGTCCGCATGTATCCCGTGCCACCCAACGTGCTCTAGAAGGTGTAAGTCAACTACCCTGGCCAGCAAGATCTCCGGATCTGTCCCCCATTGAGCATGTTTGGGACTGGATGAAGCGTCGTCTCACGCGGTCTGCACGTCCAGCACGAACGCTGGTCCAACTGAGGCGCCAGGTGGAAATGGTATGGCAAGCCGTTCCACAGGACTACATCCAGCATCTCTACGATCGTCTCCATGGGAGAATAGCAGCCTGCATTGCTGCGAAAGGTGGATATACACTGTACTAGTGCCGACATTGTGCATGCACTGTTGCCTGTGTCTATGTGCCTGTGGTTCTGTCAGTGTGATCATGTGATGTATCTGACCCCAGGAATGTGTCAATAAAGTTTCCCCTTCCTGGGACAATGAATTCACGGTGTTCTTATTTCAATTTCCAGGAGTGTATATATATATATATATATATATATATATATATATATATATATATATATATATATATATATATATATATATATATAAAAGATTCAATATCCACGAACATATAATGAGACGAAAAGGAAAGATACACGCCCATTCAACAAGGACATCAGCTTAAAAAAGTTCACAAACTCGAACAAACTCATTACTGCGAAAGAGAGCTCTTATACTTAAATAATATCATCTATTACAGAATTTACTTCTATTCATTTAATAAGAAAGTGTCATAAACTTCAAGAAAAAGCGAAGATGAAGTAAATAATAAATAAAAAAAAATCAGGAGGCAGTGGGACACGACCACCTATTTAGTAATGTGATATCCCTATCAAATACGCTACGTTGTTATTTGACATTGTCAAATCGGAAGATAGGCGATCTGATAATTTAAAATGTATGGTTAAAAATCCTAGGTCAAGATCGATAGTTTCATTCATTGTGTATCGGCCACCAGGCATCGCCATAATTTGTTTAGCTAATACACACTAAATTAAATAATAACTTATATTGATCCCAAGGTGGCTCGTCAATGAGCTGAAACCAGCAATCAATAAAGGAATTTCAGCGATCTTGAGCTAGAATGTTAACCTATATATTTCACATACAACGAAATCAGATACCTTCAGTTTCTTTAATGACTTTCCGAAGTGTTTAAGGACCGACAAGTTACTAATAAGCATTTAAATGTAACTAATACTACCAAGAACCACACGTCTGTGATGAATGTTCACTATACCGTTGCCTTAAAACTTTCGTAACACGAAAATGACTAAGTACTGAAATTCCTTAACCATCACTGTACGGAGGTTTCCAGTCATTTTATTACAAGAAATCACGCTGAAGGCGACGCGTTCTCGGAAGATTCAAAGTGCCGATGCTTAAAATCAGAATATATTTATAAGGTGTAAGTTATAAAACTAACACGACGAATTCAATATGTCGTCTCGCTCTCTCAAATTCTTCTAGTGCGGTAGAGGGTGTTTTGCTTCTTACTTGTTCTACATTAAGTGGCACGTTACTGGCATATCGCAGTACTTTGTGTTTCACGTAACGAAATGGCTCCTTGATGTGAAACAGCAGTACGTGACGTCACAAAACTCTTAAAGCGTCATGTCAACGTCGTATGACGACGGTTTAAGATTAAGCTTCGTCCTCGCATCACCTGGGATAATAATCATCAGATACATGTTAGTCTCGGAGGTAATGGAAATAGAACTGAGCGTCTGGCGTCATTGGCCGGGAGGCCCCTTGCGGGACAGGTACGGCCGCCTTGGTGCAGGTCTTATTACATTCGACGCCACACTGGGCGACCTGCGCGCCGGATGGGGATGAAATGATGATGAAGGCAACACAACATCCAGTCTGTGAGCGGCGAAAATCTTCGACCCAGCCGGGAATCGAACCCCTCCCCGTAAGACTACCCAGCTATCGGGGCGGACTCGGAGGTAATGATAGCTGCCTTATGCAAAACAGCATAGAAAAGGACGCCACAATCATGTTTATAATTATCCAAGAAAAATCAAGGCTTCAACTTCGGGAGGTCGTTCAATTGATAGGTCACAGCTATAAAGCGATGGCACATAATTCCATTGCAGTATCTTACGATTTGTGCTGAATCAAATGATTTTCATCAAATGTGTAGGACTTCAGTTTACGGATAAATCTCTTTATGACGACGCTGAATGGACGCTTTGATGAGAACAACACAAGATGGTAAGATTCGATTCCCGGCGTTGATACAAATTTTCAACCGCCATTTCAGTCAATATACATAAAATCACTTCTGACGAATTTGACTCACCGAACGCAGGGCCAAGAAGACATTGTGACTAACTCACCAACAGTGTCTCAGACCTGTGAGCAGCAAAGTGAGTTAAAGATCTAAACTACTTCGTCTCTGATTACTGCGTTGTTTTTTTTATGAGTAGTTAACTCTGCCACTTCAATTTTCTTACTGCCTAGAGCAGGAATTCACTTGAATCTCTTTTTCGGTGTAAGAGAGAATATTTAGCGTCTCTGGTACTAATATTAAATTAACGTAGCTCCTTCTGAAAAGCTGAGCCATCTTTCAGTGCGGTTAAACTAACACATCGTTCCAAACGAAATCGAGAGCGCGTTGTTTGGCGTTTTTCCCTACACATAAATTAGAAATGGTTCAAATGGCTCTGAGCACTATGGGACTTATCTTCTGAGGTCATCAGTCCCCTAGACTTAGAACTACTTAAACCTAACTAACCTAAGGACACCACACACATCCATTCCCGAGGCAGGATTCGAACCTGCGACGTAGCGGTCGCGCGGTTCCAGACTGTAGCGCCTAGAGCCGCTCGGCGACTCCGGCCTGCCATAAATTAGAGTTCGGGTATTAGTACACTTCAAGGAGGGTTAAAAATATTTCCAAAACTCTTTTCTGCGCTTCAGTCTCTGTCTCTCCCTCCCTCTCTCTCTCTCTCTCTCTCTCTCTCTCTCTCTCTCTCTCTTTCCCTATGCCACGCTCACACACACCCTCACACAGAGGAGAAATAGTTTCGTTTTTATTGCAATGTTTTTACATTGAGAATGTAGGTAAACATTCTTACAACGAATACGCAAGGATTTTCTTGTGTAAGTAATTAGCTGTGCGTCAAGCAAACTTTGATACGTAGTATTGACACACATTTCGTCAAACACAATATGCTTCCCAGAATCTATTTACGTCTGCTGAGTAATATGTCAATATGTCAACTGTAACCAGAATGAGATTTTCACTCTGCAGTGGAGTGTGCGCTGATATGAAACTTCCTGGCAGATTAGAACTGTGTGCCGGACCAACTCGGGACCTTTGCCTTTCGCGGGCAAGTGCTCTACCAACTGAGCTACCCAAACACGACTCACGCCCGTTCTCACAGCTTTACTTCTGCCAGTACCTCGTCTCCTACCTTCCAAACTTTACAGAAGCTCTCCTGCGAACCTTGCAGAACTAGCACTCATGAAAGAGTTCGCAGGAGAGCTTCTATAAAATGAGGAAGGTAGGAGACGAGGTACTGGCAGAAGTAAAGCTGTGAGAACGGGGCGTGAGTCGTGCTTGGGTAGCTCAGTTGGTAGAGCACTTGCCCGCGAAAGGCAAAGGTCCCGAGTTCGAGTCTCGGTCCGGCATACAGTTTTAATCTGCCAGGAAGTTTCATGTCAACTGCAGCATTGAATTTAAAACTTTCTTATACAGTGCCCATTCACATTAATGTGACCACCTGTCAAAAGCCTGTATAACCACCTTTTCCAGAGCGTACCTCTGCGAGACGTGCAAGAAGAGAGTTCTAGAAGTTACCGACAGGGATGCAGAGCCGATTTCAGTGCCGTGTCCAGTTGCACTAGGTTTCTCAGTTGACGATGCATGGCGCGAACAGTCCGACAGAGGCGGTCACGCCAGCTCTCGTCTGGGTTTAAATCCGAGAAGTTTGGTAGCCAGAGGAGTTCGGTTAACTCATCCTGGTGCTGTCTGAACGAGATATTGAGACACGTATGTAACGTAGCAGCGATGGCGAGGCATTGCAGCGTCTCTGACCAGAGAGTATGCGCTTGACCGCGCGAGCGTTGCGAGTCTGTAGCTCAGTTTAGTTGCGTGGAGTACTCTGTCAGTAGTTGTTGCGAGCGGTTCGCAGTCAGTAGCTCTGTTTAGTTGCGGAGAGTACGCTAGTAGCAGTCATGCAGAGAGGTCGGTCAGTGGTAGCAGCCCAGTGCGGTTGTGTGATGTAGTCTGTCGGCAACACTGGTCAAGATGCTGAATGAGGTATACTGTTAATTAAGATAATCATCGGATAATGTAAGGTTTATTTATTGTAATTAATTTTCAACAAGTGCCCCCAATAATAATTTTGATTTCAAAAGCAATTTTACATAAAGTTTTTATTTCATTGAAGTAACTATTTCGTTCCACTTCCCTTAAAGAAAAGTTTCAGAAAAAAAAGAATATTATTATTTGCAATGCAGTTCCTCCAAGCCGTGCGCAAGAATAAGAGCAGAAATTTGACTAGCTGTTACAATGAGGTAAGAATTTAATTCTGATTTTTGCACAGGGCCAAAGACCGATATTTCGGTTTAATTGAATTTTCATTGACACT
This sequence comes from Schistocerca piceifrons, assembly GCF_021461385.2. Classification (NCBI taxonomy): domain Eukaryota; kingdom Metazoa; phylum Arthropoda; class Insecta; order Orthoptera; family Acrididae; genus Schistocerca; species Schistocerca piceifrons. The sequence continues at coordinate 801,499,331 of NC_060139.1, forward strand.
GAAGTTTCTTTAGCACTGAATTGACTTTCATTATTTTTGTGGGAGCTTACACCAGAGTCAGATTGCGAATTTCACATTTTTGTTGCCTTTGTCAGTACATTTCATTGCAGGGAGGTTATTGTTGGCTCCTATTCATTTATTATTTTTGTCTTTAAAATTTCGGTGGGGAGGTTACACTTAGCGAAATGTCCATTAGTATTCTTAAATAATATTACCATTTCTTTTAAATGTTTGTGGGGAGGTTACACTTGGCGGCACCCAGTCCAGGATCGTATTTCGTTGAGAATCTTTGGGAAAACAGTCAGATATCTGCTCTTATTTGCTTAAGTATAATTAGGATTTGGCGCTACGCTTTTACTAATCTTGTGACTTTCTTTCTACAAGTCATCGGCAATTCATTGCTCTATTGTATTTGTGTGTTGCTTTTGCATTGTGCTTATTTGTTTTGTGAATAATTGTGACTACTGTTAAAATGCCGCGAAAGACTGTGAATAGTGTATCGCGAGGTATTGTGAACGAAATTACCGACTTAAACAGCGTGACCGATAGTAATTGTGACACGCAGTATAATGATGACAATCCTGCGTCCACTAATAATCAGTGCATTCCAACCACTAGTGATGACTTTTACCCTGATAATGAACAAACGAACTCAATTGTCTCGTCTGTTAATTTGACGACAATTGATGACGCAGAACGCTCTATTGTAATGAGCGCTGCCCAGCTTAACACACCCGATTTGGAAAATTCAAGTAACGTACAGACAAATTTGTCTAATGAAAATGAACAGGATACACAAAGTACGACGGATTTATTTAATTTCGAAATAGTGAGTGACACTGTAGGTCCGCCTGATAATCCTTTTTGTAAATTGCAGAATGACCAAATGGTCACACAAAGCGCGACAATTCCAGGTACACAATCAAACAGCACAGATAATGGAGTAGGTAATGTTACTTTGGAACAATTTATGGCAATAATGCTACAGTTTAGGAACGAACAGAACGAAAAACAAGACAAACTTAGTGAACAGGTCAAACAGGATAACGAAAATCTCTAACAGCACTTAAATGAAAAACTTGACAATAATGGCGAAAATCTCAAACAACTTAGTGAACAGGTCAGACAACAGAATGAAAAATTAGACGACAATTCCAGACAGCTTAGTGAACAAATTAGAGCCGTTGCCGCGCAGTGCCATGACACTAAGGAACAGTTGCGCGTGGAAATTGAGGCTTGTTCACAAAGAAATAGCGAAGAAATTAAGTCTGTTGCGCAAGAATTAAGGGAAATGCAGACAGCCGCAACAGAAACACTCAGGAACGAAATTAGCAGAGTCGCTAAACAATGCTCTGAAAAAGCTACACAATTACGGGACGCGTTTAAAGCAATGACGGTAGAACATTCGCGCACAATGGACGCAAAGATAGACGCGAAATTCGAACAGCAGAACACTCAGATTAACGAGCGCTTTAACCTTCACATACAAACCAGTGATACGCGTTTCCGCAAATTTATTCAGGATCAAAATAAAGTCAAACGTCAGGTCATGGAAACAATCACTGCACAAAGACAAGAAGACAAACGTAAAATGTTCGCGAAAGCGAAGACGTATGTAGACAATAATATTACTACAGTGTCCGACAAAATTAATACCATAGTACAGTTGAACGCGGAATTGCGGGATGAAATTTCTGATCTTAAATCAAAAACAGATACACACACAGTAAATATTCAAACAGTGACAGGCAGATTCGAACAATTAGAACTAACACAGGATTGCGATGTCATTAAAGCTGATGTTAAAAAACTCAGCGAAACTACGCGTAAGTTGCAAAAACAGATTAATGCGTCTGATTCTAAAACCGATGATCAGGTTAAAATACTGACTGAAAAATGTGATGAACTGGCCAGTCGTATTGATGTTATCGAAAATACTAATGACAATAAATCAGACGATACTGCACCGGTTTCATTTAACCAAACACCTGAATTTCAAAATTTACAGCAGACAATTAATGAGATCGATTCATCTAACAACACGTTACGTAGGAAGTTATCGAGTTTACAACAAGAAGTAACAGAGATGAAAAGCATTTCAGTAATAATAACATACAACAGACGCCACTTTATGAACATTTGTCAGACTCACGCAGCGCGTATAATTTGGGTAATCTACAGAGAGTACGGGACTTAGATTCCGATCAACCACAGTTCAATAGATTCTCTTACGATCCTGAACATGTTCCATCACACAGAGATGATAATTTCGACTACAAACATTTTCTGTCAGTGAGAAAGTTTAAGGTTTTTAAAAACGATAGAACGCAGATTCACCCACTGGATTGGATTCAACAATTTAGCTTTGCTCTTCCACCGACTTGGCCTGTAACGCATAAACTTGAATTTATTTGCAGTTTTTTGGAAGGAGAACCGGCAACTCGTATGAGACCGATCGCGAGACAGTACTATTCGGTAGAAGAATTTCAGAATGCTTTTCTGTCAGCGTACTGGTCGAAGACGACACAGCGCGGAATTAAAGACCAACTAATTAGTTTGCCAAACTATGAAAACTCAAATTTTCCCAGTGTAACGCAATTTTTTGAGCACATGGTACAACAAAACCAGTACCTAAGTGAACCGTACAGTGAATCCGCACTTATACAATTATGCATCTCCAAATTACCATGGTCATTACGAGTGTCACTTCTAACGGGCCAGCAAAAAGAAAACATTTCAGCATTCAGGGATCTGTTGCAGCTTTTAGAAGTACAGCAATCTGATTATTCATTTGTAAACAAAAACTTTTCGTATAACAACCAAGGTCAATAAACTTACAGTAATTATGATCAGGGACGTAATTTCAATAGGAAAAGTAACAGACGCTTTAGGAACGACAACTACCAGAACTTAAATCACAGACAAAATTCAGATTATCAATATCGTCAAAATTTTCAGCAACAGGAAGCACATTTTGGTAACAATAGAAGTTTTCCACCGCAACAGCATGAAAGTCAACCGGTTAGTATACGTAACCAACAATGTAATGCACAAGGTCAACCAGGCTTTAATGTTCCGCCGCGTGCACGTATAGTCACAGATCCAACAAACAGTAACGCACGACAGCAAGGAAACAACTATGTACAAAAAAGACAGTATTTCAGTTCCCATCGCAATACACCTTATAGGAATGACTATTACGACAGACGTAAAAATAATGAGAACAATTTTCAGCGTACATCTAACAACAGTCGGACATACCAACAGCAAAATTATACACAAGAACATATTCTCATGAATGAACTCGACAGTAGGTATCATCCAGAGCGTAACACGTCTGGAAGAAGTAATAGGACAGTTCAAATAGTCGAAATGCCACAAAATCCTCCTAATAATAATAACACGTCAGACAGAATCTGACTAGATACTGTACAGAACGCATCTTCCAATAATACAAGCACTACCTTTGACACGCAAAATGTTGTTCGTGAAAATGTAATTACTTTTGACGATATCAGAGACACTCTCTTGGAGGAAAGACCAGTTATTCAGAAAACCATTTCACATCCTGTTATTGAAATTAAAATTGTTTCTTCGAAATTCTCAGCAGTAATCGATTCCGGATCACCTATATCAGTAATAAATGAGGAGACTTTCAACGAGTGCAACAAAGAGAATACCTATCCGACATTACCATTAGGCAAAACAAAAGTGAAAGGAGCAGTATCGGGTAAAGGAGTAGACGTTAAATTACAGACGCATTTATCATTTTGTATTGCAGGTCATACTTTCCACTCAAATTTCTGGATTGTTCCTTTATTGACAACAGACGTTATTTTAGGTACGAATTTTCTGGTACAACACGACGCAGTCATTGATTTTCAGAATTCTTATTTAATGTTAAAGGATGAAAATGTACAACTTGCTTTGGAATTTCAGCACTCATTAACTGCGGAAGAACAAACAATTAACCGCACAGAGGTCATTTCCGCAACACGTAACATAGACTGTAATCCCACATTGTTCACGGATACGTACGTACAGAACTATAATACTCCAGACAAAGCTGACTACGACGTAATGCAATTGATTTCTGATAAGGTTAAAGAGAGCAGTGCAACTACAGACGACGAACGAACGCAATTACACAAAATTCTTTTACAGCAAGCTCCAGTTTTTGACAACATTCCTGGTACTATGTCCGGTTTTATGTATGAATTTCAAGTCAAACAGCACGATACATTTAAAGCTAAACATTATCCCATTCCATATATTTACACAGAACAGGTTAAAAAAGAATTGCAGGATATGCTCGACCAAGGAATTATAGAACCAGCAGTTAGTCCGTACATAAACCCGCTACATATTGTTAAGAAAAAAGATGGCTCACTTCGCCTCGTACTTGATTCACGTCACATTAATGACATTATTATTAATGAAACAGACCGACCACAGACATTAGAGGAACTTCTACAAAAATTTCATGGTACTGCTATTTATTCTACACTAGATTTGAAATCGGGATTTTGGCAAATTCAACTTCATCCGAATTGCAGAAAATATACAGCTTTTCTCTGTTTTGGCGACTGTTATCAATTTCGCAAATTACCGTTCGGCTTAACTATTTCTTCTGCAGCTTTTATTCGCGGTTTGAACACAATACTTCCGACAGAACTTAAAGACAGAATTACGACGTACGTAGACGATATTCTTATTGCAGAAGGTAACTGGTCTGAACACAATATGATTCTTGAACAACTGTTGCAAACTTTTCATGCACAAGGACTCACAGTTAACCTCAGTAAATCGCACTTTGGCAAAACTTCCATAAAATTTCTTGGACACGTAATTTCAGCAGAAGGCATTGCACCTGATCCGGAGAAACTTCAAGCTCTACGTGACATTACTGTTCCTACGACAAAGAAGCAATTACGCAGTTTTTTGGGCTTAATTAACTTTTTTCGTAAATTTATTCATCACTCCGCTTTAGACACGCCTATACTATGCCAATTAACAGGTAAAAACACTATTTGGTCATGGGATAAGCAAGCACACTCTGAATTCATGAACCTGAAACATGATTTGTTGAATGCTCCACTTTTATCGCACCCAGATCTTAGTAGAAATTTTTCCATTGCCACCGACAGTTCTAACACCGCTTTAGGCGTACATATTTTGCAGGAAATTGAAGAAGATGGTTCAATAGTAATTAAAAACATCGCATTTGCAAGCCGCATTCTGTCACCTGCTGAACGAAATTATTCTGTTACAGAACTGGAAACATTATGTGTTGTATGGGCTTTCACGAGATTTAGGCACTTTCTTTATGGCAGACATACCACCGTTTACACAGACCATAGAGCTATACAATTTTTGCTTTCAGCTAAATTTACTCACGACAGATTAAGTAGATGGAAACTTTATTTACAAGAATTTAATTTTACAATAGTTCACATTCCCGGCACACAAAATGTTATAGCAGACGCACTATCGCGTTCTCTCAGCAACAATCAGCAAGACGTAGCAACCAACTTCTGCAAAACAAATTTCAGTGTCATGTACATTCAGCAAGTTGCATTTGAAAACTTTATTTCATCGTCATTACAGGACATAGCACAAGAGCAAAATAAAGACAATGTGTGGAAAGAAATTAAACGCCTTTGGCAAGATAGGAAAAATGTTACGATTAGGAACCACTACACTGTACGCAATGACATTCTGTTTCGCCGCTCTCATCCTGACAGCAACAATTTGTTATTATGCATTCCTGACGAACTGGTTAACAAATTAATTTGGTACACTCATTTAAGTTACGCACATTACGGAGCACGAAAATGTTTTCTTATACTGAGACAAAACTGTTATTTTACTAACATGGAGAAACGTATACGACGAGTTTTAGCGTCTTGTAAAATTTGCCAGAAAGCTAAATCAGACACCACTTCACATATTCCTCCATTATATCCCATTATACCTGTTAAATTAAGACACATGGCCGCTGTAGATATTTTTGGTCCGATTCCGAGAACTAACAGAGGTTTTTGCTACATCTTTGTCGCTGTTGAGCTCACTTCAAAATTTGTTACTTTCACTCCGTTACGCAAAGCTACTGCTAAAACTGTTTCGAAAGCATTTGTAAAACATTTTCTATTTCATGTAGGGCATGTAATGAAAGTAATTTCTGACAATGGATCTCAATTTCGTAGTAGCGTATGGACACGCATGTTACGAGCTAGAAACATTTCTCCGATCTATATATCCAAGTACCATGCATCTTCGAACCCCTGTGAAAGATTAATGAAAGAAATTGGTAAGCTGTGCCGAATATACTGCCACAAAAGACATATTGATTGGGATACACACGTACTCTCATTCCAAGACGTAATTAATTCGATTCCAAATGAATCCACTATGCTATCTCCATCTGTTATACTGAAAAACGTTGAACCACCAAACAAAATTAAAGAATTAGTAAACTTCCCTAAATGTCGTCGACTAAGACACCACGAAATAATTGACATTGCGCTGAACAACATCAAACGTGCCGCAGAGCGCCGGAGAAGACTGCAAAAACAGGTTTGTACACGCCGCGACTTTCACGTTGGACAGAAGATATTAGTGCGTACACACTATTTATCCAGCAAATTAAAAGGTAAGTGTAGTAAATTTGAACTTCTATACGCAGGTCCATATCGGATTCGCAGCATCCCTCACCCCAATGTTGTACACGTCGAAACTTTGAAAACCAGAAAATCGAAAGGCAATCACCATATCTCAAACATTAAACCGTTTATTGAATGAAGACACTTTATGATTCACCACACTATGATGCCATTTACTAATGCAATTATATTCACATGACTAATTACTGATGATTATCGAATTTTTTCTTGGCAAGTGCCCGGCAAGGTAAGGTTAGCAGGTCGCTTTTCTTGTCGTTACACATCAGACCGTGCACATTTTCCACTTTTTTGTGTGTATGATTGTACTCCAGTTTGTATGCACTGTGAAATAGTTAAGATATAACACACCAGTTGACTTTGACATTTTTTTTTTGCCTTATGACATCTCAACATCGTGACTGTTTTACATTTTTTGCTGCTGCATTGTATTATTCTGTGTACATTTTTGCATCTGAACACTGTCAATGTCTTTGACATATTACGTTTTCTATCATGTTATGCTGTATGGTTAGTTATGTTACCATAAACCAGTCATTATTTAGTGGGTATATGATTTAAATGCAAGACGTTAATCTCTGTTCATCAATTTCAGAAAGAAATGATGTGTGTAAGAAATAAATTCAACAGAAACGGGAATTTCACCTACGGAATAAACGATAGAAGATGCAATAACTTTATGAGGAAGAGTAAATGGATCAGGATTAACAAACATTAACAAGAATATACTATACTCATCGTAGAATAGCAGTCTTAACTAATTTTTTCTTTCAGAATACAAGGTGATTGACGCAGGCTGTCAGACAGAACTATACATCTTAGTTTTTAGTGATGAAATATGCTAGAGATAAGGAATAGTTGTATAATGAGTAATGACGTGATTTTTTGCAGATGATAATGTATATTGACGAATCATGATGAAGGATATGGTATTATGAATAATGAGGTTTTTCTTTACAGGTAATGATAATAATGAAGTTATGATAATGTGGATAATGAAGTGATTGATAATGAAGTTTTTTTCTTTACAGATGAGGATAATGTTGAAGTTATGTATTTATGCTATGTAGTTATTTAAGTATTTGTTGCAGTTTGCTTTGACAGCAGGTGTTACATTGCATAGTAGGATGACAGAAAGTTTTGGAAAGGACAGCTATGGAACACATTTTTATACACATTTCACTACCTGTTAATTCGAAGTTCACTACTTTTCAGCATAGTGTGCGTTTCTTCTTTCAGATCAATAATCCATTTTCTATTTTTTTTTTCAGGAGAAGTTTTTCATGAGACTTTCTAAACCTGTTACTTATTATACCTGTTCTAGTACTTGCATTTTTATTTTTTACTCATTTGTGTTTATCATTTATAAATGTAATCACATATACTGCCTTGTTACATAACCTTGCTACAGCTGACTCATGACGAATGACGTTACCTATCCTCATTTGCAGCAATAGGTCAAAAGCAAATAGTGTTATGCCTCAGCAATTAATTATCGACCCCAACGCAATGCATTGCTAACAAAAAAAAATGTATTACCAGTCCCAAGTAGTGATACCACTTTGAGAAAGTTCTGAGTAATGCTGATTAGCTCTGAATAGTATGTCACTTGAGTAATGACCTCTTAATGAGACAAAAAGAATATATAAAAATAATGCTTTGTAACTGGCTAATAACTGCCACTGTTTATTGTAATGAGACTACTTATAATGCCCATGATTATTAATGCTATGACTGTAATTAACTGATTCTTAATAATGACTTCGTAATGATCTGAATAATACTGAATGATGATTCTATTCAATACTTGCTGGCCACTGAGTGCCAATAATTAACGTCACTCGATGAATTGTTATTAATTAGGCCATTAATTAGCTCTTGTTTTCAATGTTCATACTTTGTAAATGGAAAAGAATGTGATTGTTTAATAATGCTTTGTAATTAGGAGAAGGCTAATGATTCTTACTATATTGGAATGACAAATGATTAATTAACTGACAAATGATTAATTAACTATGCTATACTTTGTAACTGGAAAAGAATGCGATTAATTAATAATGCTTTGTAACTAGGAAAAGAAGGTTGCTGATTCTATGTAAAACAATTAATGAACATTTTTCTGTAATACTACATACTTGGTACAGAAATGTTCAATAACTGGGCTATGAATGCCACAAGCTACTAATGAAGACTGTAATTGTCAATATTATGTGACTTAATGTCCTTCACCTCATAAGCTAACTACCCTGAATTACTGCAATGTCCATTTGTCCTGTTTATCCCAGTGATCATGGAGCACTATATTTGGTTTTGCACTAATTCTACGTTGGTGTGCCTTGTAAGAGAGTGGTGTTGACACGACATGCTGTCCACCACCGTGAGCGATGAAGACGTTATTATGGTCCCACTGTTTGGTGTACCTAATGTACTGCCAAAATGAAAACATGGAATATTACTACGAGAATTCAGTGTCTTGGCTACACTGATAAATTCTGATGGGAAAGGAACTTCAAGTTGTGTCACTTGGTGTTGTACTTCTGTGGAAAGATATGGACTTTCAGAACAGCTGTGTGCAATCTAAAGTGCTACAACCATGATGCAATCCTTCCCTTTCCTATCCTAATTCTTGTCACATAGTGAAAATCATTTTTTTTGCTAACATCATTTATGTTTTGGTTATACATTTTTTTCGATTCGCTGAACTCCAATGCGAGTACACTCATGTCACTTGTCGAGATGATTTTTTTTTTGCCATTATGTTGATTTATTGCGAAAATGCTAAAGACATTTTTTTTCGATTTGTTCTGAAGTACAGTATATGTACACTCTTGTCTTTTATATTGTATATACATTTTTATTTTAATGATATGTTCTGAACTACAGTACATGTGCACTTATGTTAGGCGTTAATATGTTTTCTACTGAACTTCAGTGCCTGTGCACTTTTCTCATTTTTCAACATGATTTGTACTCTTTCTGTATATTCAATACTTCAGTGCGTATGCACTTATGTCATTTCTTACTCATTGTATGTTCTGAACTCCAGTGCATGTGCACTCATGTCACTTGTCATGATTTTTTTTTTTGCCAGTCTGTTTATTTGTTCTGAATATGCTAAAGAATTTTTTCAGTGCCTGTGCACTTTGTTATCTGTCAAATAATTTGTATATACATTTTTCTGATTTGCTACTATGTTTTGTCCTCATATCTTGTTTTTGTCTTATATATTTTGTACTTAGTGCGTGTGCACAACATTTAATTCATGCACTACATCTAAATATTCTGTAAATTGTAGAAGTTTATTAATTAAAGAAAAATTTTGCCGCTTGGCAAGTCCAAATGACTCACCATCGCTGCCAAATTTTTGCCCCCCCAGTGGAGGGTTATGAAACACGTATGTAACGTAGCAGCGATGGCGAGGGATTGCAGCGTCTCTGACCAGAGAGTATGCGCTTGACCGCGCGAGCGTTGCGAGTCTGTAGCTCAGTTTAGTTGCGTGGAGTACTCTGTCAGTAGTTGTTGCGAGCGGTTCGCAGTCAGTAGCTCTGTTTAGTTGCGGAGAGTACGCTAGTAGTCGTCATGCAGAGCGGTCGGTCAGTGGTAGCAGCCCAGTGCGGTTGTGTGATGTAGTCTGTCGGCAACACTGGTCAAGATGCTGAATGAGGTATACTGTTAATTAAGATAATCATCGGATAATGTAAGGTTTATTTATTGTAATTAATTTTCAAAAAGTGCCCCCAATAATAATTTTGATTTCAAAAGCAATTTTACATAAAATTTTTATTTAATTGAAGTAACTATTTCGTTCCACTTCCCTTAAAGAAAAGTTTCAGAAAAAAAAAAGAATATTATTATTTGCAATGCAGTTCCTCCAAGCCGTGCGCAAGAATAAGAGCAGAAATTTGACTAGCTGTTACAATGAGGTAAGAGTTTAATTCTGATTTTTGCACAGGGCCAAAGACCGATATTTCGGTTTAATTGAATTTTCATTGACACTGAAGTTTCTTTAGCACTGAATTGACTTTCATTATTTTTGTGGGAGCTTACACCAGAGTCAGATTGCGAATTTCACATTTTTGTTGCCTTTGTCAGTACATTTCATTGCAGGGAGGTTATTGTTGGCTCCTATTCATTTATTATTTCTGTCTTTAAAATTTCGGTGGGGAGGTTACACTTAGCGAAATGTCCATTAGTATTCTTAAATAATATTACCATTTCTTTTAAATGTTTGTGGGGAGGTTACAATATGTACACTGCGAATTGTGCGACGTGTTACATTGCCCTGTTAGTAGATGTAATCGTGCCGAGGAAAGACAGACAAGTTCCCCAAGAATAGATGCACATTTGTATCGATACATTGTGTTTTTCTACAATGACGAGATCATGCATCGAATGCCACGGAAACGTTTCCCCACACCATAAAGCTACCTCATCCGGCCTGGATCTACCCGACTTTGTTCCAGAAAGTCTGCTTTCAGACGTTTCACGCCGTACACGACAACGGCCGCCTGTCATCTGGAAAGGGCGCCTGTCGCCACTAGTGGACGTCCAGTTTCGATATTTTCTTGCAACTTTCAGCCTTCGTCGCCGACGAACAGCAGTCAGCATGGGTGTGTGAACCAGGCGCCTCTGTAAAGGCATGTACGCTGCAACATTCACTGAACGATCGTTGAGAGGAGTCGGTGTTGGTAGTCCTTGCTTCATGCGGGCAGTCAGTTACTCAACAGTTGCACGACTACTCGTCCTTACCCATCTCCGCAGCCGTTACGAAAATTCTTCCACCCCTTGACCCGAAAGCCTGGGATCATGCCCTTTTGTACATCAGCTAAATCACTCAGTTTCCACAATACAACCACTACACTATTTCCTGCGTTCCCCCAGCACGCTCTGCGTACCCTCCACAAACGTCTGTGAATAGCTATTGTACGTTGATGCAGGTTCCGCTACTATAGCAATGATTTTGAATGTCAGCACCAGTTGCTCTTTTCTTTTTATTTAGAAAACCACGTCCGGTTTCGGTCCTTACGTCTCTCATCCAGTGATGTATGTGAGACGTCCCGAAAGAGCGCAGTACGATCCATATCATTAGTGAGGAAGGTATCGTTCCTACTTCAGTATTAATCTGAGTCATGTCGCTCATTCCGACACAAAAAATTAATTTGTATATGTTTATGCGGTTTGGGGGAACTGCATAAACTATTTACCAGTACGGTGAGATAGATCTTGGTCTACTGAGAAAAAGCTTCTAACGTATTTGTATAGACTCAGGCTTTACTGATTGAAGTAATTGGAATGGAGTAATGAATATTGTTCACATAATGCATAGTTTCAGCTATTCGTCAGGTCCTAGTGCCTATAATCATTTTCTGCAGAAGAAATTTGAAACAAGTATTTCCCTTACATACCCCTTAATCAACTGATACATGTGTCTTATAGAATTTCGAGATTGAAACTACGTAACTGAGTCTATATTAATTACTATTAGATGGGGTCGTCGCTGACTTTTATGATAATAGCATCGTTTCCCCCTGTACCGATGAAAACTGCTCTTAACTTTATTTAAGAGCTTTGCATAGTTAAAGATTGATGGATTTGCTGTTATGACATTTCCTGGCTAAAATTGTACACTTTAGTCTCTAATAGACTCGTTACCGATGGGACTTTCTTTCCTTACATATCTTTAAAATACTTTGATATAATTTTGGAAAATAGATAAATAATTTTGAACAATTCCAATCGTGAAAATCTTCGGCGTCAATCACACTGTTATTTCGAGCACTTATTGAATTTACCCCATGATATGCATTTGGCTTACACATTTTTGACTGGGACTGCAGTATCCTTGTTACGAAAGAAAATTACTTCGAGAATCATCTTGTTTCCATCACTACTCAGATGCCTTACCCCCAAAATATTCCAGCCACAATTATCAGGAGGTTTGCTTTGGTTGGAAGACAAATGCTAGAAAAGCAAACCCTCTACAAAATATATAGAAACAAAAACACTTTTATCGCATTCTGAACTCAAGCTGAGAAAAAAACGAGTCTAACGAAATGCCGAGAACTAAAACAGGAGAGTATGTCCAGTCGGTCTTTCCTTTTATTTCTATCAAATCATGAGTCTTCAGAAGGTTTAAAGCAGTTCTCCAACTTTTCCAATCGTATGAAAATACTAACGTAACTATTACGCTATAAAATCTGCAGTCAGTTTACATTTTTTCTCGGCGTGCTTCTGCTATAAAGAGCAGTCAAATGAAAATTGAACACCCGCCGCAACGGGACCACGGAATGGTTCCATTCAAAAGTAATCACTACACACGTTAAGACACTTATCCTGTTTCGCAGAACGCGGTTGGTCGCTGACGGATCCACAACCGCACCCATTCTTGCACTTCCTCATCCGACTAAAACCGAAATCCACACATCTCGTTCTTAAGGTCGCCAAAGATGTGGAAATCACACAGTTTACGATCAGGGCTGTACGGAGGACGTTGCAGTGTTTCCCAACCTAATCGCTGAAGGGTAGACGAAGGCTACGATTGGCGTGGCGGGAAGGGGGAGGGGGGGGGGGGTTGTAATCGTGCAACAGGTCGTGTCGCGGTTTCTGCAAAGAAACTTCATAGCGTTACACATTTACACATTGATTGTGATTCAGCGCTCGAGGATCTCGACGAGCAGAGCACCCCTGCAGTCAAAGAAGCAGATCATCTTGTCTACTCCAACTTACAGGAACAACATTGAATTTATTTGGCTGGGGAGATATGGTTGCTGGTTTTGTGTTCACCCTCTGGCTCGAGATGGCGGCATGACAACTCCTCCCAGCGACAGTCTAACTATTACTGGATACAAATTAAACAGAAGTACACCTTCATTCCAATTTTGAACTCTTCATTAAACTACTAATTTCGATATTACATTACATTGTCATCAATCCCCTTGACGAAAGTGTACTGGATAAAATCTAGTTGCGTGTAATCATTGAATCATTGCAGGAGTCACAATAAGATAAATGGTTCAAATGGCTCTGAGCACTATGGGACTCAACATCTTAGGTCATAAGTCCCCTAGAACTTAGAACTATTTAAACCTAACTAACCTAAGGACATCACACACACCCATGCCCGAGGCAGGACTCGAACCTGCGACCGTAGCGGTCCCGCGGTTCCGGACTGCAGCGCCAGAACCGCTAGACCACCGCGGCCGGCACAATAAGATAACCAGTGTCTGCAGATCTCTGGTATAAATGACGTGATCTCATCTTATTGTGGGTTCTACAATGACTACATGCAATTCTATTTTATCTGTGCAAAGAGGTTGCGAGAAGATCCATAGAGGCCAAAGACAGACTCAAAAGAAACGAGCCACCAGCGTCCCTACGGCCGCCAGTATTTAGAAAGCCGCTGCGGATTGGAGGGCCCAGTCAGCCAGTCAGTCATCCAGTGAGTCAAAGTGTCGAGTCACCAGTCGCAGCTCAGTGGGAGTCGCAATCGCAGTTAGTGCAGCCTCTAGCTCAGAGTCGGTCACCACCTAGCGACCAGAATGTGTGTATAGTAGGACTTGTACTTCACCAGTAGTGAGACTAACGTGGAATATTACGGAGAGCTCGTTAAACAGCACCTGGACTTTCTCAAGTAACTTCTTGTTCTTGTGAATAAAGAACCGAGTTAATACAAGCGTGAAGTTGTGTTATAGAAAGAGGATGCCAGTCACCAAACAACAGCCTCTCCTTGCTTCCCATGGTACAGCTCTGTAGGGACAACAAGACGACACAAAATTATCCATTCTACTTCTGTCAAGGGGTCTCGTGACGATGTAATGTGACATCGAAAACAGTTACTTAATAAATTTACTGATGAAGCTATACCGCTGTTTTCTTCACATTGGCAAGCTGACGTCCCGATCACCATCTTCTACAAATCTGCACATGCAGAGGTTAGTGGATATCGTCGACATCCTCCCACTAACCTACCCCCCCTTCTGAAACGTAACTAATAAACCAATACCATACGCTATTATTTCTAGCATTTTCTCATTTCGTAATTTATCTCTTCACCTTTCTACATTTTTCGATAGCTCCACATTTTATGTATCTCCTGGCTTATCTCTAGAGTCCTGATAGCCACGTTTCACTTCCATAGAATACTGTGTCCCAGCGTAGATCATCAGAAATTCTTCCTCAGTTCCGTATCAGCATCTGATATCGGAAGAGCTATATGTATTGAAAGAAGTTTTCTTCTCCTGTGTCAATTTACTGATGTCTTCCTTACTTCAGTCGTCCGGTGTAATCCTGCCTCCGAGTTCTTTCTCTTATTCCACTACAATGCTGTTATCAATAAGGATGTTACTCAAATTGTTATTCACCTTTCAACAACACTTCATAACCTTCTTTCTTGTTTCCTTTTATCTTTCTTGCATGCAGCCAGAAAGGCTATATCGTGTACGAACCTACGGATTTTTCTTTTATTTTGCTCACTGCTCTTTGACGTACAACTGAGCAAACTACAGGTCAGTTAAATGAAAATTTGAAGCAAACTCATTTCAAATCAGCATCTACTACCATGCTTTTGAGTTAGAATTTCGCCCTTCAACGAAAGTGACCTAACACAAATTCCCATTTTGAACAAGGTCATGAAAAAATTGCACAATTTTTTTTGCATCATGAATCCATGATGTCGAAAATAATTAACAAGCAAACATTACACGAGTCGCTTCAATACGCGCAGTTTGGAGCATTCACTAAGCAGGGTGTTACTTTACAAATTCAACCCTGCACGGATGCTAAATAGCTTCAGGAGTGATACCGAACGTCCGGGGCAATCAGCGGTGACGTGATACCGCCGTGTGCATATAGCAGTATCGATATACGGCTCACTATTGACCTTGCCTCTAATGAGCCGCTAATCCGCTAATGAGCGTCAGCGGTTTGGTTGTCTATGAGGGCAGACACTCCGTTAGCGGCAGAGGAAGCACACAAATTGAAACGGAAAGCGAACTCGTCACATTATTATCACACTGGACCGTACTAATTCGGCAGTAGAATTTCGTGGGAAGCCTGAAACACTGTTACTGTGAAATAACGGAGAACTGTCGCTCATAATACTCCAGTGCAATTACAGTACGTTACACATACACAGAGATTTAGTATGATTCGAAATGACATCAAAAGTAGCAACATGATGGATTATTACAGTCACCAATGAACAGTATAAAGATAGAAACAATGACCAAGGATTACATAAAAACTGTTGGGGCATGTGTAAAAATAGCAAAAAGGGTGGAACCAAATATGGAACCTAGGATTCTCTGTTTAAATGTTAAATATGGTGGATTTTAATCTTTCATGCTGATTAAGAAAAATGCATACTTACTTGGATAAGTTCAAGTCGCTTAAAAAAATTATAAAAAGAAAAAGCAAAGGAACAGCGACCAGAACCCAAATGCTGCATAGGTGCTCAAGTACTTTTACCATTGAATGAGCTACGGGAGGAAGATCTTTGTTGTCTGAAAAATAGTTCATTTAGTGACTACAGATGGTCGTTCTGCTTAATATGAAATTCGATGTTAGATACAGATTGACACATTTCGCATGAGAAAATACAATGCTGCATTAGCTTTCAAAACACTGTTGAAGTTAATACGAAATCAAAACTCAAACATGTATCTCGATCGTCAGATACTTTGTAAGTAGCCTGAGTTATTTTATAAATAAAAAATGGAAGAAATCCTGGCAAACATAGATGATACGTAAGTATCTTAACAATTGATTTAATTAAAAACTTGACAAAGTTATCATAATGTCAGCTGTGGGTTAAGGCAATGATACGTAGAACTGACAGCACATATGCCAAGTGGTCGGAAACAGTCTGGAAAGATTGTAAGTCTGTTTCAGAATTTTCTTGATGAGGAAT
Source organism: Schistocerca piceifrons (assembly GCF_021461385.2). Lineage (NCBI taxonomy): Eukaryota > Metazoa > Arthropoda > Insecta > Orthoptera > Acrididae > Schistocerca > Schistocerca piceifrons. The sequence goes on from NC_060139.1 coordinate 801,515,918, forward strand.
AATTGTTAACAAAAAAAAACTATCTGTAGCTGAATTTCCGATTTAATTGGCATTGAAGTTAGCTAATCAGGGCTTAGCTCATGCAAATTCAAGCGGCTTGCCAGAGACGGTGTCGTCAAGCGTGATCTTTGTTTGGTTTCGTCAAACCGAACAAGAGAGCGACGTCAGAAACTGGTAGTAAAGATCGCACCCAAGCCAAAGGCAGAGTAGTTTCATGCGCTATCTTCTACGCTATGATAACAACTGACACCGACTGTATCTGGCGGGCTTCCTGACTGCCCAACTTCAATGTTAATTAACTCGGAAACGGCACGACGTATCAAATGTTTTCCTTAACCGTTGCTTCTGAACACAACCTGCCCTGCAACACCTTTACAACTGTTTCTGACTACCCTGCACAGATTTCACCTCTCTGATTCTACTTTGTTCATCAAATACGTTAGTCATAAGGCGCTTTTGCACTCGTGTGTAACAGAAACAGGATGGTACAGCAAGACCTGAGTAATTAATAAAACACTCGAAGTTGTCGTGGTATTTATTGTGCGAGAATCTAACACCAGTCTCGTCGTTACCATCGCCCCTCACAATGCAAGACACCAGAAACATAAATTCAAGTAGCAAAACAGTCATGTAAAGAGACATACGCTACAATTCTTATCACTGCGGGAATACATTGTAATTGTAGTTAGGGCAAACACACACTCCACATGCGTAAGGAATGTTTGACGTAGAAGGCCCTGCTGGAATCGCAATTCCAAGACGTTGTTCAGAGAAACGATTGTTATACTAATACGGATGAAGGAAAACCTACGAGAAAAAGATACTGGAAACACAGAACGCGCTGTCCCAACGTGAGTCGAGATAACTCATCTGCGAATTCTGATTTAAAGCTATTTGACACCAAGGTAACATCGTTGGTTGTGGTACAATCTACATCGACTTTTAGACGAAGCAAGAACCCAGAAATCGATCAAGTATCTGCATAGTTTGTACTAGAATTGTTGGCTAAACCACTTCTATCGCATGCAGAGAGAAGAAACAGACATTACAGAAATATGTGTTCCATGTGAGTAGCTATTACGCGGCACCACGCACACGTGGTTCATCACACAAAACATATCCCAAATCCGTACTGTTGATTTAGCAGTTAAAACGGCAAGAATACCGTATCAGATCCATTTTAAAAGGAAAACGAAACACTTTGACAGTGCTCCTTCCCCATATTAAATAACTAATCAGTAACCCATGTGCTTCATCAAACAAAGACCATGTCGTAAAATGGAACAAGTAAGTCAGCACCCTTCTTTGGAATACCAAGGAGAACACGTTCTGTCTTGTATGACATTCAGGCCACACCTGGAAATACCTACCGAAGATGTGCCAGCTTCCAATGGATCCTCAGAAAATTTAGCTCTACACGTCAAGAGTGGCTGCGCACGTGGACGCTCCAGCAAACTGCAAACGGTTACCCTCTCCTTCACACTACCTAGTCCACTACAGCCCAGGGAGATTCCCCGGTTACCATTACTTGCAACCTTGGCTGAATAATGCCTTGCAGCTTTTCTGCCCAGGGACTTTGTGTGCAAAGTAAATAACAAGTGACACTCTATTTAGTTACATAGAAATTAATGGAAGGACTATTAAAGATCCTCAGAGAGGATCCCAACTACGATTACTACGTTGTAAAAGGAAAAAGAGAATACATGCATTCACACCCACAAAATATTATTTATTTCTCAGATTACAGAGATCTGCTATGTCATTATCTTATTCGGAAAGCTTATCTTGATTGAAATCTGAAACCTGTCTGCATGTTACTAGAGGACGTGTTTCAGTTCAGTCATGTAATTCAAAGTGGAGAGGGATAAAGAAAAAGAAAGGAAAGGAACTAATCATATCAGCTGTATCGGGACTTTATGCAGAATCAGCGAAACCAGTAAAATTGTACGGTGGACCGGGAATAGAACCTTGGATCTCCTACTTACTAGGCAATTGCGTTAACCACGGCGCCACCAGGATGCAGTGTTTATCTCGGTATGCTCTCCGGCTGAGCCACATTCCCACCAAGCACCAGCTATCCGCAGGTGCGTCCATGTCCTCCATGCTCGCTAATTTTAGATTCCCGCTGCAGGTCGAACGTAAATGTGCAGCCATTCTGAAGGTAGTGGATTAATTACCTGGATTAATTGGCCATCGAAACGAATAAATTATATGAACCCATGGTGCCTGTTCATTCGGATATGTTAGAAGAAACAGACACTCCACATTCATATAATCAATTCAGTTGTTGATTTTCTTCTCTACATTTCCACCGTGTATTTTTTGGAAAACGAATAAAGTTACATACTGATTAAAATTTCTTTTACCTCTGTGGGCATACACAAATAGTATATGAAGAATTCTTGTCTTCTTGCAGAGTCAAATTGGAATAAAAATCATTCTTTCAACGATTACTGGTTAAAATCTCTTTGATCACTGTAACAGTCACACATTTAGACACAATGTAACATGAAATCATCGTTGTGTTGTTGCTGCGTCAATTAGAATTGAAACTATATGTATGTATATGAAGATGATATCTGTTTTTTCGGACATGTCCGAAAGAACAGATATCACCCTCATATATATAAGGCTCACCGGCCCTTTGACCACCTTCTTCTGTGCGGATGCACAAACAGTGCCAGAAGTCTTACGGGAATCGGCGGTAAAGCCGCGAGTAATGAGTATGATGGGCAGGCCACTATGAATATAGTGCGGGACAGTAAGTTGCGAATGTGGGTCTTACGGGAGTCGTGCGAGAGAACCAGAGATAAGTCCCTGCAGTCGCACTATCCTCTGAGTCCTCGGTGGCTCAGATGGACCGTGTTCGGTCAGAGAGCTGCTAGCCCTCTGTAATAAGAAAACTGAGTAAAGGAATCAACGATCAACTTGAACAGATGTCTTGTGACGTCCGGCCAGACTAAAAGCAACTAACGATACCGAACAAAAATGAAGAGAAAAAAAAGATGGATAGAGCGTCTGCCATGTAAGCAGGAGATCTTGGGTTCGAGTCCCGGTCGGGGCACACATTTTCAACTGTTCCCGTTGACTTACATCAGCTCCTGTATGCAGCTAAGGGTATTCATTTCATTGTAATTTCAGAATAGAAACTCTTGCTTCCTAAAATTACTTCCATTGTTATCGTCAGGAAAACAAAGACTGTCACTTTTCAATAAGTTTCTGCTGAGGTGGCCTTTTATCGCTATTTGTCATAGTTTGATTGGCTGACTTACGTCGTCGTGACGTCATGCTTCGAGAGATCAAGTCGATATCTGCGACACCATGACGTGAATGTCATCACCATTCAGACTGGAATGTAAAAATCAATACCGTGAATTTCTCTGTAGTTCGACGTCAATACCCCTGTTTCATGCAGCTCCATGGTTGCGGAAACGTTTCTAGTGTCAGTTTTAACTGCTCATTTTAATATCAGTACCTAGACGAATGGTATACAATATGTACGTATCAAGACAAACGAATCAACATTCTGCATCTTTATTCTTCATATCTACACATTCATTTCACAACATAGCCACCCTGACGACGAATACATTTCCTCCACTGAGAGACGCGTTTGTTGGTAACATCACTGTGGAATTTTTGACATAGCGACAACCTCATCTCTGGCTGCACCGCTTCATTACTGTTAAAGTTAAATCCTTTGACATGTTCTTTAATTTTTGTAAACAGATGAAACTTGAAATTTCCTGGCAGATTGAAACTGTATTGCAGTCCGAGACTCGAACTCTGGAGCTTTGCCTTCCACGACCAAATGCTCTACTGACTTTTTTTTAACTTCTAAATTATCAGGCTTTTAAACTGAGTTTTTTATTTACTTTTTGGAAGATGAGAAGGTAATATAAACTTTATTTTTATACAAACAATACACCGTATCAGCATAATTCAGAAATTACAGTGGGGAAAACTGACTGTTCCTTTTAAGTAGACGGAAGATAGGAATACGTGTACGTGTAGGTCGCCTCCGGCTCGATGGCAGGGCGAAGGGCGGAGTCGCCAGGGATCGACCACACATGACCTGGCCAAGGCGTTTACAACACCACCAATCAACCGGAAGACGACTAGAAGGGGCAGTCAAGGAAGGACAAACTTAATTGTATATCAAAACTAGACATGATTGTCTTAATGTGAATTCCACGATCGTTCATTAAATAAAAATATGGCGTTTCAGTCTTTGATCTATATTCTTTATTTTCGATTACCGGTTTCGGTCTAGCTGCCCATCTTCAGATCATATATTGCAGTTACAGAGTAACTTGTTCTGTAATGACAAGTTACTCTGTAACTGCAATATATGATCTGAATATGGGCAGCTAGACCGAAACCGGTAATTGAAAATAAAGAATAGCAATCAAAGACTGAAACACCATATTTTTATTTAAACTTAATTGTATCCATGAAATTGCATCGTGTGACACGGCAGTGGTAGGTAGGGGAGATGGGAATGGAAAATAAGGACAGTGTGGTATCAGGCCCTGCATCCGCCGAGGGCTTTTATAACGTGAGGGAAGTGTTAGTAGCACACCTCGACACCAGTCGAGCCAACCGTGCCAGACACATTCCAGCTGAGCAGAGGTCGCGCAAAACCCCATTGGCGAAACAGGCGCGGTAGCGTGGACATCGCATGCCCATTCTGCACGAGGGTCCAAAGACAGATCCGCGATTTGTCCTCGGCTCAATGAAAGTAGGCGAACAGTCTTTCTTCGACTATCGCACGAGTCTTGGCTGCAAGGAAACACACGTCCTCCAGGCGAAAGAAAGAGTATGGTTCGATAACGGACAGAGGGGCGTGGAGGAAACAGGTGACCATTTGCCGCCCCAGAATCCAGGTGATGGGCATCATCGTCCACCGAGTGGTAGGTGGAGCATAAATGAGTGCCCATTAAACCAATTCGCATGGTTAGTGACGAATTCTCCACAGGCGACGTGCGCTAGGACTGGTGTTGTCAGGTACGGCTGAGGCAGGTTGCGCCACACCGACATCCACCTCATTAATAGATACCTGATCACAACGTTGTTGCAAGGTACGCCAAACGGCAACTGAATGTAGAAATCCTTTGGATGATAGGAATCGTACATGGGAGGCCAGAAGGGAAATAGCTAAGATTCACAGAAAAGAGGGAGAGAGAGATGTGGAAATAGAGGCGCATCGTGTCCTACTGACACCGGTAGGGGTGAGTGGGAGGGGGGGGGGGGGGTGGGGGAGATGGTGTCGGCATGTAAATGTTCCAGAGCTGCCGCGTAAGTGAGTTCCCTGTACGCGACTACTGTTTGTTCATGGTATTCAGATATAAGGCCGCCGCACGACACCGGACGTTGATGTGTCCAAGTCCCCCAGGGTAGGGAGAGTGTAACATATTTGACCTTGTATTGTATTGTATTGTATGTTAACCGCAGACCTACAAACGACGGAGAGGCTCCGTCCGGCCGCAGCCGCAATGGTCCACAACCCCACGACGACTACCGCAGTCCACTTCACCCCTCCATCGCCCCACACCGAACCACTCTTTCAGGGTTATTGTGCAGACCGGCCCCCGATGGACCCCCACCAGGGAATGTCTCACACCACACGAGTGTAGCCTCTATGTTTGCGTGGTAGAGTAATGGTGATGTACGCGTACGTGGAGAACTTGTTTGCGGAACAATCGCCGACATGGTGTAGCTGAGGCGGAATAAGTGGAATCAGTCCGCATTTGCCGAGGCAGAGAGAAAACCGCCTAAAAACCATCCACAGACAGGCTGGCTCACCGGACCTCGACACAAGTCCGCTGGGCGGATTCGTGCCGATGAACAGGAGCTCCTTCCCACTCCGGAAAGCCGTGCGTTAGACCTCACGGCTAATCGGGCAGGCATATTTGACCTTAGAAATGTCACCAGCCGTCAGGAAGTATACCAACGCAACCAGCCGCCGGCTCTTGTGCTGTGTGCTTCACCTTAGAAGCTACAAGCATATTCAAATACTCCACACTCCAGACTTTGCAAAACATCACGGTAACGGAGGTGACGTTGTCATGAGTTAGGGGGGGCGCGGGTGGGGGGGGGGGGGAAGAGCGCCAGAAGCTGATCAGTGCGGTGCGACAGGTGGTGGACGTAAAGGTATCAGAAGCTCTGGACGCAAGGTATAGGCGGCAATTCTTCTCGAATGAGTCCGCGGCCAATTGGCACTGCCGTAGATTTGGCAATACTCAAAGCATCGCCTGGCACGTCCCCATACACAGAGATCAGAACAAGTACGCTTGAGGGCTCTTCCCGTGACCGTACCAGCAGTAACAGGTCGTCTGCATAGTCAAGACAGCGGAACGTATACTGGCACAAATCCTGAAAATCGTGTCACGAGACTCTCAATCAATGGCTACAGGGAGAGAGTATAGAGAAGCACAGATAGCGGGCATCCCCGAAGTGAGGAACGGCAGGTCAGTACCGGTCCGACAACATGACCATTGACCTGGACAAGGGAGTGGGCGCTAGCGTAGACACATCGTAAGGTACCAGTGAAGGGAGCCGGAAAGCTCATCCGCTCCATGACAGCGATGAGGTGTCCCACCTGATCAAAAGCCCTGCCAAAATCTATCGTCACTAATTCTGCATGGAGACTGTACGTAGCTGCTAGGACAATCACATCTCGACATTCACAAGTGGCCGTCTGGTCACTGGCGGGTACAAGTAACGTTGTTTGTTCTGTGGATAGTATAGTCTGAAGGATCCGGCGGCACTGTGTCACCAAAATAGATGCAAATATCTTGTAGCCAGCAATGAGTAAGGTTAGGGGGCGGTAATGGACAACTATTCCCTGTGATGGGTTGATGATAATCCCTTCGACAAATGACAGTGGAACTGTGGCGATTTTCGTCAACAGTTCGTGGAAGATCGCAGTCAGCCTTGACGCCAGCAAATTCTGAAAATCCCGGTAACATTCCATAGAGAGACTATCTGCGCCAGGTAACATATGGAGCAGCCATCGCCATCGCATCCTTCATCACAGGTGATGGCCTCCATCAGCGGTTTCCGCTTCAGTATCCGGGATGGTGTGGGTGATGTGGACAGAATCAGCTCCAAATCATGAACTTCACGTTGCTCGTACTGATAGATGAGGCGAAAGTGTTCAGCAAATTCCGCCACCGTATTTGGCTGGTTGGAGGCCCGATTCCCCCCACGAGTGACGAGTTTCGAGACTAATTGCTGTCGGCAGAGCTTCCTGTCAATCACGAGCATTGAGGGATCTTCCTGGGACGCGGTATCTTGACAGCGAGTCCTCACGACCACTCACTGCAATCTCCGACGGGTCAGCGCAATAATGTAAGCCTTGATCCTGTGGTCATCCATCTGAACAGCTGGAGAGGATGGTTGCATTTCAAGGTCACGAAGGACAGCGAAGAAGAAGTCTATTATGTGGCGGTTCTACTCTGACACTTCACTGCCGGACTGCATCAAGACTCTTCGTTGATCCATTATGGACCGTGGGACAACGGCTGGCATATACTTCTTGATGCAATAATTTACCAATTTACATACTGCTGTCGGTAAATTATTGCATCAAGAAATGCATCAAGTCTCGTCGTATTTCAGGCTTGGCGCATTCCAGCAATCAAGCCACCGTCGTCACACATGCAGGCTGTCCAGTCCTCCACTACACGCCTCTTACAGTCAGCATTGGTGGGGTGTGTTGTATTGTGTTTAATTTCCTCGACACACGACTGCACCTTACCCCCTGCCGTGGGAGGAGGGTAGTACTGACAGATGCACAGTGGTCGGAAAATGCCAAGGGCCAACATATGGCATCTTGGGCAGAATAGCCGAGGCCCCAGGAGACGTAAATCCTATCGAGGCGACTCGCAGGGTAGCCTGTCTGATAAGTGAAAGGACGTGGAAGACAAACCACAGCTCCTGCCAAGGGTTGAAGTATGATTGTTGGCCCTTCCGATGTAAAACACAATTGAAGTCGCTGCCAAGCAATGTTCGTGACGGCCAAGAAAGAGAGATCTTCTTAGACTAAAACAGAGCTCTGTCCATGGCCAGAGCCAGAGGGCGCGTACACATTACAGTGGTGTTCTCATCATGGTTAGCGCCACACCGATCGTGGATGGCAGGTGCAGGCATCTTCAACTAATATGCCCTCGAGAACATACACGGGTACTTCGCGTCGAAGGTCGTCTCAAGGAAGGGGGTAAGAGGCGTAACCGGCCACATCCGACAGGGTGACCAAGTGCACCTACGTCAGTATCTGTAGCCCAAATCATTGCCCGCAGAAGTTAGATTTTCACCCGTCGTTGATTGTAATCGTAGGGAGTCGGTACTTTTGCAGCTGTGGACCGGCGTGTGGTGGATTTTCGCCGGTAGGCAGCAGAAAGAGGGCAGCAGGTAGCACCGCACGCCGGGTGTCCCTCGAATCCACTGCTGAAGCCATGCGTTTATCGCTCCGTCGCGGGTGCCGCAGGTATCTGCGTGGGGTCCGGTGCCTCCTCGACGCCATCGCTCCATGCCGATGTCGTCGGCGCCTCAGATGTGTCCATATAATCCAACGCAAACACTGCCGATGGCGGCGGCAGAACTCCCGAGCCGCCAGTGGGGTTGAGTTTTTCCAGATCGTCGATTTGCGCAGGCTTCGCACTTGTCACTGCTGGTCTGTCTGCCAAAGTAACACAGCGTTCCTCTTCATATTGAGAACTACCGAGGTATCACTAGGTCGATCGGTCACTGAATCACGGATGGGGGACGACCCATCCTGGTCGGATGTCGTTTCTTTGGTGATCGCTGATGATGCACACGACCTTCACTATCGGTAGACGGGAGGGAGTCCCGTTGTTCTGGCACAGAAACCATCTTAGGAACAATAAGTGTTGAAATTCCCATCGAAGTGTCCGCAATGGCGTCGGCACGAGGCGATGTCGTAGGAGGAGAGAGGGAAATAAGACGCCTCCGTTCCGTCGGACGCCACACAGGGCGTGTCACCTGTGACAGTGGCTGTACTGATCGCCGTCCGGTGGGCTGCGAAGTGAGGGCCGCCGCCTATGTGACAGGCAACACCGTTTGTGGAGTCTCTCTCGGTGTCTAAGCGGCGGCAGTTGAGTGCTGCGCCTTTGCTAGGCATTCAGAAAGGAGATGTCCCCTCTTGTCACACCCACAGCAAGTCTTGGTCTGGCCGTCGCTTATAAAGATCGCGCGACGCCCACTGACGTTTATATAGGACGCTATGTGACAACGAAGGTGAATTGTGAACTGACGCACCCCATTTGAAACGGGTTACGTTGTGAACTGCATCAAGCGTTCTGCAGTGTGACTGCGAACCACGCCGTAGGGTCGGAAGGTCGCTATGACTTCTTCCACAGGAAGTTCGAAAGGCAGCTCAGACAATCATATGGTACGTATGCCCATGCCCACATATGCCACCGTGACCTCGCCGATATTTCCGTCAGCGTGCAAAACCTCAGGTCGTTTGAGCAGATTTAAAGATCCTGTTAAACGTCGTATTGTCAACGACCTTGACATATACACTCCTGGAAATTGAAATAAGAACACCGTGAATTCATTGTCCCAGGAAGGGGAAACTTTATTGACACATTCTTGGGGTCAGATACATCACATCACATCACATACATCACATACATACAGTGTATATCCACCTTTCGCAGCAATGCAGGCTGCTATTCTCCCATGGATACGATCGTAGAGGTGCTGGATGTAGTCCTGTGGAACGGCTTGCCATGCCATTTCCACCTGGCGCCTCAGTTGGACCAGCGTTCGTGCTGGACGTGCAGACCGCGTGAGACGACGCTTCATCCAGTCCCAAACATGCTCAATGGGGGACAGATCCGGAGATCTTGCTGGCCAGGGTAGTTGACTTACACCTTCTAGAGCACGTTGGGTGGCACGGGATACATGCGGACGTGCATTGTCCTGTTGGAACAGCAAGTTCCCTTGCCGGTCTAGGAATGGTAGAACGATGGGTTCGATGACGGTTTGGATGTACCGTGCACTATCCAGTGTCCCCTCGACGGTCGCCAGTGGTGTACGGCCAGTGTAGGAGATCGCTCCCCACACCATGATGCCGGGTGTTGGCCCTGTGTGCCTCGGTCGTATGCAGTCCTGATTGTGGCGCTCACCTGCACGGCGCAAAACACGCATACGACCATCATTGGCACCAAGGCAGAAGCGACCCTCATCGCTGAAGACGACACGTCTCCATTCGTCCCTCCATTCACGCCTGTCGCGACACCACTGGAGGCGGGAGCGGAAGACGGCCTAACGGTGTGCGGGACCGTAGCCCAGCTTCATGGAGACGGTTGCGAATGGTCCTCGCCGATACCCCAGGAGCAACAGTGTCCCTAATTTGCTGGGAAGTGGCGGTGCGGTCCCCTACGGCACTGCGTAGGATCCTACGGTCTTGGCGTGCATCCGTGCGTCGCTGCGGTCCGGTCCCAGGTCGACGGGCACGTGCACCTTCCGCCGACCACTGGCGACAACATCGATGTACTGTGGAGACCTCACGCCCCACGTGTTGAGCAATTCGGCGGTACGTCCACCCGGCCTCCCGCATGCCCACTATACGCCCTCGCTCAAAGTCCGTCAACTGCACATACGGTTCACGTCCACGCTGTCGCGGCATGCTATCAGTGTTAAAGACTGCGATGGAGCTCCGTATGCCACGGCAAACTGGCTGACACTGACGGCGGCGGTGCACAAATGCTGCGCAGCTAGCGCCATTCGACGGCCAACACCGCGGTTCCTGGTGTGTCCGCTGTGCCGTGCGTGTGATCATTGCTTGTACAGCCCTCTCGCAGTGTCCGGAGCAAGTATGGTGGATCTGACACACCGGTGTCAATGTGTTCTTTTTTCCATTTCCAGGATTGTACGACACTACCAAGAATGGGAAGATGTATTCCCAATACGTCCGATGGTAGTATCTCAGCCTCATCATAGAGGAAGCGTTCTACTTCCAGCGCTTTTGGTTGTGTTTATTCCTTGTTAAAGATGAATCGAAGCGGTTGGCTGTGTTTCTGCTCACGAGCAAGCGGAGTCTAAGTCCGCAAGATAAACAAAGTCGGCTGTACACGTCGTAGGCGGAAACACGGCGTGCTTCCGCACTGCTCGGCTTCTAAAGTCTGGATGACTGAACTACCCAAGCACGACTCACGACCAGTCCTCACAGCTTTACATTCACCAGAACCTTGGCTGTTATCAAGTCGGGATTGTATGGAGGACGATCGATGCCTGTGAACCCAAGGCGTCGAATTGTTGCAAATGTCGCAGCGCTCATGTGTGTTCTGGCATTGTCATTCTGTTGGGGAGAGTGTTCGACAAATGGTTACAACTAGCATCAGCGAAGCGTGAAATCCGACCGAGTAATTTGCGATATTGAGAACAGAATATTCGGTGCCATCACTTTTCAGCACGCCCTCGTATAAATTAAGACATCACGCTGCTTTTATGTGTCTATATGTGAAAGCTAATCTCAAGAACCCCTGTAGGGACATTATTACAGTTTTCACTAGTAGATAAGTTGTTTCGCGAGGGAGGGAGGTTTATGTTTATCATTACATGTCCCGGCGGAGGTTCGAGTCCTACCTCGGACATGGGTGTGTGTGTTTGTCCTTAGGATAATTTAGGTTAAGTAGTGTGTAAGCTTAGGGACTGATGACCTTAGCAGTTAAGTCCCATAACATTTCACACATTTTTTTATCATTACATGGTATAAACATGCCGTCTGGCTCTTAACATTTTTACACTTGTGAAGCCAGAGCGTATTGCTAGTTGAATACAATTTCTAGCTGTTTACCTGCAGAAGTAGCACTGTTTCACAAAACTCTGTTTTTAATGTCGTCAATAATCTACATTCAACACAACCTTTTGAACCTGTATGTTTGGATATGTCCACATAGAGGAGCGGCCCAACGACCTGACGGATTTAGTGAATAACACTCCATTCTCTGAGATTTCGGAACTGAAGCTGGATGACGTTGACGTCTTACCCTGATACTTCGGACGCTAATCAGGCAGTCGTTGTCATATCAGCAACTAAACATGACTATTTGGTAATCATCCAAAATATCATGAAAAGGTGATGAAGTCATCCGGCTGCCTACTGAAAATTCGTTCAGTACTCTTTACACCTGGAAAACTCCAAGAATCGCAATAATATCTTACATATTACACAACGTTTTAACGTGTTTATTGATGTAACATATTGAGGTACGTATGATATTTTAAGATCCATAGAAACGTTATTTGTACAAGCAAATATTAGTTTTTAAAAATGACTTCATCTAAGTAGTGTCCATTTTTCGCAATGAGCTCTTCAGGTCTGTTAGCGAAGTTTGCAAGACCATGCCCCAGCACTTGATTTTGTACGCCACCTTTTACGTGTGTCCTCCAATGTACTGTGGTTGTTTACATTAAAACTCGACCTGAAGTTCTCCACATGTTCGGGCAAAGACGCCCGTGGTTTTGACCCCCAAAGAATTCAGCTGTTCCCTCTCTCATTCGAACCACATTCAGTTACAGTTTGGATGTGTGCTTCTTAGTTTTGGTTTCAGGACTCTTCAAGAAGGTGTCACTGTGCAGTATATTCCCTCAAAGAAGTATGGTCCTATTACATACTTATTCCTATATCCATATAACACAGTCCCTTTTTCACAGCGGAGAGGACGTACACGCGAGTCTGTAGCCTATGTATCTGACCATATGCGCACGTCCTGGTTTTTAATGTAACCAGAAAACTGGAAATAACCTGTGGTGCTGATGGTGAGATGCACGTAATTAGAGTGTGCTTTCAGACAGTCGTTCTTCCCGCGAACCATACGCGACTGGAACAGGAAAGGGAGGTGATGACAGTGGCACGTAAAGTGCCCTCCGCCACACACCGTTGGGTGGCTTGCGGAGCATAAATGTAGATGTAGATGTAGATGAAGCGTTTGGAAAGGTTATGCGTATTTCGTAATAACGAGTTTATAGTTACTGAACCACGGATATTTTGTGAATTACTGTATTTTTTTTTCCACTGTGACCAGATACCGTATACAGCGCAGGACTTTCTACGAGCTGGCCGGTATGAACTAGCCTTTGTAGGGCGTCCTACCGCTCATTGTTTTCTAGTGATCTGGGTGATGGTGGACGGCCAGTTTTTTTTTTTTCCTTAGAGCTGAAATTGTTTCTATAAAGTTCTTCATATATATATAAAAAAGTGTCACAGTATGCAGCGCGCCCTCTTCTCCAACTTCGAAGTGCTGACGGAACCGTCACTGAGAAGCAACGCAAACTTTAAAGACAACGTTCCCACGAAAAACGAACGGCGCTCACAGAGCAAATGAAATTGCATCCCACAGGGGAAAGTGCTTCGATAGGTAACAGTAACAGTGCTGTGCAGTACGTGAGTTGTTATTAACCAAAACGCCTCAGATCTTTCCTCCATAAAATGTAGCTACTTCTGCACCCATAACGTACGTCACAAGAAGCCAGGGACCCTTAAGCGAAGAGTGCCCTTAACCGAGCGCAGAATCTCTTTTTTACTTTTTGTGCAGAGGGTAAAATAGGGCATACGACTTTTCCACAGGGAACCTATCTTATTGGAGTTGTCCCGCAGGAAGAGAAAGTAGAATATTCGCATCGTATGGAAAAACAAGTGATGCGGTAAAAAGACAGAGAACATTTCCTACAAGCATGTCGTCGCGTTCCATATTAATGGTTTTCTCTAAATTTGATGAAAGTTCAAAGTTAATATCCCTGTAACCTCGTTACAGAAATTTAGAGTGAAAAAATCTTTCACTACTTTCCTCCACCGTCATCCTCAGCATTAATTATCTATTCTGACTGGAGAGGCTTGTGCTGAGACAAAACAGCAATTCATCCGCTCAGTAATACACCTAATAGGCGATATAAGGTTATTTGACATCTGATCAGATGTAGAACAACATGATGAAATGTAAATGAAAACGAAGAGATCGTTATTCAGATAGGGATTTTTGATAAACAGGATTCGTAAAAATCCCAGGGGCACTTGGCAAACCATATATTTATTTGGGAATGAAAGATGTCAACTTACTTTAATTGCATAGAAATCTAACTTTGTACACTTCATAAAACTTAGGGGAGTAGTTTCCTATGAGTACGATGAGTCAGAAATGGAATGAGTCAACTCATACAAATATCTGAGAGTAACAAATTCATCTGCATATGAAAAGGGATGATCACATACGATCTGCAGTAGGTATACAGATGACGCACTTCGGTTCACTAATAGGATACCGGGAAAATGCAGTGAGTGTAGAAAGAAGATTTCTTACAAAACAATAGTGGATCCCACCTTACAATGCTTCCCTCGTGTGTGAGACCAATACCATTGGCACTAAATGGAGGTATTAAAGGTATACAAAAGCAGGGGAGAAGGAGAGCAGAATCAAGATTACATGTTTGTTTGATTCTAGTGAAGGCACAACGGAAACACTGAAAAACCTCAACTTAACTATTCCACTAAAAACTGATTACAAGATACGAAGATCAACCATGATTTAAGAGACTAGAAGCATATTCAGCCCAATAATAATGCTCCCATAGAAATCACTAAGACAAGATACATCCTACTACAGCAGTTGAAATGGTACCCTCTGCTATGCAATTAACAGTGGTTTGCAGAGTATTTATGTAGATGTGGAAGATAGCCCTCTATTTGAAATTATTCTGTAAGTCAAATCTGAGTAGGGGAGCACACTACTCTCTGGAACACTACACCGAGTTTAAGCAGCCTCCGCTTGCTGGCGCTGCAGTGAGAATTTCTACCACAGAGAGTAATGGAAGACTCCACTGGGGGTCGCAGAATTCGGATTCTGTCTTGCTCTGTGGCTCCCAAAGATGCTAGAATGGTACTTTGTTCTATGTACGCCACAGTCATGAGCTTTGGTCTTGGAATTCAATCCCTGACCCTCTGCTTCGCCATCTTTGCACTCGAAGTTTCTCTCTGAACCCCCACCCCACCCCATCAGCTTGCTCTGCTAGTTCGATCCCTAACCGAAGATGTTACAACGCTAGTTCATTGTATGTGTCCAAAATCCGCCGTCTTACTCTGCTAGTTTGATCTCTGACCCCAGCTCCGTCGTCTTGCTCTTGAATTCCGATCTGTGATCCCCAAGAAGGGTAGTTTGTTCTATGTAGTTCACAGCTGCGACCTTTGTAATTGTAGATCGACGGCCGGCCCGAGTAGCCGAACGGTTCTAGGCGCTACAGTCTGGAGCCGCGCGACCGCTACGGTCGCAGGTTCGAATCCTGCCTCGGGCATGGATGTGTGTGATGTCCTTAGTTAGGTTGACGTAGTTCTAAGTTCTAGAGGACTGATGGCCTCTGAATTTAAGTCCCATAGTGTTCAAAGCCATTTGAACCATTTTTGTAGATCGACGTATTATGAGCAGCTAAAAAGAATAACGTACAACTGGCGTTTAACTGAAATCGACTTATTAGATGTCGCGCGAACGTGAACACTAGGCTGCATCCATCTGTTATCACAATCATTATTTGGTTTTCACATTCGTAGGCTTTGCCAACTCAATGGTTGTGATTGATAGTTTGGTTAACTATCACCTTTCAACCTAAGCCAGACCTCATGCTACGCAAGACCACAATGAAATCGACCTATTTCAATTGAACAACAGTTACACCATACTCATTTGAGCGACTCATGCGTCTGCCACCTGTTCCATTACCTTTCTCGTGAGCAGTATGTGCCTAAACAAGTGTGTTGATCTTGTGGGTGTTATAGTTCCTCTTTTACATCTAATAAAAGATTAAGAATTAGTTATTTGACTACTAGCAGGAAAAAAGTGGAATTTATTAATAACTTGAGCTAGGAAAAAATATCAATGTACAGTGGTCATTGATACGCTGCAAACACGGTCATGCAAGACTGTTGATCTGTATTTCAATGCCTACACGGCCTTCGAAATGCGAAGATTCTCTATAAGATATCGGACTTCGTGTAATAAACTTAGAATAAATGCAGGTTTTTATTACTGTTATGATTTGCACTTAAGGCCTGTTGTAATGACGACCGGTCAACAGAACCAACGTATTAGCAGCTTTCGGCTTAACTTATTGCTCAACGTCACAAAAGCTGAAAAAATGTTTAAAATCGTTGTTACTTTAAGGAATCACGATAATATCAAATGAAAAACATTGTATGTCTCAGAATCGTATTATTAATCTAAGAAATACAGAAACTAAAAATCACTACCTTATTTTGTACGCTGTGATAGGAGGCGGATGAAAAAGAGAACGATAAGAGGAGTTACGTTTTATCTGGACTTGGTTTTCAAGCAAAACTCCAGCAGTTATCCACACTTTATGTACTCAACAGATTTTCACAGTGTCACGCAGAAGAAGGTGCAATTAGCTGAATGACGAACTCTAACTTCACTTAATGAAGGTTTACACAGCCGGCCGTGGTGGCCGAGCGGTTCTAGGTGCTTCAGTCCGCAACCGCGGAGCTGCTACGGTCGGAGGTTCGAATCCTGCCTCGGGCTTGGATGTGTGTGGAGATTTCTAGTATGTATTCGAACCGAATATAGAAATTAAAATTGTACAGTCCAGGTGAGTTTTGAACTCACGACCCTCCATGCAACAGTTTAGTAACGTAACCACCACCCGACGGCGCTACTCAGCTTCTTCTGTGACTATAGTATTATCTGGGCATTCATTAGCATATATAAAAGCTGCACCTGGTATAGGTTTCGTATAGCCCCATACCCCTTCGAAACCCACGAGCGGGATTTTCATATTATCTCACCACTACGCTCAGCTTTTACTCCTACAGAAAAAATGGAATGGACCTTTCTGTAGTTAAAATTTATACTGCGATACATTTTTGTTGGAGGCCATGCTTTTCGAGTTACTCAAGAAAAACGCGTTTGGAGGTCGCTTTTGTACGTTTTACTTGACTAATTTGAAAATTCTAGCGAAAAAGTGTCACAATACACAATTTAATTACTTTACAGGATGACCCTGTTCATTTTTCTGTAGGATTAGTAATTTTCATATAGCGACGGAGAGAATATGAGAATCTTATCCACGGCACAGTACACATGGGTAGAGGCAACTGTATCACCCTACATACATTGTGCGGTTACATTGAGATGACCATAAGTCATGGGATAGCGACATTCACAAATACAGGTAGCTGTAATGTCACGTACATAAGGCTTAAAAGGGCAGCGGATTGGGGGACTTGTCACTTCTACTTGGGTGATTTATGTGAAAAGGTTTCCAACGTGATTATGGCCGAACGGCGGAAATTAACAGACTTTGAAGGCAGAACGAGAGTAGAAGCTACATGCATGGTACGTTATATTTCGGAAAACGTTAAGGAATTTAGTATTCCGAGATCGAGAGGTTCGAGAGTGTGTCGAGAATGGCAAATTTCAGGCATTACCTGTCACCAAGGGCAACGCAGTAGTCGACGGCCTTCACCTAACGAGGGACAGCAGCGAGTTTTGAGTAGAGTTTTCAGTGCTATCAGAGAAGCAACACTGCATGAAATAACCGTAAAAATCAATGTGGGACGTACGACGAATGTATCCTTTATGAGAATGCGGCGAAATTTGGCATTAATGGGCTGTGGCAGCAGACGACCCACACAAGAGCTACTGCTATCAGCACGATGCCTCCATGGGCTCGTGAGTGAATCAGTTGGACCCTATACGATTGGAAAACTGTGGCCGGTCTGAAGTTGATAAGAGCAGATGATAGGATTCGACTGTGGCACAGACCCCACGAAACTATGGACACGACTTGTCCAAAAGGCAAGATGATGGTGGCTCCATAATGGTGTGGGGTTGAGTTTACATGGAACTGACGGGGTCCTGTGATCCAGCTGGACCACTTGGCGACTATTTGCAGCCACTCATGCACTTCATGTATCCAAACAACGATGGAGTTTTTTAAGGATGACCTTGCGCCATGTCATCGGACCACAATTGTTCGCGATACATTTGAAAAACGTCTTGAACAATTGGAGCGAATAGTTTGGCCACTCATATAGCCTAACATGAATCCCTAGGAACATTTATGGTAAATAACCGAGAGGTCAGTTCGTGCATAAAATACTGCACCGGCAATACTTTTGCAATTATGAACGGCGATCCAGGCAGCATGGTTCATTATTTCTGCATAGGATTTCAAACGAGTTTTTGAGTCCACACCACGTCGGCTTGCTGCAAAAGTAAGTCTGAGCACCATATCAGGCGGTATCCCATGACTTTTTAAGTGTATATCGTCGCAAGCAGATGGCTGCTTTATTTAGTATTTTTGAAGTTTTTCGAGTAGAAAGACTCCAAGTTACAGCCATTTACATACGGAAATCAGTAATCTACTTTCGTATTGCTGTATTTGTAAGCATCTTTGAGTAAAATGTTAAACGGTTTATTTACTTACTACTTACAACAGTTTTGTTCTGTTCCAAGCAACGGTGCGTACGCTCAATAAAGGAACGTTTATAGCTTTTTTTTTTTTTTTTTTTACACATGCTGCAATAGTTGCTCACCTCACCATTACCGCCTTTTGGGAGAAAGAGGGCCGGCGCGTTCTTAGAAATTTTTCAGTAATGCGTCATCTCACTAAGTACCATTTTGGGCAAGATAATACTCCAACCTCTTTCTGCTCGTCCACCGTCATCGATAAGGTCGTTGGAAGAATGAGGAGAATTCTTATACGGCCTTCGACCGCCAGTGCTAACGAAACAAAATGAGGATGACAAAGAATTTCAACTGAGCTCTTCCATTGTGCTTGACCAGTGCACCAATTCACAAATTAGTAAGGAGGTGTAGTGTCTCTTTTTAGAAAATAGGGACTAACAGTCAACAAGTTGTTGCAATTAATTACTGCCCCTCCGGTACTACATTTCCACCGGCAGAAAATAAAGCGTCGATTAGGAGTAACAATGTTGTGTGGAACTGCACAGTATTACTTCCTATGGAGATGTAAATGCTGACGACGAGGCGTGCCGCATCCTGCTCGCTGAGGAGACTGGCCAGTGTGGGAGTCATGCCGGACTTCTGCAGAAGTCGTTAGCGGCCTTATCAACAAGTTGCGTCGACCAGGCCCATCTGAGTTAAGAGTGTTAGCACCAACGGCACACCTGGGAAATATTGACACGTAATAACCCCCCCGCCCCCGCCCCACACACACACACACACACACACACACACACACACACACACACACACACACCCTCCTCCTTCCCCCTTTTCCACCACAGCTGGATATCCACTGGATGGTGCTATACTGTCAAGTAGCGATGAGAGCAACCGACAGCCTAAAAACGATAGCGATATTTTAGTTCTGAATAACGGTGATTATTAGGTGTTTATTTGGTCTAGGTAACTTCTTTTTAGTCTGTACTAATAACGTGTTACATACCGGTATATCAATTTACCATAGCAGCGGTGCTGCAGTTTTCAGCGTTTAAACAAAACTTTTTTCAGAACACGTGTAATGTTTATTTGTAAAATTTCCATTGCTTTGAAATATTGTTATCACGGGAAACGGAGAAAGTGATCTGTGCTATTTCAGTAACAATGCCGATTCAGAGACGAGGAACAAACACATAACATAAGAATCGGTGCAGCATTGCTGAGACCATAATGTAGCAGTGTGGCGTGGCCTATTTTAAACCTGTAGTGGGCAAGACTTGCTTACAACTGGTTGAGAAAGTAAACATATTTGAATAAAAACGTTTATTATTTGTGTGCAAATTCTATGAAACATAAAGAAGATTTACAGCAGTAGTAATGAAGCAGCGGAAAATGCTCCTATCGGAGAATAAAAGTGTGAATACGTTCCTCTTCATTTAAAGACTCTGACTAATAGATGGTTACCAGCTGCCACATTCTACCTTCCTCAGCAGCTTTACAATTTTCCCAATAATTTTCGCGAACTTTTGCAACATGCAGCTCACTTCATAGTCCCGCAAGCTCTCTTACCTGTAACTTATTCACACCCACTAGGCCCCGGGAGTAGACAACATCCCATTAGAACTAGTGACAGCCTTGGGAGAGCCAGTCCTGACAAATCTCTACCATCTGGTGAGAAAAATGTATGAGACAGGCGAAATACCCTCAGACTTCAAGAAGAATATAATAATTCCAATCCCAAAGGAAGCAGGTGTTGACCGATGTGAAAATTACCGAACTATCAGTTTAATAAGTCACGGCTGCAAAATACTAACGCGAATTCTTTACAGACGAATGGAAAAACTGGTAGAAGCCGACCTCGGCGAAGATCAGTTTGGATTCCGTAGAAACATTGGCACACGTGAGGCAATACTGACCCTATGACTTATCTTAGAAGCTAGATTAAGGAAAGGCAAACCTACGTTTCTAGCATTTGTAGACTTAGAGAAAGCTTTTGACAATGTTGACTGGAGTACTCTCAAATTCTGAAGGGTGGCAGGGGTAAAAAACTGGGGCGAAAGGCTATTTACAATTTGTACAGAAACCCGACGGCAGTTATAAGAGTCGAGGGACATGAAGAGAAGCAGTGGTTGGGAATGGAGTGAGACAAGGGCGTAGCTTCTCCCCGATGTTATTCAATCTGTATATTGAGCAAGCAGTATAGGAAACAAAAGAAAAATTCGGAGTGGGTATTAAAATCCATGGAGAAGAAATAAAAACTATAAGGTTCGCCGATGACATTGTAAATATGTCAGAGACAGCAAAGAACTTGGAAGAGCACTTGAACGGAATGGACAGTGCCTTGAAAGGAGGGTATCAGATGAACATCAACAAAAGCAAATTGAGGATAATGGAATGTAGTCAAATTAAATCGGGTGATGCTGAGGGAATTAGATTAGGAAATGAGACACTTAAAGTAGTAAAGGAGTTTTGCTATTTAGGGAGTAAAATAACTGATGATGGTCGAAGTAGAGAGGATATAAAATGTAGACTGGCAATGGCAAGGGAATCGTTTCTGAAGAAGAGAAATTTTTTTAACATCGAGTATAGATTTAAGTGTCAGGAAGTCGTTTCTGAAAGCATTTGTATGGAGCGTAGCCATGTATGGAAGTGGAACATGGACGATAAATAGTTTAGAAAAGAAGAGAATAGAAGCTTTTGAAATGTGGTGCTACAGAAGAATGCTGACGATTAGATGGGTAGATCACATAACTAATGAGGAGGTATTGAATAGAATTGTTGAAAAGAGGAGTTTGTGGCACAACTTGACTAGAAGAAAGGAATCGGTTGGCAGGACATGGTCTGAAGCATCAAGGGATCACCAATTTAGTATTGGAGGGCAGCGTGGAGGGTAAAAATCGTAGAGGGAGACCAAGAGATGAATACACTAAGCAGATTCAGAAGGATGTAGGCTGCAGTACGTACTGGGAGATGAAGCAGCTTGCACAGGATAGATTAGCATAGAGAACTGCATCAAACCAATCTCAGAACTGAAGACCACAACAACAACAACAACAACAACAGTCCATCGCCGTAAGACTCTCATACCCATCCACTCCTAGTTGCTCTTACTCACTCACGCATTCAGCCCAACTCACTGTCATTATCTCTCTGTCATTGCCTCCTGTATCACAGCCACAGTACCCCTTTGTTCTGTCTTACTATTACAGTTTTCTCTGTTATTGCCTCCCTCTTCCTCACCTCGTTCCTTCCTTCCTACGTCTGCTGTCTGTTCTCACTGTCACTCTCTCACTCTTCCTCGTTGACGTTGTCATAATTCTTCTCTCACTTTCACTGGCTCATACTGGGTTTTGCGTGGCGAAGTAGGTTAACTTTTAACCTCTACATCTTGGATAAAGATATCAAGAAAATTATAGAAGTTTTCCAGGTCTGGATCGTAAACATTTCAGCCATTTGCTGTGTATATCGGTCTTGGAGTCCTCGAGCGGGTTTTGGTCAGCTGGTGACGGCTAAATTATAGTAAAAATACCTTTTTCGGCTTTTCCGAGGAACCACTTATGAACTAATGGTGCCTCCATAAGTCCCATCAAGCCCACCACAGACCAAGCCAAATGGAAAAAGAACCAAGTGATTCGCTCTATTTGGCTAACGTGGAGAAAGTGTATATATTCGTACTTTGACCCTATATTGTAAGACAGTGACATTAAGACGATCGTTCCGTTGGACTAGCCCAATGACTACGCAAAACACTCGACCCTAACTTTTCATCACCTGTAGAACCCGTGGTATAAGCACTCGAAAATTCCGTTTGTGTGTGCAGCGTTTTGGAGCATACTGGGTTTTCATGCTGTTGCATGCATACTGAGACTTCGAAAAATATGAGTTCTCCAACTTCAGCTGTCACTATTTAGAAGCGATTAATCGTAATGCCCAAATAGTTGTGTGATCCACATTTACAACATCAATTTTGAGCAGTTTTAAAAAATCAGAATGAAAAGGAGAATACTGATCATTTTTTGTAGTATTCAAGCTCTCATTAGTTGGCGGTAGCATCGATTCAGGATCATTTTTCGGCATTAATGAAATATCATTCGCCGCCCTACCACCACCCTGCTTCCATGAGACATTATCCGAATGTTCTTTGACTTTCTTTCACTTTACTCATGTCATAAATATGTTTATCTCCCTCCATAATTGAATGGTAGCGTTTAAATTTTTACCAGTGTGAATCTAGATTCGATTTTTTGTGACAGCACCATTTTAAACAATCACGACAATCACTAAAATGGCGTCAGACGAAAATATTTGATCCATTCTGTGAGCCACACGAGATTGTTATTTATCTAATTATACATCAGAATATTTTTATTATTCAGGGCGTTTATGAATTAGTTATACAAAAGTAGGCTTTACAGTTGCGAACCAATGGTACCAATTGTGTTCAGTATTTTATTTAATACATACAGGACCCTTATCGTAATGATTATTGCTACAATTGATACTGAGAACAGCATTTCGTTTACATTCATTGTTGAGTTATGGCGATTATTGTAACTGAAGGTGTAGCAGCTCAACAATCAGCAGCAGTAGTAAACCAGTGAAAAGTGTGGTGAGTGGAAGCTAATATCTCTGTGGCATATTGATAGAATATACAAAAAGATGAAATTGACAGGTGAGGAAATAATAAAGTTGCTTGAGCATTCAGACAATGAATTCAGTGGGGAACTATCCGAAAGTTCAAGCAGTGAAACTGAAGATGTGCTGGTGGAAATTACAGATCAAGCAGTTTCTGGCAGCAGCGAGTTGTATGAAAATGCATGGGACAAGTATTGATTTTGCGGATATTTTGGAGTATATTAGGATATCTTCCTCGGTAGTTTTGTGTGCTAATGTTCTGTTCTGCTGTCACATTTTTATATTTATTCAAGCGAACAGAAGGTGATCCAGGCCGAAGACCACTCTGAAACAGACATGGTGGCCCCATCAGGTGTGATATTGAATAGAGATCCTTACATAAATCAAAAGAGGAGGATCTCAAAAGGAACTAAGCCAGGGATAAAACCTGATACACCAGGTAAAGCTTTTTTCATTTATCTTCATGATAACATCTTGGATAACATTTTAATGTATACTAACCAAAAGCTAGGCAATCTTAGGGAATCATCTGAAGATATTTTCGTTAAAAATTCTAAAGCATTTGAAAGGAAGGAAATTGTGTCATCAGTTGGAATTCTTTTGAACTGTGGAGCCCAAAGACTGAATAAGGATCGTTTACGTGATATATTTAATAAAGAAAACTTTCCGATGTACCGAGTTTCATTTTCGGAGCATAGACTGAGGTTCTTACTAAACTGCCAGCGCTTTGATGATGCTCTAACTCGAGCAGCTAGAAAACAGACCGAATTTTTTTTCCTATGAGGAATATATGGAACATGGGAGTTAGTAAACCTCCTGAGTTTTATAATCCTAGTGAGTCAGTTACTGTGGATGAAGAATTTGTGACCTTCCATGGACGATGCCGATTAAGGGTATATATTCCAACAAAACCACGAAAATATGAAACAGAAATGACCCTGTTATGTGACTCAAATATGAAATACTGATTCGCTGCGGATCCCTACGCTGGAAAGCACGACAATGAAAAGAACAATAACAGTGGCCCTGGAATAGTTATAAGTTAGGTTGATATGTCTAACTTGAAACAGTCAGGAAGAAATGTTACAATGGACAGAAAGTTCACTACCGTTCCACTAGCATCCTATCTTTTGAAAGAACAAATAACTACCGTTGGTACTGTTCGAAGTGACAAACGCCATGTTCCTATATAACTTCGTCCTGTCTTTCAAAAAAGAGTTACACCGGAAACAGTCCGGTTTGCCTTTACTGATGATGCCATTTTCGTCAGTATGTGCCTAAGAAAGAAGACGTTGTTACAGTATTGTTAACTCAACACCACTACATGAATGTGACGGAAGAGAAGCCAGACATCACCCCATTCTACAACTGTACAAAGTCTGGAGTGGATACATTCGATAAGTGTGTAAGAATGTACAGCTGCCGTCGAGAAACACTTCGATGGCCAATGGCGGTGTTTTTCAACTTGATTGACTTTGTAGAATATTGAGCCGTGTTGCATCTCGCGTTGGTGCCGTTGGTAGGTTGGCATCCTGTAATAGGGATAGTGGCGTCTCATTTTCTTCTTGTGTTTACTGGCGCCACTACGTTTGCTAGCGTTGCCTGTCCGCGAGTGGCAGCAGCAGCGGTTATCGATATATAATGCCGTGGTACTCTCTTTGGAAGGACGTCAAGTGTTTTTCCAGGTCGGAGTGTGTCGTGGAGTTCGGTTGAGACGGAGCAGCAGTGAAGTCCGGCAGCACGAGGACATTCCAGGACCGCTGGCGGCACGCAGGCACAGCTGGATCGAGGGGATGTAGTTGTGAGGGCCACAACCTCGTTGTCCACCGGACCCAGGACGTTCGAGATGAGTGAACATTAACCTAGTAGTGAAACCTCCACCACTTTGAGATCACGCAGTTTGTTCGCGCGTTGCTGCTAGCAGGATCGCTGAGACGAAGAGCAACGAGTGGAGTGTTTGGAGTTGGCGAAATTAATCAGCCGTCCTCCACTTCTTATTATTAATCATATGGGACTTAACTGCTAAGGTCATCAGTCCATAAGCTTACACACTACTTAACCTAAATTATCCTAAGGACAAACACACACACCCATGTCCGAGGGAGGGAGGGAGGGGTTCAAATGGCTCTGAGCACTATGGGACTTAACTTCTGAGGTCATCAGTCCCCTAGAAATTAGAACTATTTAAACCTAACTAACCTAAGGACATCACGCACATCCATGTCCGAGGCAGGATTCGAACCTGCGACCGTAGCGGTTGCGCGATTCCGGACTGAAGTGCCTAGAACCGCACGGTCACAACTGCCGGCTTTCTCTGTGAACTCCCCCCCCCCCCCCCCCTGCGCCCAAAGCTACTTCTCCACTCTGTGGGACTTAGAAAATTTTCTCCGTCTATTATATTGCTTGTCTCTTTGTTGCAGAATAATTCATTTCCGCCCATGTTATTCTTATGGAGATTTATTTTTTGATAAGCAATAATTACAGAAAATTAACTTCCGGCGTTTAATTAGCTCCGATAAGGACTTCCTGTTCTTTCTGCGGCAACAAGGGACCTAGTATTACTAGGACCTTGTTGCAGAATAGTCCCTTTTAGGGTTATTTCTATTATTAGGGTAGATCCATGCCCGAGGCAGGATTCGAACCTGCGACTGTAGCGGTTGCGCGATTCTGGACTGAAGTGCCTAGAACCGCACGGGTCACAAATGCCGGCTTTGTCTGTGAACCCACCCCCCCCCCCCCCCCCCCCCTGCGCGGAAAGCGAAGACCGTAACTACATACAGGCTTGCACTTCTTGCAAGAAGTGTATCTGCCCTGTACACACCAAGAAAGAAGAAGTAGTTCGAATTGTAAAGTGTTCTGAATGTGAACCTAAGTAACCCTTGTAATTGTGAAATTAATATACATAAATGTAAAATAATTTTTTATATTTCTTTAAACACTTTTTTAAGGAATTATTTTATAAACACATGTCCCAGAAAACCTTTCCCAGTAATAATAATCAACATTTTTAACTTCTAATCTACCAAAATTATGGAAATGAACCATGTGATTTATCCTAGTTACGGAAAGTTGGCACTGGCTAGGGTAGCATCGAGCACTGGTATGAAACTGTTAATATTGTGAAAAACGTAAATGACCTACAGAAATGTCTGACACGGCAACGAATGCAGTTTATCTTCAAGATTTATTTACCAATATTCAATGTGGCTACCTTTTGTAGCACGACAAATGTCCCATCTATAACAGTTTCCTACCAAATCCTATGAAGAAATTCTTGATGTAACTGCTAGTTACCGCTGTTGTAGCACGTCGACGTTTCCCGGAAGCGTAGGAACAAACGCTTTGTCTTTAATTTAACTCCACACACAGAAGTCCATTGCCCTTAAATCAGGTGATCGTGGTGGATGGGACATTCTTCCACCACGTCCAATACTAATCAGCTCATTCCTACGTAAGAAAGCGACAACTTCGGGGTGATAATGTGGTGGCGCGCCATCTTGTTGGAAAATAAAGTCATGTTCATATTCTGTTGTAATTGAGGCATTAGATGATGTTCAGGCGTGTCCAGGTTCGTTATACCAGTTACTGTTGACTCGGCAAAAATAAATGATTGCAAATCTTGCGTAGAAGGTTGCTTTGTCACTGAACACTATCTTATTAAGAAAATTATTTGAGTCTGTACCATATTAAATATTTCTACACAAAACTCAGCTCACTTTTATTTGTCAATTTTTAAACCATGCAGCACTTCCTATTTGTAGGGTGTGAATGACAGGAGCCTCCGTATTACCTTGCACATTGTAACACTAGGCACATTCAGTTCTAAGCTGGCGCGTCTCATTAATTCACCTTGACTACGAATGTAAGACTGTCTAACTTCAGCTGCTGTATCAGACTCTAACCTGGCGTCCTACGTGTTACACAGCCAGTTTTTGTGAAACATTTATATCAACCGTTTGTCTTCGAAGTGGTAGGTCACGATATTTAGTTTTGCAATGTCTCCGAATTGTAGTAGCGGATATGGAATCATCAAACCATAAACAACACTGAGCTCGCCACCTAGCGGGCACGTCGGGATGTAATAGTGCTAAGTGGGAATAAAACCGGACGAAATTTGCATGTCTTTCATCTGAAGTGTGGACTACAGCGTAAAGTCCTTTCCAGATATCACTCCACCTCTAACGGAATACATTTGCAATTCTGTACTTTGCATCTATTAATTTTCGTCTTATACTCTCCACAGTCACAAAACACTGCTTAGTTATCGGCCATCTGATCCCGACAGTCATCCATTTCGTCAAGTCACTGCTACTTGACATCAACAAGATCGGGTACTAGTCTTCCGCACTAACAGTACGTGAAGTGTTTTTAGATTGGTACTTCCCGCATTTTGAATCTCTACCGGAGTCCTGACCAGAACTCTATGGAACACCTTTAGGGTTAGTCGAAATGTCGACTTCGATGTAGACCCCAGCATCAAACATTACTGCCTCCTCTTATTCGGCTCATGAGAATGAATGGGCCGTCATTCCTCCAAAAACATTCAGATACCTCATTGAAAGTGTCCCCAGCAAAGTTCAAGACGTCATAAAGGCGAAGGGTGGATAAACCCCACATATTAATATCCACTAATAGCATTCCATATACTTTTGATCAGATACTCTACATTCATCTAAGTGATTTATGTTCTGCTGTATGTGAGCTGAAAATAAAATAAACTGAATGTTGATTTTTAATACTTTAAGTGAAGTCTGAAGTCATTTGGAAACAGTAAGTTGTAAGACTGGACGGTTCTATCTGTATCCTTCTAT
The DNA here is from genome assembly GCF_021461385.2 of Schistocerca piceifrons. NCBI lineage: Eukaryota > Metazoa > Arthropoda > Insecta > Orthoptera > Acrididae > Schistocerca > Schistocerca piceifrons. Next base: position 801,543,807 of record NC_060139.1, read on the forward strand.
GACTTGCAGATTATTAGATTGTCGAGACTGAATACGTGATGGTTTCATTTCCTATTGGACAGCGTATAGTAACAACTACAAATAAATCAGATACTTGTGAATACCCTCCACTCTCCTAGTTACACATACTACAATAAATTTTGATCAACTGTGCGTTATAATCAGCAGGAAGAAGATGACGGAAACAGAATGAGTGTCCAGGGGGCAATATACAGCATTTCCCTGCCTTACTCTTCCGCCATGCACCCTTGCACTGCACACTTAATCCAGCGTACTAACTCGCCCCTTGATCTACTAATCATTAAATTTCAACAGCTGCCCTGTTCAGACATTTTTGATCTTTCTTTGTTTCATAGCTCTCGACTACGGCTCTATTCAGCACTACACAATACCATTCAGTATTTCCCTAAACCTGGGAGCTAATTTCATTCATTACTTAACCATAATCTACCGTTTGCATTTTTCTCATATTTTGTGAGCCTACGTATCGGCCGTCATAAAAAACACTGAAGCCCATTTCCAACGAATATGTGAATGTTTCCGCATTTCGAAACAAAATAAGTCCAGCGAAATATTCGTCAGGATAGGCATGGTTATAAAGGCTTAAGCAAGGAAGTCCGGTGAGATTCCCCGTAGCGAGCGGGGTGGAGTCCCGGCACGATTAACTGGAGCTTATAGCAGGCCCTCGTGGAAGCATTATTGGTAATCTTGCGGATACTTCCATTCGATCAGCGGAGATGAACGGGGGGAGAACCACATATTGGCTCCGAGGAGAAACTGGGAAAACATGAAATGCAATTACAGAAGAATGATTACACCAGGTTCAGTATAAACAAGTAGACATACCTGCAACGAAACAAAATGCCACAGAATCCAATAGTAGGGAAATGTTTCTCCAGGGGGTATTGTACACTACATTCCAGGTACTGATGCAGTGAATGGTGAAATTTGTCATGGGACACACATCGAATTATTTGCACCTTTATGTCACATTGATGTAGGTAATAACGAAACCTTTGGAGCACATAATCCTTCACTTTTTATGTCAGTACTACGGACAAAGAACTAAGGACCTTGAAATAAAAGCGATCTTTGCTGCAAAAGACCATTTTGTTTTATAGAGGTGCAAGAATTCCGCCAGAAACACGTAATTTGATTTGCACATGCATAAGAACCGATCTCTGTAACATCCTTGCAGCAAAGAAATTTGATTCCAGTTCAGAGATATTTGTCAGTGAAAACCCTATCGTGAGGGTGTAGTTTTGATTTTCATTGTTCTAGTCTGGTCCAGACATCAACTATTGAGACTTTGTTTAGAGTACCACAAGGGCACCCAAACCCGGAGGTAAGGGGGGGCCATGTTCCCGTCAACACCCTACTTTTAGGGTGAGTAAAAAATATAGTGTAATCAGGTTTTTTTCTTACACTAAAATGATTTAAATGACTGTCTAGCACCAAAATCAAGTCTTTTTCATTTTTAAATCAGTTTTTTTTTCCATTCCACATTCTATGACGTAATCTTCTTGATTTTGTCACTCCAAAAATGAATTATCTGCCTTTCACTACATTCTCTCTGTCTATCGCATACAAAACTTTGATGCAGTTCACTCCGGGCTTAATTACCTGTTTCTCTAAAACATATTTTCTGCTTTGCACACCACCATTAAAACACGAAACTGCATCATAAACCCCAATAGCAAGTGCATTTCTTCCCACAAAAATGGTTTTTGGCAATCTTTCCCATACAGATTGATTAAAACTTTCATTTGGAGCCGGCCGCTGTGGCTGAGCGGTTATGGCGCTTTAGCCCGGAACTGTGCTGCTGCTACGGTCGCAGGATCGCATCCTGCGTCGGGCAGGGATGTATGTGATGTCCTTAGGTTAGTTAGGTTTAGTAGTTCTAAGTCTAGGGGACTGATGACCTCAGATGTTAAGTCCCACAGTGCTTAGAGCCATTGGAACCATTTTGAACTTTCATTTGGTTTTGTGTACCACCATGAAGACACCTCTTCAATAAGTTTTCATTTGCAAGATCGCTGAGTATAGGGTTGATGGCGTGCATTACAGCAGTTGGTAGAGAATTCCTGTGATGATATTCTTCACTTATGTACGACAGAAGAATGCTGTGCAAAGGGATGAGGCGCTGCATCTTGGTACACTTAAGACCTAATACGGTGCCTTGTAATCTCTCAAATACATATGTTTTATACATCGAACTAATCAGGAAAATGTGAGCTACAAAATAGACATATTTTTGAAAAACCGAATTTTCTTAGGCAAGACGTTTGTTAAGTGGAGTGGAACAACGCCCACTAGTTGTATAGACATATTAGCCTTCTTGCTCGATAGTAGACAACTCTAGGTGAGGAATGTCCCCATGATTTGTGCTTGTCTGCTTTTTACGTCCGCCTTGCTTCGTCTGCTACGTGTTAATTTAGATTTAAGATAGCTGAATTCCTTATCTTCGTCTGCTTCTTGACTACCAGTTTTGATGCTAAGGTTCTCGCTCTTCTCATTGCTGCTGCCTCTCATTAATTTTGTCTTTCTTCAGTCTGCTTTCGATGCGTAGTGTGTACTCACTGGACTCTTCATTCTGTTCAACAGAATCCTGTAATTCCTCTGCACTTTCTCTGAGGATACTAATGAATCAGCGAATTTTATCGTTGGCTCCCTTTCACCATGAATTTTAATCCCACCTCTGAACTTAAGTTTTGTTCCCGTCATGGCTTCCTGGATGTACAGATGAAACAGTAATGGCGAAAGGCTCCATTTTTGTCTACCACACTTTTTAATCCGAGCACTTCATCCTTGGTCTTCCACTGTTCATTCTTGGTTCGTGTATCTACTGTATTTACCAGTCTTTTCCTACAGCTTACTCCCATTTTTGGCAGAATTTGGAACATTTAGGACCATTCTACATTATCTAACGTTTTTTTTCCCTGAGTCAACAAAAGTTATGAACGTGTTTTGATTTTCTCAGGTCTTCCATTCTTTACCAAGGGTATATTCAGAACTTGTGTCTTTACCTTTCTTAAAGCCAAACTGATCGTCATCTAACAGAACTTCAGATTTCGTTTCCATCATTGTCAACAACTTGCTTGTATGGGCTGATTGTGCAACGGTTCTCACAGTTATCTGCCCTTATTGTATTCAAAACTGTGCTAATAGTACTCCAGAAATCTGACGGTACGTCGCCAGTCTCATGGATTGTACTTACCAACTTGAACAGCCACTTTTTTGCCACTTTCCCCAATTATTTTAGAAACTTCCAAGGAATGTTATCAATAATTTCTGCCTCATTTCATTCTAAATGTTCCAACGCTCTAGTAAATTCTAATACGAGGTCCCCTGTGCCTTCCATATCGACACCGATTTCTTCCTCAGTCACGCCACTAAGCATTTCCTCCCTTCTCCGCTTAACAGTAGATTTCCATCGCAATCTTAATTGTGACGCACTTTTTATTAATTTTCACTAATATTGTTTTGACTTTTTTTCTATTTGCTGAATCAGTCTTTCCGATGATCATTTCTTTCCGGATTACTTCACACTGCTCCTACAGCCATTTTGCCTTGGCTTCGGTAAACTTGCTGTTAATTTCATTCTTAAGTGACTCACATTGCTCTATTTCTGTCCTTCCGTGAACGAATCTGTACTTTCTTCTTTCGTTGACAGATCGAAGTGTTCCTTCTGTGGGTCAAGGCTTCTACACCGTTGCGTTCATTTTACCTATTTCTGACTGTCCAAATGCTTTATTTCCTTTATTAGGGATATCCATTCCTCTTCAATTGAGCTGCCTGTGTATCATTACTTCTGTCTCTCCACCCTTAGAGAACTTCAAAAGCATCTCACAGTTCCGCAATACTCCGTTTCCAAGCAACTTCCACACTGTTCCTTCCAAAGACTTGCCTTAAACTTCAGTCTATTCTTCAACGTTACTAAACTGTGATACGATGCCCTATCTGCTCCTGGATACGCCTTATAAATCAGTATCTGATTTTCGAATCTGACTGACCAGAATGTAATCCATTTGGAATCCTCCAATGTCTCAGGACTTTTCCAATTATATTTTACAGTCTTTTGATTTTGTGAACAGTGTATTCGCTATTACTAAATGAAATTTATTGTCGAACTTAGTATTTTCCCTTTCTTACTCCTTCTGTGAAGTCCATATTTTTCCCGCTACAACGGTATTCTAATCCCTCCATCATTAATTTCCTTTCAGTAACTTCTTATATACTCTCTATCTCTTCATCTGCTGCTTGTGATGGTGCCATGTGTTCCTCAATTGTTTTGTTCTAATCGGTTCGCTGTTCATTCTCATGAGATCGACCCTAACGCTGAACACAGTGTCTACCCTTTCTTTCTATTCATAACAATGTTACTTCTGTTGTACGATTGATTGGTTGGTTGGATTAAAAGTGGGGGTAAGGGACCAAACCATGAGGTCACCAGTCCCTTGTTCCTAACGAAACAATGCGACAAGTGGGAGAATAAAACGAACGAGACTGACTACTCAAAACGCAATGAAAGGAAAAATTACAAGAAAGATGCAGGACAACAAACATGTAAATGGACAAAAGGGGACAAGAAAACTACAGAAACGCAAGAAACGGGATGAAGAGATTAAAACAGCAAAGCAGATTACCATGGCTAGCTGACCATGAGAATAAAAGAGGAGAAGCCAGCCACTCTGCAACACATTGAAACTTCACTCTAAAAGCACTAGGGTGGAGGACACGGCGGGACAAAGGACATGCGCTAAAACTTAGATCAAATGATAAAACCCACCCCTCACGAATAAAACGAAATGAGCCGACGAGGCGTTGTCAGATAAAATTAGCAGCAACGAGTCCGGTAACTCAAGATTTCATCGATGGGCAGTCAAAGTGGGACAGTGAACAAGAATATGGGCCACTGTCAACCGGGTGCCGCACCGACACTCAGGTGGGTCTTCACGGTGCAGGAGGAAGCCGTGGGTCGCCCAAGCGTGGCCAATGCGTGCGGAACCAGCAGAGGACAACTGATTCCCTGCGAGAGGCCCGCATGGAAGACTTCCACACATTCGTAGTATCCTTAATAACACGCAGTTTGTTGTGTGCACTGTTATGACATTCCGTCTGCCAAAGCCGGAACACCCTACGGTGTAAGTCAGAACGCCCGTCAGGTTCAGAGATGCCCATCTCCAGAAGCAGTTTCCGCGTGGCCTGTTTGACCAACCTGTCGGCACGTTCGTGGCCTGGGATGCCGACGTGTCCTCGGATCCACACAAACACCACTGAACGACAGGACTAGTCCAGGGCATAGATGGACTCATGGATGGATGCCAACAAAGGATGGCGAGGGTAGCACTGGTCGATAGCTTGTAGGTTGCTCAAGGAGTCAGTACACAGGAGGAATGACTCGCCAGGGCACGAGCGGGCGTGTTCAAGAGGACGAGAAATGGCCGCCAGCTCTGCAGTGAAAACACTGCAACCATCTGGCAAGGAGTGCTGTTCAATACGTCCTCCATGAACATACGGAAAGCCTACGTAAGCATCAGCCATCGAGCCGTCAGTGTAAACCACTTCATGGCCCCGGTACATGTCGAGAATCGAGAGGAAGTGATAGCGGAGAGTCGCAGGGTTAATGGAGTCCATAGGGCCAAGCGAAAGGTCCAGAAGAATCTGCGGCCTAGGTGTACACCACGGAGGTGTACGTGAATGGACTGCATCTATAGGTGGTGAAGGGAACAACTCAAGTTCAGACAGAAGGGATCGCACGTAAAACCGCAATCATTGGCTTTAACCTGTGCCGCCGATGCGGGAGATGAACTGCCGCGGGTGGAAAAAAGAGGACGGTAATTCGGATGCTCAGGCGAACTACGAATGTGTGCAACGTAATTGGCGAGCAGTTGTGCACTTCTGATCTGCAATGGAGGGACTCCACCCTCCACCAGGACACTGGCCACTGGACTCGTTCTAAAGGCTCACATCGCTAGGCGAATGCCACAGTGGTGCACTGGGTCAAGTACACGCAACGCTGGGGGCGCCACCGAACCATAAATCAGACTTCCATAGTCAAGGCGGGATTGAACAAGGGCTTTGTTGATCTGCAGCACCGTTGAGCGATCTGCACCCCAGTTGGTGTTGCTCAGGAAGCGGAGGGCATTGAGGTGCTGCCAGCACTTCCGCTTAAGCTGACGAAGGTGAGATAGCCGAGACACTCGGGCGACGAAGACCAATCCTAAGAATCGATATGTCTCCACTACAGTAAGTGGATCGTCATTAAGGTAAAGTTCTGGTTCCGGATGAACGATAGGACACCGACAGAAGTGCAGTACGAAATGCACACGTCGTCTGCATACAGAGAGGGTGAGATGGACGACCCTACAGCTGCTTCTAGAACGTTAATGGCCACTAAAAATAGTGATACACTCAATACAGAGCACTGCGAGACACCCTTATCCTGGATATGGGGGGGAACTATGGGAGGCACCAACTTGGACACGAAAAATGCGGAGCGACAGGAAATTCTGGACAAAAATCGGGAGTGGGCCTTGGAGACCCCATCTGTATAATGTGGCAAGGATATGACGTCGCCAGGTCGTGTCATACGTTTCGCGTGGATCAAAAAAGACGGCAACAAGGTGTTGGCGTCTGCAAAAGGCTGTTCGGATGGCAGACTCGAGGGACATAAGACTATCAGTGGTAGAGCACCCCTGGCGGATGCAGCCCTGACATGGAGCCAGTAGGCCACGTGACTCCAGGACGCAAACCAACCACCAACACACCATACGTTCCAGCAGCTTACAAACAACATTCGTGAGGCTGATAGGCCGATAGCTATCCACATCAAGCAGGTTTTGGCCGGGTTTGAGCACCGGAACGATGGTGCTCTTCCGCCATTGCGTTGGAAAGACGCCATCGCACCAGATCCGGTTGGAGATGACGAGGAGATTTCGCTTGTAGTCACACAGTTGTTTAATCATCTGACTGTGGGTCCCATCCGGGTCAGGAGCTGTGCTGGGGCAATGTGCAAGTGCGGTGAATAGCTCTCAGCCCGTAAATGGGGCGTTATAGGGTTCACTGTTGCGTATAGTGAACGAGAGGACTTTCCTTTCAATCTGCCATCTGATGGTGCGAAAAGCTGGGGGTAGTTCTCCCTTCGCAGAGGCTCAGCAAAGTGCTCGGCAATCGCGTTTGCGTCGGTACATAGCACGCGATTTATGGTAACACCAAGAACACTTGTTGGGTTCTAGTACTCAAAAAGACGACTGATCTTCGTCCAGACTTGGGAAGGTGACGTATGGCACCCAGTGGTCGACATGTACTACTCCCAACACTCCTGTTTCTGTCGTTATATAAGCTGATGTACACGGGCACGGAGCCGCTTGAAGGCTATCAGATGCTCTAGGGAAGGGTGTCGCTTGTGTCGCTGTAAAGCTCGCGGACGCCCTTTAATTGCCTCAGTGACTTACGGCGACGTCCAAGGGACTGTCTTTTGCTGGGGTCACTCTAAAGAGCGAGGGATCGAAAGGATTGTGGTAGTCACCTGCTCAACCGTCACATCGATGTTACCATGCAGGGAAGAGTCAACAGTGATATCAGAGGTGGAAGTTTCCCAGTCCGCTTTGTTTAAAGCAGTGACAGGAAGATAGAGAAGTGGTCACTGCCACACAGGTCGTCATGTGCTCTCCAGTGGATAGATGGGAGAAGTCCTGGGCTGCAAATTGAGAAATCAATGGCTGAGTAACTACCTCGAACCACACTGAAATGTGTGATGGCCCCAGTATTTAAGGGGCAGAGGTCGAACTGAGACAGTAAAGTTTCAACATCTTTGCCTCGAACAGTAAGCATGGTGTCACCCCACAAGGGGTTATGGGCGTTAAAATCCCCCAAATATAGGAAAGGTTTAGGGAGTTGATCAATCAGTACAGCTAATACATTCAGGGGTACTGCACCATCTGGAGGAAAGTACACATTGCAGACAGTTATTTCCTGCGTCGTCTGTATTCTGACAGCCACAGCTTCAAGATGGGTTTGAAGGGGCACAGTTTCACTACAGTTTAGGACATAAACTCAAACTCCATCTGACACTCGATTACAGTCACTACAGTTCCTGTAATATACCTTATACCCATGGAGGGCGGGGGTTCGCATTGCCAGGAACCAGGTTTCCTGGAGGGCAATGCAGAAAGCAGGTGTGAAGCTTAACAGTTGCCGCAGCTCAGCCAGGCGATGGAGAAAACCGCGGCAATTCCACTGGAGCGTGACATCATCTTGAGACTAGGAAGGCATGGAACATTCAATGAGGCAGTTTAAGCCTCAGGGTCATCTGCTGCCACCGACTTTTTGCCTGAGCAGTCTATATCCATTGTGTCTGAGGGTCCAGCGAGATCCAGGTCCTCAGCGGACGCCAGAATATCCACCCCATCCTCAGCCACAGAGCTTGTAGGTAGTGTTGATGTGAGTGCCACTGCAAATTCCTTGTTCTTAGAGGTCTTCTTATTCGATTTCTCGCACTGTTCCTTGGGTTTCCTTGGCTGGAAGAACTTCACTGAATCAGTCTCTGGGACTGAGGATGAGCGTGATGCCCTTCGACCAGCTGCTTCTGGGCTCTTTAGTCGCTGGTGGGTGTCATCTTTCCCACTAGCAGAAACCTGGGAAGGGAGTGACCCAAGAGATACATACCTAGCGAGAGGAGCTGAAGAAGCCTTACGCTTCTCTGGCTCAGAAGTGGGGACTGAAATCCCTGATGGTTGGGGGGAGGGAGGGGTGTTGCTCCCAAAGTAGGTGGTATGGGAGCAACAGGGAGGGAAGTGTCCCCATCTAAAAAGTCCCCCAGTTCTGAGAGGCAACAAGAATTCGAGGAACTGATGGGGCAACAACTGTCCTCGTAGCTTGAGTGTATGAGGAGCTCATAGCCACAGGATGTAGGTGCTCAAATTTTCTCCTAGCGTCTGTGTAGGTCAGTCGGTCCAGGGCCTTGTATTCCGTGATTTTCCTCTTTTACTGTAAATCCTGCAGTCTGGAGAACAAGGCAAATGATACTCTCCACAGTTGATGCAGATGGGAGGTGGGGCACTTGGGAGTATTGGGAAGCGATGGATATCCAAATCTCGACAGGTGGAGCTGGAAGTACAGTGGGAACACATATGACCAAACTTCCAGCACCTAAAGGACAGCATCCAGGGAGGGATATATGGCTTGACGTCACAGCGGTAGACCATCACTTTGACCTTCTCAGGCAATGTGTCGCCCTTAAAGGCCAAGATGTAGCCACCAGTGGCAGTCTGGTTATCCCTTGGACCCCGATGAACGCGCCAGACGAAACGAACACGTCGCCGCTCTAAATTGGCCCACAGCTCGTCGTCAGCCTGCAAAAGAAGGTCCCTGTGGAATATAATACCCTGGACCATATTTAAGTTCTTATGAGTTGTGATGGTAACAGAAACGTACCCCAACTTGCCACAAGTGAGTAATGCCTGTGACCAGGCAGAGGATGCTGTTTTTATGAAAACTTACCCAGAGCGCATTTTGGACGAGCCCTCCACCTTCCCAAACTTGTCCTCCAAATGCTCCACAAAAACTGAGGCTTCATGGACATGAAAGATTCCCTATCAACTCTCGTACATACAAGGTACAAGTGCGAATAAGCTTCACTGCCATCCTTAGTCTGGGGTTCCTCCCATGGTATGGCAAGGGAGGGGTCATTTTTCTTAGCATTAAAGTTAGACTTTGCCAGCTTAGATACTGCTGGTGGCGGACCACCAGCAAGAGATGACTTACTACACTTCATGGCGCGTCATCCACCCTGATAACACCCACTCCGACCAGGGGCTCTCCCCACTGGTGCCCCCCAGCCGCAGCAAAGGCCACCTGGCAGGATGGCCATTGCCAGGAGTCCCAATGCCCTTAGTTGACAGGCATCTACTCCTTGGCATACTTGGGGAGTTAACGGCGCAGGCATCAGCAGAGCGATCCCTGTGTTGTCAGGGGGCTACAACCAACAGGGTACATGGCGACCCCACCACAATGTACTGGCTACCGTGCTGGATATGAGGTGCAAAGATGTCCATGGTCATCGTTGGCACAGAAAGTGACACTGCCTTATGTATGGTGGAAAACGCACCCAGGAAGGTGTCCTCGCAGAAGAGAAGGAGAATGGGTGGGACTACAATGTGAAGACGAGAAAGTGGTCTAAAGATCTCAATGCACAATGGACACGATGCACCATGTAAGGTGCCCTTCCCCAATTGGCTCGCTCTTCCGAAAAACTTTGAAGTATGGTCAAACCCTACAGGGGAGCATTACGAAGGCCGAAATGTGTGAGACTCTCGGACTAGTCCAGAACCTTATAAGAATGGCCACTTCTCTTAACTGCAGGCCAAATGAACTGCGGAAACACATTTTGTTCTTTAATGTTTTGATTTCCATTGTCTATTGCATTCATGCCATTGATCAATGCTAATCTGCATTTTAAGGGCATTTTCCCACTTCAAGTTCAAGGGGTTGCATTGAAACTTCGTCCACTCCTCCGCTCCCTTTGACAAGGTCACTGGCAGGACGGAGGTGACTCCTTATTACCGGAGTATTCGGCCGTCATTTACGGCATACCATTGATTAAAAGAAGGGCTCGTTTTGTAGGTCACGTCCTGATGTTCCAGAGAGCCGTCATTTTGTCCATGGAGGGAGGTGTGAGTGATAAAAGTTGTAGAATGAGGCCAAGAGTTGCGTACAGTAAGCAGACTGAAACAGATACACATTGCCGTCGTTATGCGGAGATGAAAAGCCTTGCACAGAATGTACTAGCACGAAGAACAGCATCAAAGCAGTCATTGGACTATACAACAACGCAATATTATCTTTCCTGGTTTCGTTGTCAGTCTTTGTATTTACGTGTCTTTGGATATAGAATAAATACACAGGACACTGAAATTCCAGTTACTAAACTCTATCGCAAATATTGTGTTATTTAACTACTTTCCTATGATGTTACACACAAATGCTAGTATCTGGTCTGATCCATCTCAAGTAAGTTGGAGATGTTAAATAAATAACTAAACCTAATACCACTGGTAACGTATTCAACTTTCCTTTTCTTGTGATATAGCTTTCTGGATTACTCTGTGGTATAACTCCCGATTTTCACTCTCTGAAACTCTCAGTACTAGCTGAATTCCAAATACATCGTTCAACAAAGCTGTAAATCTCGTAATTGGAATCAGAAGCACAAACCTACGTGAAAAATGCATGGAAGAGGGACTAAAAGAAACCAAGAAATGAAATTTGCATATTACCATTAAAGCTCAACCAGTAAAAGAAGAAACAAGCACCAATATAGAAAAGCCACATAAACGCAAACCAGCCGTCTCCCCATCCCCTTCCGGTAATGGCGTCCAACAAACAGCTACGTTATCTTCCAGTGTTACAAGCATAGTAGTGAGTTGCTCCTTTTGGAGTAAAATGTTCAGCAACTTCGGAAGTTTATTTGTATTAGTGTCATACTTGTTTTATTCACTTGGATGTTTGCAACCGACATAAAGTACATACAAAATAACTAATAACCTGATTATACGAAGATAAAAAGACTTGCACAGAATGTACTAGCACGAAGAATAAAGAAAAATCAGATGTTTGTACAAATATTTATTCACTTTAGTATTGGTGTCTGGAACATCAAAGTACGAACACCAACATCAGTTTCTCTTTTCTGTGGTGTTCCTTATAAGATATTCCTCTGAAATGAGTAGCTTAATTTCATGCTGCATTACTTGAGACAAAAGGGAACGAAATTATGTTGTAAAATGAAGAAATCATCTAATAAGAAAGTCATGTGACATCAGAAGTGACAGAGGCTAAAAGAAATATTAAGGCTTATGGTTGAGTCTTTGACTACGTTATCAAGTTGTTGTTGTTGTTGTGGTTAGTGTTTAATATCCCGTCGACAACGAAGTCATTAGAGACGGAGCGCAAGCTCGGGTTAGGGAAGGATTGGGAAGGAAATCGGCCGTGCCCTTTCTAAGGAACCATCCCGGCATTTGCCTGAAACGATTTAGGGAAATCACGGAAAACCTAAATCAGGATGGCTGGAGACGGGATTGAACCGTCGTCCTCCCTAATGCGAGTCCAGTGTGCTAACCACTCGTTATCAAGTGACAATAAGTTTGTACAAGAAATGGGATTTGTTATGTGGCATTAGCATTAAGCTTTTTAGAAAATATATGGACACTCTAAATCAAGACACTCGGACAGGCATTTCAAACCCACTGATGGTGTCTTGACCACTGCACCACCTCACTCGTTAACAGCCAAAAATTGTTCTTCTCAGACTAATAATTCAGATTAACTTATCAGAATTTCTGTATCTACCATAATCTGAAATAAGATATCTATATGGTAATACACACTCGTTCGTTGAAACCGGTAATGCATGGTAGTTGATGGCACTAGACCAGGAGGTAACCTGTTTCAGCTCTGGGAGAGTAAAAAAGTTTTATGACTGGTATTTTCATGGCAGTGAAATGAGGGATGGTGGCATACACGTTGTGGTAAAATAAGCATGCTTCATTGTCCTGCACGGCAATTCAAAACATGAAGTGAAGACACCAGTTATCAGTCATCTGATGAGAACATTCGACTAAGTGTCTCACACACATGGGCCCACCTCTAACCCCTCCCTCTCCCTCCTGACTTCACATTTGTGACTTAGGGAGGTTATGCTTAGTCAGCAGTCACAACTAGTTGACCAAGAGTTTTGCTTCTTGAAACAATTCTTGACTTGCTGGCATCGTCAAGTCTCAACTTCCCAACTAATCGCTTTTGCTTTTTAAACAAACCGCAACTTCTTGGACACGAGTTTCACCTTGTTTAGTCGACACTGTGCAGGGCAAAACGTTACAATTTTTTTAAGAGTTTCAGGTAACAATTGTGATGTACTAGAGGCGATATGTTACAATTTTGTTTGTTGATTGGGATGCTGTTTTTGATCTAGTAGCTGGCACATTGTCAGCGTCTGGTGTTAGAATACCATTTGAGATACAGTAACTGACACCCACTCTCAACACTTTATTTTTTTAACTGTATTATAAAGCAATTAGTTCACCTCCCGCCGGAGGTTCGAGTCTTCCCTTGAGCATGAGTGTGTGTGCTGTTCTGAGCATAAGTTAGTTCAAGTAGTGTGTAAGTCTAGGTACCGATGACCACAGCACTTTGGTCCCTTAGGAATTCACACACATTTCAACATTTTTGAAATGCGTTCAGGGTAATGGTGGTCATCGTGTCTGCTGGCCATCATTGCTCAACTAATACTGTCTAGTGTAACAGCAGTCAACTGACCATCTTTCCCCCACCAGTAATATGCATCGTATTAGCAAGATTCTTTAAATTGAACGTCATTGGTTCACAGTGGTACGAGAGGTGGTGGGTGGCAGTGACCATATCCACTAATCATCCTTACCCCAGTTTGCATTCAATCACTGTATCAACTGACCATCATTGGCTCCAGTATCTGGGATAGTAGCAGTCACACCCTAAACTGACTATCACTCCCTGCCCAACACTATTGCCCACCCAATAGTATCTGGAGTAATGAAGCCACCGTATAAACTGACCGCAGTTATCCCACAATAATGTCCACTGTTTGTGTGTGACATATTTGGTATTGTCTCACAAGTTTGAGTAACAATGGTGATATACAGTGTAATTAGTTCCCATTTTGTTTCAATGTAGCACTGTATGGGTTGCAATTTCTCTACAACTCATCGATCAGTGGGGCAGTTTGGTACAATTCTGTTGTAGAATAGTCACGTATGGAGAAATTAGTTACGATTTTGCTGTAAGATGGCATTGTACGGGATTTTTTTTATGTAAAATGATAATGTATGGACAATTTGTTACAATTTTATCACAGTTACAATTTTTTACATTATTGCTGTAACATAGGTTTGGGGTAATATGTTACAGTCTCGATCTAACAGGAGAAATCTGTTACAATTTTGCTGTAAGTGGCGGGTTTTCTTCCAATTTTGCTGTAAAATGAAGATGGATGAGGTGAAGTGCACTGCTTAACAACATATAGTAGCATAAGTAGCTAATGTCAGCGAACAGGTTGTGCTGCGAAATAATGTCATATCATGGAGTAACTATAATGTTGGGATGATGGTGAATAATTGTTGTCTGCATTACAAAATTGTGTTTCCATATTTCAAGAATGTGCAGCTTAAATAATACAACACGTTCAATGTTTCTTAAAAATGCACCAGTTTTTGTAAAATTTGTTGTGCGAAAGTATCTGAAAATATGACACTAGTAGATAAAATGATATCACAGGTAAGTTCAAGATCAAAAGTAACCAAAAAGCTATATTAGTCAGTCAGTTGGTGTCATCATATTGAAACGTGTGTGCATAAAAAATTTTTGTGCTGATTATTTATCTTTGCTTGGTTCTCTAAGACCATCTGTAGTCTTTGCTTGGTTCTGTAAGACAATCTGGAGTCTTTGCTTGGTTCTGTAAGACCATCTGGAGTCCTACTTTCATCTATCTCACGTCGGTAGTCCTGCAAGCCCTTCACGCTAGTTACGTTCTTGCAGCTAAACCGGTCCCCTACCCAGAGTAATTATTATTACTGTTTATACACAATGAGTAAGTAGGACAAAATTGATTTCTTCTTCAGTATCCAAGTGTTTGAGGGCGTAGGTGATGCCAGGATGGTACGTTACTTTTCAGTTCATTCAACTGATTCCTAATCATCATTTCTTCTCCAATCAAAATAACCACATGAGCAACATCCATGTCAATCTTTTGGGGATTTCATATGGAGCGGTTAGGGAAATGGGATTACGTGTCTGATTAGAAATGAGGTTAATTAATCACACTGCAGATGTATTAAGCAAGAATAAAGTGTCTCATCTACATCCCATTAATAAAAACACTCCTCTACTCATCATCATATACTTACAAGATCAATGAATCCTATGAGAAACTGTTCCATATGTGCTCCCATATCCACACTCAGGCAAGGAAAATTAGTACATATGCAACAAAATAAAATACCAAAGCCCAGTTCTAGAAAGTGAAAGGCAATATGGCCAAGAGCGTGAAGAACACTCAATTCACTTGTATATAGTCACATACAGAAACCCAGCAATATTTACAGCTACAATTTGTTATCACTCATGTGATTATCACAAATGTCACAGAGGAGCATCTGTCCTAGGAAGACCTATCCATAACCATCACGCAAAACGGATCATAAATGTACAAAGCATAAAGTAAAAGAAATGTGCTATACATTCAATATATGTGATTTGGAACTTATGATCATAGTAGCCATATTCAAGACACATGGTAGGCTGAAGGCCAGAAATTGCACTATGAGCAAGAAATTCAAAAGTCTGAAAAAGGACAGAAATTCTGCAAATGTATGAGTGTTCATTGGATTTGCTAATTTGTGTTCTACAACTTGAGCAACGGCATTTAACTGGAGCAGCGAACTTTAGGACATGTGGGGGAGGGGGGGGGGGAGGGCTAATGATCACAAAGTGCAAGGCCAAACAACTCCATCAAGGTATTTTGAAACCACGACCCGTAACTCAACATGCAGACTATAGAAAAATAGAACCATACCAGCAATAAAATTGTTCATTATGGTTTAACGTTTTGGGCAAAAGCACACATTCGGTGGCTCCTCTTTCAGA